>NC_140580.1:502022501-502655557 GCF_964204655.1 Triturus cristatus
TACCGGGTTTCTAGCACAGGAGTGCTTTACTTTGGGTTTGTCGCCTAGTATTTCTACTTCCCATCGCGCAGGTGCGCTGAATTGGGAAAGAGCTCCACAGAGTTGGAGCAGTGCTCAACATTACATTTGTTTTCCAGGGATGCCACTGTTTAATTGTGTCTTATTGGTTCTACAATACGCTCAGGAGCGCTTTCCTTTGGTTTGCTGAGGAGCTTGCACAGGCGCACCTCACCTGGATTAAACTTCGTTGGAGCTGCACTCATTTTGGTATCCCGAGGTCTGCCGAGCACTGGTGAGTCTCCAGAATTGGGGACAGGGATATTTTCTGTGTGTGTTTTGCGGATCTTGTATAAAGTGGGAGTTGGGGTTCTTCACTGATCTGGGTCTTTCCTGTTTTCCAGTTAGTTCCGAGATACCCTGCACACCAACCCACTACCTTCTTTCTGGCTCCCTTCCCTGCGTCCATCTAATCCCTGCTGGGTCCTACTGTCCACAAGGGTCAGGTGGGTACAGGGGCGGGCGCTCTTGTCGTCTCTGCGGAATTGCTTCACAAGCAGAGGTAAGTCTTGTGGGGCACTTGACATTCATAGACTAATACACCTAAACTTAACGAGAGGATGAAGCTGCACCTTTTTATCTAGGGGCCACTACAGTAGAATACTACAGGAAGAATTCTTGAATGTGAGTTTGTAAATTCAAGAACTAAGGGTCGTGGGATTGATCACATTTATGCGCCATCAGTTCTGGGAAGGGTGTGTTGGGTAAGGGCAGCCTGACGTTAGTTGGTTACAGGTTTAGGAACTTTTCGATCTAATGAAACTTAAATGTTTTCAGCAATATGCTTATTCTGAGGCAATGTGATCACATGTTGTTTAATGAAAGTGGGACAGCATCTGTACTCTGATTCATGTGACTGTATGCTGTAAGGTGTTTACCAATCAACCCAGAGTACATTCATCTCTGTAGTATAAGTGTAATTATGCGAGTTTTCATGTTGAAAAACTTAATAAACAGACCAAACGAAAAAAATGACTTCATATATTACAAAATCAGAGAATTCAGAGATGAAGCAGATGTGGGAGGAGATTTCTGCAGAAAAGACTCTAACCCAAAAATTGTACAGTTTCTTCTTGAAAATGTTTTCCCATAGAGAGATAGGGTCCTATGAGTGCTGTGATCGGTTAGGCTTGGACAGTTTGTTCTCAAAGTCAAGGGGAATTGTTTGGGTAAAATAAGGCCTAGCAAGTAAGTGAAATAGTGTGTTAAAGTCTTTCCCCGAAATTTGGTACCAAGCAGAGTTCTACCTGGAAAGTACAGACATTGTGAAATCAAATATATTTTAGATACATACTATCCAAGAAGGAGTCCACATCTAGAAAACATGTGTCTTTATGAAGCACTTCAACATTACAGATACAGAAGCAATTTAACTGGAAACATTGAAGAAGGGAAATATGCAGTAGGTGGATGTGACAGTTGTTTTGTGAGGCACGCAAAAGGAAATCTAATTAACCACAGAAAAAATAGGGCCTGATTTAGAGTTTGGCATAGTGGGTTACTGCATCTCAAACATGATGGATATTCCGTCCGCCATATTACAACTCTATTATATCCTATGGCACCTGTGATATGGCAGAACAGAATTTCCATCACATTTGCAATGGAATAAACTTCAGACAAACTCTAAATCAGGCCCTAATTTGCGAAACTTCAGAGACAAGAGAGTTTTTCTATTTGGCACTTCTATGACTCAGAATTAAATGGAGAGTAGGAATGCTATGAAGACTCTTTCAATGCTGTGAAAGACAGCCTTCAGTGTTCAGCCTTTCCAAACTACTTGTAAATATTAAATGATGAGATTGAACAAGAAGAAATGATTGCTGCTGAAATAGCTAATGAGAGCTCACAAAGCATATTAAAACAAAAAGATCGGGTTAGTTATAAGGCACACACATGTACCTAGATTTTAGGTGGATGTACCTGGGGTGTGCACTGCCTAAGAAACCCTCAGGTTTTTAAAAACAACCCTGACTCACCTACCTAGTAGGTGACATGCTTCATCACAGGGTTCCCACCCTGGTCACCGAATGTTGCCAGGGTGTGCCTGATTACAGAGGAGCTGGTTGTTTTTTAGGTGAGATTGTGATCATGAGTGAAAAGTGCTCAAGTGAGATGTGCTTTTAAAATTGGATCATACGCTCTGTTTTTTAAACCTCAATTTTATTGGTGAGACTATTAATCAATGTTCAAAATGTTGCGGATATTTGAAGGATATTATTTTGATCCTTCTTATCCTGTGAATGGTCTACATGTTTCAGTCATGTTCAAATGTGCCCCATCAGTTCCGATAGAAGCATGCAGCTGTTGTGTGGATTGTACTTATAACCCACTAGAAAACCTCTGTGTCGCTTTTAGTTCTGTGGAGAAAAATACATAGGTCTAATCATATTCATAGACATACAACTTGAGGTTTAAAAAACAGAGAGTATTTGAGCCAATTTTAAAAGCACATCTCACTTGAGCACTTTTCATTCATGCTCACAATCTCACCCAAAAAATAATCAGCTCCGCTGTACTCAGGCATCGCAGCACACCCTGGAAACATTCTGTGACCAGGGTGGGAACCGTATGATGAAGCATGTCACCTACTAGCTAATTCTGAGTTGTAGAAGTGCCAAATAGAAAAACTCTCTTCTCTCATCACTAACCCGTTCTTTTTGTTTTGATATTATAAACTGGGAAGAGGAATGGGCTTGTCTCCTGACTTCTCATTCTCAGATTTTGTTGAGTCCTTGGAGCTCACAAAGCAGCCAAAGTTCTGGACCACTGAGTCAAGATCCTCTTGGACAATCTATTATTGAAAACGAATAGCCATAAATGAGGTGGAAACTGCAATGGAAAAAAGCGAGACAGGAAACTGTTGATTTTGAACAGTTAGTTGGACAACTGAGCAAACAGGAAGACATTTATATGGAGGTAAAAGAGAAAATAGAGCATGCAAGAGGAAAGAATGTAAATGTTTATAATTTAAGGCAATACTATTGTACATCAGTGGTCAAGCTGGCACCAGCAAAAGCTCTTTAATTAAAGTTCTCACTGCTTACATGCAGAGGGACTACAGAACCAAATTTATAATGTATAGGAATAGTGTCAACCGGATTACATGTACGCAACATTACAGGATCGACTACTTATGCTACCTGTTGAACATGACAATAAACTGGAATACAAGAAGTTATCTGGTGAAGCATGTCATGAGGTTTTAAGAGTATTGAAGAAACAGAAGCTTTTAATCATCGATGAGGTGAGCATGGTCTCAAAGTTCATGCTTGCCTTTGTACACTTGAGAATGCAACAGATTTTAAAAACAGAGTATGACATTCACTTTGGAGGAAAGTATTTAATTATCTTCTGTGACCTACTGCAACTTACTCCCGTCAAAGGACAGCCTTGTTTCAAGACTCTTCTCCATTATGAAACTTGGAATTCGTTGGGAAGTATTGACAATGTAAACATTTGACTAAACTTCCAACACAAGGAACTAAAGAAGAATATGCGTCAAGCACCTGACGTGGAATATGAAAACATTCTGAAGGACATTAGAGTGGGAGTTTTGACAAAGGAGGGGTGACGTAACTTAAAAAGTCAGCTTATCAAGAAATTAATTTCCTTTTAACAACTCAGCAGCAAAACTAATATTTTATTTCACTGAAAAAGGGAAATCTATAGTTTGTATAATTTCTACACTTCAAGAGTGCTCCAGTTTTAATGAACATTTGCTAAAACTGGATAAAGAAGACATTTTGGAAATTACAGCTAATGACAAAATGGAACACCAGGGGGTGTCAGCACTGCTAAGTGGAAAACTAAAAGCAAATTGGATTCATTAGAGAAATCTATATCCAGGACTGCTGGACTAGAAAATTGTTTGCGCATGTGCCAAAACTGTAGGGAAATTTTGCAGCATAATTTAAATGTTGAGGAGAGATTCATAAATAGTGCAATGGGAAAAGTTATTGATTTCATTATTTTCCTCATAGGAATGAGGTTGAATACTTAGCCATAAAATTTGATCAGATTGATGATTTGAAGCAAATTGGCCGATATGTTGTACGTTTTTTGCTTGTGAAAGAGTTATATGTCCAGTGACAGCAGTTTGCAGTCTCTCTAGCGTATGCCGTAAATATCCATAAATAACAGGTTTAAGGGTAGACACAGCTTTTATTATTATTTGAAGAAGGTATGTCATACGTAGCGTTGTTGAGAGTTAGAACATTGTCTGGTTTGTTTTTGGTTGATTTTTATGATAATAACGTTAGTGCTGATGCAAGTTGTGTCAGAGATTGCAATTGGTTAAGAAGTGTATACACTCCTCATTTCGGACAGTATCCTATTTGTGAGTAATGGATAATCTGTCCTAAGCAGAAGCTTACAAAATAATTAACAAATGTTCTTCAAAAGAAGGTAAAGAAAAAGAACAAGAATTAAAAACTAGAGAATGAGTGATATATTGCTGTTTACTGGTTGTCAAAACATTCTGGTGTCAACTGCTACGCTAATGTTCTCAATGTACTGTTTTATTTACCACATCTTATAAAAACAATTGAACAGAAAACACAGAAAAGATTATGTTGTCCACTGTGTGGTTTGTTGCAATGTTTACATAGTGATAGGACTGTAATCCATTGTGCTTCAGGCATTTGAGATATAGTAGATATATGCAGTGGATCAGTACTATTTACTCAGAACGGCCAATAAAATGTATATAATTTATAATGGTCATCCTTAGAGTTTTAGAAGATGAAATAAATATAGATGACTTATTTGGACTGAGTTGCACATGAAACCATGACTGTGAAGATTGCTTTTTTACGTCTACCACTAAAATAAATTCTGACCGATTTGTGTACTTAACACTTCCAGATTCCAAAACTGCATCTTTTGAACCAAAATATTGCCAGCCCAAACTGTAGATCAGATGTTATATCTACATTGCATATATGAATAAGTGCAACATACCTTATATTAATGCTAAAAAGATGCAGAACAGATGGACCTAAATTGGAAACCGATATTACTAAGTGGCCAAATATCAATTTCTGGAAGAACTTATACGACTATGGTTATCATCTTTCACAAGAGACTTATTGTAACATCTGGACACTATACTGTCTATTTGAAGAATGTAACTGTATAAATGGAATGCAATGACATGAACGTTAAATTCAAGTAAAACCTGTCTTGCAACCTTCCAAATTCATACCTCTTGTTCCTTCAACCATAATTCTAAGGAGGATTTCTGATTAACAAAGTTCAAGGATGAATCTTTATACAGTACATTGTTTAGGGTGTACAAGTATGAAAGCTGAGAACAGAAAAAAGGGAAAATTAAATGTGTTCCTATAATGTAATATGATATACTATTACAGCATAAAGAATGTGTACTGTTTTGTTTCTTGAATTTTGTAAATATAATACTAACTTATATTTATGTTCTTTTTCAACAGGGGTTGGGTGATACATCTTTAGATATGTCTACATACTCGTAGTGCCACACAAATATGTCTTTGAGATATCCCTAGAGAGGGTCTTGATGCACAAAGAGCTCTTGACAAGCTTTGCTGCCACTTTCTTTTGCCTGGAGGTGATGGTGAAAGGCACCCATGAACTTTATTGCCTCTTTGCTAGGGGTTGTTCCTCCAAAGACCTGTTTCCAACAGAGTGTGGTAACTGATCATCACTGCCACCACATGCTATTTTATTGGCAAATGATGTATAAAGCACCAAAATAGATTTATAGAAAAAGAAAAGTGCAGGTGATAAATTGAGAACAAGTTTTTTTTACAATATTTCTGATTGCTTTTTCCCCCATTGTTCAAGGATGAATATTAGCACAGTACATTCATTATGGTGTACAAGTATAACGGCTGAGACCAGTAAAAATTGGAAATGGTTTTCTATAGCGTGAAATACTACTACAGCATACACATTCTTGACTGTTTTGCATATACTACTGACCTATGCATTGCAGAAACTAAAATGTTATTGAAGATTTTTGTAAGCAGTAATACCAACTTATATCTATGTTCTTTTTGTTTAGAAACAGATAAATCACACCATCTATGGGAGTGAAACTCTACATCAAGATAGACTATCTTACAGCTACTCACACATCCACCCACCCATACAGCCACTAACACACCCACTCACCCACCCACACAGTTGATAACACACCGACTATGTCTATGTTTATGTAGCGATATTTATGAAGCACAACTACTACTCCAAGGAGTGTCCTGGTGCTGATTGCCGAAGAGTGTCACCGGGGGCAAGAAGGAACTACGGACTGGAAAAAAGCCATTTTGTTTTCCACACCGACTCACAAACCAATACAGGTTCAACCATACACAGTCACATAGACATCCACTCAGGCACCCACACAATTACTAACAGACCCAGTCATTTCTCATGTAACCATCACTTACCCACACACCTACAAACACATCCCCTAACTCACACACATCCCCTAACTCACCCAAACAGTCACTTAAACACCCACTCAGTCACCTATATATCTACTAACAGAGCCCGTCAGTCACCCATACAGTTACTAGCACACACACTCAGTTGCTCATACAGTCACTAACACAGCAACATAGTACAGGTACTCATACACACTAACTCACCTATACAGACAGTCACACACAGCCACTCACCCATACAGCCACTCATACACCAACTCCATCACCCATATAATCACTAATACACCCAGTAACTCTCCATGTAACCTCTGACACACCCAATCACTCACCTGTACAGACACACACCCATTCACTCACCCATACATCCACACATGCACCCTCTCATATACCATTTATAGCCACTCACATCTACACTCACTCAGCTATACAAACACTCACACACTCATTCACAAATACATAAAGCCACTCATACCCATTCACACAGCTGTATTTACTTCCACTCCCACTCAGTCACTCACACAGCCAGCCATGCATCCACTCATTCATTCATTCAGGACGTCACACAGCTATTGATGCATCCATGTAGACACTCACAACCACTCACTCACCAATACAGCCACTCATGCACCCACTCACTTTCCCATGCAAATACTCACATACTCATTCAAGACCCTACACAGCCACTATCACACCTGTTTGCTCGAATGTGAATTTATCTTAAAAAAATAAAAGACAAGAGGCATTTGCAAAACAGGAACAGTTGATTTAAGCAGCTAGGAGAGCACGCAACAGAGTTGGGGCCTTAAGAATGTCTTAAAGCACCTTCGTTTTTGCCATCATTTTATAAATTACATGAGGTATCATAAAGTAATTTGTACATTCCCTTAGAGACAGAAATCTGGGCCTAGTCACCGGGCCATACATCTGGTAATTTGATAAGAAGCACAGGTGGGCTCGACCTTGCATGGACACAATGTGGGGACAGTGGGTACATGTCCAGATGTCCAGCATGGGGAGAGCGTGTTCATTGCATGTACTGTGCATGCTGTGCTCTGATTGGCTGAGTGTTCCTAACTTAGTATGGCATCTGACTTTATGGTGTTTTGGGAACTTACGCTCCTCCGGCCAAATGTGTTTTATTGGGGCCAGTCTCCTAAGACCATTGTGGAGTTGATGCCTATCTATGGGATCAATCTGGGCTTTCCTGTTTGTGTGTTTATCTAGGGTTACGTGTCACCCTCCCTGTGATCTGTCCATCAGTTGCTTCAGGCCTACGTCACAGGGCCTATGTGAACACGTACTTCTGATTCGGGTTTTGAGGGTTCATATTGGGTGAATTCAACACTGGTGATGTGAGTTTGTTATTAGATGTACTCATGACATGCATCGATATCGTATTTTCCAATATCAACATTCTCCCACTTGGATTTTCAACTCCATCATTTACCCCATCATCCATAACAATCACAATTATTTGAGGTTTGCTGTGTTTCTGTTGTGTCTATGAATACTTCCCTAGTTACTTGCATTCTACCTAACTTGAGTACTGTGCTTTTACAGCAGGAAATCCCCACTTGTAGGAAACTACACAAAAATAGCAAAAGCCAACTCCTTGGAAAATGAGATGACCTCACTAGCCCGTGGAAATTCCAAAATTATGAACCTATACTATCTTCACTGGCAAAGGCCAAAAACAAAGCTCAATTGTCGCCTTTCATGCTATATGACCACAATGATATTGCCCAAACCCTTTCAGATATAAAACTGAATAACCAATACAATGATCTTCTCCCCTCAAAATATATGACGATAGACAACCAAATTGTCATCCCTATTTGGATGACAATAATCAATGCTTCTCTGTCTCAAGGTTCCTTACCAGACTGCCTAAAAACAGGACAAGTCCTCCTCATCATCAAAAAACTGACAGGGAACCCTTCCAACTCAAAAAATTTCAGACGGTGACTAATATTCCTCTATTATCCAAAGTACTAGAAAAATGTGTGCAACAACAACTGAGCCAACACATTACTAAATCTAACTTGCAATACGACTGTCAATCTGGGTTCAGAGCAGGTCACAGTATGGAAACAGTAATGCTTCATATAATAGATGATGCTCTACTTGAACTAGACCAAAACTTGTCTCTTAGTTTTTCCTGACCTATCAACGGCTTTCGACATGGGAAACTATGAAAAACTGCTAGAGTGACTTTAAAACAGGATGGGATTATCGGGAACCATACTAGAATGGTTTAAATATTTCTTGCAGAACAGAACGCAAAGAATTTTGGTGAACCAAAAACTTTCATCGCTAGCCCCCAAACCAATTGGAGTACTGCAAGGGTCAACACAAGCTCCATCACTAATTAACCTACATGTGGAACCTCTAACTGAAATGCTACAGTATGCTAACATCTCCTTCCACTTGTACGCAGATGACACCCAGATTTATATTATGATATTGTCACTGGAGGAGATCAAGACAATGAATGATGCATTAGGGTGACCGTTCAATAGTTATTTATTATTTTATTTTGAGAATTTGTAAAGCGCGACTGATACCTTGCAGGCTTCCTGGCGCTGGAGAGTACTCTGCTGACGGATAACCGGGGGAACAGTCAGACGGACATTTATTGGGGGAAAAGCCAGGTCTTGATACGTCTCCTGAATGGAAGAAGCTGTGAAATCTGACGTATGTCAGTGGGCAAGCTGTTCCACCGCTTGGCCGCTGCAACCCTGAAGGATCTGCCCCCTGTTCTGGTTTTATTGAATCTGGGTACCTTTACCAGACAGGCCGAGGATGATCGTAAATCTCTGGCAGGAGTGTACCACCGAAACAGGGCTTGCAGAGGTTTGGGTCCAAGTCCGTGCAGAGCCTTAAAGACAATGCAGAGGGACTTGAAGGCCACACGTTGTTTTAAGGGTAGCCAGTGTAGCTCAGCCAGAGCTGCTGTGGCCGAAGCCCTCCTCGTCCAGCCCAGAGCCAGCTTGGCGGCGGCAGATTGAATTCGCTGTAGTCGATCCATCAACATGACTGGAGACTCCAGGAGCAGGGCGTTACAATAGTCGAGGCGACTGAGTATCGTACACCTGACTATCGACGCCCTGGCTTGTGCCGGGAGAAGAGGCATGATTTTCCGCAGTGAGCGAAGCAGGGCTGTGCAGATCCCCACAGTTTTCGTTACCTGGGTTTCCATACTTAATTTGTTGTCAAGCATGGCTCCCAGGTTGCGAACCGAGGCAACTGGCAGAGGTTTGTCTCTAATCTCTGGGGGCCAGAATTCATTCGGAAACTGGCGGGGTATCATGGTGCCTGAACAAAACAGGACCTCCGTTTTAGAGGAATTAAACTGGAGGGAGTTTCTGTGTAGCCATCCAGCCGTCTCTCTTAGGCAGTCGTGGAAGGTGGAAAAAGAAATGGCATCTTCACCTTCCCAAGAGAGGATGAGCTGCGTGTCATCAGCGTAATTTATTGTTTTGATCCCAAAGGATTGGATTAGCTTGATTAGCGGGATGAGGTACACGTTAAAAAGGATGGGGCTGATGGAGGAGCCCTGAGGGACTCCCTGGGGTACTGGTGCAAAGGTGGATTGGAATGGGGGAAGGGAGACAGCCTGTCTTCTGTCCCGAAGGTAGGAGTGAAACCAGAGCAGTGCAGTGCCTTCCACTCCCACTTCACCAAGTCTCTGCAGCAGCATACCATGGTTGACCGTATCGAATGCGGCAGACAGGTCCAGCAGTATCAGCGCCACTGGTTGGCCCCTGTCTGCACGCAAGCGAAGATCCTCCATGGCTGTTAAGACTGCTGTTTCGGTGCCGTGGGCAGGACGGAACCCGAACTGGTGATCGTCAAGAAGGTTGTTTTGTTCTAGGTGGGCGGACAGGCACGAACTGACCTATCGTTCGGCGACCTTCGCTGGGAAAGGCAGCAGGGAGATGGGTCGGTAGTTTGAAAGACAATCTGGGCTCAGGGAGGGTTTCTTCAAGAGAGGGGTGATTAGCGCCTGTTTCCACGGGGTTGGGACAAAGCCACTGTGCAAAGACTGGTTACATATTAGGCGCATGGTGCCAAAAAGATCATTTCCAAAATTTTTCCAAACTTTTGGAGGTAGGGGGTCGAGTGGAGAACCCGAGGTGATACCAAGCGCCAGTCTTTCAAACTCGGAGGCCGGGATTGGGGGAAATTCCCGTAGTCTAGCCAAAAGGACAGAGCCTGGAGACGACAAGTTTCGAGAGCTGGTGTCTGGTCCCTGCGTGTTGGAAGTTCCCGAAGAGGGAGGTGTTTTCAGGTTTTGAATAATGGTGTTTATTTTATTAATGAAAAACACTGCAAGATTGTCGCAGAGGGCTTGGGTGGGAGGCTGTGTAGAGATGACACAGTCTGGATTGGTTAAGTTTTTGAGTATCTGAAAAATACTCTTTGAGCTGTTGGTGGCGTTGGTAATGATGGAGCAGTAATGTTTAGCCTTATTTTGGGCGATGGCAGTTTTGTACTCCCGGAGGTTTTCTTTCCAAAGAGTTTTGTGAGTGTCAGAATAACCTTGCCTCCATTTTCTCTCTGCTTGTCTGCATGCTAGTTTGAGAGCTCTTAAAGAGTCGTCGAACCAAGGGGCCGGTACTCGTCTCTGTGGTTTGCCCTTTTTCTGAGGGACGAGGCGTTCCGAGGTGTTGGCAATCCTTGTGCAGAGGGATAGATAGTTAGCCTCTACTGGTTGAGTAATGGAAAAACTGTCTTCCACTTCAAATACTGGGCCATTCAGTCTGAGTTTGTCCAGAGCCTTCCAATCTCTGTACGGGGGTTCAGGGCCGTGGCGGAGTGCCGGTCTGCAAGACCTGCTGCCTGCTATATGAAATTTGATGAGTGCATGGTCGGTCCAGCACATCGGCAAAATATCGCTCAGAAGTGCTAGCTGGGGGGAGGAGAAGATTAAATCGAGCTGGTGCCCCGCTGAGTGTGTGGGTTTGTTCACTAGCTGGGCAAGTCCCATTCCTTCACAGGAAAGTAGGAGATTGTTAAGGGCAGAATCTAGGCTGCCGTTGGGCCAAAGGTTGAAATCGCCCAAGACAATCAGGTTGTTGTGAGAGGTAGCCATATTAGTAAGGGTGGTGAGGAGCGACTGCTGCTGAGTGGAATTGAAAGCTCCCGGCGGGCGGTAGCAAATCACAGCCGTAAATGTAGTTCCAAGATGACAGTCGATAGAGAGGCCAAGTATTTCGGTCCCGACCACTGGGTCCATAACAATAGTTTTTACTGACCAAGACGCTCTATAGATTAAACCGACTCCACCGCCCCGCCCCTTAGGTCGTGGGAGATGCAGGATTTTGAAGTCTTGTGGGCAGGCCCAATCCAGTTCTATATTGCAGTCAGAGTGGGTCCATGTTTCCGTCAGGAATAAAGCATCAAGATGGTGATTATCTATGAGCTGGGCGATTTCGTGAGCGTGTTTGGGCAGGGACCTGACATTCAGCAGGCCACCTGTAAATAAGCCTTTGCGCGCAAAATCGTGCAGAGGATAGGCGGTGTCCTGGAAGGACAGTTGACCTTCATGAGCGAAGTCTCTAAGGAGGAGTAGAGCCTCACGCGTCAGGTGCGGAGAGCTAATGGTGAACGGGGAGCTCGGAGCCGCGGGTGGCGCACCGGGCGCTGCCGAGGCGCGGACGAGCGCAGACGAGCTTGCCTTATGCGCGCCTTCGGCGCGCATTCGTCGTGCCCGCTGCGCTCGTCCGCTGCGCTTCCTGCCGAGGCACATAATAAATAGAGAGTGACTGCATGAGAGGGGGGTGCGTGGCCAGCCGCGGTGGGCGTGTCTGGCGGGTCCCTCGACCAGGAAGTGGCGGCAAGACGCGGGACTAGGGCAACAACAACAGCTGTCTGCTGCTGAGCGCTATCGCTGAAATGCCAGGGTATTCAGTGCACAACAGGTATTAAAAACACAAGATACGCTGTTAAAAAACAAGTTTTAAAAAGATCGTTGCTCCCGGCTTTCCGCCTCAGGAGTTCTCCGTGTAATGGGTGGCGACGCTCGATTAGCGCGCTTTTATATGAGCCTGGGAGGGGGGGGCGTGGCCAGCCGCGGTGGGCGTGTCTGGCGGGTCCCTCGACCAGGAAGTGGCGGCAAGACGCGGGACTAGGGCAACAACAACAGCTGTCTGCTGCTGAGCGCTATCGCTGAAATGCCAGGGTATTCAGTGCACAACAGGTATTAAAAACACAAGATACGCTGTTAAAAAACAAGTTTTAAAAAGATCGTTGCTCCCGGCTTTCCGCCTCAGGAGTTCTCCGTGTAATGGCTGGCGACGCTCGATTAGCGCGCTTTTATATGAGCCTGGGAGGGGGGGGCGTGGCCAGCCGCGGTGGGCGTGTCTGGTGGGTCCCTCGACCAGGAAGTGGCGGCAAGACGCGGGACTAGGGCAACAACAACAGCTGTCTGCTGCTGAGCGCTATCGCTGAAATGCCAGGGTATTCAGTGCACAACAGGTATTAAAAACACAAGATACGCTGTTAAAAAACAAGTTTTAAAAAGATCGTTGCTCCCGGCTTTCCGCCTCAGGAGTTCTCCGTGTAGTGGGTGGCGACGCTCGATTAGCGCGCTTTTATATGAGCCTGGGAGGGGGGGGCGTGGCCAGCCGCGGTGGGCGTGTCTGGCGGGTCCCTCGACCAGGAAGTGGCGGCAAGACGCGGGACTAGGGCAACAACAACAGCTGTCTGCTGCTGAGCGCTATCGCTGAAATGCCAGGGTATTCAGTGCACAACAGGTATTAAAAACACAAGATACGCTGTTAAAAAACAAGTTTTAAAAAGATCGTTGCTCCCGGCTTTCCGCCTCAGGAGTTCTCCGTGTAATAGTTAACAAGCAATCGTCTTAAACTAAACCAGCAAAAAACATAGGGGCATATCAGCAACAACCGGCGATAATTATCACTAAGCGCACTTAGCGCTAGGATAATTATCGCCGGCTAGCGTGGATTTTCATCGCTGAGATAGCTTGCTATTAGCAACGCTTATTTCAACAGCGATAAAAATCCTGGCGCTAACTGCCTAATGTGAGATTATCGCTGGAAACCCAGCGATAATCTCACGAAATGTGGCGTTAGCTTGTTGATAGAGCCTTACATACTTAGCCATGATATCCACCTTCCATAGGATATCATGGCTAAGTCAGTCCTGAAGCAGGCGTAAGGAAAGTAGCGATAACAGAGGTTATCGCTACTTTTCTTGCCACTATGCTTCATAACGTGAGGCTTGATGATAGGAGAAATGTCGCTTAGCCACATTTCTCCTGTCATGTAAGGTCAGGAACGCCCACTTTGCATCTCATTAGAGATGCAAAGTGGGCATTAAGAATTCCTGCGCTAATGCAAGGTTGCACACGTTAGCGTGACCTTGCTAATTAGGCGATAAAATTATCGCCGCTTTTCGGCCGAAAACGGCGCAAAAGCGGCGATAACTTTATATCGCCGCCTTGTAAATATGCCCCAGAATTCCTATTAATATCCCCCCCTAAAGTTCTTCTGATATTAAGAAATGGACCAAGATGATCACTGTGCTAAATTACACCCCAATCCTAATGGACTCAAACAAAATCACTAGAAGTTATGCTTGATAAGGATCTAAATATGCGAATCCACAACCACGCGATGGCAAAAATCTTAGAAAATTCAAAGCATTCATTGGATCATCAGACCTTAATCTGGCAGTCCAGGCATCAGTCATCTCAAGGATTGAATATGGCTGTACAACACTATCAGGATTGCCTAAGATCTCGACAGCTTCACTAAAAGCTTGTCTCAATGCTACAGTGAGACTCATAACAGGTTCTAGATAATTAGACCTCATCTCCCCACACCTGAAGGCTCTAAACTCGCCGCCATATGAAGCAAGCCAGAATCCAACTCAAACTGGCATGTATTACACAGAAAGCACAGCACTACAAAACACTGATGTACATAGCTCCAAAAATTGAGATATCAGGAGGAGGCAGACCTTCCTGGAGCACCAGAGACCTAGTGCTGAAACCTCCTATCTATCTATCAGAAGAAAATGTATGATAGAGCATTCTCTGGAGCTGCACCTAGAATCTGGAATTCTCTTCCTCCAAACTTTAGAAGAATCCTGGCCACGTCAGTTTTTAAGAATGAAATAAAGATCTTTCTAATGAGCAAATTCCTACCATAACCAACAGCAAATCAAACACATCAATGTATGTTTAGAGATTGTCACCTAATCCCTTTGGGTATGTAATCTGCTCTCCTCAGAAGACTCCCAAGATGAAGCATGACAGACCTCTCCAACTCATCAAGGAGATACTAACTAAGCAATCAGCCAGAGGCATATGCTCCACTATAGCAGTGAGATTTATAATCAGGCTATTTTTGATTTACATTTGAGTGTAATTATTTGTTGGACTTGGCCCTTTTTGGCAGGTTCACCCCTGAACTTTTTGCCTTAAGTTCTGACATGGTGGTAGTGATTTTAGGCCTCTGCGCACTTTAGCACTGTGGCCCAGTGTAAAGTGCGTGCGCTCTCTGAGTGCGTGTGGTGTGATTGGCCTGCCCTCCCATAGGAATGCATGGGGGATATTTGTGTCCATGGTAATTCCTGGTATGAGGGGAGTGCAGGGTCGAGTTTAGTATGTGCGAACTCGTGTGAATAAATGCTGCGCATTAGTGTGTGCAGATTTATGTTGGTTATTTTAGAAATGCCACTTTTAGAAGTTGGCATTTCTGTGTGCTGTGTCTGCCTGCATGATGTGAATTGCATGTCTGGCTTGTGATTGACAGGAGCTGAGTCTGCCCAGTGGTGAATAGGGAGATCTGCATGTAGATGGGAGGGAGGAGTTGCACCTGGGACCTGAATAGGACTGTGCCTTCCCTCCAAAATGCTGGCTCCACATCCTGTGGTGCGTCTGATGTCCCTGGTCTGTTCTGTGAAAAGAAGGAAGGAGTCATGTACACAAAGTGCTCCTGAACAGTTGTATCTGGTTTCCCCAAACCCTGCACCTTAGACCAAAGGGAAAATGTTGTATAAATATAGGGGCAGTGACCCCATGTAAATGTTCTGTTCCTGATTCTGACGGAGGGGGGCTTGCTGCTGCTGGGGCCCACGAGGGACCGCCGTGGGGGCTGCCTCCCTGCTGGAGGGCCCTGTGTGCTGGCCCAGCTATGCCCCTAAACCTCTCAAGGACTTATGCTCTTTACCCCAGGACTGTTGCTTCATCCAGTGCCTGGGAGCACTATCTTTGAAACTGCCCAGCTGATGGAGAACCTGGGGGTTGTGCAGCGCTGCAGTCCTTGCTGGGGGAATCCCCAGCCTAGGGATTCCCCCGTTGTGCTTTAATTGCGGGTTCCCACCCCGTGTTCTTTTCCTACAATCGCGGGTGCCCACACCGCTCATACTTTTATTTAAATAGAGGGAGCCTACCCCTCATTGCTGCATTGGTTGCCTCCTAGCGGGTGCCCACCCCGCTGTCTGATTTTAGCAATGGCGGGTGCCTACCCCCTTCTGTTCTTTGTTTACTTGTGGGTGCCATCCCCCCATTGTGGAGAAAAGTCACCGCCGCGGCCACTACCTAAGGAGAAGCAGCGCCGCAGAGAAAACCGGAAGTCAGGCAGCCCGATGCCTGGAGCGGGTGGGACTTCCGCTTGAAGAAAGGAAGTCCTGCTCGCCGCCCGAGATCCGCCCGGAACCTCGCAGGCTCCATCTAGAAGTCCCGGGTCCCAGGAGGGGGCCTGGGCAAAGTGAAGAGGCGTCCGGAACAAGCAGCAACCCCGCCGACTGCCGCAAGAAGAGTCCGGTAAGGAGAGCTGGTGCGGAGGGGGCACGAGGCACATTGTCGGTGTCTGCCCCTCCGTGCTGGATATCAGAAGTCTCCAATCAGCCAGGTGAGTGGGGCTGAATCTCAGAATGTTTGGGGGGGGTGTTAAGGCACCTGGTCGGTGCCCGCCTTCAGTGTGGTCCCGAGGGCCAGCAGTGCTGCAGTTGCGGGCCGCTGCCATGTCTTGGGCATATCTGCTTAAAGGGCCCCAGTGTGGGTCCCGAGGGCCAGTGGTGTCCGTACTTCCCCGAATAAGTACCAGTGACTTGGGGACCATATGTTTCTACAGCTGCCCCGCTTGCTTGGGGGCAGCTGCCCCGCTTTGGGGGGCATGATGGTTGGTTGGTGCCTCTTCCTTGAGCGGCCCTGCCTGCCAGAGGGACGCTTCAACATGGGCAGGATTATTGTAGAGCCCTGTGTGGCTCCAACGTGAGGCATGAATTGATTTCAAGGGCCTGTGTCCCTACCAGTTTGCCCAGTCCTACAGCTGCCCCGCCTGATAGAGGACAGCTGCAACATTTTGCATATTGATTCGAAGGGGCCAGTGGTGCCAGGCCTCATTGTAGTATTCCCAGCTGCCCAGCAAGTAGTGGGCAGCTGCACCGTTTAGGTTATTCTTTCTTCAGGGGCACGTCTTTTAAGTTAGGATTGAGATGCACTCCTTTGCCCCATATCTTCACAGTTGCGCAGCACTTAGTGCCAGCTGCTACGTTTAGGCCTGTGCAAAGTGTGCACCCCTGACTTTCGCTGCATAGGCAGCGCGCCCTGACTTTTGGACATAGGACATTTGAGCACCTTAGAGATGGCCAGTTGGCCAGGGGGACTATTAGGTTTGTAGGGCGCCAGGCCCTAATGTGATTTATATAGGGTGCTAGGAAATGTAATGTAAGTAGTATGATTTACGCATCCTGAGTTATGCCTCTAAATGTGTTTTATGATTATGAGGTTTTACATACTGTGGTATGTTTTAGTCTTTATTCTCTACCGTGGTTTAGGTATGAGTTATTCCCTACTGCGGTTCATTTTAGTAAGTGTATTTCCTAATGCGAGTTATCTTTAGGAAATTATGGTCTACAATGTTTAGGCTTATCAGGTTGGCGAAGAATATATTTCTCGCCTGATGTGATACTGTGCATGATATGATTTATGTTACAGGATGATGCTGAGTATAGTGTTTGCCAGTAATTACTGGTTGTGGTCTACATTTATGATATGTTCTTACTTTTACTATTTTTACCAAGTGATGATTCTGACAGTGGCCCACGTGGCCCTGTCATGTGTAAATAATCCCCTGTAAATATTGCCCAGTGCCAGTTGGCACAGTGTATATTGTGTGATTACCATGTAATGTGTTTTATGATAACGCAAAGGCTATTTTTATATATAAGCTTGTGTGGAGTTCCTTTTGTGGTGTGCCTAGTATGTTGTTGCTGTGTGTGTTGCGCAAATGCTTTACACATCGCCTCCGGGATAAGCCTTACTGCTCGTGCCAAGCTACCAAGGGGGTGAGCAGGGGTTATCTTTGGTGTGTAACTCCCTTGCCCTGACTAGAGTGGTGGTCTCTGCATGGCTTTGGCGCAAGCCTTAGCCAACCAGAGATCCCATTTCTAACATTATTGTTATAATATTTATTCTTTAGGTCCACATGTTAGTTTGATTGGAAATATTTTTTACTTAGACTATCATATTTACTCTCTCTGGTTATGTTTAAATGTCTCCTCTATCCAACTGTCGCAACGGTTGATACTATGTAACTGTGAAGCACTCTGATACACAATTAGGTCATGTTTGCACTATATAAAACCTTGAATAAATACAATATATTACAAGAAAAGCTATTGGAAGCAATGACATCCACAGTCTGGTCACCCTTCTGGGGGAACCAGGAAGTCTATAAACCAGTTTTGCTCAGGGGTACCTCTCTCCTTCTTCATGTCAGCTTGTAGATGATGTATTAGGTGGATGGCAAAAGTTAGTGTCCCCTTGTCGTGGGCAATTCTGGGGATAAAAGTACAGCAAGATGCACCGGTTCTGGCCCACACCCCACCCTCCATCGCGGTCATCAAGTCCAACACATATACTGATGCTGCATCACCATAAGGTGGCTGTCTCTTAGCTCTTCCTTGATAGCGTTTAGGCTGAGCTCAGTATCATTGATCATCTTCAGCATTTCCACCCCTGATTATCTGTAGGCCTAGGCAGTAAATTCAGTTCCTCTCGCGGAATTTGGTTCATTTCGCATTCTGTGGAGAACGCAGAATTGCCAAAAATTCTGCGATCCACGG
Source organism: Triturus cristatus (assembly GCF_964204655.1). NCBI lineage: Eukaryota > Metazoa > Chordata > Amphibia > Caudata > Salamandridae > Triturus > Triturus cristatus. The sequence continues at coordinate 502,041,086 of NC_140580.1, forward strand.
CTTTGTGAAATTTTTTGATTGTTCTCGCTTTCAAAATGCGTGTTTTTTTCCTGAGCACGCAAACAGCATTCACGAACAAGAAAAAAGCATCGCGAATGGGCAGAACAAGCAATTCTGCATGTTCGCGTAACTTTTGCATGCTCACGGAGATTTTTTACTGTTTCGCGGACCTTTGCGTAGCGCAACTACCCAAATTCCGCCCACCCCTAGTTATCTGTAACCAGTGGACATTTGATTTTGTTTGCAACGTGAGGAATGGTATGGACCCTCCCACATTTACTTGAGTGTCAGAAAACAGTCTGAATTTGTTTAGGAATGTCTTTGTACTGAGCCCAGCCAAAGTAATTAACAGTTCTTATTTCTTCAGCCTGATGCAATAGAGTTGCATTCTTCTGTAGTGGATGGTGGAACAAGTTGGACAACTCTTCTCCAGGGATGACCAGGGTCAGACTGAGTATGATTACGAGTGTGCAGAGGGCCCGCCATCCGGGAACGGACTGGGTGTAGGTAAATTCCTCACAATGCTAGTATGTAACCATCAACACAGTGGTGCCCCATTACATATCTGGTACATGCAGTACTGCTTCGCAATTCTCATTAGTGCCAAGCAGTATCGTTCCATTGCTTCTGAAACAAAAGGTATACAGTGTAAGTTTCTGTACAATTAGGGGTTGCCCTTTCCACTCTAGCCACGTGTACCTATCTATCTCAGTGTTTCAGATTTCCTTAGATGGGGTATCTATGCTAGCATTAAACCCTTCCCTTCTAGGCTAATTTCCTTTAGTATTATCGAAGTGACTGGCCCTGCACAGGAACTCCACGTCTGGTGTCCATTTGTTATTAAAGAATACTGTCCCGGATACGCTAAGGGCCACCCACTGACAGAGGCGGGAGCGGATATGTGTGGGCATTGGTGAGGTGGCCTTGCAACCTCCAAGAACATCTTCTCTGGAAAATCTCAGTGCCAAGCAGTGTCCTCCCCCATAGTGCCTTGCCCACGCATCCTGTCTGGCTCCATTTGAATGTCGCTAGGCTCGGAACAAAGATGTAGTGCTGTGGGGTTGGTTTCATACCGGGTGATATTTAGCACTACTCTATGGGGTTCTACTCTTCTGCCCTAATCCTACATAGGTACAGATGTATGAGAGATTTTGCTTTTTCAGGGGCTATTTCTTGGGATAAGTAGTCAGTCTGTACCAACAGCATGGGGTATCAGTGAGCAGACATAGCACAACCACTGGAGTCATGTGCTGGTACCATGTGCTGTGAAAGAGTGCACTGTGTAGAGTGCGTGGAATACTAGAGTTTGGCTCAGTGTAAGTAAGGTGGTAGAGGTCCCTACGCAAGCACTGTAGAAATGTATAAGTAGGCTCCATATGACTAAGCAGATGTCTCTCTATGGATGGATGCAGCCACACCCATGCTAAGCAAATGGTGTAGAAAGGTAGAATAATACATAACTTTTGGAATGTTTTAGGTCTTGGGATGGTATGTGGAGGAGGTTGTCTGCAGCTTTCTGGCAACAGGGGATGTCTTTGGTTGGCACAGTGTATAGAGTCTGTTGTAAAAAATGTCCATAAAAAATAGTTCACGGTCTTTGGCTTGAACACTTGGGCCCGTTTAGGATTTTGGAAGTTGCTAATGAAGAGGTGGCGGGCCGCACTAAAGGTGGTGCACTTATGTCTCGATTGAAACCTTTTGGATAAGAGCTGTGGGTTGTTAGGTTAGCTTTTAGAGAAACATACATCATTAATTGGTCTCAAAAATTCCTGTGCCTTTCCTTTTTGTGGAATTTCTGTGCATCATTTTGTGCAATCTTTGGTGAGGTGCTGGATGGGGGCCCCAGTTTGTGCATTATTTTAGGAATTGGTGTGCTTTGGTCATGGGTCACCTCAGTTTTATTTTGTGGGTCGTTTGGTCCCCCCCCTCATCATAACAGAGGAGAGCGTTTTAGTGGGGTGCCCATTGTGGGTTTGTCAATGACTTTTTTTATACCTAACTATCATTTTTTGAGTGTTGTCAACCCTATAATACCCTACATTTCCTAACAAGTGCCTGTGTGTGTGTAGGTTTATCGATCCAGATAGTACCTTTTGACCTACATATGTGCGATGCTCCATGAAAGGAACAGGGCGTGTCGCAATTTTGAGGGTTGTCGGTAATTGCAACATGTCATGAGGACACATGTATGCTCCACTGGTCCCTTCATGTGGCGGGTAATGAGGTTTTCCCCTAATGGAGTTGGGTACTTTGACTGCACCCTTTCTCTGGAAGGTTTGTTTTTGGGCTGCTTCCTGCAGGTCATTGGGCACCTTCCTACGGTCTCATTTAGTGTTGGTTTTATTGTGGCATACCGGTGGGTGTTGAGAAGCTGCTCTGCTGCCCCTGTGTGGTTCGGATGTGGGAATGACTTGGATCAGGCCTATTGCTCACTTGGACGATGTTTGTGTGGCCCTGTGTTATTTGCTTCGACGCGCTGGGAGCGGTGATGAGTGTATCCATGCACCTTGTGTGGGGGCCGTCATGGTCTTCTACAGAATCCCTTTCCCTCCCGGCACCCCTCTCTTCCTCGGATCCAGGATGCTTTGGGTCTGTCACCCTCAGCAGGGATCAGGGACTTATTATCCAGTGACACGCTACTCTCACTGTTTTGGAGGGACATGATACGATGAGTTGACTTTGGATGTTTGGAAGCATTAGGAGAGAGGAGGAGGCCAGATATCTTGCTTACAACAGGAGTCAGGTGTGCGGCTGGGACTTGTCGTGCTGCAGGTAACAAACTGGGACAGCTGATTGCCCTGGTGTATTTCCCTGCTGACTTGGTGCAAAATTGCTGCTTATTCATGCGTGGACTACAAAGTTCTATGGTGCATCTCGACATACCGGCTGTGCAGAAAACCTGGTTTCCAGCACTTGGAACGGTACCTTGTTTTGGAGCTAAAAGGAGGCCTCCATTAGGTGGAGGCCTAAATGTTGAAAAATGGGGTCCTTTTGATCTAGTGATAGGAACCTGTCCCAATTGGCCTTGGCTGAGGGGACCTGGGTGTCAGTGTTTATGAGCAGATTCGGGCCACCCTGCCCCCTCGTCAGACTGCCCTTGCACATGTGCTGTGCGCTCAGGTTGGTCTGAGCTTGGTATTGTAGATTGTGATTTTGTGGGGTCTGTTCCAGGCTTATTGATCTTTGGTCATGGTAAGCTTTCATGTGGCATTGGTCAGTCATATGGCCCATTTGGTGGCAGTAGTGGCACTCTCTGAGGTCTGGTTGCTGCCAGCCTACCTAGCCTCTGCCTTTAGGATGGAGTGGAAACCCTTTGGAGTTCAGAGGTGGAGCTCCCTTCAATGCTGATGCTGTTTGCATGCTCACAGCCACGTGGTCCTCTCAAGGGCGTTCTTCTTTTATTTATATTGGACCAGCTTGGCGGAGCCTCTTTCGGCTTGCTCTTAATTTACCCTGTCCTTATCCTGCTTCTTTCTGCAGTAATGTAATATGTGGGCTGTATTTCTCGCCAAGGTTTGGTGTCTAATCCTACTACGCTGTCTAGGCCACTCCGTATTTTGGTGGGCAGTCCCTTTTTGAGGATGTTGCAGAAGAATGCAACCTGGGTGCCCATATCGGTCCATGGCTCTCCTTTCTGTCCCCATTATTTCCTCATTCTGTCCAAAAACGTGTTCATGGTTTCCCTAGGTTTCATGTTCTCTACAATCAATCCCCTTACTTCTGGGTGGTTGGGGACTATTTTCTTCAGGGATGTCCATGTCTTGTCTCTGAACGAATTGAATGTGCCCCCGTCATGCTCGGTGTTGGCTAGCGTAACTGCTGTGATGTGGGCTCAGGAAAACATTGAGCTCTCCGATGAGGCTGCTGAGCATACTCTTAACATCGCCTATTGCTAGGTTTATGCATGGGGTGCTCTTCTCAAAACATGAGTTCAATGTTTGCTCCCCATCCATCAATGGGGGCAGCTTTGTCTTGATCCCTTCCATCTGAGTCCATGGCACATAGATGGTCCCTGACATGCCTTTTTGTAACAACGGGCATATTTTGGCTTGGAGCCGTCTTTTCTGCAATGTAGCGCTCCCATCTTCTCAGGCATTCCTGCATGTAGGGAAAGTTTCATTTGAGATATCCCCCTGCGTGCCGGATCCAGTCTTCCATGAGGGCCATGTCCTCTGGTTTGAAGGTTCACTCCTCCGGCCAGGGTCTATTTTACAGACCCCCCTTTTAGTCCAATGGGCTAGCAAGTGACAGAATGGTCTCTCAAAGACCTTGCCTTCTTCTCTCAACACTATCTCTCTAGGGGTCAGCTTGTTTGACCAGCGCGTTCAGGCGGAGCAACAAATGTCCTTGTTGCTGTTCTTCTCGTACACGTGCAAAGGTGCCATTCTGCTTTTTCTATGTCTTGTGTTTGGGCTACACTACTCTGATCTCTTATTTCTTGGTCAGTCCCTCCGCTATGCTGATGATCTGGTGAGGTTTGGGTTCCCGATAGAGGCCTCTGTTCTGGTTCTACTTAAGCCTCCTCTTTGCTTTCTGCTGAGGGAGGGTGTGCTGTTCTGTTCTCCCTTTGTGCCTCCCAGTGAAAGCTCTTCCTCTCTATATTTTCAACCTGCGACTCTGGGTTTAATTATAATATGTTAATAAATTATACACTACAGCTCCCCTAAAAACATGCTGCAGAGTAGCAGACCCACTAGCAGGCCTCCATTACTTTTGCATATATATTATCGAGTATGCTATTAATTATGCAGCATATGCGCCTTACTCATGAATGAGAGGGAATTTACACTCTAAGGGCCAGATTACTAGTCTGGCGGTCCTCAAACCATCAGACTCGAGGTGGCGATGCAGTGGCAGATACAGCCACTGCCGCACCGGCGATCCGACTGCCCGATTATGACTCAGCAGTCGGACCGCACTATGACCGCAAGCCACCAGGGAACCACCATTCCCTGGCATAGGTGCGGCGGTCAAAGACTGCAATATGCTTGGTGCGACTGCCACGGTCCTGCCAAGTATATTACGAGTTTCCTCTCAGCCAGGCTTTTCATGAAGGCTCCAATGCCTAGAAAAGCCTGGCAGAGAGGCGACAAAGGGGGCCCTACAGACATAAGTGGATGCACACTTGGGGGCATAACATGTGCCCCCCGTGTGCAAGCACATAGGTTGCTGCATGGCATGGACTTCTGAGTCCATGCCGTGCAGGAAGCTTGTGAGGCGTTCCCATTGCGGTGCCTTTTTAAAAGGTGCTGCCAGCTTTCAAAAGGCACAACAGGGGGAACCGCCACGCCACCTGCCCACCAGACCACTGGTAAGTAGTAATCTGGCAGTGACCTTCGGCAGAGCAGTGGCACATCAGTTTGCACCACCGCACCTCTGCTCTGTTGTAATGTTGTAATCAGGCCAAAATATTTGCTTAGTTTTTGTATGAAATCCTTTAAGCAAAAATGACTTTTTGATTAAGGTGGTATTGTGATTTAATTCCATGCAGTCAGTGCTATTTTTATGTGATGCATGTGTGGGGAAAACATGACCCTGTGAATAATCACAGCAAAATTCCAGTGGTCCTAGGGGACCAGCAATGTTCTGCGACTGTGCCACAATAAATATGTGTTTTTACTGAGCATTGTAATTTGGGTTTTTCATTTTTTTTCTTTCTTGATATAGCTACTCCTGCTGATGGAGGTCAAATAGCCACCCAGCTGTAGCACCAGAGAATGGAGGCAGTCATGGTCAAATACCGTCTGATGGTGGCCTCGGAGAAAGAAGAGGCATCCTTCTCCAGCTCATCTCATCAGCCTGGCCCTTCTCTATCCTGGACACACCAGTGCCAGTTCTGCCAGAAGCCGGATTCCACTGCTGCCCAGTGGAACATCACCCACCCCCTTCACCGGTAACATCAACAACAGACCGTGCCCTACGCAAGCTTGTGCTGCTTCGGTGTGGCTAGCAGAACCTTGCCCATTAAGTGGCCAGCCTAAACACCCATATGGATGCCCTTTGAGCTTGTTTTTAAAAGGAGTTTTTTGGCGTGAAGGACTGTGTTGTTGTGGGTGAAGAGGTTTGGAATTGGGAAGGGAAGTGGGGAAAAGAGTCAAACATTTCAGGACAATTGGGAGAGGTGAGAGTGGGACCTCACTTGTGATGCATGTCTTCTCTGTTAGCATGCTAGCCTGCTACTACCACCACCAACATTAAGAAGGCATCTTAGGAAATCCTACAATACAGTTTTGGAAGTTTGAGAGAGGTAGCATCCATTGCTTCATCCATTCAGGTAAGAGAACTATGGAGTAAAGTGAACTAGTTTAGTTAGTAACTTACTTCTACTGAAAATTAAGATTTTTATAGGCTGTTGTAGGCAATATAGGCATACCCCTTAGTTGTCAATACAGTCTCAGAGGGTTTTTGGGACAAGGGTATATCTAACTGGTATACACTTTGATAAGTGGATTAAAAAAACAGGCTGTGCTAAAAGGCAGCAGTGCAAAGTAAAATGCAAAACATAGATTTCTGTCATTAACAATTTTCCTTTAAAATTTTTATGAACATCACCGCCTCCTCCCCAAAGAAATGAGTACATCACCCCATCCAATGTCCAAAGAAACTAAAATCCAACAAAGTCCAACTGCCCTTCCAAATTCTCACCCTCTCCACCCACAATAAAAGGCCCTCATACCAAAGCAAATATATTTTTAAAATGACGTTAGAGGGCGTCGATTTGGTTGCGAAGGCGTGCAACCAATCAGCAAAGCAGCGCGAGCTTACAAAGGACGGCGGGGTGTTGGAAGCAGACTGTGGATATTTATGAAGAAGAGGGCAGCAGTGATGGATCGCAGCTCCCGGCAGATCGGCCAATGGTATGGCCAGGATGAAGGCACTTGTGGCTGGTTGGAGGTACTGGGGCAATAGGAACTTCTTCCACCTCCTCCAGAGCCATCAGCTGGTAATATTCAGCATGGAGGTCTCCATCCTTTGCCGCCACAGCCGGGCTGCTTTCTCCTGCCAAGATGGTGGGCCAGCAGGAGTAGCTATGTCAAGAAAGAAACAAAAATAAAAAAGACAAATTGTAAATAATGCTCAGTGCACACACTTGTTCATATAGTGGCACAGGAGCAGAACATTGCTGTTCCCCTAGTACCATTAGGTGATTAGTCACAGGGTCACGTTTTCCCCCAAATGCGTCTCATAAACAGCACAGACACTTAGGGCCCAATTTTGAGTTTGGTGGTCCACGGACTGCCAGACTTGTGGGGGCGTACCAGTGGCAGTCTACGAACTGCCCTATCAAAGTTGGGCAGTTGGACAGCCATAGCCCCGCCATCAGGAAACAGTGGTTCCCTGGCGGTGTCTTGGCAGTCAGGAGGCCACAACATGCTTGGCAGAAATTCTGTGTTCCTGCCAAGCATATTACTTGTTTCCTCTCCACCGGTGGTGTCATGGAGGTTCTTACTCCATGATCACCATGGTAAAAAGGAAACAAAGGGAGTCCTGCAGGGCCCACAGTACCTCCCCCTCATTTGGATGCACACAGGGAGGCACAACATTTCAACAATTGACCAAAGGGAAAAAATGAAAAAATTGAACAGGCGTAAATCTATCATGGAAGCCATGAAATACATATACATAAATCACTTGGCCAGAATAAATGTTGCACATGTCAAGAATGGATTTTTCAACTTTTTGGTAGGCTGGGACAGAATTTAGGAAAGTATAATGAAGTGAAGTACTAGTAGGAAGTGGCTGAGTGGGCACTAAGAACATCTTGTTTTTGATTTGCAATGCATTGAAAACTTTGTAATTCCACATTAACTGAAGCAGATGTACATTGCACAGCCAACAATGTAGTGGCAAATAGGACCATGCTGCACTTAGGTCACAGGTGGTGAAATGCTCTGGACAGGGAGGTGATGAATGATGATAACAGTATACTTAATTTGCCAGAAAGGAAGGTATGTGACTTACCACCAACTGCCCCTGACATAGCTGGGACTTCCCCTTCAACTGCCTCCTGGGCTGCCTCAGTCACACTGGCACTGCTGATACTGCCAGCCCCGGCACTGGTGGTCTGTGTGGCTAGAAAGCAAATACACATTTTGGATGCCAGATTCGCCTCCTAAAGAATTATTATTCTTTTTGAACAAAGTAAAACCACAATTCCTCACTACAGTTCAGTTAGCATTATCTTCTATCAAAACTATCAAGTTTATTGGCTGACACTGTTAGAAAAGCCAGGTAGTGAAGCCAACCAAAAACATTTTGTTATGGAGGGACAAAGCTATGATGACTCTGAGTCATTATAGCTCAATGTTAGGGTGGAATGGTCAATGAAGGATATATGGTCTTGGTTGGCAAATTCAACTGAATCTGATACTTTCCAGCCATGCTGCACTGTCATGGAAACTGCTGGTATACTGTATACATGAATGATAACACAACATAGGGGGGTCCATGACAATGGCCACTCTCTCATTTTAACTGCTTGAGCATGAGCAAGAAAGCCTTCTCAACAAACATGTGTGATAAATAGTAGCTTACTTGGGCCTGCAATCTCCACAGTACCAAAAATCTGTTCTCTTAGGGCATATTTACAAGCCCCTTATGCCACCGGTGCATCACTTTTTGTGATGCTCTGGTGGCACAGATTACAAATCATATCTATGAGGCCACGCAAAGCTAATCGCTGCTTCAGCTTACTGGGGAGGCATCCATGGGCGTTGCAGTGGGTTTTCCCGAAAAGCACCCATGAATTTTGATGCAGCCCCAGATTTACAAGAGCATGTAAACCTGAGGAAGTGCCAAATCGTTACGCTTCCTGAGGTAAGGCACAGGGAGGAGAAATTTCTTTATTGCTCCTCGTTATTTCCTCTTTCTATTTGTGTTGCATTCTGAATTCTGCAGCACACATACAAAAAGGAAAACTACTCTCAGGATTGTTTCTGTGCAGGAAGGTGCCCATTCTGGCACAAAAACAAACCTGCTGAAAACACAGCCTCCCTTGCACCATGGTGCCTGCGTTTGTGCTAGCAGATCAAACAGCACTATTGCAGGGAGAAAGTACAGGAATGCACAGTATTGCATAAATATGATGCAGTCATGCCCTTTAACTTTGGTGTAGGGCAGTGTAGCAAAATGACTTGCTGTTCTTCCCTACCCCAAATTCCCAGAAATGAGGGCCTTAGTCTTACAGTACACCAAGATATATGAGGGGAGAAGGAAAGCTTACTGAAATAGCAGAAGAAAACTACAGGAGGTAGTCAGTTAAAGAAATATGAAATAAAGAAAAAATGTTTAGTGCATGGATGACAATAATTTAATATCCATTACATAGCTAAGTTGAATGAAAAGGAACAGTATAAAATATAAAACAAGCCAACATTATTTTAATAGTGGGGAGAGGTAAAGTTAAAGAAACAATAATAATAACAGGACTTACTAGGGCCAGCAGATCCATTGGCCACAGCCGTGGCACTGGTGGTGGTGATTCTACCCAGCGTGGCACTAGTGATGATAGCCCCTTCACCTTCTGTGATGTCCTTTTGCACTTGGGTGCTGATGTAAAAAATAAGGAAGATAAAAAAATAGATTGGTGGACAGTTATTCTCCCCAAAAATATTTTGACAGTCAGAACCAGTAGTATTATACTTTTCTAATCAGATCGCCTATGGTACTAGTATTAACCTTGCCCTACTTACCTAAAGCTAAGCCCTATTCCTAATTTCCTAAACAACATCTTTAACTACTTATGCATTACAACGAATTATCTTTGCTTTGCTTCTTTGATGGGTCAACTCAGTTTGACTTTTAAATGCAGAGATATTACACATCACTGGGGGATTGGGACTATATGAGCATAAAAAGAAAGGCACAGAGAACCCTAACTCCCTGATATACTACTACTATCTTAATGACAGAGCAGAAGAGACTGCATGCCTTCTTAAATAATCAGCCCTTGCGGGCAACAAGGAGTATGAGTAGGGAGCACCCAGCACCTGGCAAGCTCAAGCTGGATCAGATATTATTCAGATCATAAACTTAACTTACCTCTGAGTGTGAGCAGCAAACTATTTGAAAAAAAATATTGAATTTTTTTAAATCTAAAAATTAATTATTACTCACCGGGTCCCGCAACCACGACATCCAGCAGGTCAAGCAGGTCCTGTTCGCAGACTATGAGGACTGCCCAGTGGTGCAATAGCTGCTGTGTCATGGGCTTCTCTCAGTGCTACAGTGCATGCACTGGTGCACTCTCTGCCACGGCAGCCAATGCTCCTGCAGGCCTGCCACCTGCTGCTAGCATGGAGGGGAAGTGGCTCTGCACAAAAAAATAGCGTGGCCAACTACGTCTCTGAAAAAATGTGGCGGAGGTGCACCCCTCGGGTGCACCGGCGGCTGGAAGGTGTGCAGCTTGTTGCAACTGCACTGGTGCTGTCACTTGCTGCCTGTTCTGACATGGCACTGGGTGCAGAAAATAGAAGACATAAGAAAACAGCAAAGCAGAAAGGAAGATCTAAAGGAAGTGGATCACAAGAAAAGAAAAACAAAAAGGTGCAGAAAAATCACAATTGTATTGTTCAGGTAAGAAGATCATGCAGTGAGTTGGTGTCGCTTTCACCGCATTGACTTCACTACACATAGGGGTCGATTCCGATCCGTTAAAAAAATTCCCCGTACGAATCGTATCCGGATTTTTTTACGTACTAATCGTACAAGTCCCGTACAAACTGGCAAGTACGATTCGTATGTGAAAAAATCCATACGAATCGCATTGGGAAAAGTCCCCGACACGTCCTCGGGTCGGAAAAAGTGTCCGACACGTCCCCGGCCAGTTTTACGTACAAATCGGGAAACTGAAGTCCGAGCGCGCAAGTACGATACATCCGTCCGAGTGCACAACCGTATGGAAAAAACACCGTACGGAGCGAACTCCCATAGCAACCATGGAGACGTCCAAACATGGTGTGGAGAAGTATGGCTCACTGGTTAGAGTAGGCAGACCTGGGAGCAGAGGTCAGCCTGGGACCAGGGTTCAATTCCCGGCTCGGCTGGGTCTTGAGTCCATAAATTGTCCATGGACTCGATAATTCTCACTCCAGTGCATATTCGATTCATGGGTTCACACTCTGCGACTCTGGGCAATAGCTTGCTTAATCTCCACAATGGCCCCTCGCGGTGGGATGCCTGGCTTTCACCTTGTGGATACCCTGCTGGGTTATCTCACAGGGGAATACCAGGACGGGTTCCCTAAGCAAGCGCTTAGAGACCGGTTGGTGATTTGCGCTATATAAATATCTGCACATTTACATTTTACATTTACATTTACATGTGCCCGCATACGCACCGAACACCCCCCCAGCCCACCCCCCCAAGTACGCGCCGTACCCCCAGCCCCCCCATGTACGCGCCGTACCCCCACCCCACCTCCGTAGGCACGGAGTGTACCCCCACCACATAGGTATGGAGTGTACCCCCACCCTGTGTAGGTACGAAGCATACCCCCACCCCACCCCGTAGGTACGGAGCGTACCCCCACCCCCGTATGTACTGTGCGGATCCCCAGCGCGTAGCAGGTGGACTGTGTGCATGTTGACAAGGTCTGGCAGTGCGTGAAACACCCTGTTTTCGTTAGGAAATCACTGGGCCGTGTGTCAAACTGTGCACAAGTAGATCCTTGCTGCAGGCACAAACCTAAGCTTACACCCAGTATACCCACTCACTGTGTTTGTTAGAACCCAGTCACAAATGCATAAGTTACCTACCTGCATTCTCCAATAGATATGAAAAAGCACCATTTGCCCACGTACAGTGCAGCACGTAAGCAGGTTCTGCATCGCTCGCTAAGCACGCTCGCTACACTGCTCACTGCGTTAAAAAATGATGCAACAACAAAGAGTGTGTCACAAGTGTTGAACGCTGTGGCCAAGGGACATACCCATGCACCATGCACAATGCACAGGGACTTGCCAAGTACAGACAAGGTAGATGACACTTGGCCCCGCTGTAGACAGCACAAGGCAACCCTGTGACCACTAGGCCTGGGCAAAAATTTCGTTCCGTTCGCGGAAATTGCGATAATTTGACATTTTTGCGTTCCGCGGAGAGCGCGAAAATGTCAAAAATTCCGGTTTCCGCAGCTTGGCGATAATTTGTTTCTTGCTCGCGCTGTAAAATAATACATTCTCGCGCGCGCGCGATCGCCTTACCTGAATCCCTGCGTTCGCCGACAAGTTTTCTTGATCCGGTCGCGTTCTCCATGAGATGTTGTATTGTTTTAGCCATTTGCGCTGTCTCGCGACAGTTCGCGCCCGCAGTGACGTCATGCGTCGCGCGATCACGTCTTTCTTCTCGCGATCATGCACCGCGAGAACAACTCAAAACAAGATGGCCGCGCCCGCAAGCAACCACATGGGTAAGTTGGCGACCCGCAACCATGCAGAAAATCTCGCGAACATGCCGGAAAAAAACTTCCGCATCTTCGCGATATTTCTGCTTGTTCGCGATAATTTTAAACATTCTCGCGATAATTTGCGAAGGTTAATTCCGCAAATTCCGCCCACCCCTAGTGACCACTGTACACTCAAACACCAACTCCACATGCCACCTACCTACCACAGGAACTCACATTCACTGTCATGCCAGCATGCACCATGAGGGGATAGACACATCACCTGGTAGACCCAATGACAAATCACACCATACCCAACAGCATGCCCGGTCACACCCCCCCCTTACACAAGCACACACCCCCGGGGCAGGCAACGCAAATTGGCACTCCCACAATGGATATGTGACACAACAAGACCAATTCATAGCCAAATAAGCATCCCAACACTCATGAGACAGGCCAAATAACCAGGAGTACATACCAATCTGTCCCCCGCAACATACCCATCCACAAGTGCACTGTGAGAGGAATGCTAGACATATCCAACTACCCAGAGGAACTGTGCCAACTTGAGTATGTATGAAACATGGATGTCGCATGAAACACCATTAACATTGTCTCTCTCTCACACACAGGGCAACGTCGTTGATCTCCCCCAACACTGGGGGGGAAGAATCACAGGACCAGGCTTGGCGTGACGATGATCCCACCGGCAGCGATGACTCTCACCACACCGTGGATGACCCCGACCAACCTGGCCCCTCTGGTGCCCAAGCACCTGCAGCACCTGCGTCAGGTACAACTGTGCCAACCACCACCCCCATTCCTGCCACATCCCAGGATACACACAGGAGCCCTGCTCGCACACAACGCAGCCAGTCTGACCAGGAGGGACAAGGTACCCCGGGCACCCAGGAGGAGGCAGGCGACCCCGTAAATGCCATCCCTCAGGGGTCCCGGAGACCCGATGTGCCCACAACGGCAGGCCAGGCTCAAGTGGGCAGGGGTGGTGGGAGTGGAGGATGGCGGAGGAGCGAACCTGACCAGACAGCTGAGGAACCGGTTATGTCACACGTCCGCAACATCCTGGACACTTACCGGCGTGACACCAGGGGCATCAGCCAGGCCGTGGAGGCCCTCAATGAGATTAAGAACCTGCAGGCCGAGCAATATGCCAGTCAACAGCAACACCAAGGACGGATGGAGGCAAGACTGGCTGAGCTTGTGGCGGTGCAAACGGACATGACCCGTGTACTCCGTCGGATTGCCGAAAACATGGGCAACCCTCCCTGTGCCACCAGGCGTAGATCACCACCAGCCACAGGGAGGGATCAGGAGGAGGAGGATTCGTCCGACGGAGCATCACAGACATCGTCACGGCCTGCTTCTGAGGGTCCCCGGAGGAAGGTGGGTCATCCACGCAAAAGACCGTGAGAGTCCGCGGACCATCACCATCTCCCAGGTCACCTGGCCTGGCACCTGGCCCTCTGGCGCAACAGCAGCACCTCATCCAATGATATTCTCTGCCACATGGACTTGCTGGTCACTGTCTGACCAATGTTGACAAAGACTGTGGCATGGACTCTGATGACTTCCAATGGCAAGTATCCCAACTCCCCCTGTGAACTTTGGATTACAGACACCCGGCGAGCACCACTTTACATCCCCCCAAACACGTACCCCACCACTAATAAAAATCATAGAAATCATGAGATGATGCCGTCATTTTGCATTATTCTATTACATGTGTGTGTTGGAAAGTCAAACCACGCCTGAGTTTTGAAGTAACTCCAACCATGCATACCCTGGGGTCTGAGTCTGGCACAGGACACACATGGGTCACAATGTATCATCCAATACAGACATGGAGCACCATACTCACCCGTGATGGGCCCAACCAGCTGAGGGGGTGCCTGCACATCTGTGCGGACAGACCTATTTCGAAGAGCAACAGTCATGCGCAGAGGTCAGGGATCATGTGGAGTGTCCTGGGGTGGGAGTCGCAGGTATGTGTAGCCAGGTGGGAGAACTATGTCCTGCATGCAGGAGTCAGGTGGATGTGGAGAATGGTGGCCAGGCCAAGGTTGGATGCATGGAGATGGCACAATGGGGTCTTGGATGACAGTGCCACAAGGTTGTGTTGGGGGCGTGGTCGTGGGCTGCATCCTGAGTGTGGGTGTGGATTGTGAAGGTCATCCTGCAGCTGACAGTGATCCATTGCAGCTATCTCTGTTGGACGGTGATGTGGCTGGGTCGCCGGATGTTGAAGCAGAGCTGTGCAGATGCACCCTGGATGTGGACAAGTCTCATGGGAGTTGTAACATACTTCTCCGTAGAGTGCAGGGTAGGATTAGACACGGATGTTGTAGTTGACCTGGGGGATGGTCTGGCTTGCCTTGAGGTGGATCGAACTGTGGATCTTGTGCATAATGCAGAGTGTGCTGAAGCCTGAGGTACAGATGCTGGTGATCAGCATAGCACATGTGAGCAAGCAATCCATGATGCACACCAGCTCGTGTGCATGGACACTGTGTGCCTGTGCAGGGCCTTTGCGGGTGGGACACAAGCAGTTGACCCAGCTGTAAGGGGACAATCCGCAGATGAACACCTCAGTCGTGTAGAAGTCCAGCATCAGGTGGGCAACGTTCAGCCATCTGCCAATGGATACCATGCATTATTCAATATGAGAACTGGCAAGGACTGCGTCTTTGGGGAGGGTGAGGAGCACCTGCCTGTCAATGGGACACCAGATGATGATGAGATGCAGTGCGCATGTCATGGTGTGGAGGGGGATCCTGGACACATTGTAGACTGACACGCTGAGACATGATACCTGTGCCATGTGTCCCACAATGACACCATACTACATGCAGAGGCCTGGAGTACCACTCACATGGCCATGTTGGGGTACAGAGCTGGAGGGGAGTAGGAGGGACATGACCTGGTTGGTGTGACCGGGCCTGGAAGGCATGCCAGCGCTGTGTAGGCAGCTGGAGTTGCACACTCATTATGCAAAGGTGTTGTGTGGGCGATGAGTGCATGCCTGAGTGCATGCAACAGATGTATTGGATGGACATTGCTTGGTGGGTGGCCTCAACATCATGGTGTAGCGTGATGTGGCACATGCAAGGACATGAGGCACGTGCAATGTGCACGTAGCATGTGCAGACGGTCCATCCTTTGCCACCAAAATTGTGTCACACACAAGCAGATTGCACCAAAATGAATGGGTGGAGGGAGGAAGGGGGGTGTGTCTTAGAGGCGTGTGTGTGAGGCCAAATATAGAAACTCTGTGTGCCCTTGCTGCAGGGCCTGCAGCAGCATGCGCCATGTCTTGAAAACCATGCCACAAGTTGCACACAAACACAAGCATGTCAGAAAGGAGTACTGCAAAAGGTGTATGATAAGGAAGGAGTATCTGGTTCAACATGGCACACACACAGACAATGGATGCACATGCAGCAAAGTGGCCGTTGTGGGGACTGAGATGCCAAAATGCCTACACAGCCATGTACATCATGCACAATACATATCATAATCCCTGACAAACAGCTTGCATCGTGCTACTCTACACATAGACTCATATGCACAATCTGTGATAACTATGCCAGACATGGCGCATGCACAGTGGCAAGAGACCTGCATTGACAGAGATGAGGCACCTTGGAGGCTGAGGGACACCTTTATTAGTCATGTTTGCCGGAAGGCAAATGCATCTATCTTAACAGATGCACAGGTCATGTGGATGAACATGTGGGACCTACACTGGCACCCCCCTTTGCACCACAGATGCAGGAAATCCATAGAACTGGCACACAAGTGACGGGTTTGAGGCAAACACCCCGTGCTGCTCACGGAGAGGCTGCTATTCACCATTGAGCCTCTAATGGGGATGTCCCACACTATGTCAACCGGGTGCATCCCGTATGTTTCCGAGGGCAGTGTTACACACATTGATGCCTTCATCACAATCCACAATCACATTACAGATGACTGTCACCAAGTGTGACTATCAATTCAGGTGAATCCAGCTTCATGTCATGTGCCCCATGGTGATTCTACATGTATGCAAAGTAACCAAACATGAACAGGAGCAGTGCACACACATTCAAAACAAATAGCACACCCAAAAAGCCGTGCTGCATCCCTTACCCTAAGGTGAATTCTCGACATGTCTGTGCATGTTACGCTGATTCAGCACACGTTGCTGTATTCATGAGGAATAGCAGGAGCACAACAATGCCACCAGCAGACAGCATGCGCAAATACCTGGGGATGAGAGACACACAAGAAATGAGCCAAAAGGAGCACATCTGCATGCATGGGCATGTACTCGACACGTATTAGGTTGTCAACATGCTAGGTGAAAATAGTGTCTCAGGAAAGACATTCTCTTATTACACCATCACTCGAGTGATACATCCAAACACACCTCTGACTCACTTGCCATACATGCAGATGAACCCACACATTGCAACACATGCCACCCAAGGCTCAATGCGTGCACACTCAGACACTGCAACTCACCACTAAGCAAAGAAGTTGCGTATGAGCCGACTCCAGATGTCCGATTCCTCCTCCACCTCAACATCACTTGCCTCGTCACCAAGCCCCTCATCTTCCACGGGTGGATGTTGCTGCTCATCCAGATCCAGGATGAGTGGCACAGCTTTCTCCACTGCCATGTTGTGCAGCATGCAGCACACAATGGAGATTTTGCAGACCTTCACCGGTGCATATGGGAGTGCGCCGCCGGTCTTGTGGAGGCACCGGAATCGGCTCTTCAGGAGGCCAAAGGTCCTCTCTATCACTCGCCTGGTCTGCCCATGGGCGTTGTTGTACCGGTGATCGGCAGCCGTTCTGGGGTTGCGGAGAGGCGTGATCAGCCATGGCATGTTGGGATAGCCAGAGTCCCCTACATGGAAACATCATGGACGGAAGTGGGTCAGGAGAAGCAGTAAGACAGAAAGATGACGCAAAATACAGGACTATCAGAGTATACCCACCAACAAGACATGCTCGTTCGTTGCGCAGCTGCAGCATCATTTCAGGCACCCTGCTACGCCTCATGATGTAGGCATCGTGTGCTGATCCTGGAAAACGAGCACAGACATGGGAAATCACCATGTTAGCAAGACACACCACAAGGGCATTAATGGAGTGGTAATGTTTGCGATTACGAAAGGCTACCTCCTGTGCCTGTCGTGGTACCAAAGCCACATATGTCCCATCAATAGACCCAATGACATGGGGCATCCCTCCCAGGGCATAGAACTCACCCTTGACACCTGTCAACTGCTCAGGAGTTGGGAAATGAATAAACTCATCCAGGTGAACCAACATGGCCTCTAAAAAATCATGCAGGACATGGCTGAACATGGTCTGGGACATGCCACCAACATGAGCTATGGTATATTGAAACGTACCCGTGGCAAAGAAATGTAGGGCTGCCATCACCTTCATCATGGGTGTCAGTGCAGTAGGATACCTGTGTAGCGGTTGGAGGTGTGGTGCCAGCCTTGCGGTCAAGTTCGCTATCAACCGTTGGGTGAAGTGGTAGCGGCGTATGCAGTCACATTCCCTCAGGGCAGCCAAGTCTGGCATTGGTCGGGGGAGAGGCGGAGCCCTGCAGTAATTTGGAAGGGACAACGAAGAGTGAGTACAGTACAACAACGATGTCAAAGTACTGAGCACATGTTAAACAGCCAATACACATATGCTACATACAGAGTCAGGTCTGTGCAATATATCCTGGACATGTATGCCAGGCAGGTGACACTCCTACCAAGAGCCAGCTACAAACGTGGATTCTCAAGCTCAACATGACATGGCATGAAACTAGCTGTGGGCCAGTGTAAGTGAACAGGCAGACGCATTACAGGAGTGACAGACATCCACATATGTGCCGAAGAAGGATGTTTGTCATACAGACAGGTTGTGGAACACTAGAGGCACAGGTCATATGTCCCTGAGAAAAGGACAGACCACACACCTTGCCATGAAGGGGTACATGTCAAGACTGATCACACATACATTGATACTACGCAGATATATCCTTGTCTCGAAAGTCCATGTTCGATGCATACATACACATGTTACGTCTGATTCCACATGTGTCCTGGTGTGCACAATAGTGTGCCATGCCCATCTACACACAGGCACATGTTGTCTACATTTCCTGGGTGTGTGACGGATCCCTTCAACTTTGGCCATGCATGCTCAGCAATGTCTCCACCTGCATCATTTGGCACTGCTGGGAGGACTCTGCACCCACCCCTCCTGTGTATCGGCACTGCTGGGAGGACTCTGCACCCACCCCTCCTGTGTCTGGGCACTGCTGGGAGGACTCTGCACCCACCCCTCCTGTGTCTGGGCACTGCTGGGAGGACTCTGCACCCACCCCTCCTGTGTCTGGGCGCTGCTGGGAGGACTCTGCACCCACCCCTCCTGTGTCTGGGCACTGCTGGGAGTGATAGGCACCCACCCCTCCTGTGTCTGGGCACTGCTGGGAGTGATAGGCACCCACCCCTCCTGTGTCTGGGCACGGCTGGGAGGACTCTGCACCCACCCCTCCTGTGTCTGGGCACTGCTGGGAGTGATAGGCACCCACCCATCATGTGTCTGGGCACTGCTGGGAGGACTCTGCACCCACCCCTCCTGTGTCTGGGCACTGCTGGGAGGATTCTGCACCCACCCCTCTTGTGTCTGGGCACTGCTGGGAGGACTCTGCACTCAACCCTCCTCTGTCTGGGCACTGCTGGGAGTGATAGGCACCCACCCCTCCTGTGTCTGGGCACTGCTGGGAGGACTCTGCACCCACCCCTCCTGTGTCTGGCCACTGCTGGGAGGACTCTGCACCCACACCTCCTGTGTCTGGGCACTGCTGGGAGGACTCTGCACCCACCCCTCCTGTGTCTGGGCACTGCTGGGAGTGATAGGCACCCACCCCTCCTGTGTCTGGGCACTGCTGGGAGGACTCTGCACCCACCCCTCCTATGTCTGGGCACTGCTGGGAGGACTCTGCACCCACCCCTCCTGTGTCTGGGCACTGCTGGGAGTGATAGGCACCCACCCCTCCTATGTCCGGCCACTGCTGGGAGGACTCTGCACCCACCCCTCCTATGTCTGGGCACTGCTGGGAGGACTCTGCACCCACCCCTCCTATGTCTGGGCACTGCTGGGAGTGATAGGCACCCACCCCTCCTGTATCTGGGCTCTGCTGGGAGGACTCTGCACCCACCCCTCCTGTGTCTGGGCACTGCTGGGTGTGATAGGCACCCACCCCTCATGTGTCTGGGCACTGCTGGGAGGACTCTGCACTCACCCCTCCTGTGTCTGGGCACTGCTGGGAGGACTCTGCACCTACCCCTCCTGTGCCTGGGCACTGCTGGGAGTGATAGGCACCAACCCCTCCTGTGTCTGGGCACTGCTGGGAGTGATAGGCACCCACCCCTCCTGTGTCTGGGCACTGCTGGAGGACTCTGCACCCACCCCTCCTGTGTCTGGGCACTGCTGGGAGGACTCTGCACCCACCCCTTCTGTGTCTGGGCACTGCAGGGAGTGATAGGCACCCACCCCTCCTGTGTCTGGGCACTGCTGGGAAGACTCTGCACCCACCCCTCCTGTGTCTGGGCACTGCTGGGAGTGATAGGCACCCAACCCTCATGTGTCTGGGCACTGCTGGGAGCACTCTGCACTCACCCCTCCTGTGTCTGGGCACTGCTGGGAGGACTCTGCACCCACCCCTCCTGTGTCTGGGCATTGCTGGGAGAACTCTGCACCCACCCCTCCTGTGTCTGGGCACTGCTGGGAGGACTCTGCACCCACCCCTCCTTTGTCTGGGCACTGCTGGGAGGACTCTGCAACCACCCCTCCTGTGTCTGGGCACTGCTGGGAGGACTCTGCACCCACCCCTCCTGTGTCTGGGCACTACTGGGAGGACTCTGCACCCACCCCTCCTGTGTCTGGGCACTGCTGGGAGTGATAGGCACCCACCCCTCCTGTGTCTTGGCACTGCTGGGAGGACTCTGCACCCACCCCTCCTGTGTCTGGGCACTGCTGGGAGGACTCTGCACCCACCCCTCCTGTGTCTGGGCACTGCTAGGAGTGGTAGGCACCCAACCCTCCTGTGTGTGGGCACTGCTGGGAGTGATAGGCACCCACCCTTCCTGTCTCTGGGCACTGCTGGGAGGACTCTGCACCCACCCCTCCTGTGTCTGGGCACTGCTGGGAGGACTCTGCACCCACCCCTCCTGTGTCTGGGCACTGCTGGGAGTGATAGGCACCCACCCCTCCTATGTCTGGGCACTGCTGGGGCTGATGGCCACACACCCCTATGTGTCTGTCCACTGGCGTGGTACGAACCGTACCCACGCTCTTGAGGCGTGGGTACGGGCCGTACCCCTACGTCACCCCAACAATGGTGGTACGGCCCGTACCCACGTCCCAAATGCATGGGTACGGGCCGTATCACGCCCACCCCTACGTCACCCCAACAATGGCGGTACGGCCCGTACCCATGCCTATGGGACGTGGGTACCAGCCGTACCGCCATTGTTGGGGTGCCGTAGGGGTACGGCCCATACCCATGCCTATGGGACGTGGGTACGGGCCGTACCGCCATTGTTGGGGTGCCGTAGGGGTACAGCCCGTGCCCACGCCTTGAGAGCGTGGGTACAGGTCGTACCACGCCCACCCCTACGTCACCCCAAAAATAGCGGTATGGCCCGTACCCACGTCCCATAGGCATGGGTACGGGCCGTACCCCTAGGGCACCCCAACAATGGCAGTACGGCCCGTACCCACATCCCAGAGGCATGGGTACGGGCCGTACCCCTACGGCACCCCAACAATGGCGGTACGGCCCGTACCCATGTCCCATAGGCATGGGTACGGGCCGTACCCCTACGGCACCCCAACAATGGCGGTACGGCCCGTACCCACGTCCCATAGGCATGGGTACGGGCCGTACCCCTACGGCACCCCAACAATGGCAGTACGGCCCGTACCCACGTCCCATAGGCATGGGTACGGGCCGTACCACGCCCACCCCTACGTCACCCCAACAATGGCGGTACGGCCCGTACCCACGTCCCACAGGCATAGGTATGGGCCGTGCCGCCATTGTTGGGGTGACGTAGGGGTGGGTGTGGTACGACCCGTACCCACGCTCTTAAGGCGTGGGTACGGTGCGTACCACAATTGTTGTGTTGCCGGTTCGCGGCCATGTCGACTTCCGTTGTGGCGGACGCAGGCCTTGGTGGAGACGCCCCCGCCCCCCGAAGGGACCAGGCCCTGGGGGTCAGGTATGTACAGGGCATGTATGATTTTTAACTTGGGTGGGGGTAATGCTTCCTGCCCCTGCCCCCCCCCCCCTTTGCCCCTGGGTGTAGTTCTGACCTTCTGTGGCGTCTGCGTCAGTTCCTGTACAGCAGGTGGACTGCTATGAGGGCCGGGATGACACGTAGGTTGGGGTCCATGGCTTTCCGTCGCGTACAGGTGCTCCTTCTGCACGTCTTCCTGATTTCCCGGCAGTTTTTGGCTGCCGTAAAACATAATCCATGCGGAGTGACGTGGGCACGGATCGTACTTGCTGGTTCGTGAAACGCTGCCTGACTCCGTCCGGACATCACGTCCGCGGTGTCCCGGATCAGATTTGTATGTATTTTTTGGCCGGTCGGTGTTTTTTACGATTCGTACGGAAATGGTGTTTCTGTGCGAATCGTACTAGCGGGTTTGTAAGGTGTTTTTCCCGGGTACGAGTCGGACGGAGAAAACGCTCCGTCCGACGGTTCGTACCCGGGTTTTACAGGATCGTAATCGGCACCTAAGTGTGTGATTAATTTGTGGTGTAAATTCGTAAATCACGCCTCAATATATCACACAACTTGGGGGCAGATGGTTAGGGGGTTTGATGAATGGATGGGGACAGGGAGTTGGGGAAAAGTGTGACAAAGACAAACACAGCAACAGCATTCATCAGGTAGATGAGCAGCACATCATCATCAAATCTGTTGCGGGAGGAAATGAAGGAATGACAAAGTTTAGATAATGAATGCATTGCAAACAGTCCTTCTGCCCTAGAGCCCCAAGTTATTATCTAATTGCTCTGTCATGTAGGTTTGGAAAACGCAAACAAAGGAAGACCCAAACAGTTATAAAAATCATAATTGTTCAGCAAATAAAATTGATACTGTATATAAATGCCAAAATGGCTGTGCATCTGCATTCTTCTTCGTTCTCTGAATGTCTGGATGCAGGAGTGTTATGGAGCTTTCGTGTGGAAGACAAGAAGGCCTGTGGATTGTAAAACAGTAAATGTTGATATTGTAGAGTCAAGTATAAGGTAAGCTTCATGGTGTAGGAGGACCATGACGGCACAGGAAGAGCATAGGCTGGTTCAGTCATGACTCACATGTGATTAACTGTGAAATGAGAACAATTTTACAACCAATCCCAGACAAGTAGCTGCATATACCTGTCTGAACAGTCTCATAACTGTCACAACATTTAGCTGAATGTGTCCATCAAGTGATATGTCTCCAGTTACAGCCCCCCCTTATCACAACCAATATATTGAAGGAGTTTGACATTTGAGCCAGCACAAAATTCGGCATTTCCCAAATCAATGCACCTTTCTGCAGTCCACAGTGCTAAGTAAGCCTCTTTGAGTCAAGTTGGTTTCCCTTTGAAGTAGTTAGGCAATGTTCATAACTTCCTTCTTCTGGCTGTTGAGGTAGTCCTACCATGAGTCCTGAATCTGAGTTCCACTCCCAACAAAATGAGATTGAGAGAGATAACCCTGTAGTGCTGTTGACAAACAAGAATAGCAAAATCATTTGAGAATTTTGCGTAGTTTTTTTAACTAAACTGACTGGTCTGAGCTCTGAAGATCCGCCACAAAAGAAGTACAGCAAGAAGTGGACCATGTAAGTAAATCTAGCAAAGAGTGAAAAAGCCAATCACATTCAGTTGGAATCCCCCATCGGGCCCCAAACACTGCAAATTGAAATTAAGTTTACAAATTAGTTTAACAACACCCTCACGATCTGCCACCACATGAATCATCATCACTAACAGTCACTTACTATATCACTCATTAGTGCTATAGGTACCTGTTCCAAGTGTGGTCCACATTTTCAAACAGCAACAAAAAAGAAGACATCAACAACAAAGAACACATGCCAGCCTATGGTAAAGCACATTGGCAGGCCACTGGCCACATGTTTTAACAAGTAAGGAGGCACGGACAACAAAGAACACATGCCAGACTTTGGCTGGCTACACAGAATGGCAGCAGCTCACATTTTCGAATAATAGCAGGCAAGAAGGCATGGACAACAAAGAACACATGCAGGCCTATGCCAAAGCACACTGTCTGGCTCTACAAAATGTCAGTGAGCCACATGTTCAAACAACAACAAGCAAGAAGGCATGGACAGCAAAGAACACATGCAAGCCTATGGTAAAAGCACCCTTGCTACACAAAATGGCTGCCGGCCACATTTTCAAAAAACAACAAGAAAGAAGATATGGACAACAACAAACACATGCAGACCTATGGCAAAAGCATATTGGCTGGCTACACAAAATGTCTGCCAGCCCCACGTTCACACAAAAACAAGCAAGAAGGCATGGACAACAAACACATGCAGGTCAATACCAAAAGCACATTGGCTGGCTGCACAAAATGCCACCATCCACATATTAAAAAAACAACAAGCACGATTATATATCTTCAACAGCTTTTATTTTTTAGGAGTTTTATTTAGCACAAACTCAACCCAAAGGTATCAGAGCGCTTCACATGATCACCAGTTGCGTTACAGAGGGACACATTCATTGTGTTAGCCACGGGGAGATTAAGTGATTTGCCCAGAATCACAGGATGTTGAACATCCCAGCTGAGACTCAAACCCGGGTCCTGAGCTTTGCGGTCGACCACTCCAGCCATTAGGCCACATCCTCTCCCCTAATTTACGACAAGGTTTAGGTCCTGTAGCTTTTGGATGGACAATTTCCCTTGCACACTGGTTTACATTTTTTGGAGGAAAAAAATACAAGGAGCAGAGCACCGGATCAGCTTTTGAAGGTGCAAAATGGAAGAAACTGACTTTAGCATGCAAGGGAGGCACTTATATGTGGCTCAACTTCGTCACTTCTGGGACAGAACGTAGACGCTGCAGAGCCGCAGGCCATCATATGCAGGTGAGTGGGAGAACTGCTGTTAAAGCTTTCTAGATTAAGTCTGGAACATGGGTATATTCTAAAGGTGAGAAGTCTGTGGATAGAACGTATGTTTTCAAACATGAAAAATAAAATTAGTATCTCTAATGCAAAACTGAACACATCCAAAAGCCAGTTCGATATTTGCTGCAAAAAGATATTAGAATCAGTTTAATACAAGACAGGTTTAAAAAACTGCTGTGGCTCAGAATATGCAAAACCATGCAGAGTAATTCTATCTTTCATATAATTATCTAAAGCGTGCAATAAATCTCCTTTCTGCTTATCATTTTTCATCTGAAAAAACAGTGCAGAATTATAAAAACAGTTTTCATCTTCGTTTTTTAAACTGCAGCTTTAATTCCGCTCCATGTCCTGCTTTTCTCCTTAATATATCAAACAAGGCTAGGCACTAAAGAGGGATATGACTTTTATTGTAGCTTAGGACCCAGAACAGCTTCGAGAGAATAATTGTATCTCTTCTGCTACTGGTATTCTATCCAGAAAATTGTAGTCCTACTACCCTCAATTATCAAACCAGAAACAACCCTCCGTTAACCAACACTTTCACAAAGAAAAGTCAAAAGTACTTAAAGAAAAATGAAAGTGAAACATGAGTGGGCCCCTCACGTATGCACCACCAGGGAGGCTGCCAGCCGGTTCTCGCTAGTATGCCCACGTTTTCTCATCATCGGATGCCCACTCATGGGAAACAAGAGTTAAAGTCCAGTGAAGAGAAAGAGGGAACAGACCACAAAAGGAGACTGTTTTCCTGTTCCCAACGAAGAAAAGAGAAGAAAAGAAACCTGTGTATTGCAAAGAACAGATGTTCAAAGCAATATTTAAAATTGAGTTACAGACTCACGTTATAATCACCCTCTTTATTCAAACCGGTGAGCCCACTCAAACTAAAAACACTCAATGTTGTTAACCTTTATAAAGAAGGCCAACATGTTTCATTGCCACTTAACTTTGTTCTGGCAAATTCTTCAGGGCAAGGGTTTCGATCACCTTACTGGAAGTATGTTTTTGTGTTGCGGGAGGGCTGTTGAGAAATAAAAAACAAAAACAGAAACAAAATCGGAAGTTTCCGTTTCATTGTCAATTGGCACACACCAACCAACTGTGGTTCTAATCACAGATTTGTACACAGCGGTTACTATTGATTTCAAAACAATAGAGTATTTACCATGTAGAGGCGGAGGGCATTCGTACCTGCCTCCACTATGCCACTCGGGGTATATTGAATACTTGTACCCCCGGTTTAATGGCAGCAATATTATTAGCTCGTTAAACACCTGTGGAAAAGAAGACGTCTGTCAGGCTATACGTAACCCAGTATTACGCTGTATGTAGTGTATTTCAACCCATGTGCGCCACACTTCATTCATTACTAAGTCCTTGCTCTCCAAATCAGAGCTGTCACCACTCATTTTAAAACGAGTAGCACTGCCTCAAAGCAGTCTGCTAAATTCACCCAACACACCCACATGTCTACAAGGTCGACATGTATTCATTAAAGACCAAGGTATTCCACATTCCAAATGGTACCCCCGGGTGGCTGTGCTTGCCAACAAAACACCAGGTTCAACCCTCGCCCCCACGTTTGTGCGAGATAAATATATGCACATAACGTGAACACAAGCATTCGCACGCTGGCACACTTCTCACTGCAACCGCTAACTGGCAGAGCCGTATCTCGTCCCCGCTTCACTGTTCTCATGTACAGCGGAAGCTAATATTAACCGAGCCGATGACACGCCCCTTTCTTCTCACGGGGCAAGGTACGCGCCACCCTACAAGCTATAGTGGTTCTCTGGCGGCCATCTTGGAGTGTCTTCAAAGATATCATGTAGACTTAATCTAGAGCAGCCTGGATAACTCAGAAGCGGCGCGAACAATAGCGAATGTGTACCACAGAAGTTAAGAATATAGCGGGTGCAGGCTCACAGCATTTTTAATCGCACACGCTTTCCAGGCAGTCAACCATAATTGTCTACGGCGCCTGCTCTACAGAGAACCTTTGGTGCAAACCAGTCATGACATTAGCAATTAATATCCATAATCACTCAGGTTAAGCGGAATAGTGTGCTATCTTTCCACACACACCATTCGTCTCCTAAATTACCTCAATAAGGTTGTAGCCAAAGGGTGGCCCACCACCGCGGCCATCTTACAATATATGTACCTGCAATGTAAAATAGAGGACTTGGGGTGTTTCTTTTGACCAGGTGTGTACACCCTGAAGTTCCTGTACTGCAGCCCACATCACTTTTTACAAGTCTTTCAAGGGTTTTTTTTACCTCCTGATCTTATTCCACTCTATGCGATCATTTAGCCCCTTTTGGTCCACTTTCTCTGAGAAACGCCAGCGTGCTTCTTTAGTTGCTAGGACTTGTTCAATGCAGTCATTACTGGCCACTACCTTTTCCAGGACCACCCATTTTAAGGCTTGTATGTCGTGTTTAGTTTCACAAAAGTGTTGTACCAGGCGTGTGGTGAGTTTCCCAGCTTTAATCGTGCTTAGATGCTCCTGAACCCGAATCTTTATTTTCCTTGTCGTGAGGCCCACGTACTGTAGCCCACATTGACACGTGAGTCTGTAGATGACGTTTGTGGTGTTACAATTTGAAAATTTATTCAAGTGCCAGATTTTACCACTATTGAGTATTACAGATTTAGTTTTGTCAGTCAGATTACAGACCGAACAACTGCCACAAGGGTAGTGTCCGGCCGGGATCGAGGAACTCCCTTGTGTCACTTGTAGACGTGAGTGTACCAACTTATCTTTCAAGTTGGTAGCACGTTTAAATGCAAATCTGGGTTGGGGCATTTTAAAATCAGCGGTGGACAACAATGGCCAATGTCTCCTGATCAATTGTCGTATTTTAGTAGCCAAGGGATCATACGTCATCACCACTGTCAAACAATCATCTGTCTCTTTTTGACTCCTATCTAAAAGAGCCTCCCGTGGTGTATTCAAGGCCCTCTTACGTGCCCTACTGACGATCTTCTTGGGGTAGGATCTCTGAATTAACCTGCCCGTGAGTTCCTCTGCCTGGTGAGAAAAACTCTCTACAGTAGAACAGTTACGGCGATACCTAAAGAATTGGCCTACCGGTAAGTTATCCCGTAGAGCTCTGGGATGGTATGATTGGTAATGAAGCAGAGAGTTCCTATCAGACCCTTTTTGGTGGACCGTAGTGAACAGCTTGTTACCCTGCACCTTAACCCCTTCCATGCTGCGCGAATTCCGCCGCTGTGCTGACGGTTTCTTGCGCGGGCGTGGTCATGACGGAACGGTTCCGTCATGAGCACAGCTCAACCGACGCTCATGACGGAACCGTTCCGTCATGAGCACCGAAGGGGTTAATATCAAGGTCTAAATACACTGCATGATCATTACTCACTGTCCAGATGAATTTAAGACAGGGGTCGAGATTGTTAAGCCACTGCAAAAATTGCAGAAGGGCCTCTTCAGTGTCCTCCCAGATGCATATTACATCGTCAATATATCTTTTCCAGAGACAAATGTGTCTCTGGGAAGGATTAGATGACTGGTACAAAAAAAGCTCCTCGAACTGGCCTACATAAATGCAGGCCAGGCTCGGCGCAAAGGTAGCGCCCATTGATGTACCAGACACCTGCAGAAATAACTCATCCTTGTAGCAAAAATAATTGCGGGTGAGAGCAAGTTCGATGCATTGTAGCACAAACGTTTGAGGCGTATCATAGAACCAATCCTGTTCCCCCAGGGCCCTCGCTGCTGCCACCAGGGTGGCTTCCTGGGGGATGTTAGTGTACAGGGATTCGATGTCAATGGTGAGTAAAAATTAAATTGTTGCGTAGCGTCAAATTCCAGGGTGCTCAAGATATTCAATATATCTGTAGTGTCCTGCACATAAGATTGTTGTTTGAGGACTGACTCTCGTAGAAAAAAATCTGCACATTGAGAGAGGGGCTCAAGAATGGAAGATATGCCTGAAACTATCGGGCGACCCGAGGGAGGCCATTGGGCTTTATGTACTTTGGGGAGTACATAAAACGCCGGTATTCTGGGTTTAGTGTTTACAAGGAATTCAGCCTCCTTACTCGTGATCCAGTTCTTACTCCTAGCATCTGCTACCATTGTAGTGATTATGTTCATTAGCTCGGGAGTAGGATCTCTGGTGAGGGGGTGGTAATTCTTCCGCTCACCGGGAGTCTTCGTACTTCAAGATCGTAATCTGAAGTGTTCATCACCACAATAGCCCCACCCTTATCGGCACTCTTTATGGTTATAGAGGTGTTATTTTGAAGTGACTTTAGAGCGACCCAGTCGTCCTGGCTCATATTACTAAAAGCCCGTCGTTGCTGATCAAGTTGTTCCAGGGTGGAGATTTCCTCCAACACCTTTTGTTCAAATACTGTAACCTCAGGGCCAGTCATCGAGCGGGGGGGGCAAAAATGGGAAGGATGTCGTAAGTTAGTAGAGAACATGGATTGGGGTTCTAATTCTCTGTTGGCAAAAAACTTTTTAAGTTTGATTTTTCTCATTGTCTCATAGAACTCTGTTCTACACTTGAAGGCATCATGGCATGGAGTGGGAACATATCCAAGCCCTTTGTTAAGAACGCCCAGTTCATTGGGTGCTAGTGCACAGCTGGATAAATTCATCACTATGTTGTTTACAACGGGTTCCTGCCTCGGCTGCGGGTTATCCGTGGAGAGAACATGGGCCATTGCTGTCCTTGATTGTAACCCTGCCTTGCACGTCCTCTGCCTCTCTGACCTCCCCCTCTGTTGCCTCTGTTGGTCTGTCCTAAAAAAGAGCATACCAAAGCCCCCAAGTCCTCGTTGGATTTAATCTGAGGATCAAAACTCACTCCCCCTTGATTAGATGGTGGTGCACTCTCTTCCTCCTCACTAGAGGTATTCTCAAAAGTCCAGTTATGGGGGGTCCTTTTCTGATATTGTCTGCCCCCCCTCCCACGATAACTAACCTGTGGTACTGTTTCACTTCCCTGTTGGTAATGCTTGTCATCTACATAGGGGAAAGCCCATTCGTGAGTGTATCTCTCGAGATTCCTCTTCAAACCCTTAATTTTCTGATTAACCATATAATGTTTATAATCAGCCAGATCTTCTTGAATACGCACTAATTGTTCTTTTGTATCTGCAATTATGGTGTCTTTTTTAAGGTTTTCCTCTAGTTCTAGAATCTCTACTAATAGTTCGTCACTCAGTCTTTTTGCGGTGTTGATAATTAATATCAACCAGTCCCTTGTGCATTTGTTGGCGATATAACTCCAATCTAATCTGAATTTCTTGTCCTCCAGAAAAATACGTGGTTCAATTCTAACTAGTAAACTTGCAGGAGCTGCTCCAGCACGGAGATACTCCATCATAAGAGCCCCATGAAGGGCCACCCTCACCTGGCGTTTCTTAGTGTTGCTCAATTTCTCCCGCTCTTCCCTTGCCGAACTTATATTTGTAAAAGAGGAATCAGGGAACAGCGATGGACCTGATAAGATTGCAGCGATCTGATCATCAGAGAACGCCAAGCAATTTCTGTCCATCACTGACACAGAAAGTCTTATAGACAGTTTCCACAGGTGCTCTTCCAGCCAACAAGTGCCTATCAATGACAAAGAGCTCCACTATAGTGGTTGGTGTGTCCAAATAAAAACAGTAATTTTTTATGTGTATAAAAAAGCTCTCACGGCTGATCCACCGTTCAATACCTCATTACAATCAGGAGCTATAGAGGTTATGTGCCAAGCCGCCCTCCACTCAGTAATCAATATATCAAACAGTTATCAGCAGTCAAGTTCTCCTTGACAGCTGGCTGTAACAGCCAGCTTTCTGACATCGGAACTCAACTGTAATAAGCTATTGCAGTTGAACAGGTACCTCAATTTTTTATTACAGGTAGCTAGAGGCACCACAAGTCACCTGTAAAAGGGAAATTAGAGACAGCCCTTTACACAGGGACTGCATGCTCCCATGTGTTATATGAAGTATTAAATGCAGATACAGATGTGTTCACCACACATCATAGCTGTAGCAAGTTCTAGGATCTTCCCCTAAGACTGTGACAATGCAACCTGATATGTGGCTTCAAAATGTCAGCACAAAGAGGGGCCCATGTTGCACTATTTCTGCCATCTTTTACTGTAGTCACATCCTGTTCCTGGCTGTGTAGATCAGAGAACGGTGGGGTTGTGCCACTTAGGTTAAAGAAGGTGGTAATAAATCATGTGATCCTCAGTTTCTTTCTACTGTGTGTTGTCCCAGCTCATCCCACTACTGTCTATCGTTCTTTGGTATGTCATGGTAATTCCTACACAGGACCCTTGATGTTCTCTCGATACAAACCCCCAACTAAGCAGGTAGTCCTTTGGTCACATTCTCTTAGAAACGTTCTGCAGCGCTCCCTGGTTCAGCCTTTCCTTAGGTTCCACATACTCCTGCGCAACTTTTTGATCTGTGCTGCTGCCTCTCTTCTTGCACTGATATCACTGCCTGTCTGGCCTAGTGCCATTTTGGTCTCAACCTGGAGACTGCTCTTCCACTGAGCTCTCAGGTGCTACCTAAATTAGTTCTCTCTCTACCACACCCCCTCTACAGCTACCACTCACCAATCCTGCCTTCTAGTGTGCATTGTGCCCATTATAGCAGGCCCAAGCACTCCCCTGTTTTCTTCTTCTTGTATCCTTGTTCCAGCCTCTCCTTGTGCTTTCTGCTACAAGTCCACTAATGCTTTCTAGACAGAGCATGTGTGAAGTCTGACTAAATGAGGATTTTCAATAGATGTCTCCCTTCGTGTGCCATAGCAATTATTTGACAGTGCACTGGCTTCCAGAGTCTGGTGGGTCATGTTTACTTTTACCATACTCAGCAGTGGATACCAGCCAGTATTAGCAATTTCTTTTTCCGGAGTCGTTTACTCAGTCTGTAGTACGTAATTTGCATCATGGAGCCTTACTCATGGGTTTTTAATGGAGCTGCTATGTGAACATGCACTTAGGCAATAAAAGGATGAGTGTGTATACACCTAAGACACAATGTCTTACCACTTGCCAGCCTTACTTGGCAGAAGGCTGGCACATGCAAATTCTTATTGCTGAGAGTAGATAGGAATGTCCCCTTTCAGTATTTAAAGTCCTCTCCACTCCTCTTGTCATCCAATGCACTAACATGCATGGGCACTTACCGTATTGGACCACGCATACAAATACTAATCACATGTGTGTTTTGAGTGCACGGCGAGACCCTGCTGCCTCTATAAATCCTCCTACTCTGAAACCACATGGCTTCTGAAAGCCAATACAGATCAGTGGAGCATATTTTCACCCACTGCTGTAACACATGGAGGACCCAAATGAATCTGCGAGTTTGCCAGCTGTGCTGTCCTCGGTGAGATTTTCCACCTTGCAAAAAGGTGTATCTCTTTTTCCTAAACGTGGACCTTGGTATGCATCCATCCATTCCAGCTGAATAACCACCTATTCCCTTTCATAGTCTTGTTCTGTGCCTGCCAGTCACCACCAGTAAGTGGCAAGACATGTAGAATAGTGCCAAAGCTTTAAAAACAAAATAGAAAATGAAAGAGCACCTTTAAGTCCTCCATAAGATACAGACATTTAGACTGCTGTGAAATATTTAGTGAATGCCTGGTGCCCCATAGGGATCTCTGGAGAGAAGTGTGCCCAATAGTCACTCAGTCATCATGTTCTGGTCCCACCTCCAAGAAAGGTTATTACGGTAGAGTACCCTGTATATGTGTTGCATGGTACTCATCAATAATTAAATAGCTGGCCACCCTTTCCCTAAAGGGTATCAATAGGGACATACTGATCCTGGTGAAAGCCACTGGATTGGGGTACATGGCAGAAACTAGGTGATCACACTTAAGGGACAATGGGTGATAGTAAATCCAACTAGCCTGTTTCCCCCTGTTTTTAACCATGCCAGATGGACTTGTGAGTAAATACTGATTTGATCACTGCGTAGGCAATTTTATTAATTACCAAGTGGACATCCCACACCATTTGTCATTAAAAAGGTTGGGAAGTACTCGATGATGAAGCATGTCACTAGATAACATTCAGTGAGTGAGGGTTCCTTTAAAAAAAAGGTATTTTCCCTTTATCCAATAGACCCTCCCTCGATGACTCGAGGTTTATTGATTGAGGTCAGATGATTGCTGTTTCTGGTCATTATTGGAAGAATAATGTGCTCAACTTTAGTCATGCAGGTGTATTATAAGTTGCAGATACAAAACCAGAAATACAGGAGGATATGTTCCATGCTTGCATTATGGCCCATGACACCCTTGCTTCCCCACTGATGTAAATTAAAGCAAGTGAATTGGTTTATACAACAACAGCTTAGCTACACATTCTCAATATATTTTTTGCACTAGTTAATAAAACATCAAGTTTCTATCAGTGCATATCACCCACTTCATTGCATTACTGTGTTTACGTACTTTGGGTGATACTTGGAGTTGGCACATGAGAACTCAGCTCTTGCCATCATTTCAACATGCCACACAGAGAAACTGAGGGTGGGTAACCTTTGTTTTGATCTGAGGCATAACGCAAAATTATGGAGCCCCTTTGCAGAATGTAATGAGGGGCCCGGCGTCTCCCAGATCACACAGACATTCATTGGTCTTGAGCTCAATGGGGTTCCCCTGGATGGTTGGACCCCCTCTCTGCTGCAGGGGCCTTCTCTGGAAAGCAAAGTGGCTTTCCCAAGTGTTTAACTATTTCTTATTCCATGCCATTGCACGCATTCTGCAAAACCTGCATTGGCACGACTTAGAGAGTGAGTGGACACCCTCCAAGTCAAGAAACCCTGGTGGCCCCCCTGCAATGTGCGGGCTGTGGGGGCTTCTGTTATGCCCATGATTTTGATCAGCTTACAGCCGCTGCCCAAGCAGGAAAGAGCGGTGGGGCCAGGTGGCGGGGGGCTGATTTCGACAGACAGTGACAAGGGAAAATTAATTATTTACTTAATTTTTCCTCTTCGTCGTCTGTTGAATCCCCCCCCCCAACCTGGCCCCACCACTCTTACCTGCATGGACCGCAGGATTCAGCTTGGAAACATCCTTTTGGTGAACCAAATATTGTGCAACTTCATCAGAAAAGTGCCTATAATAAATTAGGGAGGAGACTGTGACTAAACATGTCTGCTCCCCTATGGACATTAGCAGAACCTATATGAGCACATTGTTCCTCTCCATTTGTGTCTGATTCCCAGTCTCTCATTTCAAATGGCCACTTACTTCTGATGGCGTGGATAACACACTGACCTGCCCCATGAGATATATAAGATTTTCACCATCACCCGAGGTTACTTCAGACAAAAGCCTAGGCCAAAATAAGGCATTACCAGGGGAAGCGGACCTGGAGTTACCAGTTTCCCCAGTAAGTCCTCATTTCTAAGCAGACCTTGCGGGTCCAACTTGGTAAGGCCCAGGTTTCCCCTGTCTCTGGGGTTACCTATGCCTCGGGTAGTATTGTTAACTCTGGGTTTGGGGAATTTCTTGGATCCCTCATAATGCGGGCCTTAGTAGACGAAAACTATGTAAGCATTGCCAATGCATTCATGAATACACCGTTCGCTATTTTGAAGTGTAGGACGGTATTTTTTAATGCATGGCTTGATTTTGCATTTCATTTTCATCACTGCTCAGTTTATTTATAGATGTCAATTGTCGCTAATATATGTCTCATTTCCAGACTCGCTTGCCATTGATATTCATAATGCTTTCCTTCCATTCATTTTCTGCCCCTTTTGATAATCAAACTGAGTAGCATGCTTAATGAGAAAACTGTCACACTAATGCACTACATTTCTTGGTAAATGTGTCCTCAAATATATTTCTTCCAGCAGCTTTCACATAGATCAAATACTAGGCATAAGTTAGATCGCCCTTAACCCGTTAATTTACATTCGTGAATATATATTTGCTTTTCGGTGTTCCAGTTCCACCCCATTTCTATACACTACAAAAAGAAGTTACACACAAGGAAAGGTAATTCTAGGTTTTAAGAAAATGGGTGATGATACCTTAGACCCGACTCTTTCTGTTACTTGGGGGCATACTGATTTCGCTGGTGATTCATTTTCTTCTTAGAAAGAAAGGTTTTGTTGCTCTGCTCACAAATATCGCTTAGATGTAGGGAGTTTTGCACGTTGATAGACATACTGTAATTAACAAAGGGCACTTTCGCTTAAGATTTTTCTTGAAGGCAAATTGCAAATGTCAGAGGTCAAAGCGGGCAATAACTTGTCTTGACTAAGTCCTTTCAAATCAAACAAGCATTGGGAACGCGCCAATGGGTCTCCCTTTAAAGTGCCAACGCATGGAGAGCCTTTATCGCAGTAGCGGTCCGTGGAGGGAGTTCCGTGGGGCGGTGAGGCGGGGCGGGGAAATGTAAACACTGGAATATGGATGAACGGAGGTAAGTACACATTTAAATAAATAAAACAAATTTTGTTGCGCGTGCTGCATCGCATTTTGCGATGCAGCGCACGCAAAGAAATTTGTTTTATTTATTTAAATGTGTACTTACCTCTGTTCATCCATATTCCGGTGTTTACATTCCCCCACCCTGCCCCTCCCCTGCCCCGCCTCACCGCCCCACGGAACTCCCTCCACAGATCTCTACTGCTTATGTATGAACAACATTTCTTGTTAAATGCAGTAGCGGCCATGGAGTTCGGTGGGGCAGTGAGGCGGGCGGGGGAGGGGCAGGGTGGGGAAATGTAAATACCGGAATATGGATGAACGGAGGTAAGTACACATTTAAATAAATAAAACAAATTTCGTTGCACGCGCTGCATCGCATGAACTCCCTCCACGGGCAGCTACTGGTTAAATGTGTCCTCAAAATGTATCATTCTCTAAATATTCAGGTGGTATATAATAGTGAGTGCGTCATTACAGACATTGTTGTATGCTATCCAGGCAGCACTAATGATACGCATATTTGTGCCACTGTGGCTTTAAAAATCGGCTAGCATCCTGACAACTTGGCGATGCATGCTTGCTAGGTATGTAATTTAACAAACTATGGGGCATATTGTCAAGACAGGCGATAAAATTATCGCCGCTTTAGCGGCAGAAAACTGCTGCTAAAACGGCGATAATGGGCTTGATAATATGCTCTATGGAATTCCAATTCAAGCCCATGTTAGATGTGAAGGACATCTAATCTGAACTTCAATTGGAATTCCATAGAGCATATTATCAAGCCCATTATCGTCGTTTTAGCGGCAGTTTTCTGCCGCTAAAGCGGCGATAATTTTATCGCCTGTCTTGATAATATGCCCCTAATTTCTTAAGTAAGCTAATATACATTTTTTAAGTGTTAGTACATGTCCATCTCGACCATGGTTAATGACCCCATGCCCAAATCTATAGTCTGCAAGGGAAAGAAGGTACAATCAAGCACATAGGCAAACAAGGTCTGCGACAGAGCGTACTTTTGATATAATTAAAGGACATTTTAGAATAATTCATAGAAGTGGAGGAGCATTATTGTATGTGTCTGCTGTAAAGTAGTGGCATGCTGTACTATGTTGCATTATATTGCAACCAAAAAGTACCATTCTTTGGAATCAATGGATGTTACAAGAGATGCCTATTATGAGTTTCTGGGGAATAGTATGTCAATTTTGGTGTTTAATGAACCAAAATCTGTGTGATATGGTAAATGCTGGGTGCTTTTCCCTGTTAAATTTCGGCTAATTTGACCTGTCGAAATTTAACAATTGTTGAGTTATTTTATGTATCCGATAGTTATTGGATGTGTTAAATAAAACCAAACCTGTAATTCCAGCCCGTGCGTAAACAGTGGTTTACACATCGGTCGGAATTTAATGAGCAACTCGGAATCAGGGTCTTTGAAAATATTTGTCAATATAATGCTTTAATTTTAAACATTTTTTTTTCTTTCACAGATATTCAAAATACCACAGCTGAACTATTTGCAACAATATCTATAAACGTAATATTCATAATTGAAATGTGACAATGACCAACAACATCTATAAACTTAATATTCATAATTGAAATGCAACAATGATAATTTTTCTGGCAATTACTATCAAATAGACAGAAATTACAAAATGATTCACATCCTCTTTTTTTGGGCCTTTCATAACAGTGCTCATTTTATTTGAACTTGCACTTGCTGTGGCCTGTATCTCTGCACTTTGTCTTGCATTGCACCCTAAAGTACTATGCTTTTGCACATACAAGCTACTGAGGTAGGAGGCCTTTCACTTTCTCCACCCTGACCTTCATCTGGATTAGAAGCATGCATGAGCTGATATGACCCTGCAAAATCTGAGCCATTGTTGGATATTGTAAGTGCACTGGGAAGCCATAGAGAGTATATGGGCTGGATACTTGCCATTGCGAGTTTCCAAGCTCCTTGATGGCCTCACTGTACCCTAAGATGTTTGGTACCAAATACATCATCTTAATAAATCCTCACAGATGCCAGTGTTGGATTTATTAACAAATGCCCACTGGAGACCCCTTAGAGGATGCCCTGAAAACCTACCAAGCACTGGTGTGGTCTCTGAAAAGTCGTAGCCAGCCTGCCACCACCAGAGATGTTTCTGACCTCATGGGGTGAGAGACTGTGCTCTCAGAGGTCAGAAACAAAGCCTGCTCTGGGCAGAGGTGCTTCACATTTCCTCTAGGCTGGATTGCTCTTCCAGAGCGGAAAACTTCAAAGGTGTGCCACCATTGATTTTCAGTTCAGGCTTCCCCAGATAGTGGGGGATGTCAACCCCCTGTCCTGTTCCACATTTGGCTGGCCGACAGTTGGGAAAATTAGTTAGATGAGTAGAAGTGTCCACATTTAGCCAGCACCACCCCTAAGGTGACAGATGTTAACCCCTCTCCTGAAATGCCACCATCTTGACATGGTGTAAAAGCAACCTATCAGGGATAGGTAGTGACCTTTTTTACCGAAGTGGTTGTTTAGAGGGTGTAGACACACTAAAGGTAGGTAGCCCAATTGCTATTGCCTGTCACTCCCTTTAATGTCCCTAAAGCTAGTATTTAGATGGCATCCCTAGTTCTGAAAACTTAGATTGTATGGCCAAGAAGAAGAAAAGGACAAAGAAGACCTGCTGCCCAAGAACTGAACCACTGCCGCAGAAGAAATTGGTGCCAAACCAGGCCTACTGCCTCTAGGACTGTGCTGTGTTGTCCTGAACCTGACAAGACTCCAAAAACCCTAGAGTTCCTCCAGCCTTCAAAGAATTGCCAAGAACCTGCCATGGAGTGAAGGTATCACTCCCCTGCACCCCGCAAGAACTGATCCCGCTGAGTTCAGTTTGTCGACGTGCTGCTCCCTGATGATTTCAAGGCACATTTGCAGAGTGGTGGAGAAAGAGGGCGTGGCCCCTAAAGACCTCTCAGAAAATCCCCCTGTGTGGTACCTGCTGGATATAACTGAATGGCTTGTTGGCCTCCAAGGAGACTTCATCACCCAACCAGCAGTGCCCCAGGAGGTGCGTTTGCAGAGTGGTGGAGAAAGCAGGAGGAACTATGGTGAGTTGTGGGCTCTTTTTTCTAAACGTTTTCCTTTCTTTTTTAGAGAAGGGACTCCCCAGCCCCCTTTCCAGGGTCGATTTTGGCCCCAGGGACCCATCTGCTGGGGCCAGTCCTTTAAGAAGTGGGGAGGGGAGCCACGGCCCCCCTCCCTGGCCGATTCCGGCACCGCGGACCCAATGTTCCAGGACCCAGGCTTTCTTTTTTAATTTTTTTTAATTAAAGGGAGCTCGAAGAAGAGCAGAGTTTGCTACAGCTTGGCAGGCGCAGTAATGCTCCCACCAAGCCATAGTAAACTACAATGTTCTGAGGTGGGCACCACGGGACATTGCTGGAGCCGTCACTGGGGGTGGTGGTCCCCAGAGCCATGTATGGCTCCAGGAGGGGAGCTGCACGGCTCCCCTCCCATGTTCTCATTAGGCCCCTAGAGGTGGTGGTCCCCGGGTCAGAGGTCCGTGACAGACCCTCTTCAATATTTTGTTACATTTTATCTGGGGAGGTGGGTGGTCCACTGGGCTGTTGGGGGGCCACGTGGGCCCCCAGCAATTTTTTCAATCATTTGTTCAGTGGAGGTTCTTGTCCATGGTGCTGAGGGGGGTCGCATGCCCCGTATTTGCATGCTTCAGTGCCCCAGGGAGGTGGCGGTCCCCGGGGGTTTTCTAAAGATTAGGATGGGGGCCCCATGAGCCCCTCTCCTTGTTTGTAACATGTGCCCAGGATTTGGCCCACTTGGGGGCTTCTTATAAAAGACGTGCAGGAGTCTGTGCATCTTTTTTTTTTTTATATTGACAGAAATCCGTTGATCTACCCTTGAATTCATGGCACAATTTTAAAAAATGCTTTTAACCCCGGGCAGATTGGGACCACCCTACCTTATCTGGGGGGTCGGGTATTCCTACTCTGCCCCCTTTTCTTCTTTTTGAACTTTTTTTGTAGGACACGGCTTCAAATTTTAGTAGGATCCACAAGTCCACTGCAAGGACTCACATTCCCAGACATCTATATTTTTTTAACTTTAACATCTTTGTAACTACTGAGTGGATTTGCACCAAATCACAAAAATCATGCTTACTGGGCCAACATCTAGCTTTCTGTAATTCCATTCAGTGGTTCGGGCTGTAGTCCTGCTCCAAAAATGAAAAATCCCCATAGACATGACACTGGGAAATGCGTTTTGGGACCCCCCTTTTTTCTCATCCCCTGCTTGACAGATCACCCCAAAACTTTCAACACAGCAGCCAAACCAAATAGGGGACGTTTTTGGAAAAGTTCATGAGGATTTGTCAAGTGGCTCCAAAGTTTCTGGCAAAGCAAAAAAGCTTTTCCTATGGAAACTTTGGTCCTAACTATAATTACCTATTGGCGACCACCAGTTGGTAATAATTTAAATATTTAGAGCCCCGGGGAGGTGGCGGTCCCCAGGGCATGTGGGGGGGCTTGAGCACCCCACACAGATTATTTTTTATCTAAAAAAAAGCCCCGGGTATGGCGGTCCCCGGGCTGTGGGGGGGCATTGTGCCACCCCGCAATCAAAATTAAGTAGAGCTCCAGGGGGTGGCGGCCCCTGGGACTTGGGGGGGCCTTAGAGGCCCCCCCAACATTAAAGTAAGAAGCCCCGGTGGGTGGCAGTCCCCGGAGCTGCGCGGGGACAGTGTGCCTCCCGCAATCAAAATTAAGTAGAGCCCCAGGGGCTGGGGGTCCCCTCTGGGCCCCATTACATAAAACATATTGCCCCCAGGACTTGGCCCCCCAGGGGCTAATTAACAACGAAGCGCGGGAGCCCGCACTTAGTTTTTTGTTTTAATCGGCAGGATCCGTGCACCCAGCGTGGATTTTGCAGATTAAAAAAAAATAATTATAATTGGGGGGGCCCTGGGGGTCCTTGTGGGACCTCCTAAGCAGGCCTAGGGGATCAGAGTGTTTCTACCCTGCCCCTTTTTTGCGTTTTGCTAATTTTTTTCTGTGCTTTCTTGTGCCTCGGTTCTACCGAGGCACAAGATGGCTGCCAACACTTCCTGATTTGAAGTGTTGACAGCCAATTAGCATACAGCTCGTGATCGAGATGGTGCGCAGATTCAGCGCGGCCATATATATATATATGATTTTACTTTTGATTTTCTCAGCAACTACTGAACACATATACAACATTTAACTAAAAGGCACGATTCTGAACCAAGGTCTACCTCTTTGCCAAATTTGGAGCAATTCTGTCCAGCAGTTCAGGCTGTAGCTGCGACTAAAGGTTCCTATGGAAAATTGCATGGGGAAAATGCGTTTTGGGACCCCTCTTTTTTTCTCGCCCCCAGCTTGATAAATCACCCCGAGACTTTCAGGATAGGAGCAGACCGGAGCGCAACACCAGTTTTGAAAATTTCGCGAAGATTCGTCGACCGGCGCCAAAGTTATTGGGAATAGAATGTTGCCGATTTCCTATGGAAAATAGGTCCAACTATAACTACCTACTGGCGACCGCCAGTAGGTAATACCTTGAGGTATATATATATATACCTCAAGGGACTGTGGTTCCTGCTGGCTCCCCACATCCTGCGGGTGCCGGCTGTCAACCCTGTCGAGCCCACCATGTGTAATTAGCAGGGTACGGCAGGGGAGGAGTATAGGACTCCCCTGCTCCCACACTAGAGCCCTTTGCGTTTTAGTGTTTGGTGTGTATTCTGCTTCCGGGTTACCTGCAACGGCTCTTCCGGGCCTGCTCTGTTACTTTGCAGGCTCGGAGTCCTCCTTCTCCCATTGCGAGCCGGTGGTGTCTTCAGTGCGGTTTCTGCTTCCCGGACTCCTCATTCCCCCGTTGAGAGCCGGTGGTGTCTGCGGTGCGGCTCCTGCCTTCTGGTGCGGCTCACCTGCTCAACAATAGAAATAACAAATGAAGATAGCCATTAGTACGGTAACGGTGTTAGCACCTAAGAATAGTATTGGTAAAAAGAAAAGAAGTACTTATCTTTGTACTGTTCTGTTGTCCCTGAGGATCTGCCTTTTTTCATGTTTTGGCACCTGAATGGAATGCTCCTGGAAAGATAAAATAGAAGACTTCAGTTAGAATTCCTGACATTAATGAAATGCAGATTTGTCTTTAATGTAGATAGTGGCTAAAGATTTTGTTACCTGTTTACAGAGAGTGTCTCCCAGTTAATTTAGGTGGGTACCATATCAAGCCCGAAGACATTTCATGATCAACTTTCTTTTGGGGATCAGATTTCATTGCCCTTTTGTTCTTTCTCCTTAGCTAAGAAATAGTCAATGTTTTACAAGACAACTTCAGTCACTACAGAATAGAGAAGGGGATTCACTCAGGTAGGCAGAAATCAAAGAATCATTAAAACACAATTATTTCCTTCCCTTTATTGTAGCATATACTTAATAATTAATGCACCTTTGTTTGTAGCATTTAGGAACCCCTGATTGAATGACCTTGAGTTTAAGAAGAGACATCAAGGGACAATTGTTTTGTTTACCCATATTGTTTCCCTCTCTTCCCCTAGTTGCCATTGTCGCTTTGACAACCATTCGGCGCACCTGGTGAAAAGGGAAAGTTGGGTGCCTTCATCTTGCATGTCGTTCATGCAGAAACATAGGTAAGAGCCTTGACACCGTCATTGCTTTTGGTCAGAGGGACCTACTAACATGCAGCTTCATCAGTCCAAAAGCAATTCTGCTCTGCTCTGCTCTGATTTTACATGCTCGCACTTACCCGAAGCAGAGCAGAGGTTGCTATGGCTTGGTGGGAGCCTCCCACCGAGCCACTGCAAACTACAATGTTCCGAGGGCGGGCACCACTACACATGGCTGGAGCTGGCCCTGGGGATATATATATATAAGTGCGAGTAATTGCGAGCATGTAAAATATATATATATATTTTCACAGGAACAACCAAAGGCTAAAAGTAACATTATACTTAGGTGTGATGAAAAGATCTGTTTTTGTTTAAACCTAACAAATTCAGTGGAAAAAATAAAGATTAAAGTAATGTTATAGTTAGGTGAATTTGTCAATGACAACATTAACATATTCAACTACAGAAACTACAGAAATTCACCATTTATAATTAGCGGCACTAACTTAAAATTGCCAGTAAGTACCATATTCCTTCTCTACCTATTCTTGTACAGCTCAAGTCTAGCTATGGGTGTAAGTGTTTTCAAAACACATGTGCTTCTAATGCACCATAGGTGTGTAGAGGTATTGAACACATCATAAATCTTTACATTCGAGAGCAACTCTGTGGCAGGTGACAGTTGGCTTGTATTCATTATGTTGCATACACGTTTTTTGGCTCTGCAGAAAAAGTTTGCAACAGGACAAAGCTTCTATATAGTCGATACTAACTTTTTCAAGCAGTCTCTGTGAGGTCATAAGCAGTGCATGGCAGGATGCAAATTATAGGTAGTGCTGCTAACTATAACTGGTACATTTCTGTGCTTGTTTTTTTAGTTCAAAACATTAATGTTGTCATTGACAAATTCACCTAACTATAACATTACTTTAACCTTTGTTTTTTCAGTGGATTTCGAAGGTTTTTTCTAACAAAAACAGATTTTCTATCGTATAACATTACTTTAACCTTTAGTTTTTTCAGTGAATTTCTAATGTTTGTTTTTAACGTAAAGTAATATTTTATCACCCTACTTAAAGCCAGCCAGAGCCATATCGTTTTTGAACAACCTTGTGCAATGAACTAATCAGACATTTCCCATCCAGTTCATATGCGGGGAGCATTAGTCCACCACTGCACACATCCCGAGTGCGCAGTGAAGAATTGGGGACTTCAGTACTGTGCAAAGCACTTTGCTGCACTGAGCCGCTTTATAAATGCCCACTGCCTGCTTCTGCAGCTTAAAGAGCCAAATACAACTCAGAAAGAATGTGATTAGGGTAGTGTTCCTAGCAGTCCACTAATCAAACTAATATACTTTTGGTGCCACCACCATGAGGACATGACACAAAGTTGAATGCATCATAATTATGACGCCCAAGGTACCTCAACGACCGCCTGACCTTCTACACGCCCACCCGCCAGCTACGATCCGCTAACCTCGCCCTCGCCGTCGTCCCACGCATCCAGAGGACCACCGCCGGAGGAAGATCCTTCTCCTACCTGGCGGCCAAGACATGGAACTCCCTGCCCATCCACCTGCGGCTGACCCAGGACCACCTCACCTTCAGGAAACAACTCAAGACCTGGTTGTTCGAGCAGTAGCAGACCCCCTCCCCCACGCTCCTTGAGACCCTTCCGGGTGAGTAGCGCGCGATATAAATTCCTTGATTGATTGATGACTGTTTCCCATCAGTTCTCCACAGGCAGTAATAGGAGGTGGTTGTCACTGTAAATCAGTCTTAGGTATCATTACATCTGATTTTAAGGCGCAAATAAATCCCTTACTGAATAACAAATATGTTACATTTAGAACGTGCCACATTTGCATTTAGCATGTTAATTTTCATCAACTGTTAACCAAAACACATCTTCAACACCATATCACCTTAATGTGTCTTCCATATCCGCGAAATCCATTCAGATTAAAAGCTATGGGGCATATTATCAAGAAACGGCGTTAACATTATCGCCGCTTTAGCAGCAGAAAACTGCCGCTAAAGTGGCGATAATGGGCTTGATAATATGCCCTGCAGAATTCCCATAGAATCCCTTGTTCTGGTGTCAACCTGGGCTTCTATTGGAATTCTCTGCGGCATATTATCAAGCCCATTATCGCCGCTGAAGCGGCGATAATGTTAACGCCGTGCTTGATAATATGCCCCTTATTGAGTAAAAGAAAGGACTGCTCTGCCTCCAGTTAACTTGGTTTATGTTAAAAACTGCTAGACCCAGTAAATGGGATCCATTCAATATTCATGATGTGGTAGCTGAAGGGCCGCCACTTTTATTACCGTGGGCTCTATGAGAAAAACTATTTTTCCAGGGTAGTGACACTCAAATACCAGAGAGCTTTACCATGACTTGAATCCACGTCTGAGGTGCACAGAAGTCAGAACACGTCGTATATTGGCCCTTACTCTAAGAACCACCACAATCCCGACTCGGGCAAAATAGGGAAAATACACACAAACTATAACGTGTGCGCCAATATCGCACAGAATAAGCAGCGTTTGCCCTGTCAAATTCTGCAGGGTGAAACTTGGGCAAATTTGGGTTACGTGTCGAAACATTTGTTAGCAAAAATACCTTTCGATTTAAAAACTGTATCTTAAATATCGTTTCATAAAGATCGTCCAATGGATTATATATAGACTTTCGATTAGAAGCTTCAAATGAGCAATATGTTTGCAAACAGTTTTTAG
This sequence comes from Triturus cristatus, assembly GCF_964204655.1. Lineage (NCBI taxonomy): Eukaryota > Metazoa > Chordata > Amphibia > Caudata > Salamandridae > Triturus > Triturus cristatus. Next base: position 502,085,573 of record NC_140580.1, read on the forward strand.
GCTCCAATGTTTTTGTAACAGGATATTTTGGTTACGATATTCTGGTACCGCACCAAAATGTGGGCAAGGAAAAATAGCACTTTGAGCTTTGCAGATTCCAGTGGGTAAAAGGAAGTGATATAATTGCGTTGTCTCCCACTTGACCTCCTGAACTCGTAATAATGTACCGCTCCCAGGAAATCTATACTCGACAGCATCAGTAATTCCATGTGCGGTATTACTGCATCATTTTAATACACCTCCACGCTGAATGAGGGCCACCAGCAGTCTTCTTCTACCCAAAAATGGCCTCCAAAGGATACTGATTAGGTATCGGGGTTGTCATCAGTCGTCATTTTCTTTCTACCACAACATTATCCAATTTCTCAACAGATCGTTCGCTTATAGACAAACCAGCTGATATTGCCTAGCATATGATATCCCTTACTTTTAATCGCTTATGATCTTGCACGATAAATTACTTTAATTCTAAGTTGAAGGTTAAATTGTGAAATGGAATATCGGTGCCTTTGGGGTGACGACAAAGAACGCTCGTCATAATATGCACAAATAACATTATCCCATTAAAACCCCCAAATCAACACAAACGGCTCCTAAGACGCGTACCGAACTGTTCACGTGTTGAAAGAACGTATGACCCACTTAAGCCATTTTATTCCTTTAACTATAAACTTTCTGAAATTTCAATTGCAACTTTTCGATTAAGTCATTGAATCCATTTCACCGCATCAGTTGTAGTCTTGACGCACGCATCAGTTGTACTTGAAAACCCAGACAGGTGAGGGGTTCTAAATTCCCACCCGCGAGACGACAGGGGACGAGGGCATCATGTTGAGGATATGCTTACTCTCCCGGAAGGAAGTACAGCTCTTTTACAGCCCCCCTTAATGGCTGAGCCATGCTATGGCATTTGCGTCGGTGCCGAAGGGACCGCTTGTTTACCAACTGGCGGCAGTAACATGCAACAGTGATTGGAGACTGCAAGAGGGGAAGAGCACTCAACATTCAAGGCACCCCAGCAGAATATGAATAATTCTAAGACCTGCTCATATTTATGCAGCATACCCCACAGTAAACTATGGATGCGGCTTTAAAAAAGTATTTCAAATACAGATGCAAGCTTCTGTATTTTTGGAAGTCTGAAATTATTTGATATGTGGTAAAATAGTTTTCACATGATAAAGGCAAATGTGTTCTGAACAAGGTTAGGGCATTAAATGTGTACTGTTATCTGCGCAAATGCGATACAGAAAAATATATAGCATCTCTGTCTGAGGGTTCTGAGCAATGTGTCATGTTGGACTCTATACTGGTGCATTCTCGATCCATTTTCTATAATTTTTATACAATTTTCTAGAGACACCCCACCAGTGTGTTGTTAAGACATTATCCATCATATGGCTTGCTCGATTTACATAAGCATATATTTTTCATTATTTTGATGTCAACTTACCTGTATGTTTACAATGGCAATGAACATGTCAACTGCTCTTTAAAACATGGTCTAAACATGGAATTTTGTTCTACTTATGACCCAGGCACACATATTAAAGAAGTTTAGGGATGCCGTGTGGACTCATTTTACTCAAAAAATATTTTGGAAACAGGCTCTCTTATAACCCACACTTTAGTGTAGAAGTGCAAAAATGGCACAAACCTTCAAAGAAATACAATTCATGCACAGATTGAGAGTCGAGAGTATCTCTCCTTCCATCAGCCATACTGGGAATCAACGACAAAGGGAAGACGGAAGAGAGTCTTCTCTGAGAATCCAGAGAAAGCAACGCTATATGTTAAAGCCCTGGGCCCGCATAACAATGCCACTAGTGAAGCCACGCATTAGCTGGCAGGGTACACAGTTGAGCAAGTGTGCTTGCTGTGTTCTAGAAGGAGGTGTCTGTTACCATAAGTATAACATGCCCATCAGTCTTGGAGTGGAAACAAAGATGGGGTATATCACCGATTAGAGTTCTCCCCCCACAGGTCAGACAACAGACTCTGATATGACAAATTGAAATGCTCATTAGGGGCATTAGGTGGCCCAGGATGTTGGCCATGTTGCGGGCTGCGGAAAGTTTCTCAGCCAGAAGTTAATTTTGTAATTTTTTTTTATTTGCTTATGTCTGTTAGAAGAGTGCATTGATATAAGGTGCTTCATGAGTTGACTGGTGGCTTTATTTAGCAAACAGGAACAAAAATGTATAGCAGACCCAACCAGGAGCAGATGTTGCTGGCAGCTCAGTCCAGGTTTAACTGTCACTTTTCTGACTTTGCATATTTCGAAAAAGCAGCATGGTATGTTACCACATATCTTTCCCTTTCACACAAATACCCCAGGAGGAAAGAAAGACAGGATTCCACACATCTTTCCCTTTCTCAAAAGCACCACAGAAGGAATAATATACCACACGTTAGGTGCCCCGCCACAAAGAAGCTTAACGACAACCAACATTAAAGCCTGCAATCAAACAACAAGGAAACACATGAAAGAACACTAGGACCATGTCACACAAAAAACCAGTTGGCCATACCGACTTTTGTGGACTCCTAAGCAATAGAGAATGAGAATGCCTCAGAAACTGTGGTATAACAAAAAACATTAAAAACTGTCAATGCCAGGCAATCACATCCATGCAGTCCATATGTCTAAGAAAATGGTGTGCCATTTTTTCACATTCACTTCTATTGTTTCTTCTGTAATGTAAAGAACACCAGTCTGGTAATGTATATTCCACAGTATTGGGGCTAATCATAAAAATAACTTACACTTAAAAGTTCTTTATATTTGTAAGTTTACGCCTACACTTTTGAGTGACTTTATTATTCTTGGCTAGTTACAAAATCCGAGTGTAAAGGTGTAGACTTACATGCCTCTGCCCCCTGAAACAGGGGGTGGATCCAAATGTATGAGTGTAAGTTACTACTCCCAAAACGAAACAATATTTAGTCCAGCACCACACATGGCCAACCACTGATACTGCAACACCTTTCTTTTAAAAGGAAATAATCAAAGTAGGGACTTAGAATAAAACTCCAAGGGAAATAATGTTAAAATAAATTCAATAATTTCAATAATTCTAATATGTCTATAAATGTAATTTATTGTTAAAAAATAAATAACATAAACCTATGTATTATTTATCTATATAATATTTTAAACGTCTTTTTGAAATTTAATAATCAATTGAGCAGAACATTTTAAAATACCATAAATTACATTTGATTAATTCTGTATATGACTGTTAGTAATTATTTCTGCATAATAAGCAATATAATTGTTTTACTTTATAAAAGATTTTTTTTAAGTTAAACGTCTGGAAAATTAGTTGTAATTTAAGGTAATATATTTAAATGTATTGAAGGTTTAATTCAAAATTCAGTTAATAGTGCTGTAGCCCTTTTTTCTTCTGTCCTACATTTGAAATAAATGTATAACATTAATGTACCTTGATATTTAGCATTCAAATACATCTCTGCCCCAGCTGCATTGTCTCCAGGTCTCAAGACCAGGTATTTTGTCTCATCCTTTCAGCTTTCCACCTCTGTGTCTAGCAATGACTATTCTTCATAAATTTGCATTTGTAAAACTTGCTGCACGGTAGTGGCACACACTTTATGGTGCACATGTAAGACTCCTTAAAATGTGTTTATCGCTGTGTGAGATTTGTACCTGTGTGAGTGCCGGCAAGAGATGTATCAATGTTAGTGCAGAGTGGACAGTCTTCCCGTGAGAGTGTAGGGTGAGAGGTGTGCTTTTTTGAGTGCTGGGGTTTGTCGGTATGAATACTGGATGAGGGGTCTGCCTATGTGAGCACAAAGTATGAGAGCTGTGCCCTTGTTAGTGCAGGGCTAGCTGTGTGTGAGCGCACAGGTGCTTCTGTATGAGCATTATAAAAGGGGTGTGCTTATATGATTGTGAGATGAGTGGAGAGCCTCTATGATTTGTGTGCCTGAGTGAGTGCAAGTTTAGCAGAAGTTGTATCATATGTTTCTGTAAGAATAGGATGAGAGTTGTGTCAGTGTGAATGCAGGTTGCCTGGTGTGCGTTATAAAAGGGGTGTGCTTATATGATTGTGAGATGTGTGGAGTGCCTCTATGATTTGTGTGCCTGAGTGAGTGCAAGTTTACCAGAAGTTGTATCATATGTTTCTGTAAGAATAGGATGAGAGTTGTGTCAGTGTGAATGCAGGTTGCCTGGTGTGCGTTATAAAAGGGGTGTGCTTATATGATTGTGTGATGTGTGGAGTGCCTCTATGATTTGTGTGCCTGAGTGAGTGCAAGTTTACCAGAAGTTGTATCATATGTTTCTGTAAGAATAGGATGAGAGTTGTGTCAGTGTGAATGCAGGTTGCCTGGTGTGCGTTATTGCCTGGTGTGCGTTATAAAAGGGGTGTGCTTATATGATTGTGAGATGTGTGGAGTGCCTCTATGATTTGTGTGCCTGAGTGAGTGCAAGTTTACCAGAAGTTGTATCATATGTTTCTGTAAGAATAGGATGAGAGTTGTGTCAGTGTGAATGCAGGTTGCCCGGTGTGCGTTATAAAAGGGGTGTGCTTATATGATTGTGAGATGAGTGGAGTGCCTCTATGATTTGTGTGCCTGAGTGAGTGCAAGTTTACCAGAAGTTGTATCATATGTTTCTGTAAGAATAGGATGAGAGTTGTGTCAGTGTGAATGCAGGTTGCCTGGTGTGCGTTATAAAAGGGGCGTGCTTATATGATTGTGAGATGAGTGGAGTGCCTCTATGATTTGTGTTCCTGAGTGAGTGCAAGTTTACCAGAAGTTGTATCATATGTTTCTGTAAGAATAGGATGAGAGTTGTGTCAGTGTAAATGCAGGTTACTCGGTGTGCCATGTAAGTGTAGTGAGCAGCACATTGAACCAGACCTATTAGCATTGCCAATAGCCATTGTAACTTGTTTTTCATGAGTAGGCATCTTTCTGATAGACTGCTTGTGGTAGTTGCTCTTACTGTTGATACGCTGTGAAACATATGCTCATTTCAGGTAGATGTGTCTATGAAGGCTCCTGTGAACTTTGATACAATTGGGTAACTCTGCCAAACCTCCGCAGACTCAGTTGTGATCAGGGACACACCCAACCTCATCTGCATCAATCGCCATATGAACAAGCTGTCACTAGTATAGTCTTCAGGATATTGAGGAGATGGTGTTTTTAACTTCTTGGCACCCACAGTCCATGATGACAGGAGCAGCTTCCAGACGCAGGTTTGTACTTCCTTTTCTGTAGGGCTGTTTCCTTTCCATAGAGCTGCCAGGTGGAACGGCACTAGTGAGTCTAAAACACATACAGGAGCAGTGCTTTTCTTCAAGTAGAACGACTAAACTTTATATTCTGACCACCAACATTCAAATAGAATAGTTCTGATGTGTACCACTGAAAGAAGGCCAGGAAAATCAGCAGTCTGAGTTGACTGGTAGCTTAATTAAGTACGCAGGAACAGGTACAGGCATGCCTAGCAGAGCAGACCCTACTAGGAGCAGATGTTGTTAGCAGCTCTGTCACAGTGTTGACTCTGTGGAACCCCAGTCATACAAGGATCTATGAAGTTATTGGTGGAAACTAAGTTATGAAGGCGAACTGCTCCAAACTTTTTAAAAAGGGTTCTGCCCAGGGGGCAAAAGGGCAGGATCAGCACTCATGGATAATATTGGTTCCAACTTTTGACATACTGTGTTTCCATTCACAGGTAGTTGTGAGTTAGCATGTTCAGGATTTTGGGATTTTGTTTTCCTTTTTTGCATATGGCTACTGAGTAGGGGTGGGCGGAATTTGCGAAATCCACTTTCGCAATATATCGCGAAAATGTTAAAAATTGTCGCAAACACGCGGAAATATTGCGAAGATGCGGAAGTTTTTTTCCCGCATGTTCGCGAGATTTTCTGCATGGTTGCGGCTCGCCAACTTACCCATGTGGTTGCTCGCGGGCGCGGCCATCTTGTTTTCAGTTGTCTCGCGGTGCATGATCGCGAGAAGAAAGACGTGATCGCGCGACGCATGACGTCACTGCGGGCGCGAACTGTCGCGAGGCAGCGCAAATGGCTAAAAACAATACAACATCTCATGGAGAACGCGACCGGATCAAGAAAACTTGTCGGCGAACGCAGGGATTCAGGTAAGGCGATCGCGCACGCGAGAGAATGTATTATTTTACATCGCGAGCAAGAAACAAATTATCGCCAAGCTGCGGAATGCGGAAATTTTGACATTTTCGCGCTCTCCGCGGAACGCGAAAATGTCAAATTATCGCAATTTTCGTGAACGGAACGAAATTTTCGCCCAGGCCTACTACTGAGGGTCTAATTCTGAATCCTGCAGCAATCTGGTACTAGCAGTTTTCAACCAAATGTAACATTTCGAGCTGTGCACAAACTGCGATTGCACCTCTGTGAATATTCACAGTGAAAATAATGTGAAAAGTTGGAAAAGGGTTGGTTTTACCAGTGGGTGTCCTAGCATAGAATTACGACTGTGGCAATGCAATAGTGCGCTGCAACATTATATTCCCCTTTTCTCTCTTAAAATAAGCACAGGACTCATGACTCAGGCTTAGTGTCCTTTTATTATCACCCAAACTAATTAATGCTGAAGTCAAAACATTCTTGAGTACTGCAAGAGCATTCCACTTTGGCCATTAGCTCTGTCAATGACTATTTCTTACAAAGATTGTGTGAGGTTCACTCTTGATGTACTCATGACTTACTCATTATTTTCAGGAGTAAAATAGGAGAACCCGTGGCTTACTCCTGGAATGCAGGGGTAAGCCTGGAGTAGTGCAAGTGTAACTATTCATACCAAAGTCTTGGTGATTCTGGTTCTTGGCTCCATTCTTATCATTGGACGATGTATGCAGAGATATCCTCTGTCTAAATCATTGATTTCACTTTCTTACTCATCTCAGAGTATGGGAAAGAGATAAAATAAAGTCTCTTTCAATAAGTTTAGAAAAACGAATACTATGATTATAATTGTTAAAGTAGTCCCATGGAAAGGCAGGCACATAAATGCAAGTTGAATCTCTCCTGTGAATATTTTGTGACAAGAATCTACAATTAAATCTAGTCTCTTCCAACTCTTTCATTGTTATTATAGTAAATGGATGTGCTTACTGGTGCAACGGGATGACCATAATTCTACTTGCAAAATAATTATTTTCCTGTCCACCCCTGAAGAGATAAACAGCATCTCATCTGAAAAGACCTGCAAAATGGTCAACACCTAGAACCCTTTGTTTGTGAGAAGAGCCCTTCTGCGGCTGCAATTCTCTTCTCTGCAGAACATCTCAGTTTACCTCCAATAAAATTGAGATCCTCTAGTTTATGTTTTCAATTAATTTCTTCTACAGAATACCTTTTAGCATTAGGAACTCCTCTAAGCTACTTTCGGCCTATATTTTCTTTCAAATGTGCCCATTTTCGACCCAATAACGCACGATTAAAAGCATTTTTGGGCCGTGAACTAAGACATTTTACACTTTTCCGTCTTTCAAGGCCAAACTAATTTTTAAAGAAGGGAACAATGCATATCAGGAATATTGGGAATGGAACTAGTAGAGTCTCAGTAGAGTGTAAAGGGTTTCCAGTCTAGCCTATTTCCATGGGTGAACCCTTATTTTAGCCTAAAACATTAGAAATAGTTGAAATAAATGAAATTCAAGAAGATAATTGCAGCTGACATGGGCAAGGACAGAGTGCATCAGAAAATAGTTGTTCATGAACATGATCAGCTGTCTGATACAGGCCTGATACCCGAGGAGTACAGATTGTCTTGAGTTGGACATTTAAATGTATAATTTTGAAGCATAGTAAAAGATTTTGTGGCGCCAGGGAATGTGGGTAAGTGTGACTTGTTATTGCTGCTTAAGGGAACATGGGAAAATGTGAATTTATTTCAGCTTCTTCGTAGTATGTAACTACCAGCACCTCATCTCATCCAACCGTTCCTCATGGAACCCTTGCACCACATTCAACATTATTCCGCATCTTATATCATCCCAATGCCCCTTTAATAAACAGAAAGAAACAATCTAAAAAAGAACACTGAAATGATAACTATACAAAAGATGAAGATAAAACAATCCATCTACTAACCCAAATACAACCAAGAACAAAGGAAATGGTTGTTAGTATACTAGTCAGTCATAACAATGTCCTTATACTGTAAGAATATAATAAAGATTGATTTTGTTAAAGCTATAGTGAAAAACTTTCATCTATTAACAGACATATTCCTTGAAATGATCAGGCATACGCGTAACCTTGTGTGTCCAAGTGACATGTGGTTTACAAACATAATCATTTGTTGCAACCCCAGGCTCTGCTGTTTCCATTTGTGCTTGAATAAAGCTCTACCAATGTTGGGGAATACCAACAATCATGCCCTTGTTCCAAACCTTTCAATCACTGGTGTGCACTACACTCGATCATACTTGACTTTGGTAACTTGTACTGGAACCGAAAACCTGGATTCCCCTTTGGGTACCAAACCTGATTTCTTGGTCCTGACCCAGCAACCATTTAAAATGTTATGATTGTCAGTATCTCTAGACACGCCAGTATATCGTTTTTTACCTTTTTCCTCATGTCAACCACATCAGACTAATGTGTGACATCAACCAGTTACCTATTCATCTATTCTCTATTTAATTTAGACCTAGCAAAATGTCCCCTCAAAAGAACAAATGGAGACACATCTGCCAACATGTTGGGCGTTGTTCTGTATGCCCACAATATATATTCAACCACTTGCTTCCAAAGTAACATATCAATCATAGCCAGCTGCAATTGGTCCTTCAAGGTTCAATTGAAATACTCAACCAACTAATTACTCCCAGGATGAAATAAAAAAAGTCCTGGTATATTTGATGTCATTTTTATCCAGAGAAGACTTAATTTCTTCAGAGACCAATTGGGTACCATTGTCCATCACCAACTCGTTGGAATAACCTTCTCTCATGAATACCCTCTACAAAAACTGGATCACAGATGCAGTATTAACCCTTTTGAGAAAACTGACATTTGGCCATCAATTAATAGTAGGACAAATTTAGAACTCTCTCCCACAACTCTTATCTGACTAGCAATATCTGGAGCTAATTTGGACCATGGTGCAGTAGAGACACTAATAGACTAACCGGCAATGGCTGGGTCACTTGAGCCTTGTCACTCAAAATATACGGACCACAATCTCTCAAAAAACATTGGATGTCTTTATCCACTCCAGGACACCAAAATGCTCTTGTATCCTCCGTTTCCTAGTTTGAAAACCTAAATGCCCTTCATGAGCTATCTCCATTACTCTCTTCCTCAATGTTGCTAGCACAACCAACTTTACCAACCTTAATAACAAACCATTATCACAAGTGAGTTGAGGAGCAACATAGAAGTAACGGATTTTGTCCTGCATTGCACCTTTGACGCTTGGCCACTCATGTGATATCCACTTCATTACTTCTTTCCGGCTGGTATCAACTTCCAATTCACTCTTCCACTCTCCCTCTTTCATAGCCCCTTTCATTGCCTCAGCCACTTGGCTAACCATACACATCCTTTCCTCATCATCTATAATATGACTTTCCAAACCTTGCATGGGCATCCTAGACAAGAAATCTGCCACTACATTTTTCTTTCATGGATTTTGTACTTGAACTCTTGTAATCAATACTGCCACTAAGCAAATCCAGGAGTTGCCTCAGCTGCACCTTTAGCACTAAATCAATCAATCAGGAGTTTATAGTCCGTGTGGAGGACAAATGTTATACCCCAAACATATGTACATAAATATTGTGCTTCCCCACCATAAGGCTAATGCCTCCTTCTCTATTATCAAGTATGTGTGTTTTGGCCTAACGTGCACTTGATGCAAAAGCCACCATATTTTCTTTATCATTCCTTCTCTTTTGCATAAGAACTGCACCCAAACCAAAGTTGCTCACAATTGTAATAAACATAATTTCATTCCTCATATAACACAACTTCAAGAGTTTCACTGAAACAATGTCCTGAAGTATACCATCAAATGCATCCTGACACTCTTCATTCAATACATGCCCTATATACCCCTTTTAACAAATTTTGCAAAGAATTGGGCTTGTTGGCAAAGTGTGGCACAAAGTTTGAACAAAATTCAGCCAGACCCGAAAATGACCTCAACTGATCCTTTTGGTGGGCAGCAGGGTGTCTTCAATTGCCCTCACCAGTTTAATTTTGGGTTTAATTCCACATTCAGATATATGATGACCAAGATAATCAACCCCTTTTCCCTCAAACCTACACTTGACATGTCTCAGTGTCATACCTCTTTCCGAAGAATTTGTAAAACTCTGTCCAATCATGTATTATAAAGCTCAACACCATTCCAAAAAAGCAATATATATTCTTGAAAATACCTCACACCTGCACACTCTTTAAACATCTCTTTCATGTGCCTCTGAAACACTGAAGAGACTGACGCCAAGTCAAACAGCATACGCTTGAATTGAAAAACCCCTGCAGGAGTCACAAAAGATGTGAGGTGTCTAGACTGTTGATTCAAAAACACTTGATGGTACGCAACTGATCTGAATAGTGTGGTAAATCGTGAGGCACCTTCCAAAGCACCCAACACTTCATTAATGTTTGAAAGTGGTTCTCTGTCCACTGGAAGGATTTGGTTCAAGTCACGCAGATCAACATAAGGCATAATGAGTTGTTTCCCTTGCATTCTAAAACTACAGGAAAAAGCCACTCGAAGCCCTCTATTGGGTAAATAACATCCAAACTACACAACTTGTCTAACTCTTTCTGGAGATCATTCCTTAAAGATAATGGCACTCAGCGAACCTTGTGTGCTACAGGCATGGATCCGGTCTTTAACCTCTTGAGTGCCCATGACGAGCTGGACTCGTCATGGGCCGCGGTTGCGCTGTGCCCATGACGAGTCCAGCTCGTCATAAACCCCGCCCGCTAATGAAACGCCCGGCACAGGGCGGGGAAAGGGCGGGGCACTCAAGGGGTTAATACAATATATGTTGGAAACCTTTACGTTTTCCTAAACACTCAAAAAAGATGTCCGGATATTATTTTACCCATTATATTTCAATGTCTGTATTCATATACATAGCTTTAGACCTCAAGTCTACACTCTCTGGATGGTTGGTATAAAATATTATATCCAATTCACCTTGATCACATCATCCTAATAGATTTGATCTTTGCTTTGCCACTTATGCCCCACCAAGCTTTTTGCTCATCAAATTCTAATAGGGCATTGCATTGAACCTCAATTTCGAGTCTTTTGCCCTCATAAGCATAAAATGTGATGCTTGACTGGCTTAATATGCCAAAACAAATGAATGTGAAGGATGATCCCGAACCAGCCATTAAATGTACTTCTATGCAATTGATTAAAATATTACAATATGGGGGTTTCCTTCTAACTTGTTTTATCAACTGAACTTTCTTGCATTTCCTCCTTCATTAACAATAACCATAAACTCATCCTGTAGCTCTGAATTATTATACTCATCATCGCTACCTAATGCAAGCAAAAAATCACTATCATCCTCACTCCTCTTTGCCATACAACACTCATCCACCTGTGCTACTGTGGGTTTACCTGTACAGTAACACACTCTAACAAAATGCCCTTAACACTTAAACCACATTTGTAACAATGCTGGACAGTTTTTTGCCGACACAACATGTGTACAGCTGCTGCATCTGCAGCACATGTTCTCCTCATTTTTCCCTTGTCATTACTAGGTGTCTGATTCCTTTTCTTATTTTTCCAGGCATCTTTTGTCTTTAAAAATGTACTTCTTTGACAGAATTTTGTTCACAAGGCATAGATATCTCTTTTAGTACACTTCTGAGTTTTCAATTGTGCATCAAGTTGTTACGGCTGACTCTAGATCTGGATCCTCAGTGGAAAGTAATCACTCTTGTATTTTCTTGTTGTCATTTATCTCTATTATTTGGTCCTGGATAATCTTGTCTTTAAACTTCCTATAAATGCAGGTAGAAGCCAAAACCCTTAGGGCAGATACTAAGTCATTAATGGATTCTCTTTGTTGTTCAGAATGATGCAAAAAAAGTATTTCTTCCAACATCATATTTTAGGGTGGGAAGAATCTCTTATCTAATGCTTTGAGAATAGAGGAGTGCACAGCTATGACTCCAGTTAACACCAATTCACCAGATGCTCCCTCTTGATTCAATAGAATATTTAACATGATCAAAGGCACTGTTTTTAACATAGCCCTACCTTCAGGGCCCAGATTATGTAGGAATAAGGCTTTCTTCTTTTTATCAGTGAATGTATCCCCATCTAGTGATTCCAAATACATTTCAAAAGCATCTTTTCAACGCAGCCAATCCAGAGGCGGTACACCATGAAGAGATTACAAAGGAGGCGGAACAGAAATACTTTCCATTATCGCTGAAATGGGATTAACTGGATGCCCAAATGAAGTACAGAAGAAACACTGAGGGCCCAATTCACAAATGTAAACTTAGACTTAAGTCTAAGTTTATTACTTTTTGGTATTCCTAAAGGTAAGTTACTACTAGTAACTTTACTATGAGTGAAGTTACTAGAAGTAAAGTTACTAGTAGTAACTTACCTTTGAGAACACCAAAAAGGAGTAAACTTATACTTAAGCTTAAGCTTGCTACTTAAGTCTCAGTTTACTACTTTTTTGGCATTCACAAAGGTAAGTTCCTACAAGTAACTTTACTACTAGTAAAAATACTACTAGTAAAGTTACTATTACTAAAGTTACTACTAGTAACATTTCTAGTAGTAAAGTTATTAGTAGTAACTTACCTTTGTGAATACCAAACATTAGTAAACTTAGACTTTAGTCTAAGTTTACCTTTGTGAATTGCGCTCTGAGTTGCAAATACTTTGAAATTGTCTATTATGACAAAATGTAATTTGTGACCAATCCAAGATGGCGGCTAAAAAAGGCACAGCTTATAGAAATACTTCCTAAACTAAAATGGCAGATGAATTTCTAGGAATCCTTCAAAACTGACCCAATCCAAGATGGCAGCTGCAGCTACAAAGTACAAAATAGCAGCACACATTGCTCTACATCCTCTATGCCAATCACACCACAAGGAGTGAGCGCAAAGCGTTAGTCATACGCAGGCCTACCACCACATGAGACGTTGCTGCAATGCTACCTGCAATGCCAGAACAATAAAGAACTGCAGATCTCCCACAACGATGACACACAGCTGGCGCAGTCCAGGGATGAAGGTTCCTTGAGCACCAAAGATGATTGTGTAAAGATGGTGGTCAGCTGGATCCCATCCTCGTAGCCAATAAAAAGATGTTGCCGCATCAGGGAATACAGGTAAATGTGACTTTATTTCAGACTTTTCATTGTGTGTGACCATCAGCACCTCACATTCTCTAGCCGTTCCTCATGGAACCCATGCACCACATTCCAACCCCAACATTCTACCACACCAAATGTGTTCCAAACATGTAGTTTCTTTTATACAGTGCTTCATACCAATAGTGAAGCACCAAAGTTAATGAGTGGATGGATAACATGCTACACCTTAGTACTTAGTTGGAAGGATTCCAGCTATTACAATGCTAACAATGGGAGATTTGACATTGAACATCCACAACACCTTTCATGTGTTAACACACACAACAAGTAGAAAAGGAGCTAGAAGAGATTGTATATTACCCAGCTGTTTTTTGAAAAGATATGGATGTTCTAACTACTGTAATACCTTTCTACCAGAAGGTGTAACATGAGTGACAAGGTAAACAATAATTCATAAATATGACATTGATAAATGGGAACAAAACACTATTTCAGACTGACAGATGTAACAGGTAAAGAATCATCAATGAGGTGGTCCAGAAAATATGGTTACAATGAGTTATCAAATTGTTTTTATTGTTAGACATTCCAACAACCCTACGTTTATGGCAGCATCAAGATGAACAGGAAGCCAACACATGTTTCATCTCATCAGCACAGTTTGAAGTATGTAGAAAATGTTTGATTCCTCTGAGCCTCAAGCGATTGGAATAATGTGTGTAGGGGTATTCATGGTAAAATATTAATGATCTAGCTGTGTTCAGACTGTTAATTTGCAGGTAAGTGCTGGCTGGAAAAAAGCTATGATATTATGGTAGCTGTGATTATAATTTAGCAGTGGAGGGTCTGGTCTATGAGAGAAGCCAGAGAGAGATAATTGTCTCCTGTTGCGATACAGGAACCGTAACTGCCAAAATACAGTTACAGTGTACTCATGGTGAGACATAACAAAGATAATGGTGACCTATAGCTTCTTTGGGATACCCCTATGAGCAAAGGTGTGTTGACGAGTTCACATGGTGTAGAGAGAGCTTCTTGTAACTTGGTTCACATTAGGTACCAAGGCAAAAAAGGCTGAAGTACATAATGACAGATGGATTTATTATTTTAGTTGATGTAGTGGGTCATTAGCAAGATAATATTATGTTGGTCGTTCTTTTTCTACATAGACTAGGATCTCAAATTTGGAAGAGTAATGTTTAAGGCAACACCCACTGTTTTTATTGACAGCCTGGTAGCAGCAGTTACGTTCTGAGATGCCTAGAGCCTTCAGGACTTCCAATTTTAGGAAATTAGTGAATTGTTGGCATAGAAGTAGCACTTTGAGTGGAAGGACTTGAAGTCATTTGATAGAGGGTTGAGGTTGTGGTTAAAGAACACACCCAGATCTCTACCACTGGTGTGGATGTCACATTAACATAAGACAACAGTAAGAGAGAAGGACATGAAAAGTGAAGTGCTACTACGAGGACTAGTACAATTTCTAAATTTTTGCAGTTCAGGAAGTTGCACAAAATGTCCTCTCTGCTAGATTTCCTCACAAAAATTGTTCTTGCAGTGTAATGTTCAAGAAAAATATATTTTCTAGGAAATTATACATATATACAGTTTGTATGAATTTTTCCTTCCAAAAACATTTGTCAGATTTATTGACAAAATTTCAATAAAACAAATGCAGTCAATTAATATACCCCTTCCTAAGATATAAAATAAATCACAAAATTCAACTAGTATGTTAGGTTATATTGATTTGTATAGCACGCTAATCATCCAAGAAAGTATCCTAGCCTCTGGGCAGGTGTGTAGGTTTCTGGTCCCCAAGGTACTTATATGAAAAGCCAGGTCTTAACCTTCTTGTGGAACTCAAGAAGTAAGGCGGAAGATCTGAATATCAAGTCTGGAATGGTGCAATCTAGCTGGACCCCCAGATTATTTGTAGCATGTGTGGTAACCCTGTTTACCAGACTTGTCACAATTACATATTGTGTGGTAAGCAGCCACACCCCACATAAATTTTACAAGTAAAACCTGCTGAACTTTACCAGAGAGAAAATTCCAAATACCTAGTGTGAAATTGCAAATTTTGTTGCAGTAAGCACCAAAATCTTCATGTTATTACCCATTTACAGAGCAGTGATCATAATTGGGTGATATTTATCACCCGAATATATTCCGAGCTCTATGGTGTCAGAATATATTGGTGCAATAATTGTCATACCCTATTCCGGCTACTGTAATCATGGCCTTAAAGGGGTGTCAAAGAAAGTGTAGACTAGCCCCCTATACTATCACAATCTGCCCGCCCCCAGAAGGAATCTTAACTGAACATGGACCAGAGAGGAAAATGCAGTAAGAGAAACTAACATTTAGCTATTCCGAACCCAAGAAAATTAAGGACCTCACATCCAGTGTCAGACTGCGACAGAAAATAGGCCCTGGCACCAAAATAAAGTGGCCCCCATAACTAAATCACATAGCTAAAACAAGTGCCACATGTCTGCAAATTGGGGCAGTTTTGAACTTGTAAAGACACGCTGTATAACTAACTGTTTTGCAAGGTATGGAAGACTGCATGGAGCTGAGCTTGCCTTAGGTAATGTTTGTTTTAAAAACAGGGAAATTTACAGTAGAAGCCTGTCCAGCAGACCATAAAACATGCCCACAGACAGCTGAAAAACACACCCCACACAGTGAGCCGTCAGACCAGTCATTGGGCACTGCCTGATTGCCCTATAGGGAGGTCAGACCCTGCTCACTTCCAAGAAAACACTGTCCAAAGACCTTTCAGAAGTTCCCTGAATGTTAGTGAATGGGCTACAAGCAGGGCCGGACTGACCGTAGACAGTACCGGGCATTTCCCCAGTGGGCCGGGGGTTAGTTTTGTGATGGTGGGGGCCAGGACACCGTCTACAATACCAAAGTGCAAGTGATGCGTAAAAGCAGCTCGAGGTCTGCGCCTCTTTAATGAGCAAGCACATGATATATTCTGCTGTTCTAAACTGTGTGTAATCAACATAAGCAAAAAGTCTAACTGAAATCCAAGAACAGCTTTTTAAACTGATAGAATAATGGTCTGATATTTATATTGAGTGTTTGCAACGACGCTTTACGTAGAACATTTCCTGGGCAATTATTGTCCAGTCACCTTGGGAAGGCCGAGAGTCTGTGTCTACCTAGCCTGCTACCTATAGTTCACATGCAGATCTCTGAAGCAAGCACTCAACTCACTGAGCTGCCATACCAACTTTTATGTTGGCCAAGCACATGTTGGCAAGGTTGTGTGTGGTCAGCATCAATGCAGTGTACAGAAGTCCAAGCTCGGAATGTGCATAGAACAAGGCCCAGATCAAGAAAAGAGAACTGAAAAATGTTGATTAAACGGAAGAAAAACACGACGGGGTAGATTTACAAGCTCATATCGCCACCACAACATCACTTTTAGTGACGTTTTGGTGGTGATAGGGGCATTGCCTTATTTACAAGGCAGCATTAGGCCACGTTAAGTTGCTTAACGTTGCCTTTATTTCTCCTTGTTTTTGCTATTTCTATGTGTTCTGCGTTGTGCAGCACACATAGAAACAGCAAAACACCATTAATTGTATATGTGCAGGAAGGTGTCCCTTCCTGCACATAAACATTCAAAACAAAAAATTACGTTTTGCAACTCCTATGTGTGCTACATTTAAGCAGGACACATACAAGTTAGAAAACGCCATTTAAAGATTGTTTATGTGTAGGAAGGAAGACCTTCCTGCACAGAAACAATGTTCCCCTCAACGCAGACTATGGTGCAAGGGTGCCTCCATTGGCGCTAGGCAGCTAAATTTAGCGCCAGCGCGGGAGGAAACGCAGGGCTGCACCATATTGTAAATATGGTAAAGCCCAGCGTTTCTGAAGTGGTGGAACACGGCGTTAAGCATATATTTCAGCGATATATTTTAAGGCTGCAAGCACTGTTACCGGCTGCAGAAAAAAAGAAATAAAAGAAAGAAAGAAGGAAAGAAAGAAAGTAAGGTTTTAGTGTTAAAGATATTAGCATTCTACATCAATAAGCCAACTGCAATGCGCATATTGACTGGCTAGTCAACATTAGTTAAATTGGATCGAAACCACATCCTAATGCAAAGGTATTCCTTTGATCTAGTGTTGTGACAAGCTGCTTTAAAACGAAAAAGAGAAAATCAAACAAGAAAACAAATGAAATTGTTGTTAGTGTCGATGTTATTGTGATGTATCACTTGAGACGTGCCTTTTTTCACTAGAGCAATTGGAATTATTTTTAAATCAGATATAGAGACGTTATCTTGCCTTGCTTCAGCAGCCTCCAATGTTTGCTTCTAATGCTCACCTTTGTAATTCAGTTCAGCAAGCAATTCAAAAGGTTGTTTGGCAGTGATTGTGGCAGGAAACATAAGCACGTATGTCGAGTGTTTATTTTGAAATTATGATTGCAATTTTTTTTAAACTTCTCACAAAATGTAAGGTTACCAGGTACTCAAGGGTGCTTTGATGATAATGCATTTAGTGATAGTGCTAAATACAATATTTCTATGTCCTCGCGTTTGCGCCTGTTTTTCAAATGAGTGAAATTAATACTCGGACATTTTTATTAATTATCCCGTGAGTTACTGAATTTTTACAGAAAAGACGCATTTAAGCGTGTTCATAGACCAATGAACAGTATTCAGTCTACAATCTGCAGCAAACAGCAATTGCTTCAACAGTCGCCTCACATTAGCGTCACAAAGACGCGCTGCACATTACGCCTTCCTTTCCAGTGATGTGGAAAGCAAAATTGAAGTGCCATACAACATTTGACTGTCCTACCAAATGACAACAGATGCTGCCGAGAAGTGGGCCCGCAATGCTACTTATCGTTAAATGGCGGAACAGTTGGCATTCTCCAGCTGCATTACTCTAACAGCCACAGAGCCACATCAGTGCTCACCAAAACCAGGAAAATGCATTGTCTGTTTACACAACAAAATGCAATTCGTTTGCATCGTGCAGCGCGCGCGATGATGACGGACAGCCGGCGGTTGTAAGATAAATGGAGATTTGCTTATTTTGGTATCAAACGACTTCTTATAAGAAGCAAAAAATGGAGACCGAGTCTATCAGGCAGGGTGAGATGTGAATGGACCCAGACGTATTGTTGTGTAAATAATCAGAGTGTGGTGTTAGTTTTAGAGTTACCCTTAACAGGCACCATTCTGAGCCCCGAGTTAGCACATATGGTACAAGGTGCGACGAATAAACTGCGGGCCCATCTCGCCTGAACGGACAACATTAAACAGTGTGTCCCTGGCAGTGGCGTCTGATCCTGTGCCGAACCCCCCAGTGATAACATTTGCTTTGCTTGCGTCGATTATTTCATGGCTGTAAGTCAGGTCTTGGCAACTACTGAGCATGATTCACAAGACATTTGAATATCAGTCCTTCGACCAATGAGTATCATTTTTATTTTTTACTTGTCTTATGTTTGCGTATCTAACAACATCAAGATTCTACCATCAACGTGATATTGCTATATGCGTCCGGCCCTCTCACACACAGCTCGCTCACACAGCTCGCTCACTCCCATTCACACGCATGCAGTCACTCTCTTTCTAATTTGTTTGTCTCTCCTTGTTACATACATGGAACCTCATTCAGAGAGCTCTTTGGTTTTGCTGAAGGGTCCTGCTCGCCCCTTCTGTAATAACAAATGTATGACATTGTTTCATTGTCCACTCATTGTGATGGGGTGTTACTGAATTTTAGATGGAGGCATCTCCAATGGAAATAATGGCATAACCTGTGTACCTCGCACATGCTTGGAAGCATAGGCAGGGACAAAGTCCACACAAAAGTGCTGGATCTCCACCTCCCATAGAAACAATTCTTTGTGGGGTTTGAGAGAGGAAGTAGACATTCTTCAGAAGGCTCTTCGAGAATAGCCTAGGGTGAAGATTCTTTTCAAAGTCATACATATTGGATGAAGATGGGGCGTCTGCATGTACAAATTGCAATTAAACACCAACAGGGGCCTGGAGGGCACCGCGAGCGACAATGTGCTCAAGGGTTTCAGAAGACCTGCAGCATTAGATGTATCCATGCAGGGAACTGGTACCAGAACCCTCACACAGTGCCTCATCACTTCCTGTATATAGCACCTCTGGTACTAATTGGAAACATATATTTCTTCTCCAAAAGATGGCGCTTTCGCTCCACTGTTACATACACTTAAATCAAGTGATCACTTCCTTATAGGATGCTGGCTGCATCTTAATTGGACGTGGATTTGCATTCTCCATATGCCTTGATTGTCTGGCATTTTAGTTCTACCTTTTTAATTTTATGTGACCCAGCCCTTCTGGTACCTCTGCTTACCAAAGAATACTTTGTCTGGCAGCATCAGCCTGCCCAGCACTTCTGGTTGGTATATTCACTGATGGTTTTCACACTAGACTACATCTAACTCATTCAGTCTTCCATTGAGACAATGGGTGCTTCAATTGCAAGTACAGAGTCCACTACAGGAGCTCGATGATGCAACTGTGCCTGGTAAATACCTTGACAGTAGTTAGATGGTTGAACCCATACGTATATCACATCAAGTGGAAGTCATGGGAGTTAGCACAGACTCTTAAGGACTCTAGATAGAGGCAACAAATGACCAAAACATTTATTGAGAATGATCTTGATTGGTGTAGTACATCAAAACTTTACAAATTTGTGTCTCGTTTCTTCTTCTTTCTTTTCTTTTCCATACACAAACTTTTGGCAATCTGTGTAGTGCATGGTAAAGACTCTTAGGGGTAATTTAAATTGTCATGTTTATGTTCAGTTATGTTATGTTTATATTTAGTCATGTTAAACTATGTTTGATTATGTGATGCTGATGTTTAGTTATGCTATGTTTATGCCATGTTTAGTTATGTTTAGCTATGTTCATGTTATGTTTAGTTATGCTTAATTATTTAATGTTATGTTATGCCTAGTTATGATATGCTTAGATATGTTATGTTTAGAAATGTTTAGTTATGTTTCTGTTATGTTTACATTTATTTAATTATTTTCTGTTATGTTCAGATATGTTATGTATAGCTATGTTATGTTTAGTTGTATTTATTTACGTTTAGTTTTGTTATGTTTAGCTATGTTATGCTTAGTTATGTTTAGCTATGTTATTTTTAGTTATTGTTAGTTAGTTAATTTATGTTTAGGTATGTTAAGTTATGTTAAATTATGTTTCGTTTTGTTATGTGTAGCTATGTTATGTTTAGTTATGAATGAATGAACAAATAAATAAGGTATTTGTAGAGCATGCTGTCACTCATAAGAGAGCATACTGGTGCTAACATGGAAACCGACTTAACCTATACGTGATGACATTCAGGGAGGTGGGAACCAGAGAATCAGACTAGATTAAGAGTGGCAGAAAGAGTCAGGGGCAAGGAAAAGCCAAATCTTTAGACTCTTTCTTAGGTCGGCTTCATTATCTATAAATCGAAGCAAGCCTGGAAGTTGGTTTCAGGCTTTGGCGCCAAGCACAATAAAATTCTCCCCACCCCGAGATTTGAGTCTAAAGGGTTCTCGGCATCAGTGGGTAGGTCAGCGGGTGTGTTGCTGTCATGCAAACAACACAAGGAAATTCCATGTGTCTTATCTGCCGGGTACTGATGCTGTAGATTACAGACCCGATTAGGGTTGGTCATGTCTTACCAGGTACTACACTGAGAGTATGGTTTAGGTTGGTTTAGAGGGCAATATCACCAGACAACCACCCTTGGGTAGATAGATCTGATTTTACTAGGTCCTGACGTATCGCCGCTAGATCACATGACTATTTGGCGAGAAACATGTTGACCACATAACATAGCGCCCAGTCTGAGACATTACCTCAGAAGTGCGCCTTTCATCTTTTTAACCAGGTTGGAAGGCCTACTGATTAAAATTGTTTTCTTTGGTACTTCCATTTCCTGTTTTAAACTTCCTTTGGGTCACTTACCTTCACTCACTCCCTCTACACTGTGTAGGCCCCTCACCCTCACGGCACCAAACGGCAATTTGGAATAAAAGATCTCTCCCAAAGAGCCCCTCATAGGGAGCCCGTCAGGTATTGCAGCGCCAACCTGGCAAGGAGCACACCCTATGATGAAGCATGACACCCAGCCGGGTGTGTGAGGGCTCTAATTCCAACAGGAGGAACCCCAGTTCCCCCTGTAATTCATGACCACAAAAGCCTGTCCCCCCTTATCAGTTAGGAACTGCATACTCTTTATATTCAGCTTTAAAAGGTTGGCATTGGAGGATCTCAAAATCGTCTGGGTCCTATAGTGGCAGAACCAGGCAGTGAGATATTTAGGACCGTTGGGATTGAAGGCTCGAAACACCAAAATGAGGATCTTAAACAGGACCCTTTAATGGATTAGTAGCCAGTTAAGTTTTCTAAATGCTTCAGATGCTGAACTCTGTTTAGGGAGCTTGAGCACCAATCTAGAAGAGGCATAAAGACTGTTGCTGCAGTCTAGTCTGGAAGTTATTAAAGCGAAGGCAACTGTTTTCGTTGTGGCTGGGGGGGATTAAAAATATTTTAAAAGAGATTTGATCAAATTTAAACTCATGCCACCCACTGCCAGAGCCTGTGGTTGGAAGGAAAAGGCAGTGTCAAATTTGATACCCAGACTTTTTGGTACTTCAAATGTGGCGGGGGCGGGTGGACGGAGTTAGGCATGGGGAGATCAAGTTTGACTTTCCAAATAAGAGAATTTCAGTTTTATCTGTATTAGATTTAAGGTGGTTCTTTTCCATCCAACAGATGATGCTTAAGAAGCAGTCTTTGAAATTAATTTCTGATCCAAAAGAGCATCTATCTAAGGATGGATCAGTTGTGTGTCATCAGTATATGATAGGGCAACAATTCTATAGCAGGCGATAAGGGATATCAGAGGGGCCATACAGATATTAAATAGTGTAGGGCTATGCAACGAGCCCTGCGGAATGCCAAAAGTGACTGATCTCTCAACATATGAGAATTGCCTCAAGTCTACCTGTTCTTACTATCAGTCAGGAAGGATCTAATCAGCCAGAGCTTTGTGGGAGATACCGATTTCCTGGATCTGCTGAAGAAGAATAGTGTGAGAAATGGTATCAAGCGCTGCTGAAAAGTCTAATAGGATCAACACAGCATTGTTACCTGCATCCAAGGCCATCTTGATGGTTTCGGAGACCTCCAATGAGGCAGGCTCCATGTAATGCTAACTGGTGGACATATAATGAGTTAGAGTTCTCAAGGAAGGGGGTATGTTGACTATTTATGATTTTTTTCCAGCATGGTGGCCAGCAAGGGAAGCAGAGAAATGGGCTTAAAGTTGGCTAGGATTAAAGGCTCTCCTAGAGGCTTTTTAATAGGGGTTTAACCACTGCCAATTTCCACGCTGTTGGGACGTCAGCCATAACGAGGGAGGTGTTAAGTATCTGGTTGGTTAATGGGCTTACTGTGTCAATGGACATATTTAGGATGGCCAGAGGGCAGGGGTCTCAGGGGAATCTGACTTACAAGAAAGAATGGCTTGGTGGGATTGAGTTAAAAAAAATCTCTTGGGTGGAGACTGATGTGGTATTGACTGACTTATCCTGAAAACGGGTATTAAATTAATTGTAGGGTCAGCAGTTGTGAAACTCCATTGTAGGGTTAATATCTTGTTTTAAAAAAAAGCAGAAATCTGCTCACAGAGAGACTGTGTGGGGCTCATTTCCCTAGACAGAGCTTTGGGATATAGGAAGGATTTGGAATATCTTCTTAGTATCAAACTTATCCTGCTTAATTTGACTGGTGAAATGTGCTTTCCTGACCTCCCTAACCAAATTGTGCTAGGATTTCTGGGTGAGCCTGAAGCGGGTCATGTACTTGTAGGCCTGGCACCATGTGCACTCGAGCTGCTTACATTGAAGCTTTTGTTCTGCAAGGGTGGGGTTGTACCAGGGTGTGGATGGATTTGGATGTCATTTGCCAGGGAGAACAAAAGGTGTAAATTCATCACCAATATTTGTGATCCAGTAGTTGAACAAGTTGAGGTTCTCTGATAAGCTTCCTGTAAGGGACGAGGAGGTTATAGAGAGCTGTGTAGTGAGGTTAGAATTCATCATCATCTTTCCCCATTTCCAAAGGCGGGGGGGTCCTCAGTTAGGGATTTGGGTGGGTTGTTAACATCGATCAATAGTTGAACCTGGTCTAATCAATAGTCTGACCATGATTGAATTACTGGTTCCTCTGGGACCAGTAGAAGATGGTTGGTACAGATCCCATTTAGGGTATGCCTAGCTAAATGTTGGGATAACAACAAGGTTTAAGCCAAGACTCAGTGATAAACAAGAAATCAAGATGTAGGTCAGTGAGCAGGTCATGGATTTCTTGCGCATGTTTGAAAAGGGAATGTGCATTAATTAGTCCGCCTGAGAGAAGTTTCGTAAACGAAGTGGATGCAGAAGGTGGCTCATAATTTAAACCAAATTCACCTTTGCAGGATATGCAAGACACTGAGCGATCTAGACAAGTGGGGCCTAGTGTGTGACCACAGTGGGTAACTTTATTATTAAAACTTTTAAAGAATTCAGCGAGTTGCCTAATATAAAACTTGCAGGAGGGCTGGCACTGACCACGGAACGGACGCAGACAGGCGCAGACAGGCTTGTTGTTGGTCTGCACATATCGTGAATAGTTACAAGCCCGCCTCCCAAGTGCCTCCTGAGTGCACAACTTGACTGACAACTTTGCAGAAGATGGCGGCTTTCCGAGGTTGCAAGGGAGGAGAATAAATCCAAAAAACACTATGGGGTCAATTACGATGTTGGTCGTAAAGCCTCTGACCTAAGGTCAAAGGCTTTATGACTGACATCATCGGTTTCACCTCCGACTGTCTGATTACGATACAGCCAGTCGAAATTGAAACCGGCTGGTCATTTCGCTGGCTTCCGACGGGCTCAAGTAGTTCGTCCTCCAGTCAGAACCTGCCCATAATCCATATGGTCGGCGTTTTACGCAACCCAGATTACGATGCACCATCTCTGGCAGTGTTTCCATGCTGGCCTTTTGACATGGAAACTTTGTTGGGAAGCGTATTTGGGGGGTTCTAGCAGAGCCCCCTTTCCCTTGCAGCCTCCAGTTGGGGGCTAAGGGGGCACCTATTGTGCCCCCCTGTTAATCCCTGCACCTTGTGGCAGGCACCTTGAGGTGCCTGCCACAGTATGCAGGGATCAACACAATCTCCCATTTCTCTATGGGAGCTTTTGTGACGGCCGGTTTACGGCCGTACCACAAGCTCCCTTAGAAAAATGGGAGAATGCGACTACACGGTGTGCAGTCCCATCATAATTAAGCGGTCGGGACCACCGACCGGAGGTCGGTCGGTCCCATTTCTGCGACAGCGTCAGTCAGTGGAAACTCCAACCAACATTGTATTAAGCCCCTGAGTGTTCTGTCCACAACAAAGTTATGTTTAGTTCTGCTATGTTTATGATTTATTATGCTATGTTTAGATATGTTTAGTTATGTTGTGTTATGTGAGGTTATGTTTAGTTATGTTATGTTTAGCTATATTATGTTTAGTTATGTTATTTTTTGTTATGTTATGTTAAGGTATGTTATGTTATGCTATGTCATGTTATGTTATGTGTTACTGAGGGTATACATTTTTCCATCAATGTACACTTAATATCTTGATTCATAAGTTGCACGCTACAAAGGCACAAAAAGGTATCAATCTTTAATTGACTGAGATGTTAAACAAAAAGGATTTTTATTTTTAAGTTTTATGATACGTTCAAGGATGTATCTCAAAGTTTCTCACCCTTTCAGGTACAAGCTAGGAACTGAGGATAGTGATAAAACAGAACAAAAGATATCCCACCAATATTATCATTGACAGAAAAATTGGGGCATATGCATCAAGCTAAGGAATTGCGATTCTTTAATAGCGATTTCTAAGGAATCGCTATTGAGGAATCGCAATTCCTTATGCATGTAGGTTTTGCTAAAATATTTGAGATTTCAACACATTCCCTAATAGCCAATCACAAATTGCTACTAACCATAGGGATGAATGGGAAAGCATTTGCAAATTGCGATTACCAAATAGGTAATCGCAAATTGCGAATGCAATGTCAAGGGTGCTAGGGGGTCATAAGGGCCCCGCTAATGCACCCCCAAAAACGGTATGTGTGCACATGTGGTGCACACACATGCCCTAAGGGCATATGTATGCACCAAATGGCGCTTAGAAAAATGCAATTTTGTGCATTTTTCTAAGGAATTGCAAATTACCATCAACTTGAAGTTGATGGTAATTTGCGATTCCTTAATGCAAAGTCGCATTCTGAAAATGCTTCTTGCATTGCATTTAGGGATTCCCTAACTGCATTTGCAAAATAGGTAATCACAAAAATTGTGACTACCTATTTTGCGAATGCATTTTAGGTTGATGAATTCCAAAAGGCTTTTTACCGGTCTCAAACAGGCCGATTCTGTGAATCAGCCCGTTTGCGACCGGTAAAAAGATTGATGCATGTGCCCCATTGTGTTCTAAATGTCATTTTTAAAAATATCTTGAACAAAAATATCACTCCATTGGAGTAAATAACAAAAGACTACACCCAGTAGGATGATTACTTTGTAAATGATATTAGGGAAACAAGATCTCTGTCTGGCAAAGTTTTGCTAGTGATACATTGTTACATACAACCACTCTAACATGATCATTTCCAAGTATATCTCATGTTCTTCATACTGAGGACCCGATTCCGATCTCACTAGGAAAGCCCTACGGCCGTCTCGCACCCGTAGAGCTTTCTGATTGACTCGGGCTCCTGGGCTCCGAGTGACAGAGTACGAAGCGCTGCAGCGCTGATGGACTCGGGTCGCTCGGCGCCCCATTGAAGTCAATGGGAGCCTGCTGTACGTTGTGTACATAGGCTCCCATAGACAAACAATGAACGTCTCGGACAAGGGCGCCCTCTGTCATGGGGACACCTCGGTCCTACCCGCACTGTGCATGCATGTTTAGGGGGGACCCTTGGGACCCCCCAGTGATCGAGTCGTAGGGCCCCGAGTGAAGGGTGGCCCGCTACGGACCCCCGAAGTCAACTTCCAGGAGCTTTTTCGAGTCGGAGGCTCTGACTCAATCCGGCTGCTCGACACGCGCATCGTCTGGAGGGGCTCGCTAACGCGTACAAGTAGCTCGGAGCGCAAAGGGAATTTTGCATTGTACTCGCTCGCTCGTACAGCTGTACGAGTCGCCCATGAAATCACGCAGGAGTGCTTCTGAGAGGGATCAGAATCGGGCCCTGAGATTTGAGATGTTTGCTCTATTTTTGCCCCATTCATTACAGCACTCGAGATAAACATTCCAAGGAAAAAACATTATTGATTCATGAATTATTTTAGCACTATTACTTAACTAATTAGGGACCCATACATTGATTTATCACAGGAGCAAATTAGTCTTGAGGACATGCATAATCAGTGGCTGTTTACAGCCCTAAAGTCTCCTCTACTCAAAAGTGCAAAAATATACAAATTACATACAGACCTACAGAAAAACTTGTTGAAACCAGAGATTATACCAAATGCAAAATCAACAAAATGAAAAGAATGATTATTAAAAAGCAAAAAATATTTTTGCGATTTCAGATATGCCTTACAGTGCACAATAATGTTTAAGACAGTAAAAACCTAAATCAGGGGTAAACAAACCCAAACACAGGTGCAATTCATGAAGTATCATCGATCATAAGAAGTCAGCGCTTTCAAAGCAACATAACCTTCATTGCCGGACAATTTCTAGGGCTACTGGAAATTGCTATCACGATGTCTACTGTATTATTATTTAGGTCTGGAACTTGTGTTGGCCCAACCAACCTTGTCCACGGTTGTAATCCAAGTTCTAGATAGACTGCTCAAATGCTCTGCTCAGACATAATGTGTGCATCACCTTGTAAGCCCTAACCATCAGACTGAATACAATAAAGGCCAGATGTGTTGTCATACCAGGACTTTACTTCAAATAATGTTTTGTTCCAACATTTCTGTTTTGTCATCAGAGGCACATGAGCATGTCTTCTAGAATCACAAAATACAGCAATCTGCAGTGTGCAAATAGCATGTAGCACAGATCTCTTCAATGCCAGCTGCTTCATACAATTTTCATGTTCAATGCATGATGCTATGATTCATGTAATAATCAAATACCTTATAAAGTTGAGGCTTGACACCATTCTTATACTCCTATTCATACATATATTGTGATTTTAGAATGACTATTTGGTTACATAATGTATGTCACTATGTTGAGACCAATGAAACAATGGCATTAATTTTCAATCTCTGTGCGTTATAAAGGGAATTCTATAATTAGGCACCACCAATACTGATTTCTGCCCCCGGTACTCTACATAGTCCCTGAGGTCGCAGTCACAGAGAGAACATGAAAACAAAAGTCACATTCTTTTTTCAACCTTCCTTTCCTGATCTGACCTATTTGGCCCAGCTAAGGTGCAGGCATAGAAATCCATTTGTGGGTCTGCCTTCTCTTAAGTGTAAGGAGATGGGACAGCCAACTCATAGTGAAATGCAACAAATTGGTTGGGCTACACTTTGTAATGTTCCTAACTCACTGCCTCCCTGATGCGTGTAGGAAGGTGGAGTATTATGTAGTGATGCTGGCTAGGCTTCACTATGCAATACTCTCACAACACCACAGAGATGGTCCTTGGATTTATAATAATAAATCCTTAGCTCAGTCCTGGTAGAGCGGCAAAGTGCAGTCAGGCTTTACTAGAGGAACATGTGTTAAGCATTTCAGAGTACCAACATGGACGATAAGTAATTGACACGACTTGAAAAAAATCCAACACCAATTCATAAAAAGAAAGACGATTTTTGTATACATTCAAACACCAGAACAAAGTAATTTGGAAAAGTATAACTGGAGTTAGGCATTTTGGAAGCAAAATAAATCAGTGCAAATCATTACTACAAAGCATTAGCATTGTGGTCAATGGTAAAAAGCACTAGTGACAACCAGTTACTTGCAGGTCGAGTTGCGTGGAACACAAGGAGGGTTAAGGTGATGTGGGTCCCAGGACCAAGCCACCACAATCAGGTCAAGTTTAACTAGTTCAAGAAGCCTCGGTGCAGAGCTTTCCTTGCCGTATTTGGTGCTGAAGCGGGAGCCGCGGGGGAGCTGGTTTTAGGGCTTACACAGTGCTGGTGAGGAAACAGGTGCAAAAAGTTGACATCTGGGCCACTGCTGTGGTCGGAAGAAGGTGTTACATTGTTCCCTCAAAATGCAACCTCATGTAAAATTTATGGTTGCCGGACTGGCCACCAACAAGCCTTGGCAGCGGTAATGTCAGCAACAAGTAATTTTGTTCTCCGGGTGAACACTGTACTTCCTGAAACCTGCTGGAGGTCAGGCCTACATTTCCCAGAATACACTGGACCATCTACTTTTAGATGATCCCTTGAAGGACTCAATGGCCAGCGATTCTTTGGTTCCGGTATGTTGTTTTTACGTGCAGACTGCAGGGGACTAGTGCCACTAGTGCAAGGGAGTCTGGAGTTGCCTTTTCACTCTCAAAGGGGTCCCTCTGTCTGGGGGAACCAGTCTTTGGTTTGGGACGAGTCGCAGTCGTGCAGTTTCAGGAATGTTGCCATAGGTGCAGAGTATCCCACCTTTGGTTTTTATAGATCCTATTGTTGAAGACTTAGGTCTCTTCTGTGTCCTCTGTTGCAAGTCAAATCAGAACTGAGGTTCTGGTGCCAGGGGTGCCCTTTAAATTCCAGATTTTGGGGCATTAGGGGTGTGGGTGCAAGTTACCAATGGGCATCTAGCCCCAGTGGCTAATCCGCCCCTGAGGTGACCACATCCACGAGTGTGTGTCACCATTTCTAACCAGAAACCATTATTCTACTACTTTTAAAAATGGCAGAAAACTTTGTTTAACTGTACAGACCATGTTGCCAAACCTAGAGGTGTGGCTAGCACTCTGGGTGTGTCAACACCTCCTGACTACATATTTTTCCCACCTTACCGTGTGCAAATGTTCCTGGGAGCAGGGGGAGGGCTGTTTCCTCCTTTGAGAGGCAGCCTAGTTAAATATCACAGCTTTGAAGCACACTACCTTGATGTGCCACTCCACTAGCCACTGGATGTAACCTCCTTCCCATCCAGTCAATTGTTTCTGACTCCTGGGAGAATTCATATCTCCTGGGAAGGGGGTCAGATTCCTTTCTTGGTGGCATCAGCTGCGGGTGAACAGCTGGAGCAGAGGAAAGGCTGTGGCAAGCACGTGGGCAAACTCCAAGGTAGCCATCTGGGTGCATGCCACATCAAATTCAACATGAGAATCATGTACGGGGTGATGAGGCACGTTGTTTGATACCAAACAGGACATATTTTGGTTGTACCATAATGGAGCTGGCAACCTTCAAGTTGCCCGGGTGCCAGCACGTTATCCTACAGACCGCCTATCACTTATAGTAGCCTTTTAATGGGAAAGGCTATTATAGGGACATATAAGCTTGCACTTATATGTCCCCACCTTTAATAACATGCATCCTGCCTCCTGGGCTCAGGAGGCCTTCCTTAGGGGTGACTGGAAGATATTAAAAATAGTGCTTTGCTCTTCCCTCACATTGTGATGGCAAAGACGAGTTCAAGCAATTTGCACTGCTCCTGCGGTCTGGAATCACAGGACTGCTGTCATCTGTTTACTTGGGTCACTCAGGGTGGCACAAACAGTGCTCCAGGCCCTGGGTACCACTGGTAAAATTTACCAGGAAATTATAAGGGGGTGAAATTCCTTGCCAATCGGCATTACCAATTCACATGTATCAATTTTAGGGGGAGAGCACTGGCACTGGGACCTGGTCAGCAGTCTCCAGGGCACTTTCAGAGCCATAATCATCTGCATTGGAGCATCATTTGAGGGTGGGTGACAATACTAAAAGGATACTTTCCTACATGCTCCCCAGACAAAAGGTGATGAGAAACTAACCTATCCCCTGGTAGTTTGATCGTCTAAGTAGAAAAACCTGGAAATGCCATCTGCATTGGCATGGTCAGTCCCTGGTCTGGGATCCACTGTAAAGTCCATACCCTGTAGGGAAATGGACCACCTCAACAATTTGGGGTTGTCTCCTATCGTTTGCATCAGTCATCTGGGAGGCCTGTGGTCAGTTTAAACCTGGAAGTGAGTCCCAAACATGTATGGTCTCAGTTTCTTCAGGGACCAAAACCCAGCAAAGGCTTTCCTCTCAATGGCACTCAAACTCTGCTCTCTAGGGAGGAGTCGCCTGCTGATATAGGCAACTGGTTGATCCTGCCACTCATCATTTGTTTGTGACAACACTGCCCCAATACCATGTTCAGAAGCATCTGTTTGGACAATAAACTCCTTTCCATAGACTGTTTCCTTCAAGACAGATGCTAAGCACATAGCCTCTTTCAGGATGTCAAATAACTTTTGGCATCCTGTGGTCCAGATGACCTTCTTAGGCTGCTTTTTGGAGGTGAGTTCAGTGAGTGAGGCTGCAATGGCTCTATATCCCTTCATACATCCCCTGCAGTATCCAGGCAAGCCAAGGAAAGGCCTGGCTTAGATCTGGGTTTTGATAGTTAAACCTGCTTGCTGTAGGGCCTGTAAAACATCCCTTAGGTCAGCGGTACTCAAAGTACGGCCCGCGGGCCAGTTGCGGCCCGCCAGCCCTTTCCATGCGGCCCTCGAGTAAAACAACAGACAGTTGGCAATCAACTGCAATTCCGCCTGTTGTTATTCCTCGGGGGCCGCATTCACTGGGTAAAGAAGCATCCGCAAAACCAGTGCCTCGCAAGCAGAGGCGCAACTAGAGCTAAATTTCGGCGGCGGGGGGAGGGGGGGAGGTGAATCTTTAAGCTTTAGGCAGAGTGGAGCTGATTTCGGGGGAGGGGGGGGCTGAATCTTTAAGCAATAGGCAGAGTGGCGCTGCAGGGCCTCTTAGAAGGGGTGAAACAGCGAGGCCTCATTAACATGCAAATGGTCTTTTAAAGACCTGTGAAGTGCTCGGGTGCGGCTGTGTGTGCGCAGCGAGGCTGTCTCGTCCCGGCTGCCACACGCGACGGGGGGGGGGGGGCTGAAGCCCTTTGAGTCCAATGGGTGTTGCGCGCCTGATGGCCTGTGTTACCCAAGCAACCTCTCGCAGATCCTCTGCCCGTAAAACTCGATGGGAGATAAGACGAGTGAACAGCAGCGCAAGGACCTGCTTTTTCAGCAGTCTCTCCTCTGCGGGCCGCACACCACCGTAGGCATCTCTTATGCCTCTCACCAGGGCCCACGAGCCTCGATTTGCTCCTACCCCTCTGTGGCGAACAGGCTAGCATCGCTAGTGCTGCCCTACCTGCGGCCTCACAATGCGGCCTCCCCAAACCCACCCAAGCCCGGGAAGCTGTCTCATACCGAGCTGCCACACAGAGAGAGGGAGGGAGACAGCGAGAGGGAGGGAGACAGCGAGAGGGAGGGAGACAGAGAGAGAGAGAGACCGAGAGGGAGGGAGACAGAGGGAGGGAGAGAGGGAGGGAGAGAGAGGGGGAGGGAGACAGAGGGACACAGAGGGAGACAGGGTGACAGAAAGAGGGAGACAGGGAGACAGAGAGGGAGACAGGGAGAGAGAGAGGGAGACAGGGAGAGAGAGAGGGAGACAGGGAGAGAGAGAGGGAGAGAGGGAAACAGGGAGAGAGAGAGGGAAACAGGGAGAGAGAGAGGGAGACAAAGGGAGGGAGACAGAGGGAGATGGAGGGAGACAGAGGGAGATGGAGGGAGACAGAGGGAGACAAAGGGAGGGAGACAGAGGGAGGGGGAGACAGAGAGAGGGGGAGACAGAGAGAGGGGGAGACAGAGAGGGAGACAGAGAGTGAGGGAGTGAGACAGGGAGGGAGGGAGACAGAGAGGGAGAGAGACAAAGGGACACAGACAGAGGGAGACAGAGAGAGAGAGGGATACCGGGAGAGAGAGAGTGAGACCGGGAGAGAGAGAGTCCCTGTTTGGCAGTATGTCGTATGACCAAATGGGCTGCTCTATATGAGACAGCACGTTGCGTACGATATACTGCCAAACAAGGACTCGGTGAACTTACATTCGCATACTACTGACTGTGTGAGCCTCTGAGGAAGAGAGTCATCGAAACGCGTCGGGCTCAGTCAGGTGTGAATAATTATAGGCAAGCGCGACGAACCATACCTAATAAAAGCTTGTGGGGAAAAGCAGCTTGTGTTCAAGTGCGGTTCTTCTGATGGACAAATCCCCAATGAACTGTATACATATGTGTGTGTGTGTATGCTGGGTCTGGTGGCTCAGTGGACGAATGCGTCCGCTGCAGGGGTCTGTGTTCAACCTCATGGTCAGTTTTTTTTAGTTGCTCTAGCCCCGCCCCCTCCACCACTGACCCCGCCCCCACAGGTGCGGCCCTCGGCCACAAACCACACTGTAAATTTGGCCCCCGAGAGAAAGTTTGTGAGTACCCCTGCCTTAGGTGGACCAGGTGATTCTCCCAGGTGGAACTAAAGACAGCTATATCATCTGCCAGTACCCCGATGTTAAATCAAAAAAATTCAAGAATTTGGCTGCAGTCACCTGGTCAAATGAGCTCATCTGCTCTTGGTATGGGGGTGTGCATCAGTTTTAGGGACTGCTTTTAACCCCCTGTACTCCACACAAGACCTCATCTCTGCTTTTCCACCCTTTGAGTGAGGTTTGGGGACCTGTACCTCTGGGCTAGTCCAGGGACTGTCAGAGAGTTCAATCAACCCTAACTCTAGCATCTTGCTGACCTCAGACTTGATGCACACTTTGACTTGATCAGACGGTCTGTAAATTTTGTTTCTGACAGGGAGGCTGTCACCAGTGTACACATCATCATCAGTAATTAGCCTGCACTCCATTATAGTTCACCTGAACTTTTGACTTTCCTCCATTCTAGCACGACCAGAAGGACCACAAGTAGTGCTTTGTGCTGTAAAGGGCCATATCTACCAAAAACTGTGAAATTGCAGATCTCTGGTTCTACTGATTGGGTTTTTGTCATTCTGGTATTATTTTAATTATGACTGTAGAAATGGGGTCTCAAGTTGGCAGTGGTTTGCACCATGTTCAAGGAGGGACCCTCACTCTAGTTAGGGTATGGGAGTCACACAGCTATGATAAACCATGCTCACCCCCTTGGGAGCTTGGCATGAGCAGTCAGACTTATCTCAGAGGCAATGTGTAAAGTATTTGTACAAACACACATACACTAGCACAGTGAGAACACTACAAAAGGAGTCCAAATCAGTGTAGAAAAATAGCCAATATTTATCTGAATAAAACAAGACCAAAACGACAAACATCCCGCATACACAAGTCAAACTCTCACTTTTAAAACTTAAGCAAGCTTCGTCCATAGAAATCAATGGATGCAAAGTACCATAGATGTGTCAAAAATTTAAGACCGTGAAAGGCACAGGGGAGGTGAGGCACCAGAAAAGCAAAGTGATGCGGCGGTTCCTCACTGGCAGGGGAGGTGATATGTTGGTTTCTGGATACACATCCTCGGTTTGTTACTGCTGTGCAGTGTCAATGAAGAATCGGTGCCCAGGAATGATACGTTTAAAATCCAGATGTGCTACATTGATGCAATGGCGGCAAGCAGGTGGTGTGTCGATTCCACAGCTGCGAAGCACTTGCTGCCTCAGAGTCAGAGCGGGTGCCACGGACGTTGGTGACATCATGCTCAAAACTCACACTGCAGAGGTTTTTCTGATGCACTTCGATGTCAAGCTGGGGCCTGCGATGAAAGCCATGGTTGATAGATCAAGCGGGATCCACACTTCGGGGCAGGCAGTGGCGATTCCTCAATCTTTCACAGTGGTGCGTCAATTAAACAAGTGCTGAGAGTCAATGTGTGGATTTTCTCATTAAGATCACCAGGTTAAACTTCCAAAGGCCCAGGAACTGGATTTGTCATCACATGGCAGGTCAGGGGTTTCAGCAAAATAGGCCAAGCACTGGCGGGTGCAGTCTTTGATGGCCCTGAGACTTACTAACAGGATACAAGATCAACTCAAGCCGTTGGAGAACCTTGGAAGCAGGCTACAGAAAGCAAAGTCCAATCCTTTCACTCCCACGGCAGAAGTAGCAAAGCAGCAGGCCAACCCAGCAAAGCAAACAGCAAAGTGGCAGCCCTCCTGACAGCTTCTCCAGCTCTTCTTCCTAGCAGAATGTCTCCAGTCCAGAAAAGATCTGATTTTGGGGTGTCAGAGGTCCACTATTTATACCCCTTTTTGCCTTTGAAGTAGGCAGAGCCCTATTTAGGTGTCAGTGACAACTCCTCACACCACTCTAGCTCATGAAGACCCATCAGCTTGGTGATAGCCCTTCCGTATATGCAAGGCACACCTCAGCTCCCTTTGTGTGACTGTCTAAAGTGAATGCACAAGAGCCCAACTGTCAGCCAACCCCGATGTTTATTCTACAGAAAGGTAGAGGTACAGAACAGTTAAGCAAGAAAATGCCCACTTTCTAAAAGTGGCATTTTCAAACACGCAATTTAAAAACCAACTTCACCAAAAGATATATTTTTAAATTGTGAGCTCAGAGACCCCAAACTCCAAATCTCTATCTGCTCACAATGGGATATTGCACTTAAACATTATGGGGGTAGGAGCACACTGCCTCACATCTCAGTGCCATTATTGCTTTGTATCCTGGTTGATGTAGTGAAGGATTTCGCACTTGCATCAAAGTGCATCAAAATGTTTACCAAAGCTGGTGCAGTCACTGCTGTATCTCTAGACACGTGTTTCTGGATTATTCCGTCAGCAGTACAGATTTTTTCTGGGGTTGCTCGACATGCTACACACAAATTTCCTCAGGTCAATACCACTCGAGGCATGCAGGAGCTCTGAAGCTCATCAGCTTGTAGGCTCACAGGAGTGTTTTTAAACAGTAAGTGGGGTACGAGCATACTGCCTCACACCCCAGCACCATTACCCCTTTTCATCATGGTTAGTGTAGTACAGGATTTTGCATTTGCGTCAAAGTTCATCAAAATGTTTTTCAATGCTGGTGCAGTCATTGCCATATCTCTAGATACGTGTTTCTGGATTATTCCATCATCAGTAGGGAATTATACCGGGGTTGCTGGACATGCTGCTGCAAATTTCCTCCGGTCAATACCACTCCGGGCATGCAGGAGCTCTGAAGGAGCTCTGAAGCTCGTCAGCTTGTATGCTCATTGGAGCTTGAAAGATGTTTCAAGGCAATCCCCATGTTACCCTATTACAGAGATAGTCTTTGCATAAGAAAAAATATAATTAACACTATTTCACTATTAGGACATATAAAACATACCCCCTCCAATTTTCTTGTACCCTGTTCTAGCAGACATTCCCATAAAACTGTGGTTTTGTCTTTTATGATGTAAAATACTTTTTTTAGTCACCAACCTTCAAATGCACTGAACCCTGTCCATGGGGCTGACTTGGGCCAACCTTAGGGGTGTAGTAAAAGGGAAGGTTTGGGACTGGCAAGTGGGTGCACTTGCCAGGTCGAAATGGCAGTTTAAAACAGCACTCACAGACACTCTGGTAGCAGGTCTGAGACATGTTTGCAGGGTTATTGATGTGGGTGGCACAATCGATGTTACAAGCCCACTAATAGCATTTGATATACAGGCCCTGGGAACACCCGGTGCACTTTACTAGGGACTTACTAGTAAATCAAATATGCCAGTCATGGATAAACCAATCACCAATATATTGTACACAGGGAGCCCTTTAGCACTGGTCAACAGTGGTAAAGTGCCCAGAGTCCTAAACCCACAAAAACTAAATGCAACACACAGTTAAAAGCAGGAGGTCGGAAGCTAAAAGACTGGGGAAATCACGCCAAAAGATGCCAGGTCTAATAATAAAAATTTTCTTTAATTTTCCAAATTGGCTGCAGATAATTTTTGTATTGTTTTTTCACTTTATTACTGGTTGTGTGCTGCAAGAATACTTTCCATAGAGCCTCTAAGTTAAGCCTGACTGCTTTTGTTCAAAACTACAAAAAAATGAAGCACAGGTTAATTTAGTAATTTCATGGTTCACCCTGACAAGGATTGTGATTGTTGCCTATGTAGGGATTTCAACCTCCTCAATCAATAACGAATTTCTTACAACTAATTTAAGTCTCAGTTCATTTGAACACCTAGGATTTACACCACACAAGGGGATCTTTGTACAAGACATATGTTTCCACAGAATATTTGAAACAAGTTATAATCCCATAACTAAAATTTAAAAAATTGAGAAAAATTACACATTATAAGACTTTCCCTTGCATAGTTAATCTCACTATTAGATTAGTACTAAAGGGTCTACCTCAAGCACATGGCCTCTCGCAAGGCACCACTGGTTCTCCTCTGTACCATAGCTCAAGACCTAGCATTGCGCCAAGACAGCTTCTTCTAAAGAGCACAACAAATGACATCATCAGAACATGAGCCTAAATTTGAGACTCCCAATGTTTACTACTAACGCAACACAGTGCTGCTGATTTTTAGGCCTGCGCTGCCTAAATGTCGGTAAATCTGGTCTTGAGAAGGTGGCTTTAGCATGAGACCAGGTTGTTTAAAAATATATAAAGCAGACAGACGCACAACATCTTAATACATCTAACACATGTACAAAGATCTTATTAAAATGTCCACTGCATGTGACACAATGGGCTTCATCAACATTACTGAGGAGCCCCCCAAACATTTGCTACACAAGGTGCAATCACAAGTGTAGATTGTGGATCTGCAGTAACCTGGCTCCCTATTTGCAGATTTTGTTGTGCAGGGATTGATATGAAATGTTTGGCAGAATTTGCTGGCTCATGACAATGGCAAGCCTCTCTAAATGTGTTTATGGCACATTGTATACAGCTTATTTCTGATTGCTGAGCCAGTCAACTTTATTTCCAGTCTGGAAGCCTGCCATTGGGGGTTCCAAAATGCATACAGTAGAGATGAAACTTGCAAAGTATTTAGGCAGTTTTGGACATTGAATGCTCTACTGGAGTATTTACTGAGGGGGTCACAGAAATTTATATTTTATGTAAACTGGATTTTGAGATTGTAAAATGTAATTAACCTCTGCACAGGCAGCTCTTTCTTTGCCTCAAGTGCAGTATGTTCTGTACCTATTTATTTGTGGTCACCCATG
Source organism: Triturus cristatus (assembly GCF_964204655.1). NCBI lineage: Eukaryota > Metazoa > Chordata > Amphibia > Caudata > Salamandridae > Triturus > Triturus cristatus. Next base: position 502,123,163 of record NC_140580.1, read on the forward strand.
ACTCCTAGGTCAGTAAAAGTAAGTAGCAATTCCCACTCTCCCCAGATCAGAAGTTTATCACATTTCCATTGTAGTCTTTTTTTGGTTGCTTAAATGGAACACATTGAACTAATTATCCTGATAACACCTAAAAGCGTGGTGTAATACAAATACCCTTATTAGAAAGGTCAGTACGGCTAGATTTGTGGAAGATTTGAGAGAAAGTTTATCATCTTCCCTTTTATTCTTTATTTTTTGCAAGACTCAATTATTGATATATAGCAATAAAATGGATAACATGCACTTTTGTTTAAACCATTGTGCAAAGGTCTTCTATATAGTACAATTGTCTCGCACCAGAACCTCATTTAAATACCAGGAAACAGTAAAGCAAACATATTTGCTGGTCTTGATTTTCTTTCTCCACCTCATTACTATAATATATGGGATAAAGTACCCCCTGCTGTACATTATAAGTATATTGGAATACGGCGAGGAGTTCCATGATAATATAAGGTTATGGAACGCTGGGGTAGCATGCAATATCCTAATCATGTATGGCAGGTGTACTTTATTCCTGAAAATACATGGTCACACCATTACCTTTCCAGCAAACCACATATTTCCTTAATGCATAGATCTTTCATATGAAAGAGAGAGCTGATTTAGAAACATGAAGAATAAAAAAATAGAATCTCAAGTGCCAAATAAAACACATTAAAATTTTTTGAGATTTTTCTAGCAAAAATGTATTAGAACTGGTTTAATATAAATCATTGTTAGATTTGGGGGTCTCTAGTTGGCAGAGGTAGGTACCTTTGCCCAAGTAGGGGCCCTTGCGTCTAGTCAGGGTAAGGGGGTACACTCCTAAAATAACCCCTGCTCACCCCCTCGGTAGCTTGGCACGAGCAGACAGGCTTATCTCAGAGGCAGTGTGTAAAGCATTTGTGAACACATACAGTAACTCAGTGATAACACTACAGATGGACACCACACAAATTTTATATCAAAAATAAGTATTCTTCATACAGACTTATCACAAGTCCACAAAACTACAAAAAAACACAATACTGTACTTAAAATGGTAGAATTAGCTTAGTTCTCTTTCGATGTTAAAATGCGACACTTTGAGTTCAATGTACCTTATGATGCGTAACGCAATACAACGTCGTCAGTTCCTTACACGCAAGAACGGTGATGCGTCGGGTCCCTACTGCTGCGTAGGGGATGTGTCAGTTCTTCTCTGCGAGGGGAGGTGACGCGTCTGTTTCTTACTGCGCTTGCGTGGCTATGAGACACACAACACCGCGATGCGATGCAGATCTCATGTAAAGAAACAAAGATGGCGTCTTTTCTTGATGTGACACGATGCAGACCGTGACAGGCCCTGTGACACGCTTCTCGGTAATGCGGCAGCGTCTGCTGCGATGTCGATCCTCTTCTCCGATGATGCGGGACACTCCGGCAACGATGCGAGCCGCGACAGGCCCTGCAACACGCTTCCCGGTGATGCAGTGGCGTTGATGCGACACCGATCCTCTTCTCCGGTGATACGAGGCGCATCGGGGACCCTGCGATGACTCAATGGTTCTTCTGGGCCGCGACAGGCCCTGCGACACGCTTCCCGGTGATGCGGTGGCGTCTGATGCGACGCCGATCCTCTTCTCCGGCGATGCGAGGTGCTTTCACATTGTGAAGCGACAGCGGTAGTGCGGCGACATGCTTCTTGCTCGTGAGTCGCGCTTCCAGCTCCTTGCGACATGCAGTCCCTCAGAAAGCCCCGCAAAATAGCAGGCACTTCCAAAGAACTCTATGGGGAGCTGGTTGGTGAAGTCTGTTGTCCCTGAGACTTCAGCAGGAGGCAGGCTCTTTTCTCAAGCCCTTGGAAATCCTTCACAAGTTGAACAGAGTACCCAAAGTTCCTTCTCCTCTCTTTGGCAGTCAGGCAACCGCCGCAGGCCAATCCCTCAAGCTTAGGGATAGTCACTCCTCAGTCTCTCTGGTTCCTCTCCTCAGCAAAGGTTTCTTCTTGTTTCCCAAAGTGATCTAAAGTTCTTGGGTTTGGGTCCCAATATTTATACCCAGTTTCTCTTTGTTCTCTGAAGGCAGAGAGGCCTTTGCCTAGTCCAAACCAGTTCTGGTCAGTTCTGGAGCACTTTATTGACAAGACTCCTTCTACACTTTCAGAGTGCAGGGCAGAGACATCAGACGTACCACCACAGGAGGTGGAGCCAGCATTGTGGAGGGAAGGCACAGCACTATTCAGGCCCCAGGTGCAACTCCTCCCACCCATCTAGATGCAGATCTCTCTATTCAGCCCTGTGCTGACTCACCCTGTCTCCTGGAATTCCCCAGCCCCTGTCACTCAAACTCCAGACAAGGAACACACAACCTAGCAGAGGCAGATTTGGATGGTTAGACAAGAAAATAGCTACTTTCTAAAAGTGGTATTTTCAAACACAGAATGTTAAAACCAACTTCACTAAAAGATGTATTTTATCATTCTGAGTTCAGGCATACTAAACTCGAATTTCTACCATGTTCCCTGAGTCAGTTAGGATTATAAGATGTAATAATCAAACTGCCAATTCTGGCCTATGGGGAACAGGTAGCCTTGCAATAGTGAAAAAAGAAAATGGCTGTAATTCACTATTAGGACATGCCACACACACCAGGGCATGTCCTACCTTATACTTAGGTCTGATATGAAGAAAAGGGAAGTTTTAGGGACTGGCAAGTGGGCGCACTTGCCCAGTCAGCATGGCAGTACCATACTGCACACAGGCTCTGCAATGGCAGACCTGAGACACACTTTTACAGGCTTCTTCTGTGGGTGGCACAACCAGTGCTGCAAGCCCACTAGCAGCATTTGGATTACATCAATTTACCATAGGGAGCACTTGCACTGTGGCACTGGATAGCAGTGGCACAGTGCCCAAAGCATCTAACACCAGCAAAAACACATGAGGCAACAGAAAAAAATAGAAGGGAGACCCACACCAAGGTGCCAGGTCTAACAATGATTTTTTTAAAATGGCGCAGTAGCTCAGAATGTATAGAAATAGAAAGATTTTAACTTTTCTATAATTACCAAAAGAATGCAAAAAATAAACATGTTGCCATAATTATCTCCTTTATCTGGTCACTGCACAACTAGAAAAACAGAGCAGGAGAACGAAAAAAAAGCTTTGGTTCTTTAAAACGCTGCTTTTATTATGCTTTTTGACCTGACCTGCCTTTCCCCTTGGCTGCTGGCTCTGGCAGTAGCAGGCATTGTGACATCAGAACTCAACTGTAATAAGTTATTGCAACTGAACGGCTATGTCATTTCTTCATAATGGGTAATGAGGTGCATCACAAGTCTTCAATTATAAGGAAATTAGATTCAGGTTTGTAATACAGGGATGGAAGAAACCCATGTATTATATACATTTCTTATCACAACATCTTAAACCTGCTAACATATATTCTGATATATATATATATATATATATATATTTCAGCACTAAATTTTGCTTCAACCCAATCCTCTTGCCGTCCCTATTAATCCAAAAACAATGTGTCACGAGTTCCTCTGAACACAAACACACCGTGGCCCAAATTGCTTTCCAAGCGTTATCACTAACCCTGGGTGGTAAACTACGCTACACTCACATAGTTTACGTAGTTTGTGCTACTTCAAGCTACGCGAATTGCACGTACCACAGTGCAAAAACGCAAAGCATAGTGTAGTTGGCATTTTTTGCTCGCTCGCGGTCCTCAACATCAAGTTGGCGACCGCGAGCGAGCAAAAAGAAATCCCGGTGAAACTTTTTCCTCGTTCGCGATCAGCAACATCACGTTGGCGATCGCGAGCGTGGGAAATAAACCTCCCGGTGAGATTCTCAACGCGGGGAGATCAGGTTTCTCATTGCGAGTGGTCGCGTATGCTCGTGACCGCAATCCTCTGCTGATGACGTCAGATATTACATCACTGATTACATATGTGTCTTTCTGAAAAATAAATATTTGTAATATATGTATAGCTAAAGATTAATGGAAGAAGACATGGGTAAATAGGTGTCTAAATACAGTGATGTAATATCTGACGTCATCAGCAGAGGATTGCGGTCGCGTGAGTTATAGTTGCCTGCACTAACTATAACGGGGGAATTTCATGGGTTTTTTACGAGGGAAATGTCCAGCTAACTATAACATGTGTGAAACCTATGGTTTTTTAAGTGAATATATATATATATATATATATATATATATATATATATTCACAGAAAAAACCATAGGTTTCAGGCACGTTATAGTTAGGAATTAGCATTTAAAAAACCTCTTAACCTCAAAACCTATAACATGCCTGAAACCTATGGTTTTTTCTGTGAATTTCAAAGGTTTTTTAAATGCTAATTTCTAACTATGCCTACAGAGATAGGACATGTGAAGAAAGAAGAAAAAATGCACAGAAAGAAAAAAAAGAAGTGCAGAAAGAAGCAACAGAAGTCCTCAAAGACGAAGAAAAGTGCAGGAAGAAGGATAACGTGCAGAAAGAACAAAAAGAAGAGCAGAAAGAATCCTTGTTGCAAAATCATCCTGTACCCTCAACTTTTTCAGACGGATACTGGTGGAAACTGAGTCTGACTAACCAGTCCTAGAGCCAGTGCTATGTTAAAAGACACATAGAATACAGTGAAAACACCTACATACACTAGGGAACATTATGCGTTGGGGTCCCCCTGTGATTAGCATGACCTCCTCTGTAAGCCCCTAGTATATAATAGGGCAGGGGGGTTAAAACTACCTCTTAAAACAGGCCACAGGGCGTTTTTGCACACGTTAACTCAGGCCCCGTCCCCTCCCTTCACCACTGTGTAAACACGCCCTGTGTCCGTTTTTAGTTGGGAGATTAAGTTCATTTCAAACCTGAGGGTCCCTAGGGTCCAACTAGCCAACTAGGTACCTCCAGTAAGTGCCACAGAGCTGCGTTGCAGAGAGGTGTAAAAAGTGGCACGGCCTGGACCACCTCTCTGCAATGCAGCTCAGTGGCGCTTCCTGGTGGGCTAGTTAGCCCCCAGGGGCCCTCAGTATTGAAGGGAAATTATATCCCCAATTTAAAACGTGCCATAGTGCGTGTTTGCACACGTCACCTCAGGCCCCGTCCCCTCCCTTCACCACTGTGTAAACGCACCCTGTGGCTGTTCTAAGTTGAGAGATTAAGTCCCCTTGAATCCTAAGGGTCCCTAGGGTCAAACTAGACCACTAGGTACCTCCAGTAAGCGCCACAGAGCTGCGTTGCAGAGAGATGTAAAAAGGGGCTTGGCCTCAGAACACCTGTCTGCAGCGCAGCTCCCTGGCGCATACTGGAGAGGCCTGTTGGGCTACTTGGCCCTCAGGGACCCTCAGTATTGAAGAAGAATTAATTCCCCAACTTACAACTCTCGTTTGCAGAGTGCTGCAAGGAGGGGGCGTGGCCTCCGGCACGATGCCAGTCTTTTATTTATTTTAATTTTTTAAGAAGGGGGGCTGTGTGGTTGCCCTTCTTATTATAATTTATTGGCCCTGATGACCCCATCCCCCAGGGCCTGTCTCCTAATTATATTTTTTTGACCCCAATCCCCAGGGCCGGCCACTGTTTTTTATTATTTTTAAAAAATATATATTTATAGACACACCTAGGACATGCTGGACAAACCGTACGTACCTATCACCATGACGATTTGCGTGATATTCATTAAAAGGCGACTATGCATACAATGAATCCACGTGGAATGTATTTACACCACTAGTGAAGCTCTGACATGTCTGATGCCCTACCGTGCCTAATCCCGGTAGACACCCTTGTCGTTTATTTATACAAACATGGGTAGCTATTGACGGGCACATTTAATACACATGCACACCAAGCCATTCAAAGGGGATTCGACCAAAACTATGCAAGAAACCCCCCTCACGGTTAATAAAACACACATCCACTGCCGGATGTGTAATACTTTTTATTTTACTCTCTGGAAAGGGGACGAACATCACTTGAGAGTCACAGCGCGCTCCTGGCAGAGCCCAATGCTGTGTTACACCCACCATTGCCTGCCGAGTGCCACACACCTCTGTGTTGTATTCCACCAGCTAGTGTATATGCTATGACACTCTCTAGCCCATGTGCACTGTAACACCACCCCGTGAATATGTCATGCCACACTTGTCTTCGCACGGGTTATATTGCCCCATCTAACGTGCCTTCCTCGATGCCTATGTTATAACGCACAGTGCTATGCCATACATATTACAATCTGGGATCCATATCTTTATCACAGTGCATATGCAACGTTACACTCCCCAGCACATATTTTATATTACAACTTTAGAGACTAGTTAGGTTACACAACACTGCCCTGTGCATATTACACTCCAAGGCGCATATCGCATAGCACGCGCTAGTGCCTGTGCTATCTCGCGCTCTCCAATGAATCTGTCATTGCGCACAATGTATTGCATATTATATTTCACGCCCGTATCATCTTATATCACCTTTTTTTGGTGCATAGTTTATACCATACACTATATCTAGTTTTCATTTTCAATCGTGCTCTCAGGACTATGTTCTATATAACACTGTGTTCACCTACCCTTTTCACGGGCATTACATTTTGCGATAGGGGGTGGAGGGTCAGGGGGTGTTTCTGCCAAGTGAGCCCGGAGTCACAGTCACAAACGTCCTCTTCTTCCTGAATAAAAGTGAGATTATGCTGCATACTTGTTCATATTTTAAGTAGTTCGCACAGACACACGTTTTAAAAACAATAAAGTTCCTAATACCCGCCTTCTCTGAACAGTTAGCTTGCTGCCCCATCCCCCTCCTCCCTATCCTCTGTTGTGTGAATCCATGGACTAGCCTCCTCCCTCCTGCCATGCATGGTCTGATGTGCTGCCACTGCCCTCAATTTAGTATGATGTACCAGTCCACTCCTCCTGCCCTCCATTGCCCAATTCTATGCCCCATCATTGACCTCCTGCTTAAACTCTGTGCTTAGCTTGCTGCTCCTATTCTCCTTCCCCCTGCCCTCCGATGTCTTTGTGCATGCCCCTGCTCCATCCTTTTTGCCCACCATATTCCATGGACCTGCCACTCCTATCTACTCTGAGTGTTCTGTTGAGCTGCCACTCCCCTCCCACCTGCCTAGCATTGTCAGATGACTGTAACCTGTCCATGCCACCTCCACCCTGCCTGTCCACATGCCATGCCCCTATCCTCTTCCTCCTATCCTACATGGTCCATTGTACTGCCACACCCTTCTGCCCTCCCTGGTCTGTTGTGCTGCAACTGCTCCTCCTGCCTGCCCCTTGCGGTCTCTTGTGAGGCCCCTTCCCCTGAACTTTCTTGTCTGTGCACAGGTCCTGACCCTCCCTTCTATCCTCCATCGTCCTTTGTGCATGCCCCTGCACCCTCCTTCTTGCCCATCATAGCCATTGTGCTGGCACTAACCCTCCCACTTGCCATGCATGGTCTTCTGTGCTGCCATGGCCCCTCCCACCTTTCCTGTGTGGTCAGTTAGCTGCCCCTGACCCCCTCCCACCTTCCCTCCATGGTCTGTGTGTATGCCATCACAGTCTCACTGTTGCTCTTCATGGTGTGTCTTGCTTCTAGTGCCCATCCTGCCTGACCTCCATGGCTATCTTGCTGCTCCTGCCCTGCCCTGCCCCCTTGCCCCCAGCCCTCTGTTTACATGTGCAGACCCCTACTCCCTCCCTCCTGGCTTGTCTGTTCCATTGTAATGCCCCTGATCCGTCTCTCCTGCCCTTTATGGTCTGTTATGCTGCAGCTTTCTCTATTGTCTGTCCATTATGGTCAGTTAGCTATTTTTTTTTTTTTTTTCAATTTGTAGGGCGCAACAGCTACCCAAAAAGGGTTTCCCGGCGCCTAGACACAGCTAGTTAGAAGACAGGAGAAAGGGAATTGGCCCCTCTGTTCTCTGTTGTCCATGTGCATGGTCCTGTCCCCTCCCTCTTGCTTTCTATGGATTGTTGTGCTGCACTCCCGTCCCGCATGCCCTGTGTGGTGTATTGTGCTGCTGCAAACCCTGATGCCTGCCCTGCAGGGTCAGTTTGGTGCACCTCTCCATGTCCCTCCTGTCCTCTGTTATCCAAGTCCATTTCCCTACCCCATTTCCTTCCATGATCCAATGTACCATACTTGCGAACATTTTGAACTTGGTAAGAGGGAGATTTTGAAAAAAAACTAGGGTATTGATTTTCCCCTTTGAGTTACATTGAAAAAGAGGAGATTGTAGACAGGAGACAGATAAAATAAAGCCCATTTGAGCTTAAAAACATTGGACGTTTCCTGGCTGAATCGGGTCTGTTGGCATGTATGGTTGTACTACCATTGCCTCTTCCTTCTGCCCACAATGGTCTATTACATTGCCACAGCCTCTCTTGCAAGTCCTGTATTGTTGGTTTGGTGCCCCAGCCCCCCTTTCCACTGCCCTCCATAGTCTGTTGTGCTGCCACGGCCCTTCCTGCCTGCTCAGTGTGGTTAAATTGTTGCCTTTGCACCCTCCTACCTGCCTTCAATTTTCAGAGTCCGTGCCCCTGGCCTCTGCCTCTCAACAGTATCCTAATGAACAACTAGATTGCTAACATTCTATATTTATTACAAAAGTGTGGAACACCTGACGTGATCTTGATGTAATCAAAACTGCAATACCTAGAGCATTTCCTTTAGAAATTACATATATGAGAGTGTCTTATTGGCATCAAAATTATGGTTAGTGCTCTAAAAGACTAAAATAAGGACATATTTTCTGAGTTTTCAAATAGCGACAAAGCACTTTTAAATTATTTGTTATCTTTATGTTTTTGTATCCAGTTGACCACTTGATTAAATGTTGCACTTAGGGGAGAGGATGTGGTGTTACTGCCAGAACTGCAGACTTTGCAACTGGGGAACCAGGTTGGAGTTTCTGCTTCAGCTCGACATTCTGTGATTCTGGTTAAATCACTTAGTCTCCCCATGTCTACAACCAAAATGAATTTGTTCTTGTGTGATGTAACCAATGCGCATGTAAAGCACTCCAATACCTAACAAGTCTGCACTATATAACACTGCAAAAACACAAAATAATAAGTGTTTTGCACACTTCTGTCATTAGGCTATATTTGGGCTACATCTGGGTGATTTTGGGCTACATTTGGGCTCTTTTGTCTCCGGTGGCCATTTTGGGAGATTTATTTGTTATGAAGTTTCCTAATTTCCTCATGTACTGCAGTCTCCTCAGTAGGAAATGCTTTCAGTTTTTTACTTTGATTCCATCATGAAGGTATTCAGATATGTCACACATTTGCCATAAATTCTCAAAGTTAGCACTCAAGTTGCTCATTAGATCACTGTAGTAAAACTACTGTTCACCATGGAAGTCTGCTCCTGGTACTAAAAGTGCATGTTTCAGTCTGCATGTCAGAATTTTTTTATGAAATAGAAGAGGATTTGAGAAGTCACTCAAAATGTGCCCTCATTTTCTTTCTTCAGCATTAATCATAATTTCTATGGCAAAATGAACCCCCTCATTGTGTTCCTTTTTAAATTAAATGTTTTAAGTGTTACCAGTTTATTCCAATCAAGATGGCTTCAGGTGTGCCATTCTTTTGTCATAATGAAGACACTAAGCGCTCTAGTTGTTTTTAAGAACACTCTGGGACATTCTGTCATTGGGCTATACTTGGGCTACATCTGGGTGATATTTGGGCTACATTTGGGCTCTTTTGTCTCTGGTGGCCATCTTGGGAGACTTATTTGTTATAAAGTTTCCTAATTTCCTCATTTACTGCAGTCTCCTCAGTAGGAAATACTTTCAGTTTTTTACTTTGATTCCATCAAGAAGGCATTCAGATGTGTCACACATTTGCCATAAATTCAGAATGTTAGCACTCTTTTTGCTCATTAGATCACTGTAGTAAAGCTACTGCTCACCAGGGAAAACTGCTGCTGGTATTGAAAGTGCATGTTTCAGTCTGCATGTCAGAATTTTTTAATGAAATAGAAGAGGATTTGAGAAGTCACTCAAAATGTTCCCTAATTTTTCTTTCTACAGCACTAATCATACTTTTTATGCAAAAATGAACCCCCTCATTTTGTTCCTTTTCAAATTAAATGTTTTAAGAGTTACCACTTTAATCCAAGCAAGATGGCTTCAGGTGTGCCATATGTTTATCATAGGTAGGACTGTTAGCGCTCTAGTTGTTCTTTGGAACACTCTGGGAAGCTGCAGTAGAACACAAAGGAATCAACTGACAGTCTCTGCCCTTGTTGGATGTACATGTTTTACTGAGAATGTCGACTTCATTCTCACATGACTGAGAAAGATAATGTGAATTTACAGAAAATAAGCTCTCAGTTTAGCTTATAGATCACCTTCCAAACCTCTGTGGGAAAAGCATGAGAAAATATTTTTCTCTCAATCATGATATCCCAGCAGAAGGCTTTTTCACATGGTGAAATCACCTTAGAACATACCACAATTCCTAAAATGAGTATGGTACCATCAACAAATGATTTATAATGTAACTAAAGTCTTAAAACCTTCTATTAACTGCAATGCTTTTTCATGAGGTGCTATCATGTATATTGGTCCCAAGATGGCTGCCAACACTTCTTGGATGAAGTGCTGACAGCCAATCAGATCTCATGATGAGATGTGTGGTTAGGCTCCGCCCACATATATATATGATTTTACTTTTGATTTTCTCAGGAACTACTGAGCAGATTGACACCAGACCTGCAAAAGGCACTTCCCTGAGCTGAGGACTACCTCTCAAATTTCAAGTAATTCTGTTCAGCCGTTCGGGCTGTACCTCGGACTAAAGGTCCCTATGGAAAATTGCATGGGGAAAATGCGTTTTGGGACCCCCCTATTTTCTCAGCCCCCGCTTGACGAATCCCCCCGAGACTTTCAGGGTAGGAGCGTAGCGGAGCGCCCCACCTATTTTGAAAATTTTGCGAGGATTCGTCAACCGGCGCCAACGTTATTCCAAATAGAATGTTGCAGATTTCCTATGGAAACACGGTCCTAACTATAACTATCTACTGGCGACCGCCAGTAGATAATATATATATATATATATATATATTCACTGAAAAAACCATAGGTTTCACACACGTTATAGTTAGGAATTAGCATTTAAAAAACCTTGCAAATTCACTGAAAAAACCATAGGTTTCACACATGTTATAGTTAGCGGAAATTTTAATCATAAAAAACCATTGAAATTCCCCCGTTATAGTTAGTGCAGGCAACTATAACTCACGCCACCGCAATCCTCTGCTGATGACATATGTGTCTTTATGAAAAAAAAATATTTGTAATATATGTATAGCTAAAATTTAATGGAAGAAGACATGGGCAAATAAGTGTCTAAATACAGTATTAGCATCAGCAGAGGATTGCGGTCGCGTGAGTTATAGTTGCCTGCACTAACTATAACGGGGGAATTTCAATAGTTTTTTATGATTAAAATTTCCGCTAACTATAACATGTGTGAAACCTATGGTTTTTTCAGTGAATTTGCAAAGTTTTTTAAATGCTCATTCCTAACTATAACGTGTGTGAAACCTATGGTTTTTTCAGTGAATTTGTACGTTTTTTTAAATGCTAAGTTACTTTACGCCATTCGTGGCGTGCGCGCCCAGTTAACGCAGTTCGTTCCGTGCGCGCACGGTGCGCTTCGCGCACCGCAGGCCCACTTTACGCAGTTAGTGCCATGCACGCACGGTGGTCAGGCGGTGCGCTGCGCGCACCGCGTGCCCACGTTACGCGGGATGGGCCATGTACGCACGATGCGCTTCGCGCACCGTGCGCACATGGAGGACATATTATGCGCTTCGTTGTGAAAGGTAATCATTTATATTTTCATTTGGAGAAAACCATAGAAATTCCCCCGTTATAGTTAGTTCAGCTAACTATAACTCGCGCGCCCGCAATGCACTGCTGATGACGTCACATATTACATCACTCATGACATGGTCAGTGACATCACTCATGACATCACTGATGACATCTCAAATGACATCACTGATGGCATCACTGATGACATCATCCAGTGAATGTGTGTTTTTCTGAAAATTACATATGTTTTATATATGTATATCTCAAGGTCGATGGAAGAATAAATGGGTATATAAGTGTCTAAATGGATGATTTGTTTTTGAAAAATTGATTGTATAACTGACTGATTAAGTGTATCTTAGTGAATACATGGCTTAGTGAGTAATGTTTAAATATGTAAATATCTGTATCAGTCTCTCACTTTGTGTATAAGTGGCTGCATGGGTTGGTGAGTAGCTACATGAGTGTCTATATAGGTTATTAGTTGTTTTTTTGAGTATCAGTATAAGTGTCTGATGTCTGTATGGTTCGGTGGGGGGTATTACGTAGTGCATAGGTGCATGAATGAGTGACTCACTGTTTGTATGTGTTGAAGACAGCATGTGTGCAGGACTGTATGGGTGGATGAGTGTGTGCATGGGTGTGTTAGTGAGTGAATGACTGTCTCAATAGTGTCTCTATGAGTAACTACATATGTTTTAAACTAGTATATGTGACTATTGGTGTATATAAGTGAGTATATGTGAGAGTGAGAGATTGAAAGAGTTCCTGTATGAATAAGTATGTGTTTCTATAAGTGATTGTTAAAAAGACTAAGTATGTGTAAGTTTCTGTAGAAGTAAGTGTGGTGGTGTGTGTATAACTTTATATGCAGGTAAACGGAAGTTTGATTCTTTATTAGCATGAGTGACTATGTGTGTGAGTAACTTTATGGATGAGTGGCGTTGTGTAACAGGATGTATAGGTGTATGAGTACATATGATGAGTGAGTACATGTATGAGTGACTGTTTAGGACTGTTGGTGAATGAGTGGATGTGGATGTGGATCTTACAATTACTGAATAGGTTGTTGTAACTGGTATTGGTATGTCCATTGTTTTGAAAATTTTAATTTCTATTTTTGAATGTGTGTATCAAAGGTTATATTAGGGGGAGAGGAGGTCTGCCACTCTATCACAAGGATGATGTCATCAGTGATGTCATCAGTGATGTCATGAGTGATGTCACTGACCATGTCACGAGTGATGTAATATGTGACGTCATCAGCAGTGCATTGCGGGCGCGCGAGTTATAGTTAGATGAACTAACTATAACGGGGGAATTTCTATGGTTTTGTACGAGTGAAAAGTCCAGCTAACTATAACGCCCCTGAAACCTATGGTTTTTTCAGTGAATTTCTAAGGTTTTTTAAATGCTAATTCCTAGCTATAACGTGCCTGAAACCTATGTTTTTTTCAGTGAATTTCAAAGGTTTTTTAAATGCTAATTTCTAGCTATGCCTACAGAGATAGGACATGTGAAGAAAGAAGGAAAAACGCACAGAAAGAAAATCAAAGAAATGCAGAAAGAAGCAACAGAAGTCCTCAAAGACGAAGAAAAGTGCAGGAAGAAGTATAACGTGCAGAAAGAACAAACAGAAGAGCAGAAACAAGCCTTGTTGCAAAATCATCCTGTACCCTCAACTTTTTCAGACGGATACTGGTGATAACTGAGTCTGACTAACCAGTCCTAGAGCCAGTGCTATGTTAAAAGACACTCAGAATACAGTGAAAACACCTACATACACTAGGGCACACTATGTGTTGGGGTCCCCCTGTGATTAGCATGACCTCCTCTGTAAGCCCCTAGTATATAATAGGGCAGGGGATTAAAACTACCTCTTAAAACGCACCACAGGGCGTGTTTGAACATGTCACCTCATGCCCCGTCCCCTCCCCTCCCCACTGTGTAAACACGCCCTGTAGCCGTTTTAAGTTGGGAGATTAAGTCCCCTTGAATCCTGAGGGTCCCTAGGGTCCAACTAGACCACTAGGTACCTCCAGTAAGCGCCACAGAGCTGCGTTGCAGAGAGGTGTAAAAAGTGGTACCGCCTGCACCACCTCTCTGCAACGCAGAGCAGTGGTGCTTACTGGAAGCACCTGGTGGGCTTTCAGGATTGAAAGGGAATTATTTCCGCAACTTAAAAACGCGCCACAGGGCCTGTGGGCGTTCTGAGTTGAGAGATTAAGTCCCCTTGAATCCTAAGGGACCCTAGGGTCAAACTAGCCCACTAAGTACCTCCAGTAAGCGCCACAGAGCTGCGTTGCATGGAGGTGTAAAAAGGGGCGTGGCCTCAGAACACCTGTCTGCAACACATACTGGCGCATACTGGAGATACCTGTTGGGCTAGTTGGCCCTCAGGGACCCTCAGTATTGAAGAGGAATTAATTCCTCAACTTACAACTGGCCAGGGGGCGCGTTTGCAGAGTGCTGCAAGGAGGGGGCGTGGCCTCCGGCGCGTTGCCGGTCTTTTATTTATTTATTTTTAAGAAGGAGGGCTGTGTGGCCCCCTTTCTTTTTCTAATTTATTAACCCTGGGGACCCCATCCCCCAGGGCCTGCACCCTAATTTTGTTTGTTGAAAAAAATTAATTTGGCCCTCCTAAGGCCTTAATCGGCCCCGGGGACCCCAACCCCCAGGTCATGGCCTTTTTCAAAAAAAATTCTTTAGGAAGGGGGCTGTGTTGCCTCCCTCCTCAGGCCACTTATGGCCCCGGGGACCCCATCCCCCGGGGCCGGCCTTTGTTTTTTTTTTAAAAAACAAATATGTATATTTATAGAAACACCTAGGACATGCTGGACAAACCGTATGTACCTATCACCATGACGATTTGCGTGATATTCATTAAAAGGCGACTATGCATACAATGAATCCACGTAGAATGTATTCACACCGCTAGTGAAGCTCTGACATGTCTGACACCCTACCGTGCCTAATCCCGGCGCCCCCGCTGGTGGGTACTCTCCAAGTAGACATACTTGTCGTTTATTTATACAAACATGGGTAGCTATTGACGGGCACATTTAATACACATGCACATCAAGCCATTCAAAGGGGATTCGACAAAAATTCGACCAAACTATGCAAGAAACCCCCTCACGGTTAATAAAACACACATCCACCGCCGGATGTGTAATACTTTTTATTTTACTCTCTGTAAAGGAGACAAACCTCACTTGAGAGTCACAGCGTGCTCCTGGCTGAGCCCAATGCTGTGTTACACCCACCAGTGCCCGCCGAGTGCCACACACCTCTGTGTTGTATTCCACCAGCTAGTGCGTATGCTATGACACTCTCTAGCCCATGTGCGCTGTAACACCACCCCGTGAATATGTCATGCCACACTTGCCTTCGCACGGGTTATATTGCCCCATCTAATGTGCCTTCCTCGATGCCTATGTTATAAAGCACAGCGCTATGCCATACATATTACGATCTGGGATCCATATCTTTGTCACAGTGCATATGCAATGTTACACTACCCAGCACATATTTTATATTACAATTTTAGAGAATTCTTAGGTTACACAACACTGCCCTGTGCATATTACACTCCAAGGCGCATATCAAATAGCAAGCGCTAGTACCTGTGCTATCTCGCGCTCTCCAATGAATCTGTCATTGCGCACAATGTATTGCATATTATATTTCACGCCCCGGTTCATCTTATATCACACTTTTTGGTGCATAGTTTATACCATATACTATATCTAGTTTTCATTTTCAATCGTGCTCTCAGGACTATGTTCTATATAACACTGCGTCCACCTACCCTTTTCACGGGCATTACATTTTGCGATGGGGGGTGGAGGGTCAGGGGATGTTTCTGCCAAGTGAGCCCGGAGTCACAGTCCCAAACGTCCTCTTCTTCCTGAATAAAAGTGAGATTATGCTGCATACTTGTTCATATTTTAAGTAGTTCGCACAGACACGTTTTAAAAACAATAAAGTTCCTAATACCCACCTTCTCTGAACAGTTAGCTTGCTGCCCCATCCCCCTCCTCCCTATCCTCTGTTGTGTGAATCCATGGATAGCCTCCTCCCTCCTGCCATGCATGGTCTGATGTGCTGCCACTGCCCTGCATTTAGCATGATGTACCAGTCCACTGATCCTGCCCTCCATTGCCCAATTCTATGGCCCATCATTGACCTCCTGCTTAGCCTCTGTGCTTTGCTTGCTGCCCCTATTCTCCTTCCCCCTGCCCTCCGATGTCTTTGTGCATGCCCCTGCTCCATCCTTTTTGACCACCATGTTCCATGGACCTGCCACTCCTATCTACTCTGAGTGTTCTGTTGAGCTGCCACTCCCCTACCACCTGCCTAGCATTGTCAGATGACTGTAACCTGTCCCTGCCACCTCCACCCTGCCTGTCCACATGCCATGCCCCTATCCCCTTCCTCCTGTCCTCCATGGTCCATTTTACTGCCACACCCTTCTGCCCTCCCTGGTCTGTTGTGCTGCAACTGCTCCTCCTGCCTGCCCCGCGCGGTCTGTTGTGAGGCCCCTTCCCCTGAACTCTTTTGTCTGTGCCCAGGTCCTGACCCTCCCTTCTATCCTCCATGGTCCTCTGTGCATGCCCCTGCACCCTCCTTCTTGCCCATCATAGCCATTGTGCTGCCACTAACCCTCCCGCTTGCCATGCATGGTCTTCTGTGCTGCCATGGCCCCTCCCACCTTCCCTGTGTGGTCAGCTAGCTGCTCCTGACCCCCTCCCACCTTCCCTCCATGGTCTCTGTGTATGCCATCATAGTCTCACTGTTGCTCTCCATGGTGTGTCTTGTTTCTAGTGCCCATCCTGTCTGACCTCCATGGTCATCTTGCTGCTCCTGCCCCCTTGCCCCCAGCCCTCTGTTTCCATGTGCAGACCCCTATTCCCTCCCTCCTGGCTTGTCGGTTCCATTGTAATGCCCCTGATCCGTCCTTCCTGCCCTTTATGGTCTGTTATGCTGCAGCTTTTTCTCCTGTCTGTCCATTATGGTCAGCTAGCTACCATTGCCTCTTTCCCCTCTGTTGTCTGTTGTCCATGTGCATGGTCCTGTCCCCTCCCTATTGCTTTCTATGGATTGTTGTGCTGCACTCCCGTCCCGCATGCCCTGTGTGGTGTATTGTGCTGCTGCGAACCCTGATGCCTGCCCTGTAGGGTCAGTTTGGTGCACCTCTCAATGTCCCTCCTGTCCTCTGTTATCCGTGTCCATGTCCCTACCCCAATTCCTCCTGCCTACCATGATCCAATGTACCATACTTGCGATCATTTTGAACTTGGTAAGAGGGAGATTTTGAAATAAAACTGGGGTATTGATTTTCCCCTTTGAGTTACATTGAAAAAGAGAAGATTGTAGACAGGAAACAGATCAAGTAAAGCCCATTTGAGCTTAAAAACATTGGACGTTTCCTGGCTGAAACGGGTCTGTTGGCATGTATGGTTGTATGACCACTGCCTCTTCCTTCTGCCCACAATGGTCTATTATATTGCCACAGCCTCTCTTGCCACTCCTGTATTGTTGGTTTGTTGCCCCTGCCCCCCTTTCCACTGCCCTCCATAGTCTGTTGTGCTGCCACTGCACTTCCTGCCTGCCTAGTGTGGTCAAATTGTTGCCTCTGCACTCTCCTACCTGCCTTCAATTTTCAGAGTCCGTGCCCCTGGCCTCTGCCTCTCAACAGTATCCCAATGAACAACTAGATTGCTAACATTCTATATTTATTACAAAAGTGTGGAATGCCTGACGTCATCTTGATGTAATCAAAACTGTAATGCCTAGAGCATTTCCTTTAGAAATTACATATATGAGAGGGTCTTATTTGCATCAAAATTATGGTTAGTGCTCTAAAAAACTAAAATGAGGACATATTTTCTGAGTTTTCAAATAGCGACAAAGAACTTTTAAATTATTTGTAATCTTAGTTTTTTTATCCAGTTGACCACTTGATTAAATGTTGCATCCAAGGGGAGAGGGTGTGGTGTTACTTCCAGAGCTGCAGACTTTGCAACTGGGGAACCAGGTTGGAGTTTCTGCTTCAGCTCAACATTCTGTGATTCTGGTCAAATCACTTAATCTCCCCATGTCTACAACCAAAATGAATTTGATCTTGTGTGATGTAACCAATGTTCATGTAAAGCACTCCAATACCTGACAAGTCTGCACTATATAAAATTGCAAATACACAAAAAATAAGTGTTTTGCACACTTCTGTCATTGGGCTACATTTGGGCTACATCTGGGTGATATTTGGGCTACATTTGGGCTCTTTTGTCTCTGGTGGCCATTTTAGGAGATTTATTTGTTATGAAGTTTCCTAATTTCCTCATTTACTGCAGTCTCCTCAGTAGGAAATGCTTTCAGTTTTTTACTTTGATTCCATCAAGAAGGTATTCAGATATGTCACATATTTGCCATAAATTCTGAATGTTAGCACTCTAGTTGCTCATTAGATCACTGTAGTAAAGCTACTGCTCACCACAAAAGTCTGCTGCTGGTATTCAAAGTGCATGTTTCAGTCTGCATGTCAGAATGTTTTTATGAAATAAAAGAGGATTTCAGAAGTCAAAATGTGCCCTAGTTATTCTTTCTGCAGCACTAATCATAATTTATATGGCAAAATGAACCCCCTCATTTTGTTCCTTTGTAAATTAAATGTTTTAAGTGTTACCACTTTATTCCAATCAAGATGGCTTCAGGTGTGCCATACTTTTGTCATAAGTAAGACTGTTAGCGCTCTAGTTGTTCTTTAGAGCACTCTGGGAAGCTGCAGTAGAACACAAAGGAATCAACTGACAGTCTTTGCCCTTGTTGGATGTACATGTTTTACTGAGAATGTCAGACTTCATTCTTACATGACTGAGAAAGATAATGTGAATTTACAGAAAAGATGCTCTCAGTTTAGCTTATAGGTCACTTTCCAAACATCTGTGGGAAAAGTATGAGAAAATAGTTTTCTCTCAAACATGGTTCGTGATATCACAGCAGAAGGCTTTTTCACATGGTAAAATCACCTTAGAACACACCACAATTCCTAAAATGAGTATGGTACCATCAACAAATGATTTATAATGTAACTAAAGTCTTAAAACCTTCTATTAACTGCAATGCTTTTTAATGAGGTGCTATCATGTATATTGGTCCCAAGATGGCTGCCAACACTTCTTGGATGAAGTACTGACAGCCAATCAGATCTCACGATGAGATGTGTGGTTAGGCTCCGCCCAGATATGTATGTGATTTTACTTTTGATTTTCTCAGGAACTACTGAACAGATTGACACCATATATGCAAAAGGCACATGCCTGACCTGAGGACTACCTCTTTGCCAAATTTCAAGTAATTCTGTTCAGCCGTTCGGGCTGTACCTTGGACTAAAGGTCCCTACGGAAAATTGCATGGGGAAAACGCGTTTTGGGACCCCCCTTTTTTCTCAGCCCCCGCTTGACGAATCCCCCCGAGACTTTCAGGGTAGGAGCGGAGCGGAGCGCCCCATCTATTTTGAAAATTTCGCGAGGATTCATCAACCGGCGCCAAAGTTATTCCAAATAGAATGTTGCGGATTTCCTATGGAAACACGGTCCTAACTATAACTATCTACTGGCGACCGCCAGTAGATAATATATATATATATATATATATATATATATATATATATATATATATATATATATATATACACACACATATACACACACACATATATATGTATATAATTCTGTACCGTGACTGTATACTATCAGCTGTATTGCTGGTATAGTCTGATTCGATTCAGTTTTAACTCTCCTTAATGAGGGACAATAGAGTGAGACCATTCCTTTAAACCATACCCCGGTTTTTCTAACAGGGCTGTTTTTGCCCTGTAATGCTTTTCCCGCTGATCCAGCTATTGGCTAATGAGTTCTATGATGTGGTTCCCATTTCAGGCCAAAGGAGACAATCAGATCACTGATTTTTATTAGGCCTGGGCAAAAATTTTGTTCCGTTCGCGGAAATTGCGATAATTTGACATTTTTGCGTTCCGCGGAGAGCGCGAAAATGTCAAAAATTCCGGTTTCCGCAGCTTGGCGATAATTTGTTTCTTGCTCGCGCTGTAAAATGATACATTCTCGCGCGCGCGCGATCGCCTTACCTGAATCCCTGCGTTCGCCGACAAGTTTTCTTGATCCGGTCGCGTTCTCCATGAGATGTTGTATTGTTTTTAGCCATTTGCGCTGTCTCGCGACAGTTCGCGCCCGCAGTGACGTCATGCGTCGCGCGATCACGTCTTTCTTCTCGCGATCATGCACCGCGAGAACATCTCAAAACAAGATGGCCGCGCCCGCAAGCAACCACATGGGTAAGTTGGCGACCCGCAACCATGCAGAAAATCTCGCGAACATGCCGGAAAAAAACTTCCGCATCTTCGCGATATTTCTGCTTGTTTGCGATAATTTTAAACATTCTCACGATAATTTGCGAAGGTTAATTCCGCAAATTCCGCCCACCCCTAATTTTTATAAGTGACTTTCATGAACAGATAGCCTAAAAGTCACTCTCGCCCACTCTTCCAGTTTTGCTATAGTCGGCTGCCATCAATGGTGGAGATACTAAAGAACAAAACACATAGTCCTATCTGGATTTGATTAGGATAACACACTATTTTAGAAAAACTTTCATGAATTGAAACACAAAAGATGGGGCTTTAGGAATTGCCTATTCTTCAAAAAGTTTTTTATTTGTTTGTTTTAAGCATCATTTAATTGTGTGATAAAGACAAACATTCCTAGTGCAAACATATATATACACAATATAAATAACAATCCAATACATTAACCGCACCCTAAACAATTTAAACATTCAATCTTCTACCATACTTGGCCAATCCATTCATACCCAGTGAAAGAAGGGCTGTTGATATTAGAGTAACATCCTCAACAGAAGTGAATTTGGTCCAAATGGTTCCAGTACTGTAGAAGAGCATGGCACTGCCAAATGATGCACACTGTGTCACTATTGTTTGCTCTGCATCTCCAGCACTCTGAATGGGGGTCTAGCACACATTTCGGTATGCGCAGACGTGTCCAGTGTTAGTAGTTTAAAATCGAAAACTGTAATGTAATTTCCTTTAAAATTCTATTATGCAAAGTTAAGTGTGGACCAATCTTCTGGTGTGTACTCATGATGAATTGCTGTTTGCCAGTGAGTCTGGAGTACTTCATGCATTTGTGTCAAGTGTAGGTTGCCCATTAACATCCCATATATCCCAAAACTATCAGCGCCATATTCCAAAATTTCTCAGTATATATTCGAATCAGTAAGGAGTGAGAGGGAAATCTGATGTGTGGTATCTAGGTTCTAAGGGAATGTGTTAGCTATATAAATGCATTTTGTTGACTTTAGTCAAAGCTTTAGTCAAAGCCAAAATTGTCTACTAGCGCTTGAAAGGGTCATAACAAATCATTTTCAATCTGTCCACGGTATCAACCTCAGCCTGGCCCCAGTTTGTTTTAGTCCTGAGAGAGCTTGCTACCGCAGCACCTGCATTATCCCATATAGGTGACTAAGTATGAATCCATGGGTCAGTCTTCATTAGTTTGTGGACTAATCTCCAATTAGGGATCATGCTCAGTATCATCGAATTGTCTGTCACTTTACCAGGGGTTTTGTTTGTGGTCTCCCTTACCATCTAATCATTTTTGATCCCTCAGTACCCATAGCTGAGGGGCGTTCAGGGCTGGATCTAGGTGTGATAGTATGATTCAATGTGCTGTATTTGTGGGTGGCCCTGACTTCTCATGATCGTATAATTTATTAATGTATCAATTTTCAATCTTGCCCCCCCCCCAAAGAAAGCTAGCTTATCTGCATCTATCTGTGCTATGAGTAATTAAGCAGTAAAAAGTAGGATATTGGCAGTTGCATAATTGTATCTTCAGGCAACGACCATTTTGACCGCTTGCACTCTCCCTCATAAGGAAAGATGCAGGTGTAAGCATCTCTCAAAATACAATAATTCCCTCTAAGCCTCAGAATTCCTAAGTATATCAGTCCCTGTCTTAATTTTTGATTACGTAGCCCGCTAGACTTGCTTGTGGTAATCTAGGACATGGGCAATGCCTCAGATTTTCCCCAACTAATATCATAACCCCAAAATTGGTAAAATGTATCCATTAGGGACATCAGGCCTGATATGGTGGTTTTAGGGTCTGTGACAGTTATGGAAAAATCATCTGCATGCAGGAAGGCTTTAATTGGGATAGCGCATGCATCAATCCTCTTAATCACTGTCAAAAACCAGATTGTTCTGGTAAGGGTTTCAAGCTCTACCAAAGAAAGTAGGGGCATATTATCAAGAACGGCGTTAAAAATTATCGCCGGTTTAGCGGAAGAAGGCTTTATAATATGCCCATGAGAATTCCAATAGAAGTCCATGTTCTGGTGTGAACCTGGGCTTCTATTGGAATTCTCCAGGGCATATTATCAAGCCCATTATCGCCGCTTTAGCTGCAGTTTTCTGCCGCTAAACCGGCGATAATTTTAACGCTGCCCTTGATAATATGCCCCGCAGTTGGGATAGTGAGCACCCCGCCTCATAACACATTTAATCTCCACTGAACAGTATAGGAATGCATCACAATTAATTCATGCAGTAGGCTTCTGGTATACATTTTTAACGTTTGAAATAAAATCTTCCCCAAGGCCAAATCTCTTTTATGTCCTGGAGAGGTACCTCTATTCCATACAATCATAAGCTTTCATGTGTCTAGGGAAATAGCAAGCACCTTTTCAGGATTATCCTTGACCTTCAGGTGCATCGTGGGAATTGTAGTTTTTACTGTAGGTCATGTGGCAATTTGAATTCAAGACATCTGATATGTGTATCATTACTTGACTCATCTGTGAAATTGTAATTTTTTTTAAGGGAGACGTAGTGTCTTGTGATATTTTATGAGACAACACATTTGGCTCCTATCGGACTCCACAGAGCTGTGACGTAGGTGTCCAAGCACAATGCCATGAAAGTTTGTTTTAGAATATTGAGCATGCAGCAGAATAAAGATGTATAATACTAAGCTCCTACAGTCATTGATGGGTACCCAGGCTGGGCAAGATGCTTCATCATGGTACATATTGTCCTCCATATAAACTTGAATTTAGGATACAGCTACTGCCTCTCGTCTGGAAGCTGTATTGAGTGGCATGCATTTGTCAAAATGATCAGAATTAATATATATGCCATAATAATATACCCAATAGTACTAGGGAGTGATCTGCAGTACTGTCTGTGATTATGTCTTTACTTTGTAGATTTGTAACTAGAGTGTTGAGTATTAAAAGGTAATCAGCCCTTGAAAGAAACCCATATACCTATGACCTAAAAGTATATTATTTTTCGCAAGGATGGATAAATCTCCAAGCGTGAATCAGATTGAAGTCACAGAGCAGATTTTTCATGATTTCTCTGTCCCTAATCTTAGTTAAATCCAAAGGGCCTATTTTGTCCACTATGGGGTCCAGAATCAGGTTTCACTATCCCCCATCACAGTTAAAATTCTATCTGATTCTGCTAGGAGTCTGGTAAGTATGATAAATACGTTTTTCTTCTGTACATTGTGTAGGTACACCAAACCTGCTTGATTCATCAGCTTGTACTAGTCAATTAATAGAGCGCTGGGTACATTAGAGAAAAACCTAGATTGTTGCTGTAGAATCCAACATCATACTTCCTTTGGTGCTATACCAATGTATTGGAAACCAAATGGGCATTCAAAGTAATAAACACACATCTTTCGTTATGCACTTGAGATTTGTAGTAACTCCCATTCTTTCACATTGATATGACATGATTGAAAACTACATGTTGTACTGCAAGCTAGAAACTTTCCACTGTGATTATGGCTGACAATATTTTCCAGAATCAATAGTTGTTTGAATGTGTTTCTACGTGGTTCTTTGTAGGCTCAAACTAGCCTGTCTCGAAGACTGAAACCTTTTATGAATGCTGAGTGTAATTGCAAATACAAAATACTCAGTATAAATAAGATTTTTTCAGAATAATCTTCTTAATATCATACATCCACTACATATAAATAGAGGGTGGCGGGGGAACCCCAAAACCCCCGCTGCACCAGCCAGGTCCCAGCCAGCACCCACGGTAATGCTAGCAGGAGCGGCTTCTTTCACTTTTCTCCCTACCCAGGCAGGAGCAGTAGTTTTTATCTGCTCCCAACTGGTCGAGAGCAAACTTGTGTTCCCTGTCTGGGAGAGTGCATGCAGAGAACGAAGTGTCTATTTTCTACCCACACTCTCCCTGGCAGGAAACACCAGTGTCCTGGGGAATGGAATCCCTGGGACACTGCATCTGTTATGGGTACCGGGAGATGAGGTGCTTGGGGGGCGATCTCTGGGCTGGGATCGGGGCTGATGCCCCACCCCTAAAAAACATACCGGGGATGGGGTCCTAGGGGCCTCATAGAGACTCTGGGAGGGCCACATGCCTGCCTCCCCTAAAACAAGGAATTGGCCCCAGGGCAATGTGTTCTCTAGGGCCTAAACAGACTCAGGAAGGAGGGGTGTATTGCCCTGCCCTTTATAATAAAGAGCAGCCCTGGCTGATGGGCTCCCAGGGCCTAATAAGATCATGGAGGCGGGCTCAGCAGTTCCCCTCCAAGGTAAAAAAAAAAACCTTGAGGGGTGGGGTCCCTGGGGACTAAAGAAGGCTCAGGGAAAGTGGGGGGTATGGCCCCTACCTGGGTACTAAAGAAGGCTCAGGGAGGGTGGGGGTATGGCCCCTCCCATAAATATATGAAAGCACCAACATCCCAAGCCCTGGCTCACCCCTTTTTTTCTTTAATGGACCCCACCAGTCATAGGGAGGCAGGTTACCCCTACCCTCTATATGTTAAAAAAAAAAATTAGGATAGGGGACTGAGTCACAGAGGCCTAAAAATGCTGCCTCCACATCTTTATTGATGTAATGGAAGCCAATCCTAATGTACTTTGAGATTGGTCTGCTCCATGACAGCGGTTTTTAAACATAGAGGGACTGCTCCCCCTTCCCATCCTGTTTAGAGATCACTGCAGGGCATACCCCCTCGGCACCCTTACGTACTCTGCAGTAATCATTGCAGAGTATGTAAGGGAGCTGAGGAATATGCCCTGCAGAGTCACTGAAGGGCAGACAGACCCATCAGCGCCCTTACATACTCTGCAGTAGTTATTGCAGAACATGTAAGGGCACCAAGGGGTATGCCCTGCAGAATCACTGCAGGGCATACCCTTCGGCACCCTTACCTACTCTGCAGTAATCATTGCAGAGTATGTAAGGGCGCCGAGGGGTATGCCCTGCAGAATTATATCCAGTGGTCTCTAAAGTTTAGAAGCCAATGCACACCACTCTTTGGCTGCGCACTTAATACCCTGCAGAGTATGCAGGGGTACTGAATGGTGTTTGGCTGCATTATTTTCCTATTGCAAAATGCATCCTTGCACCATTTTTGCATGCTAAGAAAGTAGCACCATATGTTTACTCTGTCCCGTTGCAGACTTCCATTGATTCTTACTGAAATTCATGTAATTATGTGAAATTCCACAGAATCAAACTCTGCTAATTCTGTCCACCCCTACCCAAACAATTTTTTTTAAGGTTTTGTGAAGATTTGCCAAATATATTACCCAGTGGTGGTTAGGACTAATTTTACATTGAAAAAGCATTTTTGTTTTGCTTATAACTTTGGTGCCATTTGACACGCCCCCCCCCCTCACCGGGCCAAACATAGATGTTAAGGGGAGGGTGGCATACAGGCCACTCCCTGAGCAAATAAAGGTAACTTCCTGGGAGAGTGTGGGCATACTCTGCCTGCACTCTTCCAGGCAGGGAACAGATGTTTGCTCCTGCCCAGGCATGAGCAGTGAAAAATGCTGCTCCAGCCCAGGTGGAGCAAAGAAATGGTGCCAGCTCCCGCTAGCACTCAGTATGGTTCTGGCTAGGGAGCTGGCTGGAGTGGTGGGGCCTTGGGGCTCCCCACAGCAGCCCACATGGACCCCAATGTGGAACTTAATGTGGGTGCTCCGGGTGGGCACAGAGGCAGCAATCAAAACAGTAATTAGAGGTGAACCAGCAGGTGTCGCTGCGGTCATGGGTCTCTCTCCCAGCCTCCAACATGAAAAATACTGTTGGTTGGCTCAAGTGGGCACCGGGAAACCCATTTGTTAAAATAAATGTTACTCCCAGTTTCTGCGTGGCCCTTAGGGCTGCTTGCAAGGAGCAGGTGGGGCCACGGGTGCCCAGGGGTTTCCACCGCGGCCCCAAACTAAAATTTTAAGATGTGGGTGTACCGGGTGGTCACTGGGACACCCAAAAAATCATTCAAAAAAGAGAATAAATGAATAATAAATGATTGTCAGGAGTCGCTCATTCACTGCTCAGGCATGGAGAGCCCCATGAAGACCGATGATGGCTTTTTATTTTCATATTTTTTATCTTGATGGTTACCCTCTTCTTACCTTCTGTCATCTGCATGCCTTCTGTTTCTGAGTATAGCCTCCTCTGAGTCTCCTGCCTGCTTTAATCCTTCTTATTTTAACTCGGCATTTGACTGATACCTCTTTCATAGATCACAACCTCTCCTCTTTAAGACCTTATCCCTGTAATCCATCATTACCTAATCTCCACTAACCTATCTATCTCAGCAACTATTCACCTGAAACCACATAGTTCATACTAATGAACACACCTAACCAGCATTAATATAATCTACCACTAAGCAGCTGGAGTAAATTCATGCTTTTGTTTTCGTTCTTGAGAGCACATGACTAATTGCAATAACCACTAGATTAACTGCTAATCTTAGGTTCCAGAGTAACAGGCTACTCACTGTATAGTGCTTCAATGCCTCATCAGAGTTAGTAAGCGCTCTATAAATACAGTTACAATTAGAAATACAATTTATGGCACCTGGTCGAGAAGTGTGGCAACCCCCATGATGACTCACTAATTTGCAAAATTGCTTCTTGTGGTGTCCACCACCATTTTGTAAAGTATTCTGGGGGCTGCCAGGAGTGCAGCAGCCCTCATGAGACCCCAGATAAGTTATCACTAAGTTTGTTTTAAGTCTCCGAAGCATTTACATCTAAGCCCCTGGGAGAGGCTACAATTGATTTTAAGTACTCCTGGAGCCAGTACATTTGTACATGGGCTCTGGAGTGCTGGGTTCCATGATGACAGGCTGAAGGGTTGCAGTAGCAGCATAATAAAGATGGAAATAAGACCTCAGGACATATGTTATTTAACACAGTGCTTTACTGACAATGTTGATGTTAGACATTACACATTTTTAATACTAATGAATAGTATTGATTAGCGCTACTATTCCTATTGGTTTTGACTGTGTTGCACTTAGGCCTGTGCTGTGAACTCTGCTCTGTTCTCAGAGTTTGCGGAGTTTTCGGCACTCCGCTCTCCATCACTCACACTCACCAACATAAAGTTGCCGAGGGCGAGCGAGGAAAATCCAATGCTAGACCACAACCCAGCAAGATTTTTCAACGCGGGCAGTTAAGGATGGTCACGACCACTCGCATTGAGAAACCACCTGTTTGCATTGAGGAAGCTGCAACTCGAGTGGAACATCTACTCGAGCGGCAGAAAGAAGCAGCACCCTCTTGTGTTGTGCATGGTGCCGTTCGCGCTGATTTTCCAGCACAGAACAAACACCCAGTCAGAGCGAATGGTGTGACCTAACGCACTCCACCACTTGCAGAATTCCACATTGTTGGTCACTTCACAGAGTTCCGCATACAGGAACTCCATGAACTCTGTCCAGGCCTCGTTGCAATGGTGGATTATAACTTGTTTTCTATACATACAACAGTAGTTGTAAATGCAGTAAATCTTTCAAAGTGGTCCCATTGAAATGAATGGGGGAAAACACAGGAGGCACTTGGTCACTTTGAGGGTGAGTTCAAATGAACCATCTTGTGCATAAGTCATGCTGCTCCCTAGACCAAGTTCCAACAGTTGTTATTTCATTACTTTGCCCAGGGAGTCCTGGTGCAAAGTTGGCTTGGCTGTCCTTGGTACCAAACGGGATCCCCAGGAGCTGTCAAACTTGCAGCACTTGACAAAACCACCCTTGGAGATGGAGTTCTACCCTATCCCCGGAGACTAGAGGGCTTTGGGGGATTCCTAGGACCCGGGTTCAGGAGCTGGATTTCCTCTACCTTGCTTGGCGGCTTTGGGTGCAGAGGCAGCTGGCAGCTGTCAATTACTGGGACAGGTCGTACCAAAGTTGCTTTACCACACAATCTATGACTCTAACTTCAGGATGCAGGAACACAGCAACCAGGTCATTGTCGATGTTGGTCGCTGTCGCTATGAGTTGCTCTCGGACTGGAGGTGTCACTCAAGAGGTCGATCAACTGACTGGTGGTCACCAAGCCTTGGCTGGCGCAAATATAGTCCAACGTTGCTTCGGTGGCTGGAGGTTGACAGGAATGTAGTAGTGGCTTGAAACTTGATGAAATCTTAGCTACGACTCAGAGCTTTCAGGACACAATTTCTCTTTGGACTCACTCTCAAAAGGCCCATCGGGTCACAACACTTGTCACACAGCATGACAATTTTCCTGCAGCTTGCAAGGGACTGGTCCCATGAATCAAAGGGAGTTTGGTTTGGTTTCTGGTATCCACTGGAGCTCCTCTTGCTGGGAGCAACAAGCTTTTGCCATGGACACACGTCTTACACTCCAGTATATGGTCTCTTCAGGGCAAAGGATTCTCTCTTTGCACTGCGACAGACTTCAAAGTCATGTTGCTGGTGATGGCATCTTCTTTGTGACTTTTCTCAGATTCATAGTCAGAACTGAAGATCTGATGCCTGGGGAGCCCCTTAAATCCTAGTTTAGCGGGTGTTAAGGACGTGAAGGGCAGTGGCCAATAAGCTAACCCGCACCTGAGGTGAAAACACCCTGTGGGTATACATCACTTTTAAACCCTAAGTCCTCAAATTTAGGGTCTTCTTACATGGCAGAACCCTTGCTTGGCTGTACAGACCTCCTAGCCCGCCTTAAAGGTGCAGCTAGCATTTTGGAGGTGTACGCCTCCTGAGTAACTAATTGCCCCACCTGTCAAGCTGGACAGGGCGGGAAGGTCTTTGAGCCTCACTGCCTTGATGGCTGTAAACACTCACCATCATGGAAGTGAGGAGGTGTGACCTCCTTCCTGCCCCGGCCTTTTTCTCCATCCTGGGGAAGTGCTAGCACATCCCACCAGGAGGGCAGACTCTTGCAGTGGTAGCACACAGCTCAGGGAAGCCAGATAAAGCACTGGGTTACGGCAACCTTGGGGGACACTCACTCAGGGTAGCACCCCTGTGCATGCCAGCTCACTTATGACACAGGAAAATGCTGAGGGTGACAAAAGCACGGTGTTTGACATCAAACACAGCACAATTCGGTTGTTCCATAATGGAGCTGGCTATCTTGACTTTCCTTGGTACCCAGCCCATGTTACTCTATGGACCGCCAGTCACTTACATTAAAACCTTGCTTTACAGGGTTACTGTTGGGGTATATATGTATAACCACATATACCAATACCCTTAATGTAATGCACTCTACCTCCTGGGCTTAGGAGGACAACTTTAAAAGGGACTCGCTTACAGTAAGGTAGTGGTGTGGCTCTGCAGCACCTAGTGTGTATAGAGTCACTCTCAAGCAGACAGGCTGCTCATGCAGGGCTACCATGGAAGACCTGCAGACACACTTTTACTGGGGTCACACAGGGTGGCACAACCAGTGCTTGCCCTGGGTACCACTGATACCTTAAACTAGGGACTGATAAGGGGGCAAAGTACCTTGCCAATTGGGTGCACCAATTCACATCACTTTTAGGGAAAAGAGCACTGGCACTGGGGCCTGGATATCAGGTCCTAGAGCACTATCAGCATCAAGAACTACCATCTAACAGTCTTAAATGGAGCAAAAACTGGGGGGGCATCTGCAAGGAAGCCTAGTTTCAAACACAAACCCCTCCCAGCCAACACT
The DNA here is from genome assembly GCF_964204655.1 of Triturus cristatus. Taxonomy (NCBI): domain Eukaryota; kingdom Metazoa; phylum Chordata; class Amphibia; order Caudata; family Salamandridae; genus Triturus; species Triturus cristatus. The sequence continues at coordinate 502,153,050 of NC_140580.1, forward strand.
CCCAGGTGACTCAACCCACCCCTGGGAGAGTTTATCTGGCTTGTTATGTCAGGAAGGAAACTGGCTATATTATTGCAGGGTCTACTCTACCTCACATCTTGTCTGCAAAGTCACTCCCTCTGGGAAGGTTGACCCAACTCAACAGTGATAGAACCCATTTTACAACTAATCTTTGCTATAGCTGTTGTATTTCCCTTCTCATCTTTTACCTTGGATCGTGAGGTGCTCACCTCTCTTATCCCTATCTTACCCAAGACAACACCTAGTTTACAGATGGAGGCTGCCCAACACTTGAGCAACCCCACCATGACCAGCAGGGCCAGGAGGCCTAACTTGCTTTTGGCTATGGGGGCTTCCTTCCATGCTAATGCCATGAAGGCCAGCACCCAGTAGAGGCTACTGACAGATGTCAGTATTCAAAAACTATACCCTGAGCTCTCCACTGACAAGTGGCTGAGCTACCTCAGGGGTAACTGAGGGTTCTTGGACCCTCTCTTGCTGTTCTCAGTGGGGAGGTTACCACATCTTGTGGCAAACACTCTTCTTCCACTCTCCCTTCTGTCAGAGTTGGGGCAACACCCTTTTTCTGCACAGCTGCCTGACGGTTCAGGACTTTTCCAGGAACAGCCAAAGCCTCACCAGTGCCAACTTTGGGCTCTACCCTTATTGGGTCAGAAGGACCTTGGCTCACTGGTTCCTTCCTTACAAGTGGCTTCCGCAGCATTCTCATTTTTCCTTTCTCTTGGGATACCTGTCCCTCAACTGCAGTGATTAGCTCCCCAGGAATGTTGGGTTGGGGTGTGCTCCAAAGGAAGGAATCCAAAGGAAGGTCAGAACTTACCACCACCTTGTGCCATCTAAGGGTAACCTCCCTCTCTAGGGGTACTACGGCTAAAGGCCTAACTGAGACCTTCCCCGAGGCTACCCTTATCTTCTTGTTTTTGCCCTTCAAATACTGTTCTGGGGTCACCAACCAGTCTATCAATGTGGAATGACTGGCATATGCGTCTCTGAGGCCGGTGGCAGGGATCCCACTCACCTGAATGGATGGAAGTGCCTACTCCAACCCTCAGGGATCACCAGCTTACCACCTGGTCCTGTTTCCCAGCTTAATGCTATTAGGTTCTCCTCATCTAAGGAGTCCAACCCTACGGCTACATTGGAGAGCCCAGTGCTAACCACCTTCTTCTTGGAACAGGCTGGGTCACCTCTTTGGAGACCTGACTGCTGCCAGTCAAAACACAACCTGTTATCCAGACCTCCGTGCTTTGACTTTTGTGGGCCTAATCCTCCCTGTTTGGAGTAACCCACCTGGGACTTCTTGGGTACCCTTGACCATACCTACTTATCTGCTTTCTTCCCCAGCTCAATAGGGGAAGTCAAATCAGAATCTACCAGATGCTGTTTCAATAACTCTGCAGTGCAGTTACTCAAAATGTGCTCCTTCATAATCAAACTATGCAGCCCATCATAAGTGTTCACTTTATTATCTACTATCCAGCCATCCAGTGCGTTGACTGAGGAGTCAACAAAGTTCACCCAAGTTTGGTCCTGCCTCCTTTGGTCTCTCTGAACTTTACTCTGTACTCCTCTGTGGTGAGTCCAAACCCCTCAATCAGTGTCTCCTTCGTGTGTGAATAGGACACAGCCAAACTCTTATCAATGGTCAGATGTCTATCTCTGCCCTTCACTCACTGAGAATAACTCCCAAAGTAGAGAGCCCCAGTGTTGGTGACCTTCCTTCTTCATGCTGCAAGATCTCCCAAAAGCTCAAAACCACTTGGTTATGTCATCTCCATCACTAAACTTTGGGACAATCCCTTTGGGGATCTTAGGGTCAAAATACCCCTCATTTCCTTTTATTGCTGCCACCATCCTTGGGGACTAGGCCACATCTAACCTTCTTTTCCTATAGGGCTAGTCTCCTCTCTTCGAGTTCCAGTCATTTCTCCTCCAAAGAGAGTTAATCAAGCTGGTCATGGAAGTTTCCTACCACCTTCCCAGTGGAGGGGATTCTAGAGTGACCTCTGTCACTTTCCACTAGTGAAGGGGGTCTGGGGAAGTTCTGTGATTCAGGTTCATCAGAGGCTTCTCCTTCACCAACTTGGGCTGTGAACAACTCCTCATCCTCTTCTGCTGTATGACCGACAGAGGAGTGGTCATCCCTATCTAGGTTTTCTACCTCATAATTTCTGAGGGCCTGTTCAGGGCCACTCTCTTAGAGGTTGCTCTAAAGCTAATGCCCCTAAGTTTGTAAAATCCCCTCAGATCTTTGATCTTCAGAAAGAGAGAATATGTTGATTGAGGCTCAGGACATGCTCCATTCTGCACTACTTACTTAGAAGTTATGGATACGCATTAAAAACCTCTACAGCTTTTTAAACCGTCACCCTAAATACTAAACTAATTTTTTAATCTTAATGTAATTGGAAAAGGGATGTAGCACAGGGCCCTAACAAATTACAATTAAATCTTATTTTTAGAAAAATCTAAACAAGATCTTACAAAATGCTTCTGATGCTAAAGACAGTTGAGGATTTCTCATGCACAATTAATCCATGACCAGTGGTACTACAAAACACAGGTTCAGGATCCACGCCACTAGGCACCAATGTTGCAAGGTGGACTATTAGGTGGTATGACTGGGGCGCCTTACAATACAATATTCTCACAATACACAGAGATGATCCTTGGATTCAACAGCAATAATCTTTAGCTCAGTTCTGGTAGTGTGGCAAAGGGCAGTCAGGCATTACTGGAGAAACATGTGTTAAGCATTTTACAGTACCATGATGGTGCATATGTAATTAAGACACCTCAAAAGAAATCTGACTCCAATTTACACAAATAGAGCTTATTTTGATATATATATAGACACCAAAATGAACTTTGTATTATACAAACAACTGGAGTTGTGAATTTTTGTATTGTTCAAAAATAAAGCAGTAAATCTTTCAAACTGGTTCCATTGAAATGAAAGGGGAAAACACAGGTGACACTCGGTCACTTGAGGGTGAGTTCAAACAAACCCTCCCATGGATAAGGTCTTGCAGGTCCCTAGATCAAGATCCAACAGTTGTTACTTTGTTACCTTGCCCGGGGAGTCCGGGTGCAGAGGTGACTTGGCTGTCCTTGATACTGAACGAGATCCATTGGAGCTGTCAAACTTGCAGCACTTGCAAAATCACACTTGCACATGAAGTTCCACCCTACCCACAGAGAGTAGAGGCCTTTTGTGCCCCAGGACCTGGGTTCAACTGCTGGATTTCTTCTACCATGTTCTGTGGCTCCGGGTGCAGAGGTGGAGGCAGCTGTCAATCTCCGGGGCAAGTCGGACCAAAGATGTTTTACGACACACTTGATGACTCCAACTTCAGGATGCAGGAACTGAGGCTGGAGATGTCACTCAAGGGGTCGATCACCCGAATGGTGATCACCAAGCCTTGGCTACGGTAAATGTAATCCACTGTTACCTCGGTGGCTGGAGGTCAACAGAAGTCGAATAGTGCCTTGAAACTTGGTGGTACTGCTCCGGGTTTGCAGGACACACAGCACATCGTTTTATCTGCAACTTGCAGGTTACTGATCTTACCAATCCAAGGGGCTCTGCTTCAGTTTCTGGCGTCCACTGGAGTCTCTCTTGCTATGAGCAACAAGCTTTTGCCACGGGCACACTTCAAACACATGATTCCAATATATGGTCTCTTCAGGGCACTTAAGGGTCCTCTCATTGACTGTGGCTGAGTCAAAAGTCCTGTTTTCAGTGATGGCATCTTCTTTGAACCTCTTCTTGGATTCAAAGTCAGAACTGAGGTTCTGGTGCCAGGGGAGCCCCTTAAATCCTATTTTAGGGAGTGTTAAGGTCATGATGGACAGTGTCCAATGGGCTACTGCTGCTAACCGCCACTGAGATGACAACAACCAGTGGGTGTACGTCACCTTTGTACTCAGAGTCCTCTAATTTAGGGTATTCTAACATTGCAGAACTCTTCCTTGGCTGTACAGACCTCCTAGCCCACCCTCAAGGCTTTTGGAGGTGTACACCTCCTGAATAACTAATGTTCCCACCTGTCAGGCTGGACAGAGCTGTAAGGGCTTTGTCCGCGAGTAGGGACCACAAATTACACATCAATGGTGGTGAAAACCTTTGAGGCTCACAGCCTTGATGACTGTAAGCAAGAGCCATACTGGGAGGGAGGAGGTACAACCTACTTCTTACCCAGGCCTTTGTCTCCATTCCGGAGGGGTGCTAGCTCATCCTACTAAGAGGGCAGACTCTTGTCATGGTGGCAAATTGCTCAGGGAAGCCTGCGAGGCACTGGGTCATGGTATCCTGGAGGGGCACCCAATCAGGGTGGCACCCCTGTGCATGCCAGCTCACCTTTGACACAAGAATCAGGTTGTGGTGAAAAAGAATGGTTTTTAACAGCAAACATGACACAAACTAGTATTTCTATAATGAAGGTGGCAAGTTCAAGTTTCCTCGGTAGCCAGCCCATGTTACTCTATAGACCGCTGGTCACTTACAGTAAAACCTTGCTTTATAGGGTTATTGTAGGGCTATATATATCTATAAACATATATAGCCACACCTTTATTGTAATGCACTCTAACTCCTGGGCTTAGGAGGACAACCTTAAGAGTGACTTCCTTATCTTAAGGCTGTGGTGTGGCACTGAAGCACCTGGTGTGTGCAGAGTCACTGGCTCTGCAGCACCTGGTGTGTGCAGAGTCACTGTCAAGCAGACAGGCTACTTGTGCAGGGCTGGAATGGCAAGCCTGCAGACACACTTTTACTTGGCTTACACAGGTAGCACAACCACTTCTGCAGGCCTGGTGACCCCTCTACCATCCTTGCACTGGGTACCACTGGTACCATTTACTCAGGACTTATAAGGGGTAAAGTATCTTACCAATTGGGTGTACCAATTCACATCACTTTTAGAGGAAAGAGCATGGGCACTGGGGCCTGGTTAGAAGGTCCGAGTGCACTATCAGAGTCAAAAACCTGCATCCAGCAGTCTAAAATGGGAGAACAAGTGGGGGATTATCTGCAAAGAAGCCCAGTTTCTAACACCTCATACATTTCATCACTGATGACATGGTCAGTGAACATCACTGATGACATCTCAAATGACATCACTGAAAACATCATCCACAGAACCACTCACACCCTGTTACAACCTATCATGCACTCATTCACATACCTATATAACCACTGACATACCCATTCAAAGACCCATACAAGTACTCACACAACCACTCACTCATCCATAGAGCCACACATACCCACTCACATACTCATACTTCTACTCACGCACTGGCCAATTCACCTATATAGCCACTCACATATCCACTCACTCACTCATACAGCCTCTCAACACAGCCACTCACACACCCATGCAAGCACTCACACACTTATTCACACACCCAAACAACCACTTACATACCCATTCAGATAACCATACAAGAACTCCTCATCCACTCACTCACCCATACAGCCATTCACACAGATACTCACACTCCAATACAGCTACTCACATACCAACCTACATAACCAAACACCCACTCAAACAATTACTCACTCATACAGCCATTTATATACCTAGTCACTCACTCATACAACTATTCAGATACCCACTTACTTACCCATACCGTCACTCACACACCCACTGACTCACTCATATAGCCACTCACTCAACAACAAAACCACTGATATACCCCCTCACTCACCAATACAGCCACTCACTCACACAGGTACTCACACACCTACTTATATACCCATACAGTAACTCACACATCCACACAGCCACTCAGACAACCACTCACACACAGATATACACTCACACACAGCCACTCGCTTAATGAATGTTAGAAGTAGTATGACTCATTTGTAGTAAACCTAGTATACTAATTTAAATTTTGTAGTAGATGAGAATATCTGTTTAACAATCTAAACTCTTCAAAAATACTTATACTCACTGAATGCTGCCATCAGTGATGTTATTTGAGATGTCATCAGTGCTGTCATCAGTGATACCATGGACCATGTCATGAGTGATGTGATATGTGGTGCCATAAGCAGTGCATTGCAGGGGCATAGGTTATAGTTAGCACAGGTAACTATAATTGCTGAATGTCACTGGTTTTGTATGATTGAAATCTCATCAGGTCGCATTGGTGGTCCAGTGTAAAGTGTGTGCGCTCTCTGAGTGCATGTGGTGAGATTGGCCTGCCCTCCCATAGGAATGCATGGGGGATATGTGTGTCCATGGTAATCCCTGGTGTGAGAGGAGTGCAGGGTCGAGTTTGGTATGTGCAAACTCGTGAGAATAAATGCTGTGCAATGAATGGTGTGTGCAGATTTATGGTGACTGGTGGAGAAGTGCCACTTTTAGAAGTTCAAAAAGAACTATTGATGGACAAAATGCAGAACAATGTCATACATTCACCCCAGTACAGAGATCTGGGCCTAAATCCATCGTTTTTTTGCTCACCATGCCATTACAGTTTGGACCCAGCCATATGCAAGTCAGTCTTGACCCTGCTCCCAATGGGTACAGTCCAGCCCGAACTGCCAGGCCAGGTCCTCCCTGGACGGGAAACAAGCATCCTAGGACCGGTTTCGGGGTTTCACCCCTCTTCAGCCAGGATAGCTTGATTCCAGTGGCATGGAGAGCACGGGACTCACGTCTGAGCACACCCGTCCCAATCAGGGTGACAAGTGCAAAAAGAACTATTGATGGACAGAATGCAGAACAATGTCATACATTCACCCCAGTACAGAGATCTGGGCCTAAATCCATCGTTTTTTTGCTCACCATGCCATTCCAGTTTGGACACAGCCATATGCAAATCAATCTAGACCCTGTTCCCAATGGGAGCAGTCCAGCCCGAACTGCCAGGCCAGGTCCTCCCTGGACTGGAAACAAGCATCCTAGGACTGGTTTCGGGGTTTCACCCCTCTTCAGCCAGGATAGCTTGCTTCCAGTGGCATGGAGAGCACGGGACTCACGTCTGAGCATACCCGTCCCAATCGGGGTGACAAGTGCAAAAAGAACTATTGATGGACAGAATGCAGAACAATGTCATACATTCACCCCAGTACAGAGATCTGGGCCTAAATCCATTGTTTTTTTGCTCACCATGCCATTCCAGTTTGGACCCAGCCATATGCAAATCAGTCTTGACCCTGTTCCCAATGGGAACAGTCCAGCCCGAACTGCCAGGCCAGGTCCTCCCTGGACTGGAAACAAGCATCCTAAGACCGGTTTTGGGGTTTCACCCCTCTACAGCCAGGTTAGCTTGATTCCAGTGGCATGGAGAGCACAGGACTCACGTCTGAGCATACCCGTCCCTCTCGGGGTGACAAGTACAAAAAGAACTATTGATGGACAGAATGCAGAACAATGTCATACATTCACCCCAGTACAGAGATCTGGGCATAAATCCATCGTTTTTTTGCTCACCATGCCATTCCAGTTTGGACCCAGCCAAATGCAAATCAGTCTTGACCCTGTTCCCAATGGGAACAGTCCAGCCGAACTGCCAGGCCAGGTCATCCCTGGACTGGAAACAAGCATCCTAGGACCGGTTTTGGGGTTTCACCCCTCTTCAGCCAGGATAGCTTGGTTCCAGTGGCCTGGAGAGCACGGGACTCACGTCTGAGCATACCCGTCCCACTCGGGGTGACAAGTGCAAAAAGAACTATTGATGGACAGAATGCAGAACACTGTCATACATTCACCCCAGTACAGAGATCTGGGCCTAAACCCATCGTTTTTTTGCTCACCATGCCATTCCAGTTTGGACCCAGCCATATGCAAATCAGTCTTGACCCTGTTCCCAATGGGAACAGTTCAGCCCGAACTGCCAGGCCAGGTCCTGCCTGGACTGGAATTAAGCATCCTAGGACCGGTTTCGGGGTCTCACCCCTCTTCAGCCAGGATAGCTTGATTCCAGTGGCATGGAGAGCACGGGACTCACGTCTGAGCATACCCGTCCCACTCGGGGTGACAAGTGCAAAAAGAACTATTGATGGACAGAATGCAGAACAATGTCATACATTCACCCCAGTACAGAGATCTGGGCCTAAATCCATCGTTTTTTTGCTCACCATGCCATTCCAGTTTGGACCCAGCCATATGCAAATCAGTCTTGACCCTGGCTGGTCTGTTCCCATGAGGCACAGGGTCAGACTGATTTGCATATTGCTATGTCTGAACTGGGGTGGTGGAGTGAGCTAAAGAATGATGATGGATTAAACCCATATCAGTTGACTGGGGTGAGTGTTTGATTTGCTCAAATGCTCCGTCCATCATCCCCTTTGGTATCGCTTTGTTCGCCCTAAGTTGGCAGGATATGCCCAGACGTGGGTCCCAAGCTCACTTTGCCACTGTATTTAAGATAGCCTGGCTGATGAGGGTTATGAACCCGAAACCGGTCCCAGGATGCTTGTTTCCGGTCCAGGGAAGACATGGCTTGGCTGTTCGGGCTGGACTGTTCCCATGAGGCACAGGGTCAGACTGATTTGCATATGGTCATGTCTGAACTGGGGTGGTGGAGTGAGCTAAAGAATGATGATGGATTAAACCCTTATCAGTTGACTTGGGTGAGTGTTTGATTTGCTCAAACGCTCCTTCCATCATCCCCTTTGGTATCACTTTTAGAAGTTGGCATTTCTGTGTGCTATGTGTCTGCCTGCCTGATGTGGAGTGCATGTCTGGCTTGTGATTGACAGGAGCTGAGAGGGCTGGGTAATTCCAGGAGCCAGGGTGAGTCTGCCCAGTGGTGACTAGAGAGATCTGCATCTAGATGGGAGGGAGGAGTTGCACCTGGGACCTGAATAGGACTGTGCCTTCCCTCCACAATGCTGGCTCCACTCCCTGTGGTGCGTCTGAGCACCTAGCCCCCACCTGACAAAGGAGAGAGGAGCTGAGCACAACAAAGTGCTCCAAAGCTCCCCTAAACCAGTACTGGCTGGTACCCCCCAAGCCCTGTGCTGTGACACAAAGGAAAAGGGCATATAAATATATATAGGTTGTGACCCCATGAAAGTGTTCTGTACTGGTGCTGTTTCTGCGGGAGTGCGGCTGCTGGGCCCAGGGGGAGCTGCCATGAAGGCTTGCCTCCCTGTGCCCTGCCTTGCCTTTAATGGATGGAGGACTTTCCTTGCTGGGGCCTATTCTTTTTATCCAACTTTCTGTTGCCCCTAACGCCAGTGAAGCACTATCTTTCCCCCAAGGAGGAACATGTGGGCCTTGGCAGCGCTGCGCTGCATGAGGAGGAAGAGGGAATCCCCAGCGTAGGTATTACCCCCGTGATGCCGATTTAGCGGGTGCCCACACAGCTTATTTTTATATTTAACTGCGGGTGCCCACCCCGCGATATTTGCCTTTTAGCGGGTGCCCACCCCGCTTTGTGTAATTAAATGGCAGGTGCCCACCCCGTTGCCGCTTATTTTTATATTTTATTTACCCTAGCCGTGGCCCGAGCCGCGAGAGGAATCTCCTCCAGGCCACTGCCTAGCGCGACCCAGAAGTCAGGCAAGCCTTGCCTGGGACATGGGCGGGCCTGTTGCCTGCCGAAGAGTGCGGAAGCTGGGCTGCATGAGAGGAGGACGGGAGCCTACCCCTCCTCCCCGAATGCCCATGACAAGTCTCGGGGCTCCCAGGATGGGGTCCGGGTGAAGAGTAAAAGGCGGTTGAGGCTGCCGATGGCAGCGCGGTGCTCCCAGGAGCAAGGGGAAGCCCCGTGCTGCGAGGGAGATGCAGCCGGATCCCCCAGCGAGGCTCTCATGCGTGAGAGAGCCCCGCCCGCTGCCTGTGAGAAGACCCGGCCTCCAGGAGCGGGACCGGGTGAAAAGGAGACCAGAGCCCCAGAGATGAACGGAGTACTGCTGTGGAGTCCTGGTGAGTGGGGGCTCCATGTGGTTGGTGCCCTTTGAGGCACAGTGCCATTGTCACATTTCTGAGTGGCCCCGTCGAGCAGCGGGCCGCTCCAACAAAGCGGGGCCTGTGGGGCTCCAACGCTTGGGGGTCACAATTGTTTTAGGAGCCAGCGCGCTCCAATGAGGGCCCAATAGTTTAGGGGACCCTGAGGACCACAGTGCTTGGTGGCATGATTTATTTACAGAGCCCCGTGTGGCTCCAACGAAGGGGGCACAATTGTTTTAAGGGCAGCTGAGAGGCCATGCCGCATTTTAATATTCCCAGCTGCCCAGCAAGTAGTGGGCAGCTGCACCGTTTAGGTTATTCATTCCTTGGGGAACATGTTTGAAGTTAGGAGTGAGGTGAACTCCTCTGCCCCAGTAGTTTTCTTCACAGCTGCGCAACACTTAGTGCCAGCTGCTACGTTTAGGCCTGCGCAGATTGCGCACCACTGACTCCTGCTGCATTAGCAGCGCGCCCTGACTTTTGGGACACAGGGCATTTAAGCCACTTTTTGAGATGGCCAGTTGGCCAGGGGGACTGTAAGGATTATAGGACGCCAGGCCCTAATGTGATTATGTGGTGCTAGGAAATGTAATGCATGTAGTATGTTTTACGCACCCTGTTTTGATACCTCTAAATGTAGTTTTATGATTATGAGGTTGGTTCGCATATTATGGTTTATGCTAGTGAGATTATGTTTCACTGTGTGATTTATGCCCCTAGTGTGAATTATGCTTGGGAGGTTAGGGTCTAAAGTGTTTAGACTTATGAAAGGATTGCATAATGTGTTTATGCTGGTAGGTTGGCGCAGAATGTAATTTGCGCCTGATGTGATACTGTGCATAATGTAGTTTATGTTACAGGCTGATGCTAAGTACAGTGATTACCAGTGGCTACTGGTTGTCCGTTTATGATCTGTTTTACTTTTACTAAGTTCGATTTGTGATGGTTCTGACAGTGGCCCAGTGGGCCCTCTCAGGTGTATATAATCCCTTGTAGATATGACCCAGTGCCAGGTGGCACCATGTATATTATGTGTTTACTATTCTAATGTGTTATGAGAATACAAAGGCTATTTTTGATATAACCTTGTGTGGAGTTCCTTTTCTAGTGTGCCTGGAATGTTGTTGCTGTGTGCGTGTGCAAATGCTTTACACATGGCCTCCGGGATAAGCCTGACTGCTCGTGCCAAGCTACCAAGGGGGTGAGCAGGGGTTATCTTTGGCGTGTAACTCCCTTGTCCTGACTAGAGTGGTGGTCTCTGCCTGGCTTTGGTGCAAGCCTTACCCAACCAGAGATCCCATTTCTAACAGTGACCGAGTCTCTGAGTGGGTCTTTGAGTGGGTGCATGAGCGTTTATGTTGATCTGTTAGTGGGTGTGTGAGTGTCTGAGTGGGTCTGTGAGTGAGTGCATATGTCTCTGAATAGGTGCGTGAGTGAGTATATGAGTCTCTAAGTGGGTCTGTGAGTGGGTGTGTGAGTCCCCAAGTTGGTGTGTGAGTGTCTGAGTGAGTCTGTGAGTTGGTGCGTGAGTGTCTGAGTGGGTCTGAAAATGGGCATATGAGTTTCTGAATGGGTCTGTGAGTGGGTGAGTTAGTGTCTGAGTGCTCTCAGTTTTGCCCTTTTCTACTCTTTTTTCTACCCTCTGTTTTACCTTTCCTGCTTGTTTTTCTGCCCTCAGTTTTGCCATACATGATCATTTGTCTAACTTCTGTTTTGTCTTTTCTGCTCATCTTTCTACCCTATCTTTTATCTATTCTGCTTGCCTTTTTGCCCTCAGTTTTGCCTTTTCTACTTGTTTTTCTGCACTTTGTATTCCCCTTTTTTGTTTTTTTTCCCTCCCCTCATATGGGGGAGGGGGAGCGCTGTTATTTCAATGGGAGCTACACAGCCCCCCTACCCGGGCCGGTTACAGCCCACCATAATTCAATGGGAGAATGGGAGAGGACGGCGGCAATGTATATGTATATATATATATATATATTCACTGAAAAAACCATAGGTTTCACACATGTTATAGTTAGCTGGACATTTCACTCGTACAAAACCAATGAAATTTCCCCGTTATAGTTAGTTCAGCTAACTATAACTCGCGCGCCCGCAATCCACTGCTGATGACGTCACATATTACATCACTCATGACATGGTCAGTGACATCACTCATGACATCACTGATGACATCTCAAATGACATCACTGATGACATCATCCAGTGAATGTCTGTTTTTCTGAAAATTAAATATGTTTTATATATGTATATCTCAAGGTCGATGGAAGAATAAATGGGTATATAAGTGTCTAAATGGATGATTTGTTTTTGAAAAATTGATTGTGTAACTGACTGATTAAGTGTATCATAGTGAATACATGGCTTAATGAGTAATGTTTAAATATGTAAATATCTGTATCAGTCTCTCACTTTGTGTATAAGTGGCTGCATGGGTTGGTGAGTAGCTACATGGGTGTCTATATAGGTTATTAGTTGGTTTTTTGAGTATCAGTCTGAGTGTCTGCATGGTTCGGTGGGGGGTATTACATAGTGCATAGGTGCATGAATGAGTGACTCACTGTTTGTATGTGTTGAAGACAGCATGTGTGTAGGACTGTATGGGTGGATGAGTGTGTGTATGGGTGTGTTAGTGAGTGAATGACTGTCTCAATAGTGTCTTTATGAGTAACTACATTTTTTTTAAACTAGTATATGTGACTATTGGTGTATATAAGTGAGTATATGTGAGAGTGAGAGATTGAAAGAGTTCCTGTATGAATAAGTATGTGTTTCTATAAGTGATTGTTTAAAAGACTAAGTATGTGTAAGTTTCCGTAGAAGTAAGTGTGGTGGTGTGTGTATAACTGTATATGCAAGTAAATGTATGTTTGATTCTTTATTAGCATGAGTGACTATGTGTGTGAGTAACTCTATGGATAAGTGGCATTGTGTAACAGTATGTATAGGTGTATGAGTACATATGAGTGAGTACATGTATGAGTGACTGTATAGGACTGTTGGTGAATGAGTGGATGTGTATGTGGATCTTAGAATTACTGAAGAGGTTGTTGTAACTGGTATTGATATGTCCATTGTTTTGAAAATTTTAGTCTCTATTTTTGAATGTGTGTATCAAAGGATATATTAGGGTGAGAGGAGGTCTGCCACTCTATCACAAGGATGATGTCATCAGTGATGTCATCAGTGATGTCATTTGAGATGTCATCAGTGATGTCATGAGTGATGTCACTGACCATGTCATGAGTGATGTAATATGTGACGTCATCAGCAGTGGATTGCGGGCGCGCGAGTTATAGTTAGCTGAACTAACTATAAAGGGGGAATTTCATTGGTTTTGTACGAGTGAAATGTCCAGCTAACTATAACATGTGTGAAACCTATGGTTTTTTCAGTGAATTTGCAAGGTTTTTTAAATGCTAATTCCTAACTATAACATGTGTGAAACCTATGGTTTTTTCAGTGAATTTGCAAGGTTTTTTAAATGCTAAGTTATGTATTTTTATTTATATTTTTTAAATATTTTTTTTTACAAAAATGTCCTATGTATTCATTTATATAATATCTTTATCCTTTAATTTTTTTTGGCTCATTTTTTTATAAATTTTCAATTAGGATAAAGTTGAACAGCATAGTTAATACTTTCTATTAAGTTATGTTCTTTTTTTTTTTTATATTAATTCTTAGGGTGCGCGCTCAGAGCGCGCACCTAGTACGTTTGCGTAAGTTTTTATGAATTCCGTTTTACGTTATTTACGTACGTATACATACGTATTTTTTCGCGCTCGGAGCGGGCACCCAGTACGCATGCGTACGTACGCATGCGTGCATGCCTCGTTCGTGCTCCACGCGGTACACTTCCGTATACGCGAAGAGTACGCGCGCTGTCGTTCACGTATATGCGTGTGCTACGTATGCACGTTACGTACGCGCATACCACGTATGCGCATGCGCTCGTATGCGTTCGCACATTGGTAATTGCCCGGTGCGCGCTCCGAGCTTGCTCTGTGCGCGCACCTCGGGTTATGTTCTGAATAAAACAACACTTCTAATTGGTTTTCATTACTTTCAGTTTCTGATTGTTTCAACACCACACCCAATCCCCTCATTGCAAGTCATGTGATCAACAATAATCACTTTTGATTGGTTTGAAGTACTTTCAGTTCCAGATTCTTCCAACACCACTCCCACTTTCTTCATTATTAGTTCTGATTCCCTTGGAGAAGGAGCTAATCTGTTGTTGAGAGACAATGGCTGAGCAGCAACCATCTTCAGAGAGTGAACAGGACACTCTTGAGAGACAGAGGAACAGGAAGCAGAAAGACAGCTTTATATGGCAGTTTTTTACTTTCCCTGAGGGACAAAAAAAAGTGAATGCACCGAAAGTTACTTGTGTATTGTGTCAAAAAGTCTTATCACGTGGGAATGCTAACAAGAAGTATTCTTTTAGCATACACACAATGATGAGACATGTTGAGGCAATTCATCCAGTGACTTTTCGTTGAGCTTCTGGAGAAAACCCTCCACCTGCTCAGCCGACGACATCTGCAGCAGCTCAGCCGAGCACATCTTCGGCAGCTCAGGCTAGCACTTCTACTGCGATGGTGCCTTCACCTTTTTCTACACCTCTTGTTGGACCACCTTGTTTGGCGAGGTTGTCTACACGGTGCACTGATTGCGGTAGTCTTATTTCTGTGGGGGAGACCAGTCTTGATCTCCTTCAGCGAAAATTTGATGCGCATCATTGCTCTAGGCCATCGATGTTTTTTCTTTTTTTCGTTTTTCTCTTCCTGTTTCCCTACATTAACTCAAGGGCTCTTTTCAGAGCCACCTAAAAACTAAACCCAAAAATATTTTTGGGGGATTTTTTTTTTGTTTTTTTTGGGGGTGCGCGCACGCTGCGCGCACCCGAGGAGGTTTTTAAAAAATTTTTTTTTTTTTTAATTTTAATGAACAAAGAGGGGTGAAGAAAAGGAATCATGAAAAGGAAGGATTAAGCAATTCAAATATTTTTAACTTATCTTTTTTTTAAAATAACATATTTTGATAAAAAACATTTTTACTAATTTGCAAGGAAACACAATTTCATTTTTTTATTTTTCTTTCAAGTTCTGAAAAAAAAGAAAAAAAGTATTAATATTCAATCATACATTTTATAAAGCAGTACATGTTTTACATATTTTACAAAGCAATTCTTTGCCCTTTTTTTGCTGTTTTCAGAATTTTTTAATTTTCACTTAAAATAATGAAAACAATTGTATTCATCATTTAACAGCGGGCAAAAAAAAAACAATCTGAAAGATTGTTTAAAAAAGCCCCAAAACTATCCACACTAAAATATACTTTGGTAGAAATATTACATATATATTACAAATACCTTTCTAGATGAATAACAATTTTGTAGATATTCCATCTTTAAACATTGTTGCAAAAGCACATATGCCAAAATAATATCTGTCAAAGAAGTCCACATTTGTTTTTATTACTTTTCCTTTAGGCCAAATAGTAATTTCAAAATCCTTTTTAAGTGAAATCTTCAATTATAATCCTTTAAAATTTCAAAAAATGCTTTCTTCAGATGCAGTTTTTAGTTTTTAAAATTTAGGTTTCAGAAAAATTAAGTAAGAATTGGGTAAATCATAAGGCAAACGTTGCTTGAAAATCAATTGGGAATCATTACACAGTGTCCAGCCTTTTTCACATTTAAGATAAACTGTGTAATGTCCAGAAGTTACAGTAGGTCCTTCATGAAAAATTATTGCAACTGTAACAAAAGTGTTTCCAGAAATTGATAATTGTTGTCCTATAAACTTCTTTATTAAAGTATCCAATTTTGAACCATCAGCTCTACAACGTTGCATCATTAAAATTACATACTGACCGTATTTCTGTAAAAATAACGTGGAAAACATGTCAGATTTGCATTCAGAACATTCCATGTTGTGATTGGCATCTTTAACTAATTTACTAAAAGTCACTGATTTACTTTGTGGTAATGGTAAATATATGAACCTTTCAGAATCAACATTACTACTGCATGTGTTCATACAGTTTTCACAGCAATGTTCCCATTTATAAGAAACACCAAATAAGTTTTCTACTTGTACTCCTTCATCTTCAAGTACCGTCAGCATATAAATTAAGAATTCCTGTGCATCTTGCTGAACATTTTCTTTAAACTGCGTAGATCCTGAACATACATCTAAAAGATTTCTAACATCAGAAGCACTTTCTATTTTAGTTTTATCATTACTGAGCTTCTCATAAAGGAAACTCAGCAGAGAACAGAATCTTTTTCCATGATTTACTTTTATCTGCTCTTGCAAATTTTCAAGATAAAATACAACATTCAGCACTACATTTGCGTAGCAGTTGACACCAGAGCTATTTTCAAAATGACAACCAACAACCTCTTGAACACTGTCCTTTTTCTTTTTGCTTACAATCACTTCACTCTCCTTTTGTTTTCTCTTCTGTCCATCCTCATTACAGATATTCTCAATTCTCCTTTTCTGAGAAACAACATGTTTTTCAATCACAGGATACTGACCTAAATGAGGAGCATAGGTTCTTCTTAATCTATTATACTCCTTAACACAGTTTGCATCAGCACTAACTTTTGAGTCATCAAAGTCTATCATAAATAAACCAGATAATGCCATACCTTCTTTGAATACAGTAGAACCAATGTTTACAAAAGCACTATCTACAGTTAATCCTTGAGACTTGTGAATAGTTACAGCATATGCTAGAGAAAATGGAAACTGCTTCCTACGTACATACAAGTCTTTCACTATCAAAAAACGAACTGAACAACGACTAATGTCTTTAACCTCTTCAATCTGGTCAAATTTTATTTTTAAAAATTCAATTCCATCTTTTTTCTGGTACTTCTCATAACCCACAACTTTACCCATAGCTCCATTTACTAAACCTTTTTCTACATCCAAATTTCTCCTTAAAATCACTCGACAATTCATGCAAACATATCGATTTTTTTCTAATCCAGCTGTTTTTGAAATGTTCTTCTCTAGTGAATCCAATTTATTTTTCAGTTTGCCTGTTAATGTAATAGTAATTCCTTCATGTTGAATTTTGTCCACTGCTTCCATTTTCTTAATCTCTTCTTTTTCCAATTTCAAAAGTTCCTCATTGAATATTGAGCATTCGCGTATTGTTGGCATTAAGCAGATTACAGTATTTTTTTCAGCAATGTTCTTGAATATTTTCTCTGCAACTATTGTTTCTTTTGGAAATAAATTATGTAGCATCCGACTCTGTAATGCTTTTTTGCCATCTTCTGTGAGTAGTCCAATTCTGATATCTTTCAGAATACTTGCATAATCTTCATTGTTTGCTTGCCTCATATTGGTAGTGAGTTCTTTGTACTCAAAGAATGACCAAATGTTCGCATTACCAATGCTTCCTAATGACTTCTTCGTGTCCACATGTGTCACAGTATTAAACACTGGTTGTCCTTTAACTGGAGTGAGCTGCAGTAGATCCCCAAAAACTATAACATGTTTTCCACCAAATAGCACGTCATAGTCTCTTTTTAGAATTTGCTGCATTCTTAAATGCACAAAGGAAAGCATTAAGGGGCATATGCATCAAGCCAACGAATACCGATTCCTTAATAGCGAAAAATAAGGAATCGCCATTAAGGAATCGGTAATTGGCATGCATCAACAGATTCGGTAAAATTTTGCGATTCCTTAAAAATCGCTAAATTTACCGATTCCTTAATAGCGGGGCACGCAAACGGCCTCACTAGCAAATAGCGAGTTCGGTAATACCGAGTTAGCTATTACCGAATCGGTAATAGCGAAATCGCAAATTGCCGCGTCGCTCCGGGAACGTGCAGATGACATCACCAACCAGGAAATACTGCTGCCCCACCCACATAGCCTCGACAGAGGAGCAGACAGGAGCTGGGAAGAAAGACTGCCTGTGCAGAGTGAGGCCACACCGATTCTGCAAATCACATCAGACAACCATCATGGCGCAGGAAGTGCCATCCAGCGCAGAATCTGCACGCAAGCGCAAGAAGAAGTTTTCGGACAGGGAGCTGGAGTACCTCATCGAGGGAGTCTCCAGCAAACACGACCGCCTCTTTGGCAAGCTGTCCCTCAAGGTGCCTGAGACAGAGAAGCGGCGCATCTGGCTGCGCATCCGTGAGAGGGTGAATGCGGTTGGCGTCACTACCTGCAGCATCGACGACCTTAAAAAACGGTGGTATGACCTGCGGAAGCGCGCCAAAGAGAGGATTGCGGAGAGGCTCCGGGAGGCTAGCAGGACTGGAGGCGGCACATCTACAGCACCATCCAACACCGCCCTGGAGGACCTTGTGGAAGGGACGATAGAGCGGGAAGCCGTCGTGGGGGTGACCCAGATGGACACGTCCGGCGCAGCCACAAGTGCCCAAGGTAAGATGCATGCCTGTGCCACACCCAGCATAGCGTAAATCCATACCCATGCCCCCAGCCCAATCTCACTGTGTCTGCTGCTCTGGCACAGACAGCTCCACACATGACACTAGTGCATCTTGGGAGTTGTAGTCTAGTCAGCCCAGTGTGCATGTACAGGCGTAAATCCAATGAGCATACACCACATCAGTTGTACATGGATGGAGACTGTTCATTTGTTGGACCACAGAGGGACATTAATGGGTACAACACTATGTAGGTGTAATCATCCCACTAACCATGCACTGTTTCACACACAGATGCATCACCTGGGGACTCTGACGACAGCGACCAGCTGATCATTTCGGAGACACCCGTCGAGTCAGACCAGGAGACAGCGCAGGATGCGCACGCATCGCCAACACCTGCCACCCCACCAGCACCACCTCCACCAGCGCCACAATCAACGGCACCAGCACCAGTGCCACAAGCTAAGGCACCAGCACCAGCGCCACTAGCCAAGGCACCAGCAACAGCGCCACAAGCAACGGCACCAGCAAAACAGGCTGCAGCTAGTACAGCCACAATACCGCAGAGGCACAGGCACCAAGTTGCGCCCTTGCAGGAGATGGTAACACCCCCCCCCGCAATTGGCACCCAGGCAGCGCACATCCACACCACCTGCTGCACCACCTGGAGGCTCAAGACACGCACGGCGTCACAGGGCTCGTCGCAGTTCCGTCTCCTCAGCAGAACAGGATGTCCCAACAACCTCTGCAATCGAGGAGAGGATGCTGCGTACACAGCGCCTGCAGGGACGACATGTGGCTAGCATTAGCTGCAATATCGTGCGCCTTGCGAGGGAGATGCGCGCCATGACTGCAGCAGTCACCGACATGGGCACGGCGGTCAGGGACATGGGCATGGCGGTCAGGGACCAGACCACTGCGGTTGCTGAGGGCAATGCTCAGCTCAGGGAGGAGGTACATGAGCTCACCCGTGCCATGAGGGAGGGCCATGAGTCCCAGAGGAGGAGTAACCGGCAGCTAATGTTGCGTTCCGCCGCCGCTACCAAGGCCATACAACGGCACAGCAACAGCACCGCTGTGTTGGCACGCCGCACAGTCTCCCTGCAGGTGGACCTTGGGCACTTCTGCGGGGATGTCGCTAAGTCACTGGGACACATCACCACTGCTGTGGAACACCTTCAGAGCAGCACATGCAGTGCTGCTGCATTGGGAGGGGATGACACTAGTGAGGCTGCCTCCAGTGTCAGCAGCGTGTCACTGGCAGAGGCCAGCACCAGGCGCCGCAGTTCGCGTGCCTCCACGGGGACAGGCCGTGGTGAGGCATTGGATACACCTGAGCGGAGGCTTGGGGTACGTGGCAAGCGCCACTAGACAGTTGGACATGCATGCAGGACCATGGTGGGGCAACCATGGCCATCCAATTATTGTGTATGCACAGGCCTGACTTTAAGGCACCTTTTATTTACATGAATGCAATCAGAGCATGATTTACAATGCTAGTTTTGTTGCACAATTCTCAGTGCTACTGTGCATTAAACAGTTGCACCACATACTAACTTGTAATGTCTCATTTTCCCATGTTTCAAAAATGATTTTGCATTATGTATGTCCGTCTCCTATGGCCCTCTGCTGTGTTTGGGATGTGTGCCTGTCGTTGTTGGGCGGGTGGTTGGTCATTCCGGGGGTCGTCATCCCTGTCCACCTCTATGGGTATCCCCCTTCTGGTGGCAATGTTGTGCAGCATTGCACATACAGCAATTATCCGGCAGCATGTTTCAGGTTGGTATAGCATGGCGCCGCCAGTCTTGTGGAGGATTCGGAAGCGGCTCTTGGGAATCCCAAAAGTCCGCTCTATCACATTCCTGGTGCTGATGTGTGCAGCGTTGTAGCGATGTTCCTGCGGGGTTGCAGGATTTAAGTATGGGGTGAGTATGTATTCACGCAGGGCGTAGGCACTGTCACCCAGAAGATAGGAGCATAGACTTAGCATTGGTGATGTACATACATGTGTGGTGTTGGGGTGGGGAAGCGTAGTTCTACGTACCTAGCAGGAGTCCCTCTCCAAATTCTCCGTTGATTAGTCGCCTGTGCATTCCACTGTGGCGGAGGATGTAGGAGTCGTGTGTGCTCCCTGGGAATTGTGCCACTAGGTCCGTTATGACGTTATTGGCATCGCACACAACCTGCACGTTGATCGAGTGCTATGACTTGCGGTTCCGGAATATGTACTCATTTGCTGCGGGAGGACATATGGGGATATGCGTGCAGTCGATGCATCCAATCACATGTGGGAATTGTGCCACCTGGTAGATTGCCTGTTTGGTGCGGTCCAACTGCTGTGGGGTTGTGGGGAAGCTGATGTGTGTGTGTAGCATTGTCAGCATGGCATCTAGGAATCTCCTGAAGAAGCGTGACAGTGCGCTTTGTGACACACCTCCGGCCACCGCAATTACCCCCTGGAAACTCCCTGAGGCCAGTAGGTGCAGGCTGCATAGGACCTGAACGTGCGCAGGGATAGCATTTGTCCTGTGTGTCTGGTGCTGCAGTAATGGTCCCAGGTCTGCAATCAGGCGCATGATCATGGCACAATTGAGGCGGTACTTCTGGTACACCTCGTCCTCATTCTGCCCGAGCAAGGTGATGCGCAGTCTGTATACTCGCTCCTGGACCCTTCTCCTGCGCTGTCCTGCTGCATTGATCCGCATCCTCCTTGCAAGCACGTAGAGGGCAGCCATTTTGTGGGAGCCAACAGGGTCTCCTGGGCCACCTTTAAGGGTTTGGTGATTGCCTCAAGCATTCGCACATGTATTTATTTTTTTGCATTTACTTTTTTTTTTTTTTCCACTTTACCTCCAGGTTTGGATTCCCCTTATTTAGCTCTTGCAAAATAGCGATTATTGGGATTTTCGTTATTAGCGAGTTTTGTTGCATTGGGGTGCGATTCGTTATTTTCTATTGGCAGTTCCCGGGAGCTAATAGTGATTTCGGTAATTGCTAATTCGGTATATAGCGATTCGGTAAATTAGCATTTTGGGTATTAGCGATTCGGTATTTCGCGGTTATTTATTTTGCGATTCGTTATTTGCTCAGGTTTTGGGTTGATGCATTGGGATTGGGTATTTTTACCTCAATACCGGGAGCTATTAACGATTCGGTATTTTACCGACTGGATTTTGGCTTGATGCATAAGGGTGTAAGTTTGATACCATGCTCACCTCATCAATAATGAGAACTTGCATCTTCTTCAACACTCTTGAAACTTCAAAGCATGCTTCTCCTGTTAGCTTGTGATATTGTATTTGGTTCTCATGCTCCACTGGTAACATTAGCAAGCGATGTAAGGTAATTCCTTTTATGTTATAGGCTGCTAACCCAGTTGGAGCAGTTACAACATAAGACAAAGTGGAAGCTGTTTTTTGCTGTAGGTAGCTTCTGATGACTTTTATTAAGAAACTTTTTCCAATTCCTGCTTGTCCACTCACATACATCCTGATTGGTTCAAATGATGTGCATGAGCACTCTTTATTTTCATGTAGTAATCCATGATCAATTTTTTTGGTGACTTCTTCATAAATTTGTTTTTGTTCTTCATTCAGTTGTTGTTCCAGATTTAGTAAGTCTATTGAATCTTCCTGTGCTTGATTCATAGCCGTTTCTACTTCAGTCATGGCTATTGCAGCTTCATTTTCAACAATAGGTTGTCCTAGGGGATCTTGACTGAGTGTTCCAGAACTTTGGCTGTCTTGAGAACTGTCTCTAGCTACTTCAGCTGCAATTGTACTTTCCTGTTCTATTTCTTCATTTAACATTTGCACGTAATTCGTGAAAGTACTGCATTGAATTGTTTCTTTATAAGCATTAAATGAATCTTCATAGCTGTGAAATTCTCCCAGTAGTTCGTCCTCTGAATGCCATGGTTTAAACAGCTGTAAAAGTTCCAAGTAGTAAAATTCCTTTTTCTCAGTTGTATCACAACTGAGCTTCCTGTGATTAATCAAACTTCCTTTTGTTTGCTTCACCAAACATCCTTCTTCACCAATGACTTTATATTTTCCATTATTGATGTCTTCTGTGGCTTTCCATGAAAAAATGTAGTTCTGCAGCACTTCAAAGAGACACATGTTCTCAAGATGACGACTTCTTTTTGGGTAATACGTGTCCAACATGTTTGATTTCAAAATATCTGTACTTTCCGGGTTATACTCGGCCAAATATTCAATTTCTGCAACAGATTTCAGTACCCGATTTCTCATTCCTGCAAGGCCTAAACTTACCCAAATTATTCTTCTGGATTTCGAGTAAAGACTTGCAGATGATAACCTATCTGAGCATTCGTAGGATCCAATTTCTCGATGCGATAACATCTTTAAACTGAAACTGTATAGCTTCTTACTGACAGTTTTCTCATGAGAAATCTCTTCCCACATTTCCTTCAATTCTGTTTTCTCAGATTTAGTGATGTATGATGTGACATACCGAGCAACAGCAATAGAATTGTCTGCCACATACTGAATATCCATGTTAGCATTCCACATGGATAAAATGACTGGGTTGTAGTCATTTATGTATTTTGACTCTTCTTTTCTTCGTAGGTTGTGGGTATTCTTAGGTGATTTTCTTGTAATAGTATGTCGCACAGCTGACATAAAACTGTTTACTCTTCCTTTTGAAAGAACAGGTCGTGGAAATCCAAATCGACATTTTGTGTAGAATTTATCTTTGCTCTTGTACTTTCGCCGACAGTATTTTCCACACTCATGATTTTGAAAACGTAGAACTTGCTCTTTTAACTTTTTCTCTTGTGTGCTTTTAGGTATAGCACATGTTGCATATTCTTCAATGAAACTTAAAACTACTTCATCTGCATCTGTTCCAAATTTTGGGGCATCCTTGATCCACAACAGCATATGAATATGAGGAGCACCTCTTGCTTGGTACTCTTTTCTCCAAAAGAAATCCACAACTTCTCCAAGAGGTGGATTTTTTTTATTGCAGATGAAGGACATCATAGCCTCAAATCTATGATTAAAATATCTGCAAACATTAACCGGATCCAATGAGCACAGTTCTCCTGCTGTCTTGTATTCGATGTTTTTAATGTTAGAATTTGCCTCTCGAAGAAAATCCAGTAAATCATCCCAAGCGTACTCGGCACAGCTTAGGGTAAGGAACCATGTTGGTGTTCCTAAATTTCGTAACATGCATTTTACTTCTCCCTGGCGTCGGTACCAATATTCATTTGTCCCACGCTGACAAGCCATCAGATTGATCAATTGTGTTTCCAAATGATCATCTCGGTGCTGCACTTTGTCCATAAAATCCTTAGCAGACACATTATGTAGATGTACTCCACTTTTTAAAATGTGATTTACTGCATAAGATAGTGCAGACAAGTCGCTTTCAAATAAAAGATGAAACAAATAAGGAATACTTTGACGAAATCTTGGATCTTCTGCATATAATCTTGTAGTCCGATACTCAGAAGCTGGAATCTGTTCTGGGCGTTCATCATAATGTCCACCTTTTCCTGTAGGAAACAGCTGGGGAAAACATCGAGCTTCCAAGCTCTTCTCCCATACACTCACGGGAGTTCCTTTTGCTTTCTTCATCTGAAACAGACCAATAGTGTCTCCCATAACTTCTTTTGAATGAAGAGGATGTATGCTAAAATGTTCATAAATTTCTTCTTCTTTTGACTTGTCCACTTTTTCAATTTGCCCAGTTGGTGTTTCTGTGTCTTCTTGTAAATCTTCTTCATCTACATCTATATAAATTGTTTCATACCATTTATTATTCCTTTTCAAATATAAATTTGCTCTTTGTACTTTCCGTACATCTACCAGCTCCTGCCAAATCTTCTTATTCTTTGTAGGTACACCATTAACCAGAATAACTAATGGTTCAGTTTCCAAAGTATCTGCATCAATAGTTTCCATATTTTTCTTCAAATCCAATGGCAAATACACCACTCTTCCTTTTAAACCTCTCAGTAAATCTGAAGGAGGTAATTTACCAGTTTTGGGCTCCATACGTACTATGGTCTGGAACGGATGAACACATTGAATGACTATAGACTCATATGTATTTAAATCAGAAAGTTCGGCAGGAATAGCATCCAATTCTAAATTATTATGTACAGCTCTGGTCGGCATTCTATTTTCTTCTAACTTGTTATAACAGTATTTACAAATACGCTGATTTTCACCTAATTGAAAACAATTTTCCAGAAATATATATGTTGCAAAATCCTTCCACTTATAATTATCTTCATTTTCACTTTTTTTATACAGATCAACATTCCTTGTTTGAATTTTATAATGGCTTCTGCGGCAACAAATACAAGTAATATTTGGTCTTTCATTAGAGATGATAGTAAATTTTGTAATTTCATCCTCAAAATTTTTAGTAATAATGAGTTCTACATTCTGTTCCTCATTTTCCTCATTAACTGTGTCCTTTTCTGTACTTTCTTGTTCTGGACCAAAGTAACAAAACTGAATCTCATCGGTAACCTTCACTACATCTGATACAGATCCACGGAACAGAGCATTATTCAACTCATTTAACTTTACTGCTGGACTTTTAGCAAAATACAATGTTCTCACAAACTTTCTCATTTCAGTATGATGAACAGCCAGCATCCTAAAATGGTGAAAAACACTTTGACACACTTTCCTAGATAGTCAGAGAATGTCCTTGCAAACCAGTATTCTCTCTCACTCTGCATGGATCTAGTCTTTGAAGCACCTTAATCTTCTGTTTTACACTCTTTTTACTATATTCTCTTAGAAAGTCACGTAATTTATCAATAGATTCCTGACGCACAGTACAAATACTACTACATTTCCAAGTGTACACTGGGGCTTTTGGACGTCTCCCCATAGCCTCAGCAGCCATCACTTCTTCCTCATTTCTTGGAACCATTTTCTCTTTTTCCATCACACAACCATCTCTAACTTCATATGCTCTACCATTGGTGTCAACTGCATGCAACAAACTATTACTTTGAAGATAACTCTCTTCATTAAAAAATGGTTCAGTACTTGAACTGTGCTTCCATTCTCCCAAGAACACTTTACAAAAGTTACTTTTTTTCACTTCTCTTTTCCTTTTGCTTTGTGACTTCATTGCATTGACTAATTTGTCTAATCTACGCATCCTATTCAAAATGAAAATAAAAAGTTTTCTTTTTATTTCCAAAGCCTTACTTACAATATTTTCTATAATTTTTTTTTTCTTAATACATTTTGTTTTTTTCTTATATTTTTTCACATCCTTTAGCAAATTTAACATCACTCTTCTCTGAAACATTTTTCGACGAATGTTTTTAAAATCTAATTTTCGTGTTAAATCACTTTTACTTACTTCTGATTGTACATTAGCTTTTGTTTTTTGCTGTTGACTCTGTTGTTGCTTTGTACCTAAAACACTGTTTGTTTTACATTTATTTTTTCCATTTTTTTGTTTTTTGAAGATCTTTTTTAAGAAATCTCTACTTTGCTTACCAGTAGACTTTTTCTTTTTTCCATCACAAGCTTTTCCTCCTATTTTTTTTTCCAGTTTTGTCCAGATATAGTTGTTGTTGCTTTTCTTTCCTCTTTCTTGTCCTTAAAGGCATTTTTTTATTTTTTCACTGTTGATCAGCAATTCCTGCAAGAAACTGTAAAAAAAATACCTTTTTGTAATTATAATTCATTTAAACATTTTTTTAGCTTTTCAATAATTTAAAATGTTTTAGCATTTGCCTCTCATTTGCGATTTAGTGATTTCTGCTGAGTGCTAACCACCACATTTGAAGAAAACAAGCTGTCCCTTTCCTGCAAGTGCATGTTTTACAGAACAACTGCAACACAAATTACATCTCTGGCCACAATTCCTGTGCGCACACAGCCTCATGTTGTGATTCTAAGCAGAAAACAGAATTTGATTGGCAATTTCAAAGCACACTTACTACTGTGGTAGAGCAAGTGATAATTACTGTTACAGCCTGACACATTTTCCTTGTAGATTACAGAGGCAGAAAAGAGCACATGTCCTAACAGCTACTTCATACCATGAGCATGTGCAGCCTGGGTGAGTGACTACACTAGAGCAAAGGAAATGAGCCTTGGTGACGTTGAATGTCTTTGCGTTACGCAGTGCTATCTGAAACAGCACACAGAGCTGAGTACTATGCATGGGAGTGTTGGAGAAGCTGCTGCGTGTGTGCCAAGAGTGTGTTTCTGGAGACTGTGTATTGTCTGGTGCAAGACAGATGAGCAAAGAGGCTTCCTAAACTGCATGAAGACTGCAGGGATGTATGTAACAGTGCATGTGTGCTAAGGGTTATTTTCAGTTTTGAACATATGGCAACTACCTGTGCCTTTGCTATTTTGAAAGGAAAATCTACCCTGTTTGTTTCAAATGTTTTAGCTTTTGCCTCTCATTTGCAATTTAGTGATTTCTGCTGAGTGCTAACCACCACATTTGAAGAAAACAAGCTGTCCCTTTCCTGCAAGTGCATGTTTTACAGAACAACTGCAACACAAATGACATCTCTGGCCACAATTCCCGTGCACACACAGCCTCATGGTGTGATTCTAAGCAGAAAACAGAATTTGATTGGCAATTTCAAAGCACACTTACTACTGTGGTAGAGCAAGTGATAATTACTGTTACAGCCTGACATATTTTCCTTGTAGATTACAGAGGCAGAAAAGAGCACATGTCCTAACAGCTACTTCATACCATGAGCATGTGCAGCCTGGGTGAGTGACTACACTAGAGCAAAGGAAATGAGCCTTGGTGACGTTGAATGTCTTTGCGTTACGCAGTGCTATCTGAAACAGCACACAGAGCTGAGTACTAAGCATGGGAGTGTTGGAGAAGCTGCTGCGTGTGTGCCAAGAGTGTGTTTCTGGAGACTGTGTATTGTCTGGTGCAAGACAGATGAGCAAAGAGACTTCCTAAACTGCATGAAGACTGCAGGGATGTATGTAACAGTGCATGTGTGCTAAGGGTTATTTTCAGTTTTGAACATATGGCAACTACCTGTGCCTTTGCTATTTTGAAAGGAAAATCTACCCTGTTGGTTTCAAATGTTTTAGCTTTTGCCTCTCATTTGCGATTTAGTGATTTCTGCTGAGTGCTAACCACCACATTTGAAGAAAACAAGCTGTCCCTTTCCTGCAAGTGCATGTTTTACAGAACAACTGCAACACAAATTACATCTCTGGCCACAATTCCTGTGCGCACACAGCCTCATGGTGTGATTCTAAGCAGAAAACAAAATTTGATTGGCAATTTCAAAGCACACTTACTACTGTGGTAGAGCAAGTGATAATTACTGTTTCAGCCTGACACATTTTCCTTGTAGATTACAGAGGCAGAAAAGAGCACATGTCGTAACAGCTACTTCATACCATGAGCATGTGCAGCCTGGGTGAGTGACTACACTAGAGCAAAGGAAATGAGCCTTGGTGACGTTGAATGTCTTTGCGTTATGCAGTGCTATCTGAAACAGCACACAGAGCTGAGTACTACGCATGGGAGTGTTGGAGAAGCTGCTGCGTGTGTGCCAAGAGTGTGTTTCTGGAGACTGTGTATTGTCTGGTGCAAGACAGATGAGCAAAGAGACTTCCTAAACTGCATAAAGACTGCAGGGATGTATGTAACAGTGCATGTGTGCTAAGGGTTATTTTCAGTTTTGAACATATGGCAACTACCTGTGCCTTTGCTATTTTGAAAGGAAAATCTACCCTGTTGGTTTCAAATGTTTTAGCTTTTGCCTCTCATTTGCGATTTAGTGATTTCTGCTGAATGCTAACCACCACATTTGAAGAAAACAAGCTGTCCCTTTCCTGCAAGTGCATGTTTTACAGAACAACTGCTACACAAATTACATCTCTGGCCACAATTCCTGTGCGCACACAGCCTCATGGTGTGATTCTAAGCAGAAAACAGAATTTGATTGGCAATTTCAAAGCACACTTACTACTGTGGTAGAGCAAGTGATAATTACTGTTACAGCCTGACACATTTTCCTTGTAGATTACAGAGGCAGAAAAGAGCACATGTCGTAACAGCTACTTCATACCATGAGCATGTGCAGCCTGGGTGAGTGACTACACTAGAGCAAAGGAAATGAGCCTTGGTGACGTTGAATGTCTTTGCGTTACACAGTGCTCTCTGAAACAGCACACAGAGCTGAGTACTACACATGGGAGTGTTGGAGAAGCTGCTGCGTGTGTGCCAAGAGTGTATTTCTGGAGACTGTGTATTGTCTGGTGCAAGACAGATGAGCAAAGAGACTTCCTAAACTGCATGAAGACTGCAGGGGTGTATGTAACAGTGCATGTGTGCTAAGGGTTATTTTCAGTTTTGAACATATGGCAACTACCTGTGCCTTTGCTATTTTGAAAGGAAAATCTACCCTGTTGGTTTCAAATGTTTTAGCTTTTGCCTCTCATTTGCGATTTAGTGATTTCTGCTGAGTGCTAACCACCACATTTGAAGAACACAAGCTGTCCCTTTCCTGCAAGTGCATGTTTTACAGAACAACTGCAACACAAATTACATCTCTGGCCACAATTCCTGTGCGCACACAGCCTCATGGTGTGATTCTAAGCAGAAAACAAAATTCGATTGGCAATTTCAAAGCACACTAACTACTGTGGTAGAGCAAGTGATAATTACTGTTACAGCCTGACACATTTTCCTTACAGTTTAGAGAGGCAGAAAAGAGCACATGTCCTAACAGCTACTTCATACCATGAGCATGTGCAGCCTGGGTGAGTGACTACACTAGAGCAAAGGAAATGAGCCTTGGTGACGTTGAATGTCTTTGCGTTACGCAGTGCTATCTGAAACAGCACACAGAGCTGAGTACTACGCATAGGAGTGTTGGAGAAGCTGCTGCGTGTGTGCCAAGAGTGTGTTTCTGGAGACTGTGTATTGTCTGGTGCAAGACAGATGAGCAAAGAGACTTCCTAAACTGCATGAAGACTGCAGGGATGTATGTAACAGTGCATCTCTGGCCACAATTTTCTGTGCGCACACAGCCTAATGGTGTGATTCTAAGCAGAAAACAGAATTTGATTGGCAATTTCAAAGCACATTTACTACTGTGGTAGAGCAAGTGATAATTACTGTTACAGCCTGACACATTTTCCTTGTAGATTACAGAGGCAGAAAAGAGCACATGTCCTAACAGCCATGTGTGGTAAGGGTTAATTTGTGTTTTGAAAACAGACTGCCCCTTTCCTGGGTCTGCAATTCTTACAGAACAACAACTTCACAAATTAAATCTCAGACAACAATTCCTATATGCACACAGACTCATGCTGTGTTTGTAGGCACAAAACACAGGCTGCCCCTTTCCTGGGACTGCAATTCTTACAGAACTAATGCTAATTTCAAATGTGTTGCCATTTTCCTCTCATTTCTTTCAAAGTGATTTCTGCTAAATCCTAACCATCACAATTAAAAAGAAGCTGTCCTTTTCTTTCAACTGCAAGTCTTACTTTTCAACAGCAACACAAATTAAATCTCTGTCAACAATTCTCTGCACACAGACTCATGGTTTGATGGTAGGCACAAAACAGTATTCCTCATTGTTACCAGTACACATTAACTTATGGTGAAAACATACTCCATAATATTTAACTAGTTAAAGACAGTTAAATATCTCCCAAACCTCAAAATGTAAAACATAACTTTTGAAGAAGATTCACAATTCTAAAATATATATCAAACATCACCACATACTTCCCCTCTCAAACTCATAACTCACCTTTAAAATTAGTTAGTTGTGAAAGAAATGTGCCACTCAAACAGCAGACTATCAGAGTCAGAATATCAGAGCTCTACACCTCTCTCCTCTCTCCAGAACCAGTAAATGGCAATGTTTCCCTCTCTTTTTTCACACATATACATGTTAATTTCAAATCTCAGTGCTTCCCACTTTTTTTCAAATGAAATCACACATTTCTATTGGTTGAAAACTTCAACCCCTTTCCAAATGTACCCAACTTGACTTCTGCCTGCTACCATAGCAACAGCTCATGGAACACTGCTGTGAGGACAGAGGTCAGAAGTTCAGCACACAATGTTTCAAATCCAAAGAGCAAGAGTGGTTCACCTGTCCAACCTAACAGCAAATCCAATCTAATCTTCTGTGGGAACACAATTTTCTGCACCAATACAAAACATGCTTCTAAAAATATACACATACAGCCTACCTTTTACTGTTAAAAGATTTGAATCAGCCAATGTGTTCTTTTTATGTTAAATAAATATGTATGCCTCCATTTTACAACTGTCTTTCATTTCATATTGCCTTTCTACTGAAAGACACGCCCTGAGTGCATCCAGATCTCCTTGGAAGATGTTCACAGTGTGGATTGTAGGTCACAGCTATGTCTTCTGGAGTGAAAAGTTTGCAGAAAAAAGAGGTATGGTGAGAGACCTTGCTTTGCCAAATGTAGACATTAAAGGTATTGGTCAGAGAGGGTTAAAGTGGCACCAATTAATGCCTTTGGTGAAAACCTTTCTACATCTCCCACAGCCTAACCTTATTATTGTGCACTGTGGTGGTAATGACCTAGGCACTCTAACTGGGGTAGGTCTGGAAATGCTTATTAAGGACACCTTTGTGCAATTGATGTCTCTTTTTCCACAAACTGCCTTTGTATATTCTAATATATGCCAAAGGCAAAAGTGGAACTGGTCCAACCAATATTGTCTGCAGATTGACAAAGCAAGGAAGCACGTCAACAAATCTATTTCTGCTTTCCTCAGAGACTATGGTATGGGTTCTATATACCACAACAACTTGCGTTACAACATGCAAGACATTTATAGAGGAGATGGTGTACACTTCACTGATGAAGGCAACAGAGTCTTCCTCTTGAACTTAAGACTCTGCATCGGTACTTACTTGTAGGTACCAAAAAACACACAATGAACACAAGGGCTCTTTTTAGAGCCACCTTATATCTAAACACTTAAATGCGATTTTTTATTCTTTTTTTAAAAAAAAATTTTTCGGGTGCGCGCTGGGTGCGCGCACTCGGCGATATTTTTTTTAACAATATAAATCTTTTTTTTTGCCCTACAAGGTCCTACTGTGACCCCCTTACAATGCCTAGTGGGTCAATATCTCCCCACTCTGCCCCCTTTACACGTTCTCCCCCTTTGTTTCTCACCCCCTCTAAATGCGAGAGACAAAATGGCAGCTGCCGCTTCCTGATTTCCACTGATTCGAATGTTTACTTACTTCTAACAACCAATCAGAAGTGCGCTCGCGCACTGCCGAGTGCGCGCACCCAGCGCGTACGCTGCGTGCTTACAGATATATATATTGATTTAAATGCTTTTTTCTCTGGAAATACTGAACAGATTTACACCAAACTTGCAAAAGGCACTTCATGGACCTTTTAGCTACCTGTCTGCCAAATTTCACATAATTCTGTTAATCCGTTCAGGCTGTAGCTGCGACTAAAGTCCCTATGGAAAAATCCATGGGGAAACCGTGTTTTGGGACCCCCCCCTTTTTCTCGGCCCCTGCTTGACGAATCACCCCGAAACTTTCAGGGTAGGAGCTGAGCGGAGCGCCCCATTAGTTTTGAAAATTTCGCGAGGATTCGCCAATCGGCGCCAAAGTTATTCAAAATAGAATTTTGAGATTTCCTATGGAAACTCGGTCCTAACTATAACTATCTACTGGCGACCGCCAGTAGATAATATATATATATATATATATAAATTCACTTAAGAAAACCATAGGTTTCACACATGTTATAGTTAGCTGGACATTTCCCTCGTAAAAAAACAATGAAATTCCCCCGTTATAGTTAGTGCAGGCAAGTATAACTCACGCGACCGCAATCCTCTGCTGATGACGTCAGATATTACATCACTGATTACATATGTGTCTTTCTGAAAAATAAATATTTGTAATATATGTATAGCTAAAGATTAATGGAAGAAGACATGGGTAAATAGGTGTCTAAATACAGTGATGTAATATCTGACGTCATCAGCAGAGGATTGCGGTCGCGTGAGTTATAGTTGCCTGCACTAACTATAACGGGGGAATTTCATTAGTTTTTTACGAGGGAAATGTCCAGCTAACTTTAACATGTGTGAAACCTATGGTTTTTTAAGTGAATTTGTACGTTTTTTTAAATCCTAAGTTATGTATTTATTAATATTTTTTTTTTCAGGTTTTTCACCGTGCGCGCACGGTGCGCTTCGAGCACCGTGCGCGCGCTGTGGGCAGTCGGTGCGCTTCGCGCACCAAGCGCCCACGATGCGTTGTGCGTGCCGTTCGCGCACGGTGCGCGCACCCCACGCTTTTTCGAAAAAAATAAAATGTTTTTTTCACCCATGGGGGTCCTTCAGTGACCCCCTGACAAAGGCTAGGGGGTCAGGAACTGTCCACCCTGCCCCCTTTTCACGTTCTCCACCTTTGTTTTTCACTGCCTCAGACTGCGAGAGACAAAATGGCAGCCGACACTTCCTGATTTCGACCGATTCGAATGTTTACTGACATCTAACAACCAATCAGAATTGCGCTCGTGCACCCCCCTTTTGTCTCAGCCCCCGCTTGACGAATCCCCCTGAGACTTTCAGGGTAGGATCGGAGCGGAGCACCCCACCTATTTTGAAAATTTCGCGAGGATTCATCAATCGGCGCCAAAGTTATTCCAAATAGAATGTTGCGGATTTCCTATGGAAACACGGTCCTAACTATAACTATCTAATGGCGACCGCCAGTAGATAATATATAGCTCCGTTCGCACCAAATGAGAATCACATCACTCATGGACGGGTGCTGTGCTGCGGCAGTGCATTCCACAAATATGGCTCAAAAATTGCTTGTATTTCAGGAAAGTAAGCACTCACGGGTGGCGTTTTCAACGATCATTTGTTTTCAGAACAAACGCGTTTCGGCGGTCCGCCTTCTTCGGCGTTACCGACACACCGCAGGCAGCCGTCTTTTAAGCTATCATAAGCCAGGGTAACCATCGACAATGAACAATACAAAAAGCGTCAAAATGAGCGCCATCTTGTAATGTGTGATGTATACATTTCATTACCATCACATTATCGCAAATGCTGATGCGTTTTGAATAAAACGATATCACAATGTAATACACAATCAATTCACATTAGTAAATTATAAATTCATTATCTGTTATTGATGACATGCGTCGGCAATATCACGGTACTCACAGTGTGCTTACAATACTCGGAGATGCCTTTTAACACCTTCGTACAATCTTGCCGTGTAACTGCCAATTATTTGTGTGACATCCTATTCATTAAAATCTAGCCATGGATCGGCAAATGTCCTTTGCATACTGATGTACCCTCTATGTATAAATTGTCAGGCATGCTGCAGGTAATCATCGACAAGGGACAATACTGATAGCTTAAAAATGAACGCCATCTTGTAGTGTGTGATGTCATCACAGTTTTACATCCGCTAATGCTTTATGAATATCCCAATATCACCTTCTAATACACAACCAATTTGCAGTGAAAATTCTAAATTCAAAATTTGAAAATTCATTATCTGTTAGTGATAACATGTGTGGGCAATATCATAATGTTTATGGTATAGTTTTGGTGCTCGAGAATATCTCTTATCACCTGCATTCAATTCTACAGTGTATCTACCAAATAGCTATGTGACATCATATTCATTTAAATCTAGCCATGGATCTTTTCATTGTGTGGGAGGGCACGTCTGAGTCTGCAAGGGGCTATATTAAGGATTTGAACAAGAACAATCTAAATCTGCAATTTTGTGGTACGGTTAGTCCAGTGGCAGGGGACTACCTTGACCTGAAGGTGTTTGTGTCAGGGGAGAATTACACACAGCCCTCTATCGCAAAACCACAGCCGGGAATTCCACGTTGTTTGCAACTAGTATTCATCCACCCAAATTGATATACAGCATCCCTTATGGAGAGCTTTTAAGATTAAAAAGAAATAGTTCAAGAACATGTGACTTTGAAGCAGCTGCAAAAGAATGTGTAGCTAGATTTGAGGTGAGGGGTTATGAATCGGCCCTTCTAGAAGGAACACTTCAGAAAGTTAGAGGGATCCCTAGACAACATCTATTGAAAGACATTAAAAGACAGAAGAGAGGGTCCAATGTCTCATATGAGGGTAAGTCAAGGATGATCACCACCTATTCAGTGGAGGCAAATTTCTTGAAACATATGCTTAAAAAGAACAGGCATATTCTAAAAACGGATAATGTTATAAGTGAAGATATTCCAGCATATCCGTTAGTTACTTTCAAGAAGGCAAGATCATTAAGAGATAGGCTAGTACGAAGCCATCTAGAAAAGGAACCCCATGCAATGGGAACCCTCAAGGAAATGGGCGGATTTTTCCCGTGTGGGAAATGTAAAGCCTGCTCTAATAGCAAAAGGGTTTTGACATACAAAGTTCCAGATATGAACTTGAAAAGATCTATAACTAAATTCCTGACCTGTGGCACTTCATATGCTGTCTATTGTTTGGTGTGTTCTTGTGGCCTTTGCTACATCGGCAGCATCATCCACAGCTATTCCCGTTCCGCACGCCGCTCTGAATCTACGGCGGCAGCAGACCCACACGGTTAAAGTAGTGGTGCCATCTGTGACTGGGGTCGGTCACAAAAGTATCTACAAAAGTTACCCCACAGGTGGAGGCACAACCCAGGATAGCTTTTCTTCCACACACGCGGCCCCTGAAAATCTGCCGCCGACGCATTTCAGGCCATTCGCCCTTCTATCCTGGGTTGTGCCTCCACCTGTGGGGTAACTTTTGTAGATACTTTTGTGACCGACCCCGGTCACGGATGGCACCACTACTTTAACCGTGTGGGTCTGCTGCCGCCATAGATTCAGAGCGGCGTGCGGAACGGGAATAGCTTTAATTTCATTTTTCCACATTCACGTTTTACCCT
Source organism: Triturus cristatus (assembly GCF_964204655.1). Lineage (NCBI taxonomy): Eukaryota > Metazoa > Chordata > Amphibia > Caudata > Salamandridae > Triturus > Triturus cristatus. The sequence continues at coordinate 502,188,367 of NC_140580.1, forward strand.
GGTGGAATTGATTGTATTTCACAAATGGATTTGATGGCAGTACCTTATTTGAGGTTTGATTGTTGAACTACCAGCCCCATAATTCATGTGATTCCCATTCAAGGAGTTATTGAAATAAAAGAAGGGAATATGCTGGTTGCTGCTTACCTGCCTTTCATTTGAATCGCAAACCGCCCATGAAGAAGGGCGAATGGCCTGAAATGCGTCGGGGGCAGATTTCCAGGGGCCGCGTAAGTGGAAGAAGAGCTATCCTGGGTTGTGCCTCCACCTGTGGGGTAACTTTTGTAGATACTTTTGTGACCGACCCCGGTCACGGATGGCACCACTACTTTAACCGTGTGGGACTGCTGCCGCCATAGATTCAAAGCGGCGTGCGGAACGGGAATAGCTTTAATTTCATTTTTCCACAGTCACGTTTTACCCTGGTGGAATTGATTGTATTTCACAAATGGATTTGATGGCAGTACCTTATTTGAGGTTTGATTGTTGAACTACCAGCCCCATAATTCATGTGATTCCCATTCAAGGAGTTATTGAAATAAAAGAAGGGAATATGCTGGTTGCTGCTTACCTGCCTTTCATTTGAATCGCAAACCGCCCATGAAGAAGGGCGAATGGCCTGAAACGCGTCGGCGGCAGATTTCCAGGGGCCGCGTGTGTGGAAGAAGAGCTATCCTGGGTTGTGCCTCCACCTGTGGGGTAACTTTTGTAGATACTTTTGTGACCGACCCCGGTCACGGATGGCACCACTACTTTAACCGTGTGGGACTGCTGCCGCCATAGATTCAAAGCGGCGTGCGGAACGGGAATAGCTTTAATTTCATTTTTCCACAGTCACGTTTTACCCTGGTGGAATTGATTGTATTTCACAAATGGATTTGATGGCAGTACCTTATTTGAGGTTTGATTGTTGAACTACCAGCCCCATAATTCATGTGATTCCCATTCAAGGAGTTATTGAAATAAAAGAAGGGAATATGCTGGTTGCTGCTTACCTGCCTTTCATTTGAATCGCAAACCGCCCATGAAGAAGGGCGAATGGCCTGAAATGCGTCGGGGGCAGATTTCCAGGGGCCGCGTAAGTGGAAGAAGAGCTATCCTGGGTTGTGCCTCCACCTGTGGGGTAACTTTTGTAGATACTTTTGTGACCGACCCCGGTCACGGATGGCACCACTACTTTAACCGTGTGGGACTGCTGCCGCCATAGATTCAAAGCGGCGTGCGGAACGGGAATAGCTTTAATTTCATTTTTCCACAGTCACGTTTTACCCTGGTGGAATTGATTGTATTTCACAAATGGATTTGATGGCAGTACCTTATTTGAGGTTTGATTGTTGAACTACCAGCCCCATAATTCATGTGATTCCCATTCAAGGAGTTATTGAAATAAAAGAAGGGAATATGCTGGTTGCTGCTTACCTGCCTTTCATTTGAATCGCAAACCGCCCATGAAGAAGGGCGAATGGCCTGAAACGCGTCGGCGGCAGATTTCCAGGGGCCGCGTGTGTGGAAGAAGAGCTATCCTGGGTTGTGCCTCCACCTGTGGGGTAACTTTTGTAGATATATATATATATATGACCTTTTTACTTCTTCGGAAACACCGGGACACTTCCTGCGCCGGTGCAACCATGTGTCCGAAGCCGCCCACAATAATCCATAAAGTTTCACCAAGTACTAAAAAGTACCGTCACACTCCCGTCAGGAAATAATGACCGCTCAAAGTCCATCCGTCATTTGCAAGATCAAATATTTATTATTTACACAGCTTTAGCCAGAAAATTACCCTACGCGTTTCGGCGACCTTCGCCTTGGTCACGGGTAAACAATCATCAAATAAACACATATTTAAAGCACAGCGTTACGTGCAACGTAACAAGCAACAAAATAAATGACGGACTGTCATCTTGAAAGCTAAAACTCAAAGTTGTCGGCCATCTTAGAGCAGTGTTGTGAGACAAATAAAGTTTTTCGTTTTTTAGTTGAAAAACAAACAAACATATCTGCAACAACGGACCTTCAAAGTTCATTGTAGAGGCAATCCTCAATACCAATTGATTCAGTTCATCAACATTACTTTCGTATTTAAATGCATAGGTATCCGATATATTTCATCGAAAAAGGAATCGTATCCAAAATGTATGTATTAATGTAATAATACATATAATGATTACCTATGCTCTTATCCATACTAAGTTCGAGGAAGTGTTTAGTCCTCGACTGGCTCACAGACAGTCAGAAACTCAGACTTGACATAATGAGTTTCTGCCCATATCAGGTTTCATTATTGAAGGCTACTATCACACCCCAAGTGGGTGAGAACAATAGATAAATTAAATCATAAAAGAACAAAATTTCAGTTCACAGCCTTCATTATAAACTGCAAGACACTGTTTGACCAGGAGCAGTGCAGTCCAAGTGGACAGTGGAAATTTCCATTATACGATATTATGAGCAAAATAAGTTTCAGTCCACATGGACAAAAGTACTGTCCCAAACTGCAAAACATTACTAACACACATACATTTCAGTCCAAGTGGACAGTGGTGCTTTCTCACACTGAGACGTGGTAATCAAATCTTCTTCATTCCTTCTAACTGTTCAATAGAAACTGAAACAAAAGGAAGAAGGAAGGAAATCCAAATGAAGAGATCACGTTATGACGTCAATAACAAGATAAACTATTAATTCAATTGGGCCCGCCAAGTAAGAGCAATCAAAATGACAACACATAAACACACACACATTGTAACTGATGGATGGTTTGAATATATATATATATATATATATTCCATACGCAAACCATACCGCAATTGCAGCAAGTAGAAGCCCACCATTCGGAGAAGTAAGTCAAATGTAGCTTTAATTTTCAAGGACAGCAGTCACAGAATGCAGCATTACGCGTTTCGAGCGTACAACGCTCTTAATCATATGCAGTCCAGAGGCTCAGCTGTTCCCACCTTAAGTATGCTGTGGTAGTGAACAGCGAGGGGGGACCACACACACCTTCGGTTTTAAAGTAACCTTCATCAATGTTAATGTTTTGATTGAGTACACGCACTTTGGCAATTAGAGTACATATAGTAGCTGAACTCCCATATTTATTGCATCGTGCAATTATTTCAACACAGAGTTCAAACTTTGCATCTCCATTGTCAGTGCTATCCGTAATCGGACTCCATTACCCATGATGCTTCATCTTGGTGTTCAAGTCACGGTGTGGCCTTCCCCTAAATTGCGACATTTAAGATGTGACTTACTTCTCCGAATGGTGGGCTTCTACTTGCTGCAATTGCGGTATGGTTTGCGTATGGAATATGGAGGCGGTGACGACGCCAAGAAGCCCCGACCCGCTTGGAAGGGTGCCTGCTTCGTCAAGGTGCATTTGGATTTATTAGTGAAAGGCACCCGCCGGCTGCATCTACTATGGCCCAGGATGGATGGTTCCTGCGGTGCTACCACCGAAATGGGAGGCTCCGCCACTGAATCGAGGGAAGGACCGCTGGTCCTGAAACCATGGAACATTTTGGGTTGCAGCCAGGGTTTTTGGAGGGTGACCTCCGCACTTAGGAGAAACAAAAGGCAAAAAGAAAGGACACCAGCGAAGCAAGACACTGACTGAATGGTACCTGCTATGAGGCTGAGCGCTCGTGGAATGAACGGAGGAAGGATTGTTACCATCAAGGGAACTATTCCCTACAAGTAAGAAGGATATGGAAACTTTTTCCTTTCAAATAGATTAACAACTTTTCCTCAGTTATCCAAGACTTTAACATCTTAAATGTCGCAATTTAGGGGAAGGCCACACCGTGACTTGAACACCAAGATGAAGCATCATGGGTAATGGAGTCCGATTACGGATAGCACTGACAATGGAGATGCAAAGTTTGAACTCTGTGTTGAAATAATTGCACGATGCAATAAATATGGGAGTTCAGCTACTATATGTACTCTAATTGCCAAAGTGCGTGTACTCAATCAAAACATTAACATTGATGAAGGTTACTTTAAAACCGAAGGTGTGTGTGGTCCCCCCTCGCTGTTCACTACCACAGCATACTTAAGGTGGGAACAGCTGAGCCTCTGGACTGCATATGATTAAGAGCGTTGTACGCTCGAAACGCGTAATGCTGCATTCTGTGACTGCTGTCCTTGAAAATTAAAGCTACATTTGACTTACTTCTCCGAATGGTGGGCTTATACTTGCTGCAATTGCGGTATGGTTTGCGTATGGAATATGGAGGCGGTGACGACGCCAAGAAGCCCCGACCCGCTTGGAAGGGTGCCTGCTTCGTCAAGGTGCATTTGGATATATATATATATATATATATATATATATATATATATATATATATATATATATATATATATAAATATATAAATATATAAATAGTTTTGACTTAGTTTCCATAGGAAAAGCATTTCTTTTTTGCCATCAGCTTAGGTGCCGTTTGACAAATCTTAACAAAATAGCCAACATTTGTGCAATGCTCACTTCAGCTGCTGTCTTGGAAGTTTCAGGGTAATTTGTCAAGTGGGGGCCGAGAAAAAAGGGTGTCCTAAAATGTGGTTTCCCCGTGCAATTTCCCATATTGATTTTAGACACGACTGCAGCCCGATCTGCTGAATGGACTAACACCAAATTTGGGAGAAAGGTAGATCTTGGTCCAGAAAGCAACCATTTTGTAATGTGGTGTAAATCTGGTCAGTAGTTTTTGAGATATTAACTGACTTCTAATTTTGTATATCTAGGGACGTGGATCCCCGTGGATTTGCAAATCCACGCGCCAACATCAATGTCATGATTGGCTAGCCACAACCTGAGAGGAAAGTTGCAGCTGCCATTTTATTCATCGTGTCTCAGTTCCCAGTGGGGAAAATAAAGTAAAAAAGTGATAGAATGGGTCAGAGTAGCGGTATCCTGACCCCATGGAACTAATGGAGGGGTCTGTGAGGGGCCCCTCATGGGCAAGAAACTGTCTAAAATCATCCTTTCTTTTTTTAATCACACGAGGATATGTGAATCCTGAATTTGGATGGATTTGGGTAGATCCACGGATCAAGAACCCAATTGTTAAAAAATAAACTCACTCACAGATCCACAAACCTACTCACACAGTCAGTTCCACAATCACACTCACACTTGCACACCCACACAACCACTCATACATCCAGGCAGCCACTCACACACGCACTCACAAACCCTCAAAACCACTCACATGCCCACTCACTGACCCACACAGCTTTCACACACCCACTCCAACACCCACTTATACACCCATACAACCACTCATACACCTACTTACACACCCACACAGCCACACACACACTCACAAAATCTCAAAACCACTCACACACCCACATAGCCACCCACACACATAATCACACACTCACTCCCACATCCACTCACAGACCCACACAGCTAGTTTCACATGCACTTACACACCCACCACCCACTCATACATCCCACTCACACACCCTCACACACCCAGGTTGCAAGGGCATTAGAGTTAGGAAATAGCATTAAAAAAACATAGAAATTCACTGAGGAAACAAAAGGTTATATGGACATTATAGCTAGGTAATAATATTTTAAAAACCTTTGAAATTCACTGAAAAAAACGCTCCCTCTTTAATCACTACTAATTATCCCACATATTACATCCCTTATGACATCTTCTATGATATCATTGATACTATCACTGCAAAATTTGCAGTGAAATTATTGATGAGAAAACTGTGCATGGCGGGAGTTTATAGTTACCTCAGGACCCAAGTTATAGTTACTTGAGATAACTATAAGTATATCTGCTGAATCTCTATGGATATATACACAACCACTCACTCATACAGCCACTCACACACCCACTCACTCATACAGCCACTCACACAACCACACACATATATATATATATATATATATATATATATATATATATATATATATCCAGACGAGAACTCCATGAAGGGGGCCCCCAACCCTGCAGGGCAGCCTCTGTTGACGGGAATGGAGAGACCCGTTGAAGCACGACGTGCACATATCAGAGAGACACAGAAGCCCAATGCTGGATTCCATCAATGCATTTATTCGTCTGGGAGAAAGCAGCAATTAAAACCCTACGCGTTTCAGCAGATTGCCTTGTTCACAGGTGAGTAGGATTGCTAGCAGTATTGGCATCATTATATCACGTGGCTCAGCGTTTTCCTGCATATACCAGCATGCACCTTCATTGTTCTTGCATCGTAGTGTGAGTATACTAGTAACGTTGTGTTTTTGTGAATTTAGAACACTGTGTGCTCTAACTAATTGTAATTTTAATTGTACTCTCTTCTTTTATGCAGGAAGAAAGGAAGGGGCCCATCACAGCAACACGAGCACATTCACGGGCCACCTACCCTTTTCTTCAATACCTCAAGAAGAGCACCGATGAAGAAACTAGATAAGAACTTTTCACATATTTTTGTCACTATAGTTTTCACTGTCAGAGTTCGACGGTTACTCACGTATTAGTATCATGCCTCGTTGATTATTATGCCACTAGTGCGCAAGAAGCAATGTATTCTTCCAACGAGATCCTTGACCTTACCGACAGATGCTTACAGTGCGCGCCTTAGCGGGTAACTGCACACACCGATTTGGTCTGCACGCCACTTGGTACATACACAAAATAGTACTAATGACTATTGTTTGCACTGCAGCACGTAAAAGAAGGCACTTATCACAAATTGATAAATTCAGTTACAGGGCGCGGAAGTAGACAGCGGTCTACAATGTTTGAGGTCTGCATATCATTTGCTGCTATTACGCATATGTATAACTGAGCTCAATAATATGGACCTAAGACACTTGTCTGTAATATGTTACAATTTAATGTGAACAGGTACCTTATTAACAGATCCATTTTGCCACTCGGCACAGAGATATATTTTACCTGTATGCGATATTGGCTTAATCACAGAAATCTGTCGATATTGAAGGCTTTGAACAGTTATATGGAGTGAATATGACATGTTCCAATATGGCGGCTACTCGCACACTGAGGTAGTAATTTATTGTGAGTCCTCTGTTTATGTCGATGTAATGATTTGTATGTAATGCACAGGGTCACAAGCGCTCGACGTGTGATCAAGGGAGTTTACTCTCGAAACGCGTAACGTCGGAATAAAGATCGCTGTTGATATACCCTAAACTGAGAGCGCGCTTTACTTTTGGAATCTGGAATCGAATATATATATATATATATATATTCAACAACCTCGATGACGCTGCACCTCCAACTTGGCGAACAGAGACACCACGAATCCCAGGAATAAGGCAAGATGTAATTTATTGATCGAAAATGCACAAAATCTGACGCGTTTCGGGCGGTTGCCCTTGCTCACAGATAGTCAGTGCCGGTAATGCCGTTTTTTTAATTTGCTCTGTGTGTACCACGTGGGATAATCAACATAGACAAGCTACTAAGTGCCTTAATGCACTGACATGGTTCAGTCTTTCTTCTACTCAAAACAGAAAGTTAATTTTAAAACATCGGATGAGAAGATCTAAAAACCCATACCTGTAAGCTGAGCAAATATCAAAATAGAGAAATATACAGCATAAATGCGGAAACTCATTTTGAGATGCTAGCTGGGTACAATAGACTGAGTCAACAAGGTAATTCATGAGCACAAGACATATGTGACAAATCAATGCTTAAATATGTGCAAATTCTGCTGATAAATATGTACAAAAATAACGCCGTTGCAAAATGTGCAAATTACGCCGTGCAAATTATGTTATTGCAATGCATTTCATATAGACAATATGCCAGATATATGTGCAAATAATGCAAGTAATGAAAAGAATTCGTCACATAATCTAATGTTGTCCTTTGTCACTCATTTTGATGTAAAATAATTGGCATGAATGCTCCAAGGTCTAGTGTGTGTCTTCGAAATATATAATCCTATTTTTAAATGTTGATCCCAACATAAAAATTATATTGAATGTTGAAATTATTGAACCATGTCTGAATCGTTTTAAACTACAACGAACGTGAAAAACTAAATGAAACGAGTGAAAAAATTATTATGCCCAAGAAGTGTACCACTAATTTTTGATATATCAATACCAAATTCTAAAAGTAGAATAAAAAAACATTTTCTTAGCAAAAATTGCCAATGTCATAGGGAAGCAGCTACATGTAAGAAATGCAACTAATGGTATGTAAAGTGTAATATAATGCTCAGTGTCATTTCATAAAAAATTATATAAATCCTCCGTAGTGTTCAACCCGTTGGGGAACTTGCTGTCCAATTCTAAAATTAATTTGGATTCCAGCTTTCTCAACAATTTATCTCTGTCCCCACCTCTGTGTAATTTGGGGATTGCTCCGATCACATAATAGCTAAGGCACTGTAAGTTGTTACTGTGGACTGTTTTAAAATGCCTGGCCACAGGGTATGCAGTATCGTTATTAACGATGGCTCGAAGATGTTGGAGAATTCTGACATGCACCTGAAGCTTCGTACTGCCCACATATCTTAAGCCGCAGGTGCATGTCAGAACATAAACTGCGTACTCGGTCTTGCAATTATAAGTACCCCTGATTTTGATTATATCTGGACTGAAGGGGGTAGCATATTGCGTAGTATTTATTCCGAACTTGCAGGCCCTGCAGCTGGAACATCTAACAAACCCCGGCCGGGGTTGCAACCACATTAAGTCTGTGCTTAATTCAGGAAAACTTTTTGTAATTTGTGACCTCATAGAAGGTCCCTTTCTGTAAGTAATAGTGGGGGCTGTTGGTAATTTGGGGGCTAACACCCCATCAGTCAAAAGTATTGGCCAGCTATTTGTCAAGATGGATCTGATTTTCCTTTCTTGACAATTAAAAGTAGTCACAAACCTGGGAGTGCCTTCCGTATCATTAGCTACTGAATCTGGTGCTTGTGTAGATAGGGGATTAATATCTAGCAATGCCTCTCTAGGTTTCATTTTCATTTTAGCCATGGCTTGTTTTAAGATGGTGTCTTTGTAACCTCTGGCTTTAAATCTACTCAATGCCTGTGTGGTGCAGTATGACAGATCCTCCTCGGTACTGCAAATACGTTTGAGTCTTAAAAGCTCTCCGTATGGAATGTTGTTGATGACGTGTCTGGGGTGGGCACTGCTGGCATGTAGAGTTGAATTGCCAGCAGTGCTTTTTCTGTGCAAAGTAGTGGCTATTTGTCCTTTGTGTATGTAAATTTTTACATCCCAAAAATCTACTTGTTGGTTGTTAATGTTGGATGTAAATTTTAAATTTTGCTCATTGATATTAATATTTCTGACAAACTCAATTGCACTGTTTTGATCCCCTTTCCATATAATAAAAACGTCATCAATATAACGCAGCCATGTAAGAACATGATCATGATAAGCAGAACGATGTGTGTTCTTGAGGACCTGCTCCTCCCACCAGCCTACGTGCAAGCACGCGTAGCTGGGAGAAAAGCAGGCCCCCATTGCAACACCTCTCTTTTGTAGGAACAGGTCTTTGCCAAATAAAAAATAATTATTATCAAGACACCAGGTTACTAGTTCTATGAGAATTTTGTTGTGCCCATAACATTGTATCGGTCTTTTACTCAAGAAGTACTCCAGTGCTTTCAAACCCGTATGGTGTTCAATACTGGTATAAAGGGATTCAATATCCAAAGTAATGAATATCAAATCCGGAGTCCAAACTAAATTTTTGATCTTTTTCAAAAAGTCCCCGGTGTCCTTGATGTAGGTAGGCAAACCCGTGACTATGTCCTGCAAGAAGTAATCAATGTATTGGGTGATGTGTTCTGCAATTCCTTGCATGGCCGATATAATGGGCCTTCCGGGGACCGGTGATGTATTTTTGTGCACCTTGGGGATTAAATATAATCTGGGTAATACAGGCCCACCTGTTAGGCGAAACGCATCATGCCACCATGCCGAAGCGTCTGCTTTTCTGAATAAAGAAAGAAATCACGCACCAACCTGGAGTCTGTGTCCCTATCTTTGCCTCGAGTGTGGAGCAAGTTGTGGGAACTCTGGTGTACTTTTTATATATATATATATATATATATATATATATTACCTACTGGCGGTCGCCAGTAGGTAGTTATAGTTAGGACCACGTTTCCATAGGAAAACCTCAACATTCTATTTTGAATAACTTTGGCGCCGGTCGACGAATCCTCGCGAATTTCTCAAAATAGGTGGGGCGCTACGCTCCGCTCCTACCCTGAAAGTCTCGGGGGGATCCGTCAAGCAGAGGCTGAGATAAAAGGGGGGTCCCAAAACGCGTTTTTCCCATGCATTTTTCCATAGGACCTTTAGAACGAGCTACAGCCCGAACGGCTGAACAGAATTACTCAAAATTTGGCAGAGAGGTAGTCCCTAGGTCAAGGAAGTGCCTTTTGTAGGTTTGGTGTAAATCTGTTCAGTAGATTCTGAGAAAATAGCCTTTAAATCAATATATATATCTGAGCCCGCTTACGGTACGCTTACCGTACGCTTACGGTAAGCGTACGGTGGCGTGCGCGAGCGCGATTCTGATTGGCTCTTAGATCTTAGTAAACATTCGAATCGGTCGAAACCAGGAAGCGGCGGCCGCCATTTTGTGTATTTCACTCTGAAAAAAAAGAGTGAAAACAAGGAAAGGGGGCAATGAGGAGAGTTACAGACCCCTTAACATTTGTAAGGGGGTCAAAGAAGGACAGAAAAGTACAAAAAAAACATTTATTGATTTTAAAAAAAATCACGGGGTACGCGTACGGTAAGCTTACGGTAAGCGTACGGTAAAAAAATAAAAATAAATAAATGAAAAGCAGATTTAAGAGTTTAGATATTAGGGAGCTTTAAAAAGAGCTGTTGTGTTTATGAAGTCATTTTTTTAGTGGTACCTACAAGTAAGTACCGATGCAGAGTCTAAGGTTCAAGAGGAAGACTCTGTTCCCTTCATCATTGAAGTGCACACCATCTCCTCTATAAATGTCTTGCATGTCATAACGCAAGTTGTTGTGGTAAATGGCACCCATACCATAGTCACAGAGGAAAGCAGAAACAGATTTGTTGACGTGCTTTCTTGCTTTGTCAATCTGTGGACAGAAATGATTGGACCAGTTCCATTTTTGCCTTTGGCATATGTTGGAAAACACAAAGGCAGTTTTAGGGAAAAGTGTAAACAGTTGTGCAAAGGTGTCCTTCATAAGCATTTCCAGACCTACCCCAGTCAAAGTGCCTAGGTCATTGCCACCACAGTGCACTATTATGAGGTCAGGGTGTTAGATTTGAATGAAGGATTTCACCAATGGCATCAATTGGTGCCACTTTAACCCTCTCTGACCAATTCACTGAAAAAACCATAGGTTTCACACACGTTATAGTTAGGAATTAGCATTTAAAAAACCTTGCAAATTCACTGAAAAAACCATAGGTTTCACACATGTTATAGTTAGCTGGACATTTTACTGATAAAAAACCAATGAAATTCCCCCGTTATAGTTACTGTAGGCAACTATAACTCACGCGACCGTAATCCTCTGCTGATGACATATGTGTCTTTATGAAAAAAAAATATTTGTAATATATGTATAGCTAAAATTTAATGGAAGAAGACATGGGCAAATAAGTGTCTAAATACAGTATTAGCATCAGCAGAGGATTGCGGTCGCGTGAGTTATAGTTGCCTACAGTAACTATAACGGGGGAATTTCATTGGTTTTTTATCAGTAAAATGTCCAGCTAACTATAACATGTGTGAAACCTATGGTTTTTTCAGTGAATATATATAGTAGGTAGTAATAGTTAGGACCTATTTTCCATAGGAATTCTGCAACATTCTATTTGGAATAACGTTGGCGCCTATTGACGAATCTTCGCAAAATTTTTCAAACTTTTGGCCAGCTCCGGTCCGCTCCCATCCTGAAAATTTCATGGTGATTCGTCAAGCGGGGGCCAAGAAAAAAGGGGGGTCCCAAAACACGTTTTCCCCATGCATTTTCCCATAGGACCTTTTGACGCAGCTACAGCCTGAACTGCTGAACGGAATTACACTAAATTTGGCAAAGAGGTAGTCCTCAGTTCAGACTCGTGCCTTTTGCTTAAATGGTGTAAATCCGTTCAGTAGTTCCTGAGAAAATTAGAGTAAAAAAGATAGATATATCTGGGTGGAGCCTAACCACACATCTCATTGTGAGATCTGATTGGCTGTCAGTACTTCATCCAAGAAGTGTTGGCAGCCATCTTGGGACCAATATACATGATAGCATCTCATTTGTTGATGGTACCATACTCATTTTAGGAATTGTGGTGTGTTCTAAGGTGATTTTACCATGTGAAAAAGCCTTCTGCTGTGATATCATGAATCATGTTTGAGAGAAAACTATTTTCTCATGCTTTTCCCACAGAGGTTTGGAAGGTGATCTATTAGCTAAACTGAGAGCATATTTTCTGTAAATTCACATTATCTTTCTCAGTCATGTGAGAATGAAGTCTGAAATTCTCAGTAAAACATGTACATCCAACAAGGGCAGAGACTGTCAGTTGATTCCTTTGTGTTCTACTGCAGCTTCCCAGAGTATTCTAAAGAACAACTAGAGCGCTAACAGTCCTACTTATGACAAACGTATTGCACACCTGAAGCCATCTTGATTGGAATAAAGTGGTAACTCTTAAAACATTTAATTTAAAAAGGAACAAAATGAGGGGGTTCATTTTGCCATAGAAAGTATGGTTAGTGCTGCAGGAAGAAAAATTAGGGCACATTTTGAGTGACTTCTCAAATCCTCTTCTATTTCATAAAAAAATTCTGACATGCAGACTGAAACATGCACTTTCAATACCAGCAGCAGACTTCCCTGGTGAGCAGTAGCTTTACTACAGTGATCTAATAAGCAACTAGAGTGCTAACATTCTGAATTTATGGCACATGCGTGACACATCTGAATGCCTTCTTGATGGAATCAAAGTAAAAAACTGAAAGTATTTCCTACTGAGGAGACTGTAGTAAATGAGGAAATTAGGAAACTTCATAACAAATAAGTCTCCCAAAATGGCCACCAGAGACAAAAGAGCCCAAATGTAGCACAAATATCACCCAGCTGTAGCCCAAGCATAGCCCAATGACAGAATGTCCCAGAGTGTTCTAACGAACAACTAGAGCGCTAACAGTCTTACTTATGACAAAAGTATGGCACACCTGAAGCCATCTTGATTGGAATAAAGTGGTAACACTTAAAACATTTAATTTACAATGGAACAAAATGAGAGGGTTCATTTTGCCATAGAAATTATGATTAGTGCTGCAAAAAGAAAAATTAGGGCACATTTTGACTTCTCAAATCCTCTTCTATTTCATAAAAAAAATTCTGACATGCAGACTGAAACATGCACTTTGAATACCAGCAGCAGAATTCCCTGGTGAGCAGTAGCTTTACTACAGTGATCTAATGAGCAACTAGAGTGCTAACATTCAGAATTTATGGCAAATGTGTGACACATCTGAATGCCTTCTTGATGGAACCAAAGTAAAAAACTGAAAGTATTTCCTACTGAGGAGACTGCAGTAAATGAGGAAATTAGGAAACTTCATAACAAATAAATCTCCCAAGATGGCCACCAGAGACAAAACAGCACAAATGTAGCCCAAATATCACCCAGATGTAGCCCAAGTATAGCCCAATGACAGAATGTCCCAGAGTGTTCTTAAGAACAACTAGAGCGCTTACTGTCTTACTTATGACAAAAGTATGGCACACCTGAAGCCATCTTGATTGGAATAAACTGGTAACACTTAAAACATTTAATTTAAAAAGGAGCACAATGAGGGGGTTCATTTTGCCATAGAAATTATGATTAGTGCTGAAGAAAGAAAAATTAGGGCACATTTTGAGTGACTTCTCAAATCCTCTTCTATTTCATGAAAAAAATTCTGATATGCAGACTGAAACATGCACTTTTAATACCAGTAGCAGACTTCTGTGGTGAGCAGTAGCTTTACTACAGTGATCTAATGAGCTAACATTCCGAATTTATGGCAAATGTGTGACATATCTGAATACCTTCTTGATGGAATCAAAGTAAAAAACTGAAAGCATTTCCTTCTGAGGAGACTGCAGTAAATGAGGAAATTAGGAAACTTCATAACAAATAAATCTCCCAAGATGGCCACCAGAGACAAAAGAGCCCAAATTCAACACAAATATCCCCCAGATGTAGCCCACATGTAGCCCTATGACAGAAGTGTGCAAAACACTTATTTGTTGTGTATTTATAGTTTTATATAGTGCAGACTTGTCAGGTATTGGAGTGCTTTACATGAGCATTGGTTACATCACACAAGATCAAATTCATTTTGGTTGTAGACATGGGGAGATTAAGTGATTTGACCAGAATCACAGAATATTGAGCTGAAGCAGAAACTCCAACCTGGTTCCCCAGTTGCAAAATCTGCAGCTCTGGAAGTAACACCAAATCCTCTCCCCTAAGTGAAACATTTAATCAAGTGGTCAACTGGATAAAAAAACATAAAGATTACAAATAATTTAAAAGTTCTTTGTCGCTATTTGAAAACTCAGAAAATATGTCCTCATTTTAGTTTTTTAGAGCACTAACCATAATCTTGTTGCAAATAATACCCTCTCATATATGTAATTTCTAAAGGAAATGCTCTAGGTATTACAGTTTTGATTACATCAAGATGACGTGAGGCGTTCCACACTTTTGTAATAACTATAGAATGTTAGCAATCTAGTTGTTCATTGGGATACTGTTGAGAGGCAGAGGCCAGGGGCACAGACTCTGAAAATTGAAGGCAGGTAGGAGAGTGCAAAGGCAACAATTTGACCACACTGGGCAGGCAGGAAGGGCAGTGGCAGCACAACAGACTATGGAGGGCAGTGGAAAGGGGGGCAGGGGCAACAAACCAACAATATAGGACTGGCAAGAGAGGCTGTGGCAATATAATAGACCATTGTGGGCAGAAGGAAGAGGCAGTGGTAGTACACCCATACATGCCAACAGACCTGTTTCAGCCAGGAAACGTCCAATGTTTTTAAGCTCAAATGGGCTTTATTTGATCTGTCTCCTGTCTACAATCTCCTCTTTTTCAATGTAACTCAAAGGGGAAAATCAATACCCCAGTTTTTTTTCAAAATCTCCCTCTTACCAAGTTCAAAATGTTCGCAAGTATGGTACATTGGATCATGGTAGGCAGGAGGAATTAGGGTAGGGACATGGACTCGGATAACAGAGGACAGGAGGGACATGGAGAGGTGCACTAAACTGACCCTACAGGGCAGGCATCAGGGTTAGCAGCAGCACAATACACCACACAGGGCATGCGGGACGGGAGTGCAGCACAACAATCCATAGAAAGCAATAGGGAGGGGACAGGATCATGCACATGGACAACAGAGAACAGAGGGGAAAGAGGCAATGGTAGCTAGCTGACCATAATGGACAGACAGGAGAGAAAGCTGCAGCATAACAGACCATAAAGGGCAGGAGGGACGGATCAGGGGGCATTACAATAGAACAGACAAGCCAGGAGGGAGGGAATAGGGGTCTGCACATGGAAACAGAGGGCTGGGGGCAAGGGGGCAGGGCAGGAGCAGCAAGATGACCATGGAGGTCAGGCAGGATGGGCACTAGAAACAAGACACACCATGGAGAGCAACAGTGAGACTATGATGGCATACACACCGACCATGGAGGGATGGTGGGAGGGGATCAGGGGCAGCTAGCTGACCACACAGGGAAGGTGGGAGGGGCCATGGCAGCACAGAAGACCATGCATGGCAAGTGGGAGGGTTAGTGGCAGCACAATGGCTATGATGGGCAAGAAGGCGGGTGCAGGGGCATGCACAAAGGACCATGGAGGGTAGAAGGGAGGGTCAGGACCTGGGCACAGACAAGAGAGTTCAGGGGAAGGGGCCTCACAACAGACCACGCGGGGCAGGCAGGAGGAGCAGTTGCAGCACAACAGACCAGGGAGGGCAGAAGGGTATGGCAGTAAAATGGACCATATAGGACAGAAGGAAGGGGATCGGGGCATGCCATGTGGACAGGCAGGGTGGAGGTGGCAGGGACAGGTTACAATAATCTGACAATGCTAGGCAGGTGGGAGGGGAGTGGCAGCTCAACAGAACACTCAGAGTAGATAGGAGTGGCAGGTCCATGGAACATGGTGGGCAAAAAGGATGGAGCAGGGGCATGCACAAAGACATCGGAGAGCAGGGGGAAGTAGAATAGGGGCAGCAAGCTAAGCACAGAGTCTAAGCAGGAGGTCAATGATGGGCCATAGAATTGGGCAATGGAGGGCAGGAGGAGTGGACTGGTACATCATGCTAAATGGAGGGCAGTGGCAGCACATCAGACCATGCATGGCAGGAGGGAGGAGGCTAGTCCATGGATTCAGACAACAGAGGATAGGGAGGAGGTGGATGGGGCATCAAGCTAACTGTTCAGAGAAGGTGGGTATTAGGAACTTTATTGTTTTTAAAATGTGTGTCTGTGCGAACTAGTTAAAATATGAACAAGTATGCAGCATAATCTCACTTTTATTCAGGACGAAGAGGATGTTTGTGACTGTGACTCCGGGCTCACTTGGCAGAAACACCCCCTGACCCTCCAACCCCATCGCAAAATGTAATGCCTGTGAAAAGGGTAGGTGGATGCAGTGTTATATAGAACATAGTCCTGAGAGCACGATTGAAAATGAAAACTAGATATAGTATATGGTATAAACTATGCACCAAAAAGTGTGATATAAGATGAACCGGGGCGTGAAATATATTATGCAATACATTGTGCGCAATGACAGAGTCATTGGAGAGCACGAGATAGCACAGGCACTAGCGCGTGCTATGCGATATGCGCCTTGGAGTGTAATATGCACAGGGCAGTGTTGTGTAACCAAACTAGTCTCTAAAGTTGTAATATAAAATATGTGCTGGAGAGTGTAACGTTGCATATGCACTGTGACAAAGATATGGATCACAGATTGTAATATGTATGGCATAGTGCTGTGCGTTATAACATAGGCATCGAGGAAGGCACGTTAGATGGGGCAATATAACCCGTGCGAAGGCAAGTGTGGCATGACATATTCACGGGGTGGTGTTACAGTGCACATGGGCTAGAGAGTGTCATAGCATACGTACTAGCTGGTGGAATACAACACAGAGGTGTGTGGCACTCGGCGGGCACTTGTGGGTGTAACACAGCATTGGGCTCAGCCAGGAGCATGCTGTGACTCTCAAGTGAGGTTTGTCTCCTTTCCAGGGAGTAAAATAAAAAGTATTACACATCCTGGATGTGTGTTTTATTAACCGTGAAGGGGTTTCATGCATAGTTCGGTCGAATTTTTGTCGAATCCCCTTTGAATGGCTTGGTGTGCGTGTGTATTAAATGTGCCCGTCAATAGCTACCCATGTTTGTATAAATAAACGACAAGGGTGTCTACTTGGAGAGTACGCACCGGCGGGGGCACCGGGATTAGGCACGGTAGGGCGTCAGACACGTGAGAGCTTCACTAGTGGTGTAAATACATTCCACGTGGATTCATTGTATGCATAGTCGCCTTTTAATGAATATCACACAAATCGGCATGGTGAGAGGTACATATGGTTTGTCCAGCATGTCCTAGGTGTTGCTATAAATATATATATTTTTTAAATAATAAAAAACAAAGTCCGGCCCCGGGGGATGGGGTCCTTGGGGCCATAAGTGGCCTGAGGAGGGGGGCAATGCAGCCCCCCTCCTGAAAAATAAAAAAATAAAAAGGCCATGACCCGGGGGTTGGGGTCCCCGGGGCCGATTAAGGCCTTGGGAGGGGGGCCGCGCAGCCCCCTTCCAAATAAATTTTTTTCAACAAAAAAATGTAGATTGCAGGCCCTGGGGGATGGGGTCATAGGGGCAATAAATTTGAAAAAGAAGGGGGACCACACAGCCCTCCATCTTAAAAAAATTAAATAAATAAAAGACCGGCATCGCGCCGGAGGCCACACCCCCTCCTTGCAGCACTCTGCAAACGCGCCCCCTGGCCAGTTGTAAGTTGGGGAATTAATTCCCCTTCAATACTGAGGGTCCCTGAGGGCCAACTAGCCCAACAGGTATCTCCAGTATGCGCCAGGGAGCTGCGTTGCAGACAGGTGTTCTGAGGCCACGCCCCTTTTTACACCTCCATGCAACGCAGCTCTGTGGCGCTTACTGGAGGTACCTAGTGGGCTAGTTTGACCTTAGGGACCCTTAGGATTCAAGGGGACTTAATCTCCCAACTTAAAATGGCCACAGGCCGTGTTTATACAGTGGGGAAGGGAGGGGACGGGGCCTGAGGTGATGTGTGCAAACACGCCCTATGGCGCGTTTTAAGTTGGGGAAATAATTCCCCTTCAATCCTGAGGGCCCCTGAGGGCCAACTAGCCCACCAGGTACTTCCAGTAAGCACCACTGCGCTGCGTTGCAGAGAGGTGGTCTAGGCCGTGCCCCTTTTTACATCTCTCTGCAACGCAACTCTGTGGCACTTACTGGAGGTACCTAGTAGTCTAGTTGGACCCTAGGGACCCTCTGGATTCAAGGGGACTTAATCTCCCAACTTAAAACGGCCACAGGGTGTGTTTACACAGTGGGGAAGAGAGGGGATGGGGCTTGAGGTGACGTGTGCAAACACGCCCTGTGGCGCGTTGTAAGAGGTAGTTTTAATCCCCTGCCCTATTATATACTAGGGGCTTACAGAGGAGGTCATGCTAATCACAGGGGGACCCCAACGCATAGTGTTCTCTAGTGTATGTAGGTGTTTTCACTGTATTCTGAGTGTCTTTTAACTTAGCACTGGCTCTAGGACTGTTTAGTCAGACTCAGTTACCACCAGTATCCGTCTGAAAAAATTGAGGGTTCAGGATGATTTTCCATCATGCTTTTTTCTGCTCTTCTGTTTGTTCTTTCTGCAGGTTATCCTTCTTCCTGCACTTTTCTTCGTCTTTGAGGACTTCTGTTGCTTCTTTCTGCATTTCTTTTTTTTCTTTCTGTGCGTTTTTTCTTCTTTCTTCACATGTCCTATCTCTGTAGGCATAGTTAGAAATTAGCAAAAACCAAAGGAAATGATGGACGGAGTGTTGAACATTGCAAGCACTCACCCCCAGTCAACTGATCTGGGTTTAATCCATCACCGTTCTTTAGCCCACTCTGTCACCCCAGTTCAGACATGGCCATATGCAAATCAGTCTGACCCTGTGCCTCATGGGAAAAGTCCAGCCCGAACCGCCAAGCCATGTCTTCCCTGGACCAGAAACAAGCTTCCTAGGACCGGTTTCTGGCATTTCAGCCGTCTTCTGCCAGGCTTGCTTGAATCCAGTGGCAAAGTGAGCAAGGGACTCACGTCTGAGCATACCCTGCCAACTTATGGCGAACAAAGCAAAAACCAAAGGAAATGATGGACGGAGTGTTGAACATTGCAAGCACTCAACCCCAGTCAACTGATCTGGGTTTAATCCATCACCGTTCTTTAGCCCACTCTGCCACCCCAGTTCAGACATGGCCATAAACAAATCAGTCTGACCCTGTGCCTCATGGGAACAGTCCAGCCCGAACTGCAAAGCCATGTCTTCCCTGGACCGGAAACAAGCTTCCTAGGACCGGTTTCTGGCATTTCAGCCGTCTTCAGCCAGGCTTGCTTGAATCCAGTGGCAAAGTGAGCAAGGGACTCACGTCTGAGCATACCCTGCCAACTTATGGCGGACAAAGCAAAAACCAAAGGAAATGATGGACGGAGTGTTGAACATTGCAAGCACTCACCCCTAGTCAACTGATCTGGGTTTAATCCATCACCGTTCTTTAGCCCACTCTGCCACCCCAGTTCAGACATGGCCATATACAAATCAGTCTGACCCTGTGCCTCATGGGAACAGTCCAGCCCGAACTGCCAAGCCATGTCTTCCCTGGACCGGAAACAAGCTTCCTAGGACCGGTTTCTGGCATTTCAGCCGTCTTCAGCCAGGCTTGCTTTTGAGATGTCATCAGTGATGTCATGAGTGATGTCACTGACCATGTCATGAGTGATGTAATATGTGACGTCATCAGCAGTGCATTGCCGGCGCGCAAGTTATAGTTAGCTGAACTAACTATAACGGGGGAATTTCAATGGTTTTGTACGAGTGAAAAGTCCAGCTAACTATAACGGCCCCGAAACCTATGGTTTTTTCGTTGTCTCGAAATGATGGATGCAGACCTGGAAATCTGTGCAAATTTCTTTATTGCGAACGCCCTGCACCTCCGCCTATATATATATATATATATATAAATAAATATATATATATATATATATATATATATATATGTATATATATATATATATATATATATATATATATTCAGTGAAAAAACCATAGGTTTCACACATGTTATAGTTAGCTGGAAATTTTACTGATAAAAAACCAATGAAATTCCCCCGTTATAGTTAGTACAGGCAACTATAACTCACGCGACCGCAATCCTCTGATGATGACATATGTGTCTTTATGAAAAAAAAATATTTGTAATATATGTATAGCTAAAATTTAATGGAAGAAGACATGGGCAAATAAGTGTCTAAATACAGTATTAGCATCAGCAGAAGATTGCGGTCGCGTGAGTTATAGTTGCCTGCACTAACTATAACGGGGGAATTTCATTGGTTTTTTATCAGGAAAATTTCCAGCTAACTATAACATGTGTGAAAGCTATGGTTTTTTCACTGAATTTGCAAGGTTTTTTAAATGCTAATTCCTAACTATAACGTGTGTGAAACCTATGGTTTTTTCAGTGAATTTGTACGTTTTTTTAAATGCTAAGTTACTTTACGCCATTCGTGGCGTGCGCGCCCACTTAACGCAGTTCGTTCCGTGCGCGCACCGCGTGCCCACTTTACACAGTTAGTGCCGTGCACGCACGGTGGGCATGCGGTGCGCTACGCGCACCGCGTGCCCACGTTACGCTAGATGGGCCATGTAC
Source organism: Triturus cristatus (assembly GCF_964204655.1). Lineage (NCBI taxonomy): Eukaryota > Metazoa > Chordata > Amphibia > Caudata > Salamandridae > Triturus > Triturus cristatus. The sequence goes on from NC_140580.1 coordinate 502,209,353, forward strand.
GCACGATGCGCTTCGCGCACCGTGCGCACATGGAGGACATATGATGCGCTTCGTTGTGAAAGGTAATATTTTAATTTTTCAAATCTGGAATATGCCAGTAATGTTTAAATATGTAAATATCTGTATGAGTCTCTCACTTTGTGTATAAGTGGCTGCATGGGTTGGTGAGTAGCTACATGGGTGTCTATATAGGTTATTAGTTGTTTTTTTGAGTATCAGTCTGAGTGTCTGCATGGTTCGGTGGGGGGTATTACGTTGTGCATAGGTGCATGAATGAGTGACTCACTGTTTTTATGTGTTGAAGACAGCATGTGTGCAGGACTGTATGGGTGGATGAGTGTGTGTATAGGTGTGTTAGTGAGTGAATGACTGTCTCAATAGTGTCTTTATGAGTAACTACATATGTTTTAAACTAGTATATGTGACTATTGGTGTATATAAGTGAGTATATGTTAGAGTGAGAGATTGAAAGAGTTCCTGTATGAATAAGTCTGTGTTTCTATAAGTGATTGTTTAAAAGACTAAGTATGTGTAAGTTTCCGTAGAAGTAAGTGTGGTGGTGTGTGTATAACTGTATATGCAAGTAAATGTATGTTTGATTCTTTATTAGCATGAGTGACTATGTGTGTGAGTAACTCTATGGATGAGTGGCATTGTGTAACAGGATGTATAGGTGTATGAGTACATATGATGAGTGAGTACATGTATGAGTGACTGTATAGGACTGTTGGTGAATGAGTGTATGTGTATGTGGATCTTAGAATTACTGAAGAGGTTGTTGTAACTGGTATTGGTATGTCCATTGTTTTGAAAATTTTAGTCTCTATTTTTGAATGTGTGTATCAAAGGTTATATTAGGGTGAGAGGAGGTCTGCCACTCTATCACAAGGATGATGTCATCAGTGATGTCATCAGTGATGTCATGAGTGATGTCACTGACCATGTCATGAGTGATGTAATATGTGACGTCATCAGCAGTGCATTGCGGGCGCGCGAGTTATAGTTAGCTGAACTAACTATAACGGGGGAATTTCAATGGTTTTGTTCAAGTGAAAAGTCCAGCTAACTATAACACCCCTGAAACCTATGGTTTTTTCAGTGAATTTCTGAGGTTTTTTAAATGCTAATGCTTAACTATAACGTGCCTGAAACCTATGTTTTTTTCTGTGAATTTCAAAGGTTTTTTAAATGCTAATTTCTAACTATGCCTACAGAGATAGGACATGTGAAGAAAGAAGAAAAAATGTACAGAAAGAAAAAAAAGAAGTGCAGAAAGAAGCAACAGAAGTCCTCAATGACGAAGGAAAGTGCAGGAAGAAGGATAACATGCAGAAAGAACAAAAAGAAGAGCAGAAGAAGCCTTGTTGCAAAATCATCCTGTACCCTCAACTTTTTCAGACGGATACTGGTGGTAACTGAGTCTGACTAACCAGTCCTAGAGCCAGTGCTATTTTAAAAGACACTTAGAATACAGTGAAAACACCTACATACACTAGGGAACATTATGCGTTGGGGTCCCCCTGTGATTAGCATGACCTCCTCTGTAAGCCCCTAGTATATAATAGGGCAGGGGGATTAAAACTACCTCTTAAAACAGGCCACAGGGCGTTTTTGCACACGTTAACTCAGGCCCCGTCCCCTCCCTTCACAACTGTGTAAACACGCCCTGTGTCCGTTTTTAGTTGGGAGATTAAGTTCATTTGAATCCTGAGGGTCCCTAAGGTCCAACTAGCCCACTAGGTACCTCCAGTAAGTGCCACAGAGCTGCGTTGCAGAGAGGTGTAAAAAGTGGCACGGCCTGGACCACCTCTCTGCAATGCAGCTCAGTGGCGCTTACTGGAAGCACTTGGTGGGCTAGTTAGCCCCCAGGGGCCCTCAGTATTGAAGGGAAAATATATCCCCAATTTAAAACGTGCCATAGTGGGTGTTTGCACACGTCACCTCAGGCCCCGTCCCCTCCCTTCACCACTGTGTAAACGCGCCCTGTGGCTGTTCTAAGTTGAGAGATTAAGTCCCCTTGAATCCTAAGGGTCCCTAGGGTCAAACTAGACCACTAGGTACCTCCAGTAAGCGCCACAGAGCTGCGTTGCTGAGAGGTGTAAAAAGGGGCTTGGCCTCAGAACACCTGTCTGCAGCACAGCTCCCTGGCGCATACTGGAGATGCCTGTTGGGCTAGTTGGCCCTCAGGGACCCTCAGTATTGAAGAGGAATTAATTCCCCAACTTACAATTCGCCAGGGGGCGCGTTTGCAGAGTGCTGCAAGGAGGGGGCGTGGCCTCCGGCACGATGCCAGTCTTTTATTTATTTACATTTTTTAAGAAGGGGGGCTGTGTGGTTCCCCTTCTTATTCTAATTTATTGGCCCTGATGACCCCATCCCCCAGGGCCTGTCTCCTAATTATATTTTTTTGACCCCAATCCCCAGGGCCGGCCACTGTTTTTTATTATTTTAAAAAAATATATATTTATAGACACACCTAGGACATGCTGGACAAACCGTACGTACCTATCACCATGACGATTTGCGTGATATTCATTAAAAGGCGACTATGCATACGATGAATCCACGTGGAATGTATTTACACCACTAGTGAAGCTCTGACATGTCTGATGCCCTACCGTGCCTAATCCCGGTAGACACCCTTGTCGTTTATTTATACAAACATGGGTAGCTATTGACGGGCACATTTAATACACATGCACACCAAGCCATTCAAAGGGGATTCGACAAAAATTCAACCAAAACTATGCAAGAAACCCCCCTCACGGTTAATAAAACACACATCCCCTGCCGGATGTGTAATACTTTTTATTTTACTCTCTGGAAAGGGGACGAACATCACTTGAGAGTCAAAGCGCGCTCCTGGCAGAGCCCAATGCTGTGTTACACCCACCATTGCCTGCTGAGTGCCACACACCTCTGTGTTGTATTCCACTAGCTAGTGCATATGCTATGACACTCTCTAGCCCATGTGCACTGTAACACCACTCCGTGAATATGTCATGCCACACTTGTCTTCGCACGGGTTATATTGCCCCATCTAACGTGCCTTCCTCTATGCCTATGTTATAACGCACAGTGCTATGCCATACATATTACAATCTGGGATCCATATCTTTGTCACAGTGCATATGCAACGTTACACTCCCCAGCACATATTTTATATTACAACTTTAGAGACTAGTTAGGTTGCACAACACTGCCCTGTGCATATTACACTCCAAGGCGCATATTCCATAGCACGCGCTAGTGCCTGTGCTATCTCGCGCTCCCCAATGAATCTGTAATTGCGCACAATGTATTACAAATTATATTTCAAGCCCGGTTCATCTTATATCACACTTTTTGGTGCATAGTTTATACCATACACTATATCTAGTTTTCATTTTCAATCGTGCTCTCAGGACTATGTTCTATATAACACTGTGTTCACCTTTTCACGGGCATTACATTTTGCGATAGGGGGTGGAGGGTCAGGGGGTGTTTCTGCCAAGTGAGCCCAGAGTCACAGTCACAAACGTCCTCTTCTTCCTGAATAAAAGTGAGATTATGCTGCATACTTGTTCATATTTTAAGTAGTTCGCACAGACACGTTTTAAAAACAATAAAGTTCCTAATACCCATCTTCTCTGAACAGTTAGCTTGCTGCCCCATCCCCCTCCTCCCTATCCTCTGTTGTATGAATCCATGGATAGCCTCCTCCCTCCTGCCATGCATGGTCTGATGTGCTGCCACTGCCCTCAATTTAGTATGATGTACCAGTCCACTCCTCCTGCCCTCCATTGCCCAATTCTATGCCCCATCATTGACCTCCTGCTTAAACTCTGTGCTTAGCTTGCTGCCCCTATTCTCCTTCCCCCTGCCCTCCGATGTCTTTGTGCATGCCCCTGCTCCATCCTTTTTGCCCACCATGTTCCATGGACCTGCCACTCCTATCTACTCTGAGTGTTCTGTTGAGCTGCCACTCCCCTCCCACCTGCCTAGCATTGTCAGATGACTGTAACCTGTCCCTGCCACCTCCACCCTGCCTGTCCACATGCCATGCCCCTATCCTCTTCCTCCTGTCCTACATGGTCCATTGTACTGCCACACCCTTCTGCCCTCCTTGGTCTGTTGTGCTGCAACTGCTCCACCTGCCTGCCCCGTGCGGTCTGTTGTGAGGCCCCTTCCCCTGAACTTTCTTGTCTGTGCACAGGTCCTGACCCTCCCTTCTATCCTCCATCGTCCTTTGTGCATGCCCCTGCACCCTCCTTCTTGCCCATCATAGCAATTGTGCTGCCACTAACCCTCCCACTTGCCATGCATGGTCTTCTGTGCTGCCATGGCCCCTCCCACCTTCCCTGTGTGGTCAGTTAGCTGCCCCTGACCCCCTCCCACCTTCCTTCCATGGTCTGTGTGTATGCCATCACAGTCTCAGTGTTGCTCTTCATGGTGTGTCTTGCTTCTAGTGCCCATCCTGCCTGACCTCCATGGCTATCTTGCTGCTCCTGCCCTGCCCCCTTGTCCCCAGCCCTCTGTTTACATGTGCAGACCCCTACTCCCTCCCTCCTGGCTTGTCTGTTCCATTGTAATGCCCCTGATCCGTCCCCCCTGCCCTTTATGGTCTGTTATGCTGCAGCTTTCTCTCCTGTCTGTCCATTATGGTCAGCTAGCTACCATTGCCTCTTGCCCCTCTGTTCTCTGTTGTCCATGTGCATGGTCCTGTCCCCTCCCTCTTGCTTTCTATGGATTGTTGTGCTGCACTCCCGTCCCGCATGCCCTGTGTGGTGTATTGTGCTGCTGCAAACCCTGATGCCTGCCCTGCAGGGTCAGTTTGGTGGACCTCTCCATGTCCCTCTTGTCCTCTGTTATCCAAGTCCATGTCCCTACCCCATTTCCTTCCATGATCCAATGTACCATACTTGCAAACATTTTGAACTTGTAAAGAGGGAGATTTTGAAAAAAACTGGGGTATTGATTTTCCCCTTTGAGTTACATTGAAAAAGAGGAGATTGTAGACAGAAGACAGATCAAATAAAGCCCATTTGAGCTTAAAAACATTGGACGTTTCCTGGCTGAATCGGGTCTGTTGGCATGTATGGTTGTACTACCATTGCCTCTTCCTTCTGCCCACAATGGTCTATTAGATTGCCACAGCCTCTCTTGCAAGTCCTGTATTGTTGGTTTTTTGCCCCTGCCCCCCTTTCCACTGCCCTCCATAGTCTGTTGTGCTGCCACGGCCCTTCCTGCCTGCTCAGTGTGGTTAAATTGTTGCCTTTGCACCCTCCTAGCTGCCTTCAATTTTCAGAGTCCGTGCCCCTGGCCTCTGCCTCTCAACAGTATCCTAATGAACAACTAGATTGCTAACATTCTATATTTATTACAAAAGTGTGGAACGCCTGACGTCATCTTGATGTAATCAAAACTGTAATCCCTAGAGCATTTACTTTAGAAATTACATATTTGAGAGGGTCTTATTGGCATCAAAATTATGGTTAGTGCTCTAAAAGACTAAAATAAGGACATATTTTCTGAATTTTCAAATAGCGACAAGGCACTTTTAAATTATTTGTTATCTTTATGTTTTTTTATCCAGTTGACCACTTGATTAAATGTTGCACTTAGGGGAGAGGATGTGGTGTTACTTCCAGAACTGCAGACTTTGCAACTGGGGAACCAGGTTGGAGTTTCTGCTTCAGCTCGACATTCTGTGATTCTGGTCAAATCACTTAGTCTCCCCATGTCTACAACCAAAATGAATTTGTTCTTGTGTGATGTAACCAATGATCATGTAAAGCACTCCAATACCTGACAAGTCTGCACTATATAACACTGCAAAAACACAAAATAATAAGTGTTATGCACACTTCTGTCATTTGGCTATATTTGGGCTACATCTGGGTGATTTTGGGCTACATTTGGGCTCTTTTGTCTCCAGTGGCCATCTTGGGAGATTTATTTGTTATGAAGTTTCCTAATTTCCTCATGTACTGCAGTTTCCTCAGTAGGAAATGCTTTCAGTTTTTTACTTTGATTCCATCATGAAGGTATTCAGATATGTCACACATTTGCCATAAATTCTGAATGTTAGCACTCTAGTTGCTCATTAGATCACTGTAGTAAAACTACTGTTCACCATGGAAGTCTGCTCCTGGTATTAAAAGTGCATGTTTCAGTCTGTATGTCAGAATTTTTTAATGAAATAGAAGAGGATTTGAGAAGTCACTCAAAATGTGCCCTCATTTTCTTTCTTCAGCATTAATCATAATTTCTATGGCAAAATGAACCCCCTCATTGTGTTCCTTTTTAAATTAAATGTTTTAAGTGTTACCAGTTTATTCCAATCAAGATGGCTTTAGGTGTGCCATACTTTTGTCATAATGAACACAGTAAGCGCTCTAGTTGTTTTTAAGAACACCCTGGGACATTCTGTCATTGGGCTATACTTGGGCTACATCTGGGTGATATTTGGGCTACATTTGGGCTCTTTTGTCTCTGGTGGCCATCTTGGGAGACTTATTTGTTATGAAGTTTCCTAATTTCCTCATTTACTGCAGTCTCCTCAGTAGGAAATACTTTCAGTTTTTTACTTTGATTCCATCAAGAAGGCATTCAGATGTGTCACACATTTGCCATAAATTCAGAATGTTAGCACTCTTTTTGCTCATTAGATCACTGTAGTAAAGCTACTGCTCACCAGGGAAAACTGCTGCTGGTATTGAAAGTGCATGTTTCAGTCTGCATGTCAGAATTTTTTAATGAAATAGAAGAGGATTTGAGAAGTCACTCAAAATGTGCCCTAATTTTTCTTTCTGCAGCACTAATCATACTTTTTATGGAAAAATGAGCCCCCTCATTTTGTTCCTTTTTAAATTAAATGTTTTAAGAGTTACCACTTTAATCCAAGCAAGATGGCTTCAGGTGTGCCATATGTTTATCATAAGTAGGACTGTTAGTGCTCTAGTTGTTCTTTGGAACACTCTGGGAAGCTGCAGTAGAACACAAAGGAATCAACTGACAGTCTCTGCCCTTGTTGGATGTACATGTTTTACTGAGAATGTCAGACTTCATTCTCACATGACTGAGAAAGATAATGTGAATTTACAGAAAATAAGCTCTCAGTTTTGCTTATAGATCACCTTCCAAACCTCTGTGGGAAAAGCATGAGAAAATATTTTTCTCTCAATCATGATATCCCAGCAGAAGGCTTTTTCACATGGTGAAATCACCTTAGAACATACCACAATTCCTAAAATGAGTATGGTACCATCAACAAATGATTTATAATGTAACTAAAGACTTAAAACCTTCTATTAACTGCAATGCTTTTCAATGAGGTGCTATCATGTATATTGGTCCCAAGATGGCTGCCAACACTTCTTGGATGAAGTGCTGACAGCCAATCAGATCTCAGGATGAGATGTGTGGTTAGGCTCCGCCCACATATATATATGATTTTACTTTTGATTTTCTCAGGAACTGCTGAACAGATTGACACCAGACCTGCAAAAGGCACTTCCCTGTCCTGAGGACTACCTCTCTGCCAAATTTCAAGTAATTCTGTTCAGCCGTTCGGGCTGTACCTTGGACTAAAGGTCCCTACGGAAAATTGCATGGGGAAAACGCGTTTTGGGACCCCCTTTTTTCTCAGCCCCCGCTTGACGAATCCCCCCGAGACTTTCAGGGTAGGAGCGGAGCGGAGCGCCCCACCTATTTTGAAAATTTCGCGAGGATTCGTCAACCGGCGCCAAAGTTATTCCAAATAGAATGTTGCGGATTTCCTATGGAAACACGGTCCTAACTATAACTATCTACTGGCGACCGCCAGTAGATAATATATATATATATATATATATATATACATATTTTCAACAAGATGCCCTGAAGCATTAGGGGGCACTCGACAGCACTCTGCCCTCAGGCTGTATCATGCAGCTTGCCTTCCTGCTCCGCTTTAAAGTAATTGCTGCCAACGCGTTTCAAGGTATTCAAACCTCTTCTTCCTGGGCTGTAACAGACGCCATTTGAAACTCGCATGTGTCATCTTTCACGTTTCTTTTATTTGCATATCAGCCCTCAGTGGGTGTGTGCTCAGAGCATTACAATGAGAAAGCAGGAATTTTCAAACCGGGGCCCACTGAAGGGCTTACACCACTAAGGATTGAATTTTGTGGCAAGTATGCGGAGCTCACTATGGGTAATAAACTACATGTCCCAGGGTGCGTTAGGAGGATAAGGCAAACGGCAGACACACCTGAGGTCTATATAATAACTAAACACACGTGGGACAGCTTCAATATTACTGCATTGCCAGACATGCCCAGGAGGAAGAAGCGTACAGCTTCGAAACGCGTTGGCATTTTAAAGAGGGATGAAATGCTGCTTTCATTTGCAATAAATAAGCTTTGAACTTACCTGCTGTGGAGTGCGTCCTTGCTGCAGGGCACATTGTTTTCAATATATATACATATATATATATATTCCGATGCGATGGTAGTCCTTTCTTGAGAAGCACACGAGAAAGTGGCGGAGGTTACCAGCCCCAATAACAGGTACAGATGCAGTTTGTGTGGCTAGTTCAATAAAAAGCAGACTTGCGTGTTGCCTGACGCGTTTCGTATATTTACTTCCTCAGAGGCTTTACACGGAAATAACGTGCTGCGGTGTGCATACCTCCTCCCATTTTTTTATTCTCAATGACACACCCCTATGTGAGGTGGCTCCAATGAGTCTGTGTATGAGGCATTATGGGGGCTGTAGTGCTTGTATTCACCTTGCATACTAGCAGTGCACAATTCCTGCATGATAGAGCCCATATTGAGCCCCAGCCACTCGAAACCATCTTCATTCCTGCACCCTCCGATACGAGGTTTGTGCATCAAACCGCACGGCCCCCCTGGTTCCGAGGTGGTGCTTTACTCGACGGCTGGACCGCCGTCTATAGATTCCGATGCGATGGTAGTCCTTTCTTGAGAAGCACACGAGAAAGTGGCGGAGGTTACCAGCCCCAATAACAGGTACAGATGCAGTTTGTGTGGCTAGTTCAATAAAAAGCAGACTTGCGTGTTGCCTGACGCGTTTCGTATATTTACTTCCTCAGAGGCTTTACACGGAAATAACGTGCTGCGGTGTGCATACCTCCTCCCTTTTATTATCCACAATGACACACCCCTATGTGAGGTGGCTCCAATGAGTCTGTGTATGAGGCATTATGGGGGCTGTAGTGCTTGTATTCACCGTGCATAGTAGCAGTGCACAATTCCTGCATGATAGAGCCCATATTGAGCCCCAGCCACTCGAAACCATCTTCATTCCTGCGCCCTCCGATATGAAGTTCGTGCATCAAACCTCACGGCCCCCCTGGTTCTGGGGTGGTGCTTTACTCGACGGCTGGACCGCCGTATATAGATTCCGATGCGATGGTAGTCCTTTCTTGAGAAGCACACGAGAAAGTGGCGGAGGTTACCAGCCCCAATAACAGGTACAGATGCAGTTTGTGTGGCTAGTTCAATAAAAAGCAGACTTGCGTGTTGCTTGACGCGTTTCGTATATTTACTTCCTCAGAGGCTTTACACGGAAATAACGTGCTGCGGTGTGCATACCTCCTCCCTTTTATTATCCACAATGACACACCCCTATGTGAGGTGGCTCCAATGAGTCTGTGTATGAGGCATTATGGGGGCTGTAGTGCTTGTATTCACCTTGCATAGTAGCAGTGCACAATTCCTGCATGATAGAGCCCATATTGAGCCCCAGCCACTCGAAACCATCTTCATTCCTGCGCCACTTCTCCGATACGAGGTTCGTGCATCAAACCTCACAGCCCCCCTGGTTCCGGGGTGGTGCTTTACTCGACGGCTGGACCGCCGTCTATAGATTCCGATGCGATGGTAGTCCTTTCTTGAGAAGCACACGAGAAAGTGGCGGAGGTTACCAGCCCCAATAACAGGTACAGATGCAGTTTGTGTGGCTAGTTCACTAGAAAGCAGACTTGCGTGTTGCCTGACGCGTTTCGTATATTTACTTCCTCAGAAGCTTTACACGGAAATAACGTGCTGCGGTGTGCATACCTCCTCCCTTTTATTATCCACAATGACACACCCCTATGTGAGGTGGCTCCAATGAGTCTGTGTATGAGGCATTATGGGGGCTGTAGTGCTTGTATTCACCTTGAATAGTAGCAGTGCACAATTCCTGCATGATAGAGCCCATATTGAGCCCCAGCCACTCGAAACCATCTTCATTCCTGCGCCACTACTCCGATACGAGGTTCGTGCATCAAACCTCACGACCGCCCTGGTTCCGGGGTGGTGCTTTACTCGACAGCTGGACCGCCATCTATAGATTCCGATGCGATGGTAGTCCTTTCTTGAGAAGCACACGAGAAAGTGGCGGAGGTTACCAGCCCCAATAACAGGTACAGATGCAGTTTGTGTGGCTAGTTCAATAAAAAGCAGACTTGCGTGTTGCCACATAGGAGGGGTGGGTGCCGATCATTCCCAGCAGTGCCCAGACATATGAGGGGTGGGCGCAGAGTCCCCCCAGCAGTGCCCAGACACAGGAGGGGTGGGTGCCTATCACTCCCAGCAGTGCCCAGACATATGAGGGGTGGGTGCAGAGTCCCCCCAGCAGTGCCCAGACACAGGAGGGGTGGGTGCAGAGTCCCCCCAGCAGTGCCCAGACATAGGAGGGGTGGGTGCCTATCACTCCCAGCAGTGCCCAGACACAGGAGGGGTGGGTGCAGAGTCCCTCCAGCAGTGCCCAGACACAGGAGGGGTGGGTGCTGAGTCCCCCCAGCAGTGCCCAGACACAGGAGGGGTGGGTGCAGAGTCCCCCCAGCAGTGCCCAGACACAGGAGGGGTGGGTGCAGAGTCCTCCCAGCAGTGCCCAGACACAGGAGGGGTGGGTGCAGAGTCCCCCCAGCAGTGCCCAGACACAGGAGGGGTGGGTGCAGAGTCCTCCCAGCAGTGCCCAGACATAGGAGGGGTGGGTGCCTATCACTCCCAGCAGTGCCCAGACATATGAGGGGTGGGTGCAGAGTCCCCCCAGCAGTGCCCAGACACAGGAGGGGTGGGTGCAGAGTCCCCCCAGCAGTGCCCAGACATAGGAGGGGTGGGTGCCTATCACTCCCAGCAGTGCCCAGACATATGAGGGGTCGGTGCAGAGTCCCCCCAGCAGTGCCCAGACACAGGAGGGGTGGGTGCAGAGTCCCCCCAGCAGTGCCCAGACACAGAAGGGGTGGGTGCAGAGTCCTCCCAGCAGTGCCCAGACATAGGAGGGGTGGGTGCAGAGTCCTCCCAGCAGTGCCCAGACACAGGAGGGGTGGGTGCAGAGTCCTCCCAGCAGTGCCCATGGAAAGAAAAGGGTGGAGTACCCACAGATACAATGCCCACAATTGTCAGTCAGGTGCTCAAAGACCCTGCAGAACACATAACACATGTGTGTGAGGCTGGGAGTACACACATGCATAGTGTGTAAAAGGGAACATGTCCACATGAAGTCATGTCAATATACTCCATACACAAGTACAGTGACCACCAAGAATGACACTAATGATGCATGTGGAGACATTGCCCAGCATGCATGGCCAAAATTGAACGGATCCGTCACACACCAAGGAAATGTAGACACAGCTCAGCACAACATTTTGGAAACACCCTTCAGGGAAGATGTCAGGGTCCACAGAGGAAGGAACACACCTTGGGACAATGTCACCATGCCGTAAGAGCATACATGAACAAAGATATTTCGCAAATACCTTGTGATGGCACACAGATACCAGGGTCCACCCCATGAGAAGCACAACACTACATTTCCCAGACACCTAACACATTATCACCACCCCAAATCATGGAGCAGCACCACCAACAGCAATACCAGAAAAGCAGTAGTGTTCAAAGGAAAAAAAAAATGTGCTTTATTCAGCATGAAAAAATAATTTGTTAAAAAAAGTTCAATATGTACAAGGCCCATTGGGCAGTCCATAGTCCAATTCCTGGTGGGGGACACATAGGGACGCGTGTCCCCTAGCTTGCCTGCACAGTTCATACCTCCTTTGCTTCCACAGGGGGGGGCATCATGTGGGGGGGAAGGACCAGGCACTGCAGGGACAGGAGGGGCAAGGGTAGGTGTTGTGGGTGCAGGGACGGAGGACTCCACCACAGGGGTGGGGCAGCGCCAAAGGTGGTGGTGAGAATGGTGCTGCACATGGTTGCAAGGTCCCCCAACGTCTCCCCTGCACCCGAAGGAACCATAGGCCCCAAGAAGGGGGGGTCGGAGGGATGGGTCGCAGCGCTACTGGGGGAGGGTGTGGACAGGGGGGGGACTCAACTACCCTGACCGGGGACTTCTTTGACCGCTTGCGGGGTGGTGTCACACTGGGGATCAGGGACAGAGCAGCCATGAAGGAATCTTTGTTGGAATCGTGGCCAGGAGAGCTGAGGGGAGTGGATTCGGAGGGAGTGGGTTGTGACGAATGTGGACTCCCACTGTGGCTGCGTGTCTTCCGTTTGCCCCCCGACCCAGTGGGTGTGCCTACTTCACCCTGTGTGTGCGTGAGAGGAGGTGTGCGCTTGGCCTTCCCTGGTGGTGTGGTGCCTGTGTTTGGTATGGTGCGTGCATGGGTACGTCTGGGTGTGCTTGGGACAGGCATGGGAGTGGGAAGTGTGGATGTTGCAGGGGTAGGGGGGGACGCAGCGCTGCAGGAGACCCACTGCTGCAGTCAGTGTCGAGTCTATGGACCTCAGCAACTGGCGTTGGTCACACTGCGCAGCTGAGATGCCCTCCATGTATGCCTCCATCTGGGTGAGCACTCAGGTGTGGCCATGGAGGACATTAAGCATCGCAGTCTGACCAACCTGCAACTGGCACAGGATGTCCACAGACTCGGCATTCACGGCAGCAGTAGAGACAGGGGCAGGGGGTGGGGTGCCTGGCAAGAAGGAGACACGTGGTGACCTAGCATGGCGGGAAAGGACCCGAGCAAGTGGGAGGCTGGTGATGGGAATGGAGGGGGCGGGTAGAGATGGAGTGCTGCTTTCAGCTGTGGGAGCAGCTTCCGTCCCCTCTGGGAGCTCAGCCTCGGACCCGTCAGCGTCATAGTCGGTGTTGGGACTGGACAGGTCCTCCGCCTCACTCCCCTCGGCCTCCGTGCCACTCGATGCGCCAGACAAGACAGCACTGCTGGCACTGGTGCTCACTCCCTCCTCACGGTCCGTGCCAGTGTCTCCCTCGGAGTCCCCCGACGATGCTGTGGGCAAGGTGAAGAGACAGGAAATAATCAGACACCTGTATACATATGTCACATGAGTCAAATCTACATAGGTCACAGTGCATAGCCTGAAAAGCAACATGAATAACATCTACAATACAAGGTACATATGTAGGCCCTGCAACACACAGTTGGTTGAACCACCATGCCACTGAGAACCAATGGAGAGCATGACACCACAGCAAATTACTTGACATCAAATTGGACAGAGGAGCCAGGCTCTGGGGGCAATCGTGCACAGCATCTGCCCCACACAGCGTTGCCAAAAAAGGGATGAGCAGGAACCATGTCTATTAACTTTTGGCACATGCTGCAAAGCTAATACATTAAACCATGCCCAACATGACTGGGTCACAGCACCTTGAGTGTATGTCCAGACAAACATCACACACAGGCCAGACCTAGCGAGGAGACTTCAGATTTTGACATGTAGGCCTTGCCTGCACAAACCACCCCCTACCTGAGACAATGTGATTGAGACAGAGGAAGTACTTACACCTCTTAGTCTGGGATAAAAAAACATGGCCTGCACTAAATCCTGATTGTACACAAACTACCCCTGGTGCGCCTATCCACATATATCATTGACAATCAACCATCATCATCTTGTCGTACCAAGACACACAGAGCCTGCCCACTGTGAGTATGCACAAGGGTCACCCTGTACAGTGGACACATGTAGCACAGTTTACGTAAATACAGATGAGGCCAGGGTACAATGCCACAGAGCCCAACCTATGCCGAAGACACAGAGAATGTCCACATTGTTGGATGACACACATGATACCTAGGAAAAGGTGCCCCAGGGCACGGTAGTGGCCACACTCCTCCATGGTCCTGGATGGATATGACTGCAACTGAAGCAACCGTCCCTGCACTATGCATTACTCCCACTCATGCACATCATGTCAGAGGGCATAACATTGGACATGCATGCTGTAAGGCAGTACACTTTTAAGACACAATCCTATGTCGGGACTCAGCATCAGTACCAACTGACATGGACCCCACAATGACTGAACTGGCCAGGGCACAGGCAAGGTCCCAAAACCGGTTACACACCACCCCCACACATGATGCTGCAAGCATTGGGCACTTGGATTAACTGCCAGCCTAGATAACCTTGTGCAAGAGTGACTACACACAGACCAGGGAACACATGGCAAGGAGGGAAAGGGAGGAAGAACAGCACCGGTTTACTTTGGGGAACAGGTTATGCACTGCACATTTAAACCCTGGCAGTGTATCCATGCAACTGCGCACTTCCAAAAGCTGGTGACACACAACAAACACACATGTGCCTACCCCCTTCTTGCTGCTGCTTCTCCAGTAAGCGCCTATCCAAGTCGGGGAAGACCACCGCCAGCACACGCTTCTGGATGTGGGTCAGACGCCAGCACCCATGGTTCTTGTGGCTCTCAGGTGAGTCCCCCAGCAGGACCCGTGCGATCCTCCTCGTCCAGCACCGGATATCCTGCCAGCGTTTCCTCACCTGGGCTAGGCGCCGCTTCCGACCCTCCGTCTTCCTCACGGCACTGACGGCTTGCTTCCATATCTCCCCCTTGGCATGGACGCCTACCTGTGAGGATGCAAAAGTGAGAATACTTTAATACACCTGAGCAATGACACAGAGACACCCATATTAATAATTTGTCTTGTTTGAACAGGGCATGGTATGCAGGCAACTCATTGCACCTTTGTCATAGGGACATTATCCTCTGAGGAAGGGAAAATGCACAACGGTTTGAAAGTACACAGGTGGCATGAGGGGTGCCACACAATCAATGATCCTGGATCACACTGTGCATCACAAGCTACACCAGGATTATGTACAGCACTTCAAAGCAGTCACATGCCCCAGCCCACTGACGCAACCTCAGCAGAGTACACAGACACACACAGGCACAGGACAATCACCTGCCATTGCCAACTGTGGGTACAAACCTCACTCTGCCCATGTGCCACTAGACTGGGGGGTGTCACAGGTGTGGGGCTGGCTCAGCACGGCAGTCACACAGCACTGCTCCCTGCTCACATCAGATGGGCAGGGTATATCCATCCCTCATGCAGCTGGTGTGCAACACTCCCCATATGCACTCACCCACATGACAGGGGACTTACACAGCACAGGTACACTAAACAAACACACATCTATGGGTACTGTCACCTGTCACACTGGGGGGACCACAGAATCACATCAGGACTGTAGAAACAACATTCCCAGGAGGAGTAGCCAGGCAGAATATGGCATGCACCATGCATTGATTGTCACAGTAAGCACTATGCAAGAGAGGAGTGCATACAGGAACTACAGCATGCTCTGCATGGGAGACATGAGGCCTTCCCCACCCTGGGACCCACTCTAAACAACATTGCATGTCTAACACCACATCCAATTGGCTGCACACTGCTCGTCTTACCAGCAAGTTGCCCCAAGGAACTATGGTCCATGTAGTGGCGACGGCGAGTACGCCTGTGCCACAGTGTTGAAAGGAAGTAAATGTAGCATTAGCCATCCCTGGACACGTGTTTCGAGGTAGTTGCCTCTCGTCAGCAGTGAGTAGGTGAGTGTAATGGGGTGCCGCGTAGACTGCCAAAGACGTATTAACAGGTAACGTACCACTCATGGCGCGCAGGTGCTGGTCTAGGGCCCGTCGGCCCAATAGCTCAAGGGAGCCTCAGTACAACACATCCAATTGGCCGCACACTGCTCGTCTTACCAGCAAGTTGCCCCAAGGAACTATGGTCCATGTAGTGGCGACGGCGAGTACGCCTGTGCCACAGTGTTGAAAGGAAGTAAATGTAGCATTAGCCATCCCTGGACACGTGTTTCGAGGTAGTTGCCTCTCGTCAGCAGGGAGTAGGTGAGTGTAATGGGGTGCCGCGTAGACTGCCAAAGACGTATTAACAGGTAACGTACCACTCATGGCGCGCAGGTGCTGGTCCAGGGCCCGTCGGCCCAATAGCTCAAGGGAGCCTCAGTACAACACATCCAATTGGCTGTACACTGCTCGTCTTACCAGCAAGTTGCCCCAAGGAACTATGGTCCATGTAGTGGCAACGGCGAGTACGCCTGTGCCACAGTGTTGAAAGGAAGTAAATGTAGCATTAGCCATCCCTGGACACGTGTTTCGAGGTAGTTGCCTCTCGTCAGCAGGGAGTAGGTGAGTGTAATGGGGTGCCGCGTAGACTGCCAAAGACGTATTAACAGGTAACGTACCACTCATGGCGCGCAGGTGCTGGTCCAGGGCCCGTCGGCCCAATAGCTCAAGGGAGCCTCAGTACAACACATCCAATTGGCCGCACACTGCTCGTCTTACCAGCAAGTTGCCCCAAGGAACTATGGTCCATGTAGTGGCGACGGCGAGTACGCCTGTGCCACAGTGTTGAAAGGAAGTAAATGTAGCATTTGCCATCCCTGGACACGTGTTTCGAGGTAGTTGCCTCTCGTCAGCAGGGAGTAGGTGAGTGTAATGGGGTGCCACGTAGACTGCCAAAGACGTATTAACAGGTAACGTACCACTCATGGCGCGCAGGTGCTGGTCCAGGGCCTGTCGGCCCAATAGCTCAAGGGAGCCTCAGTACAACACATCCAATTGGCCGCACACTGCTCGTCTTACCAGCAAGTTGCCCCAAGGAACTATGGTCCATGCAGTGGCGACGGCGAGTACGCCTGTGCCACAGTGTTGAAAGGAAGTAAATGTAGCATTAGCCATCCCTGGACACGTGTTTCGAGGTAGTTGCCTCTCGTCAGCAGGGAGTAGGTGAGTGTAATGGGGTGCCGCGTAGACTGCCAAAGACGTATTAACAGGTAACGTACCACTCATGGCGCGCAGGTGCTGGTCCAGGGCCCGTCGGCCCAATAGCTCAAGGGAGCCTCAGTACAACACATCCAATTGGCCGCACACTGCTCGTCTTACCAGCAAGTTGCCCCAAGGAACTATGGTCCATGTAGTGGCGACGGCGAGTACGCCTGTGCCACAGTGTTGAAAGGAAGTAAATGTAGCATTAGCCATCCCTGGACACGTGTTTCGAGGTAGTTGCCTCTCGTCAGCAGGGAGTAGGTGAGTGTAATGGGGTGCCACGTAGACTGCATGTCTGTCACACATGGACACAATGCCAGAAGTCACAAAAAAGGGGCACAGTTTAAGCTAGTGGAGTCAGCACTCACCTGCTCCCCTGGTCGACCATAGAGCATGGTGTACTGTGGGAGGATCACATCCACCAACGCCATATTCTCCTCCATGGGGAATGGCTGGGCCCTCTCCACAGACCTGGACATGGTGCCAGAGGAATCACGAGCAGCAGCAGTGTTGTGGAATGAAAGGATGTGCAGGCAAGTGCTCTCTCATGGGACCTGGCTGCCTTATATCTGCCTTGCTGGCCTGTTTCATTTACAGGAGTACAGAGTGATTGGTCAGTCACATTAGCATCCTACGTTTCCTCCAATCCCTTTAAACCTACCCCAGTGAGTGGCTTTGCATGGTTTAAAAATTGAGCATGATGTCAAGTCAACAACCACTTTGCAACAAAGTATATTGTTTCCAACCGACTTCTGCTGGCCACCTGATGCAAAAATTCAAACTTTAACCACGGTCTCCATGACAACCAGCATGCATTTAGGCCCTTATACTTGTTCCTCATGTGTCCCCTATGTTATTTCAATATTTACACACAGGTACGGTGCGTTCCACGGCCCTAGGGCACCCCAAATGCAGTGAAACGGACCGTACAGGCGTGTGTACGGTCCCTATCACTATGGGAGTGCTCGCGTATGCGTACGCCATAGTAATACGGACCGTACACGCGTGTGTAGGGTCCCTATCACTATGGGAGTGCTGGCGTATGCGTACGTCATAGTGATAGGGACCCTACTCACGCGTGTACGGTCCGTATTACTATGGCGTACGCATACGCCAGCACTCCCATAGTGATAGGGACCCTGCACACGCGTGTACGGTCCGTATTACTATGGCGTACGCATACGCCAGCACTCCCATAGTGATAGGGACCGTACACACGCGTGTACGGTCCGTATTACTATGGCGTACGCATACGCCAGCACTCCCATAGTGATAGGGACCCTACACACGCGTGTACGGTCCGTATTACTATGGCGAACGCATACGCCAGCACTCCCATAGTGATAGGGACCCTACACACGCGTGTACGGTCCGTATTACTATGGCGTACGCATACGCCAGCACTCCCATTGTGATAGGGACCCTACACACGCCCTCAGAGCGTATGTACGGTGCGTTTCACACCTGACAGTGGTGACAGGTGGCACACAGACAGGAATAGAGCTGTCATACTTGGCCAAGGCTGGACATCAAGGCATTGTCTGTGCAGTACTACTTGTGTCGGGCACAGGTGTGTCAGGCTGTGATGTGGCACATTACTCCTAAGGTGTGAAGCAAATAAATGTATGATGAGCTGTGTACACATGTCATGTGTGATGGTGCACTATGTGCCACACATACCCTTCACTCCTTTGACATGTGTGCATGTAGTACAGACTTGTTGAGCCATGCGTCACTGGCATGGCACAGTCACCGACACCCGCAACTGTCACCTGATGCCAGGTACATGGAATATTACACCTGACATGTGAATGCCCGCGTTGCACGCTGTAACTATGTAATGTGTGTGTCATGTGTTCCCGTAGGTTTGCTGTAGGTGTTTGGTCAAATGCATCTGCAGTTGCTGCAACCAACATGTGTCTGTGTGTAGATGGGCATGGCACACTGTTACGCACACCAGCCCACATGTGTAATCCGACATAAGGTGTTTATGTATGCATCGACACGGAGTTTCAAAACAAGGACATATCTGCATACTCTCAATGTATGTGTGATCAGTCTTGACATGTACTCCTTCATGTCAAGGTGTGTGGTCTGTCCTTTTTCTATGACATGTGACCTGTGCATCTAGTGTTCCGCGACCTGTCTGTACAATAAACATCCTTCTTCTGCACATATGTGGATGTCTGTAACTCCTGTAATGCGTCTGCCTGTTCACTTACACTGGCCCACAGCTAGTTTCATGGCATGGCATATTGAGGTTGAGAATCGACGTTTGTAGCTGGCTCTTGGTAGGAGTGTCACCTGCCTGGCATACGTGTCCAGGGCATATTGCACAGACCTGACTCTGTATGTAGCATATGTGTATTGCCTGTTGAACATGTGCTCAGTACATTGACATTGATGGTGTACTGTACTCACTCTTCGTTGTCCCTTCAAATTTACTGCAGGGCTCCGCCTCTCCCTCGACCAATTCCGGACTTGGCTGACCTGAGGGAACATGACTGTATACGCCGCTACCGCTTCGCCCGACAGTTGATTGAGAACTTGACGACACGGCTGGCACCACACCTCCAACCGCTACACAGGTATCCTACTGCACTGACACCCAAGATGAAGGTGATGGCAGCCCTACATTTCTTTGCCACGGGTACCTTTCAATATACCATTGCTCATGTTGGTGGCATGTCCCAAACCATGTTCAGCCGTGTTCTCCATGATTTTTTAGAGGCCATGTTGGATCACCTGGATGAGTTCATTAAATTCCCAACTCCTGAGCAGTTGACAGGCGTGAGTTTTATGCCCTGGGAGGGATGCCCCATGTCATTGGGTCCATAGACGGAACACATGTGGCTTTGGTACCACCACAGGCACAGGAGGTAGAGTATTTGAACCGCAAGCATTACCACTCCATTAATGCCCTTGTGGTGTGTCTTGCCAACATGGTGATTTCACATGTCTGTGCTCGTTTTCCAGGATCAGCACACGATGCCTACATCATGAGGCGTAGCAGGGTGCCTGAAATGATGCTGCAGCTGCGCAACGAACGAGCATGTATTGTTGGTGGGTATACTCTGTCAGTCCTGTATTTAGCGTCATCTTCCTGTCTTACTGCTTCTCCTGACCCACTTTTGTCCATGATGTTTCCATGTAGGGGACACTGGCTATCCCAACATGCCATGGCTGATCACGCCTCTCCGCAACCCCAGCACGGCTGCCGAGCACCGCTACAACAACGCCCATGGGCGGACCAGGCGAGTGATAGAGAGGACGTTTGGCCTCCTGAAGAGCCGATTCCGTTGCCTCCACAAGACCGGCGGCGCACTCCCATATGCACCGGTGAAGGTCTGCAAGATCTTCCTCGTGTGCTGCATGCCTCACAACATGGCAGTGGAGAAAGCTGTGCCACTCATCCTGGATCCGGATGAGCAGGACCATCCACCTGTGGAGGATGAAGGGCTTAGTGACGAGGCAAGTGATATGGAGGAGGAGGAGGCGGTAGAGGACATCCGGAGTCGGCTCATACGCGACTTCTTTGCTTAGTGGTGAGTTCCAGTGTCTGAGTGTGCACGCATTGGGCCGTGTGTGGCATGTGTTGCACTGTGTGTGTCCATTTGCATGTCTGCCAAGTGAGTCAGAGGCGTGTTTGGATGTGTCACTCGAGTGATGGTGCAATAGAAGAATGTTTTTCCCGAGTCATCATTGTCACCTAGCATGTTGAAAACCTTATATGTGTCGAGTACATGCACATGCATGCGGATGTGCTTCTTTTGGCTGACTTCTTGTGTGTCTCTCATCCACAGGTACTTGTGCATGCTGTCTGCTGGTGGCATTGGTGTGCTCCTGCTATTCCTCATGAACACAGCAACATGTGCTGAATTGGCGTTACATGCACGGACAAGTTTGAAAATCTCCTTAGGGTAAGGGATTCAGCACGGCTTTTTGGGTGTGGTATTTGTTTTGAATGTGTGTGTATGAGTCTATGTGTAGAGTAGCAAGATGCAAGCTGTTTGTCAGGGATTAGAATCTGTATTGTGCATGATGTCCATGGCTGTGTAGGTATTGTGGCATGTCAGTCTCCACGACGGCCACTGTGCTGCATGTGCATCCATTGCGTGTGTGTGTGCCATGTTGAACCAGACATTCCTTCCTTGACATACACCTTTTGCATAGTTCCTTCCTGAGATCCTTGTCTTTGTGTGCAACTTGTGGCATTGTTTTATTGACATGGCGCATGCTGCTGCAGGCCCTGCTGCAAGGGCACCCAGTGTCCACGCAAATGAGCTGGTGTTCATCATGGATTGCTTGCTGACATATGCTATGCTGATCAGCAGCATCTGTGCCTCATGCTGCAGCACACTCTGCATTATGCACAAGATCCCCAGTTCCATCCACCTCAAGGCAAAAGAGACCATCCCCCAGGTCAACTACAACAACCGTGTCTAATCCTACCCTGCACTGTACGGACATGTGCGTTACAACTCCCATGATACTTGTCCACATCCAGGGTGCATCTGCACAGCTCTGCTTCTACATCCGGCGACCAAGCCACATCAACGTCCAACAGAGATGGGGGGAATGGATCACTGCCAGCTGCAGGATGACCTTCTCAATCCACGCACACTCTCAGGATGCAGCCCACAACCCCAACACAACCTTGTGGCACTGTGATCCAAGACCCAATTGTGCCATCTCCATGCATCCAACCTTGGCCGGCCCACCATTCTCCACATCCACCTGACTCAAGCATGCCGGCCATGGTTCTGCCACCTGTCTAATCATACCTGGGAGTAGCACCCCAGGACACTCCACATGATCCCTGACCTCTGTGCATGACTGTTGCTCTTCTAAATAGGTCTGTAGGCACAGTTGTGAGGGCACCCCCTCAGCTGGTTGGGCCCATCACGGGTGAGTATGGTGCTCCATGTCTGTATTGGATGATACATTGTGACCCATGTGTGTCCTGTGCCAGACTCAGACCCCAGGGTATGGATGGTTTAGTTATTTAAAATACTCAGGTATGGTTTGACTTTACAGCACACACATGTAATGGAATAATGCAAAATGACGGCATCATCTCTTGATAGTGCTGAATTTTATTTGTGGTGGGGTACGTGTTTGGGGGGGGATGACAAGAGGTGCTTGCCGGGTGTGTAGAATCCAAAGTTAACTGGGGGAGTTGGTATCCTTGCCATTGGAAGTCATCAGAGTCCATGCCACAGTCTTTGTCAACATTGGTCAGACAGTGACCAGCAAGTCCATGTGGAAGAGAATGTCATTTGCTGATGTGCTGCTGTTGGGCCAGAGGGCCAGGTGCCAGGCCAGGTGACCTGGGAGATCGTGATGTTCCGCTGACTCACACGGTCTTTTGCGTGGACGACCCACCTTCCTGCGGGGACCCTCAGAAGCAGGCCGTGACGATGCTTGTGATGCTCCGTCGGATGAATCCTCCTCCTCCTGATCCCTCCCTGTGGCTGGTGATGTTCTTCACCTGGTGGCACAGGGAGGGTTGCCCATGTTGTCGGCAATCCGACGGAGTGAACGGTTCATTTCCGTGTGCACCGTCAGGAGCTCAGCCAGTCTTGCCTCCATCCGTCCTTGGTGTCGCTGTTGACTGGCATGTTGCTTGGCCTGCAGGGTCTTCATCTCCTCGAGGGTCCCCTTCATCTTGTTGAGGTTGGACACAACCTGGCTGATGCCCCTGGTGTCACGCCGGTATGTGTCGAGGATGTTGCTGACGTGTGACATTACCGGTTCCTGAGCCAACTGGTCAGGTTCACGCCTCCACCGTCCTCCCCTCCCACCACCCCTGCCCACTTGCGCCTGGCCTGCCGTTGTGGGCACATCGGGTCTCCGGGACCCCTGAGGGATGGCATTTGCGCTGTCGCCTGCCTCCCCCTGGGTGCCCGGAGAACCTTGTCCCTCCTGGACAGACTGGCTGTGTTGTTGTGTGCGTGCAGGGCTCCTGGGTGTCTCCTGGGATGTGGCAGGAATGGGGGTGGTGGTTGGCACAGTTGTACCTGACGCAGGTGCTGCAGGGGGTTGGACACCAGAGAGGCCAGGTTGGTCTGGGTCATCCACGGAGTGGTGCGAGTCATCGCTGCCGGTGGGGTCCTCTTCACGCAGAGCCTGGTCCTGTGAGTCTTCCCCCCCAGTGTTGGGGGGAGATCGACGATGTTGACCTGTGTGTGAGAGAGACAATGTTAATTGTGTTACATGCGACATCCATGTTTCATTCATTTTTGAGTTGGCACAGCTCCTCTGGGTAGTTGGATATGGCTTGCATTCCTCTCACAGTGCACTTGTGCATGGGTATGTCCCTTGGCCACAGCTTTCAACACTTTACTTATGTGTGACACAATCTTAGTTGATGCTTTTTTTTGGAACGCAGTCAGCAGTGTAGTGAGCGAGCGTAGCAAGCCATGCAGAGCCGCCTTACGTGTTGCACTGTTCGTGGGCAAATGGTGTTTTTTCCATGCTATTTGAGAATGCAGGTAGGTAACTTAAGCATTTGTGACAGGGTTCTAACAAACACAGTGGGTGGGTATACTGGGTGTAAGGTTAGGTTTGTGCCTGCAGCACGGATGTACCCGTGCACAGATTGACACATGGCCCAGTGTTTATCAAAGGAAAAAGGGGGGGTTAACGCACTGCCAAACCTTGTCTACATGCACACAGTCCACCTGCTGACGAGCGGACATGGCCACACCACCCAAGGGTGATTTGGTCTCCCTCGGTCTCCCTTTCTCCCTCCATCTGTCAGCCTCCTCCCTCTGTCCGTCTCCCTCTGTCTCCCTTTCTCCCTCCCTCTGTCAGCCTCCTCCCTCTGTCCGTCTCCCTCTGTCTCCCTTTCTCCCTCCCTCTGTCAGCCTCCTCCCTCTGTCCGTCTCCCTCTGTCTCCCTTTCTCCCTCCCTCTGTCAGCCTCCTCCCTCTGTCCGTCTCCCTCTGTCTCCCTTTCTCCCTCCCTCTGTCAGCCTCCTCCCTCTGTCCGTATCCCTCTGTCTCCCTTTCTCCCTCCCTCTGTCAGCCTCCTCCCTCCCTCTGTCTGTCTCCCTGTGTCCCCCTATGTCTCCCTCCCTCTCTCTCCCCCTCTCCCTCCCTCTGTGTGTCACCCTCTGTCACCTCAGCCCAGCTTCCTTGGCACACACAGTTTGCAGGTCTTTCAAAGGCCATTGGCTTGTTCATGTGGGTTTGTTTCTAATCTCCGGGCACCCATTGGGTGGAGTGTCTGAGTCTGCGCTGCTGCTGTGGCGGTGTGTGCTGACACTCTTTCAGAGTGATGCGTCTTCATTAGCTGCTGTTATGTGCAAATTGTGCCTTCATACCCATGTCATCCTGCAACGCGGCCACCATTTGCAGGCAACACAGTACTGTGTGGGGACACACTGTTTGTATGGCTGTGCCCTAGGCCATATGGGCTGAGGGCATTGTTGTGTGCTTCTGAGTTGCTCAATGTTAGTTTTGAGGCCCACCCTCCCGGCATCGGGGACATCCTGTCTTGTGTTGGTGTTTTGTGTGGCCTGTGACTTGGCATGGCCTTGCTTGGTGCATGGGGCATGGAGGCGCTAGTGGCATGTGTGTGTTTTTGGAGTGTGGTTGTGTCCGGTGCTGGCTTTGGGGGGGTTGCGTGCATGATTGGGATTTTGGTTGTGTATGGCGTTCCCCCCCATGTGAGGTGAGTTGTTTGTGTACTCACCAGGGTCTCGGACTCCTTCTAGTCCGTGTACTCCCACCGGCGGCAGCGTGGCCATCACCTTCTCCTCCCAGGGATGGTAGTGTACCGGTCTGCGGGGCGGCCCTCCTCCAGTGATGTTCCCCTGGTTGTGATCGTCTGTCATTTTGCGGTGGACCGTCCTCCGCAGATCGTACCACCTGGCTTGGCACTCATGCCTGGTCCTTCTGGTGGCCCCAACAGCATTCACAGAATTGACAATCTTCTCCCACATGGCTGATTTTTCGGATATGCTGGTCTGTCTGACCAATGTTCCAAAGAGCTGTGGCTCGACTCTGATGATTTCGTCGACAAGGATCTCCAGCTCATCCTTTGTGAACTTTGGATTCTTGTTAGTGGGCATGGTGTGGGGTGTGGGTGTGGATGGTTGTGGGGGTGTGGGTGTGGATGGTTGTGGGTGTGTGAGTGTGGTTGTGAAGGTGTGTGTGTGTGAATGTGATGAGGGGGTGTTTGTGATGGTGGTTGTGTGCAGGAGTGCAAGTGTAAGGTGTATTGATGGATGTAGTATGATGCAGTGCGTTGTCTCTGTGGTCTGGCAGTAGTGGATCTGTTGCAAAGGATCATGGTTTGTGTGTGTTGGGCCTTTTCATTGGTCCATTTGCGGGTGTGGCTGTGTTTGAACTTTGGGTGGGTGTGTTATAAGGAGTGGTTGTGTTTTGGGCCTCTGTTTAGCTGTTTGGCAGTTGCAGGTCAGTGTATAGGATGTATTTGGGCTTGTTGGACATGTTTTGTGGTGTTGTGCGAATCGAATTGACTCTCCTTGTGCTGTTTTGCTTTGTCCTGGTTCAGTACGAGTGTTTTTGGCGTCTGTACGGTGCGTACATGGGCCATGTTGTTGTACAGTGCTGACCTTTGCTATGGCTTAGTACGACTCGTACATGCGCGATGTTGGGTGAGGGTGCTGGTGTAGGGGCCTGGGATAGGGTGTGTACAGACACGGGCAGGGTGTTGGTCCGCACCGTCCATAGGTGGTGGTGTTTCGCACCGTACATACAGGGGGGGCTGGGTGTACACTCCGTACATACACGGGTGGGGGTACGCTCCATACATACACAGGTGGGGGTACGCTCCGTACATACACGGGTGGGGGTACGCTCCATACATACACTGGTGGGGTGTTGGTATGCTCCATACATACACGGGTGGGGGTACGCTCCGTACATACACGGGTGTGGGTACGCTCCATACATACACGGGTGGGGGTACGCTCCGTACATACACGGGTGGGGGCACGCTTCGTACATACACGGGTGGGGGTACGCTCCGTACATACACGTGTGGGGGTATGCTCCAAACATACATGGGTGGGGGTACGCTCCGTACATACACGGGTGGGGGTATGCGCCGTACATACACTGGTGGGGTGTTGGTACGCTCCATACATACACGGGTGGGGGTACGCTCCGTACATACACGGGTGTGGGTACGCTCCATACATACACGGGTGGGGGTACACTCCTTACATACACTGGTGGGGTGTGAGTACGCTCCATTCATACACGGGTGGGGGTACGCTCCTTACATACACGGGTGGGGGTACGCTTCGTGTATACACGGGTGGGGGTACGCTCCGTACGTACACGGGTGGGGGTACGCTCCGTACATACACTGGTGGGGTGTTGGTATGCTCCATACATACACGGGTGGGGGTACGCTCCGTACATACACTGGTGGGGGTTCGGCGCGTACTTCCGCGGCCGGGGGGGCGTTTGGTGCTTACATACAGGGGCTGGGGGGGATGTTCGGCGCGTACATACGAGGGCTGGGGGGGTGTTCTGCACATACATACGGGGTGTGGGGTGGGGTGTTCGGCGCGTATGCGGGCACATGTCTCCATGGTTGCTATAGGAGTTCGGTCCGTTCGGTGTTTTTTCCATACGGTTGTAAAATCGGAAGGACGGGACGGATCGTACTTGTGCGGTCGGACTTCATTTTTTCGATTCGTACGTTAAATCGTCCGGGGATGTGTCGGACACATTTTCCGACCCAAGGACGTGTGGGGAAATTTTCCCAATGCGATTCGCATGGACTTTTTCCCATACGAATCGTACTTGGCAGTTCGTACGCTACTTGTACGATTCGTACGGAAAAAAATCCGGATACGATTCGTACGGGGAAAATTTTTACAGGATCGGAATCGGCACCATGGTGTATTTTTTATAAAAACTGCTGAAATTAACCTTAAAACCCTCAGTTCACGTTCAGTTATAATTGGCTCTGTAGTCCATAAGTCACAAATCAGACATGCAAACAATAACTCGAACAACAAATGAAAGCCGGCTAACTAGCAGAAATGATGTACTGTATGTCCACCAGCCAGAAACGGTGATATTCCCTTATTTCACAAACCCCACCTTGTTTTTACTGGACCCACTTATATTATTCGTGTTGATTGTATGGTTGTCTTATGGAACATTGGGATAGAATCCTAATTTTGAACAGACACTTTTGTTGAGCCAAAATAGAGGTTACTGTTGTCAGCGTCATTAATAATATATGAAGCTCCAAAAAGGTTTCTGTATTGCCGAATGGCTACTTCATAAACAAATGTGTTTTTTGGGGGATCTTTTGAAACGGCACAATTTACACAGTTTTTGCTATGTGTTTAGTCTCTGTCATCACTCTTTTAATTTAAATTTACTCCAGGTGGAGGTGACGCAATTGGCACATTTTAATTTGAAAGGGGTCAGATATTTAATGTGTTTTTAAAACTGTAGGAAGGCTAATCAGAAATCTGAGTAGTAGCAACTCCCGTGTCATTTAAAACGCCTAAATGCTGCATAAATATGGTAAAGCAAACTTCATATTACGGAAAAAATACCAAAGAGGTGACTTATACAATGATTTTTTTCTTTGGATGCCTGGTCCTTGCGGCCATAGCACTACAACATGGTTTATTCCCTGAAAATAACAGTTCCACATTCCACTCACAGCATTCTCGAGGCACTGGCACGTAAAACTTTAAACAGAACAGTAAATCCACTTGCACTAGAAAAACACGAGTCCAGCCTGAGCAACAGCATGCTTTGATATAGAAAATATTTACCCTGTCGCCTACAGAAGAAAACATCTCATGCAGCATTTATTACCTGTATCGAAATATTGATTTTTTTTTGTTTTGCAGTGGAGCTTATTAAAGTGGGATTTGTATGCTGGGAGACAATTTTAAATTTGAAACCTTGCATCGCAAATATATTCACATTTCTTTTTCATGCTTCAATTTTCTAATTGGCTCTATGTTAAAATGTAACGGAGCTGCCTCTTTCCCATTTGTATCTCTTTCTTCACAACAACAAATGAAGGAGTTTTTTTTTTTTTAGGTCTGGTTTGACAGAGCCACTGTCACTAAACTTAAGTAGTCAACATAAAAAAAGCTTTCAGAAGTGCTACTGAGAGTGGGAGGGATTTAGGGTCCACCCACGTTAATTGCCTTGAGTACAGTATCTAATTGGGCAGAAGTGGGCTTCTACTGAAAATGAGTGCTTGTATTCCACTTTTTTTGCCTTGTATAAAAGCATATGCTCAATACAGCAGGACTGAGTTGAAAATAGTGGCAAGCCAATGATTAATGATATAGACCTGATGTGTTTATTATGAATAATTACTATGAAGGCAGAAAGCAGTAAATAGTTAGTATGAAAAGCATTTAATGATGGAGTACTCTGCAAGAAAGCCTGTAGAGTGATGACCTTAGAGTTGAATGGGTTTGGTGCTACTTAACTCCTTTGACAAAGCATGTGAATAAAAGATTAGCACTGTGATAATCCTTGATGGGCCGTCTTACAAGGGATTGTGTTTTGTATTTCAAAGTATAATTTTGTATACATTTGTAATTTTATGACTGTATGCCTCATGGTTTCCTTTAGGGAAAGCTTACGTTCAATATAGGAGGCGCGAGTTGATTATAGCGACAAACCAATGATAAAGGTTATGGACCTCATTGGTTGGCCGGGAAAAGGTGTTTTTCTAATACCTTAGACCTGATCTGTTTACTGTGAGAATTGTTGGCAAAGGTAGTTGTATTTACTTTGAATAGCATTTTAAAGGTGGACTGTTGGTGTGTTACAGACTTTTTAGACCTGACAGTCTTGGTGAGGTTTCCCCGAACTTTTTGCCTTCAGACCTCCTGTTTTTCCTGACCTCATTTTTGTTGGACTTACGACTCTACGCCCTTTACCACTGCTAACTTGTGCCAAAAGTGCTTAAGCTCTCTCCTTAAAACATGTTATATTGGCTTATGCTCAATTGGCATATTTAATTTAGTTGTCAGTCTCTAGAAAAGTGGCACTACCTGTGTTTATGGCCTGTAAATAAAATGCTTCTAGTGGGGTGGGAGCGTGAGCAAAAGAAAAAAATTGACCCAGATCTCTTGACTGGATGTGAATGTATGATTTTATTCAGCATTACGTCCATCATTTGTTTGCGAAGCACTTTTCACCCTAAGTGAGATGGGTATGCCCAGACACGGGTCCCTTGCTCACTGTGCCACTGGATTCAAGCTAGCCTGGCTGATGAGGGGTAATACCCCAAAACCAGTCCCTGGATGCTTGTTTCTGGTCCAGGGAGTACCTGGCTTGGCAGTTAGGGCTGGACTGTTCCCATGAGGAGCAGGGTCAAGACTAATTTGCATATGGCTGGCTCTAAAGTGGGGTGGCAGCGTGAGAAAAAGAACAATGGATTTAACCCAGATCTCTTGACTGGGGGTGAATGTAAGATTCATTCAGCATTCTGTCCATCATTTGTTTGCTTAGCACTTAGTGGGCTTTCAGCACTGAATGTGCCAGCCACTTAATTAGCATGTTAACTATGTCTCAAGCCTTCCATTGCAGCCTGTGTGTATGCAGTTTTAAACTGCCATTTCGACCTGGCAAAATAAATCTTTTGTCAGGCCCAAACCTTCCTTTTTAATACATGTAAGTCACCCCTATGGTAGACCCTGAATAACCCAGAGTGCAGAATGCACTGCATTTAAAAGTTAGGACATGTACTTTTAAGTTTTACATGTCTGGTAGGGAAAAAATCTTAAATACGTTTTTTATTACTGCAAGGCCTACCTCCCCCATAGGAAAACATTGGAGTTACCTTATTACGTTTTATAAGTGTAATTCCTAAAACGGGAACATGTAAACAGTTCATGTTTGGTGTCTCTGGAATTGTAGTGAGAAATCCTACCTTATGATGAAGTCGGATTTTTAATTACAATTTTGGAAATGCCACTTTTAGCAAGTTGGTATATTCCTGACCATCAATCCAACAGTTATCTTCTAAGCTGTTTACGCACAGGTTTTATTAATGGCATCTCGATAAGCGCCAGAATAAAATTTATAGCATCTAGATAGCCATTTTTAATAGCACTTTTTTGTTTAATTTTTTGCACTGCAACCATCACCCCACCGTTTGTTCTCACTACTGGGACAACTGATTGACCACCATTACCACTAGAGTGGTTGGTCCTTCCAGTTCAGTCCTCAATTCCCAGATGATGATAAGCCACCTTTGGTGGGTGATGGGAATTATACTTTTGTTATGTCATTCACTGTAATTGATTTGGAGGTCTCATTTGTCTAGTCTGTTAGAGTTGTGTGTATACAGAACATTAGACCCTCAGTATTTGTTGTAAAGTATATTCCTGCCTTAGCCATTTGGTGCCTGAAGCCAATCTCTGGGTCACAT
This sequence comes from Triturus cristatus, assembly GCF_964204655.1. Lineage (NCBI taxonomy): Eukaryota > Metazoa > Chordata > Amphibia > Caudata > Salamandridae > Triturus > Triturus cristatus. The sequence goes on from NC_140580.1 coordinate 502,239,811, forward strand.
AACTGGGTGTCGTTGAGAGTTATGCTTTGTATATTCCCCCTAGACTGCTACACACAATGGTGGCTTAGGTGTGATTAAATGGGCCATCACTGGCAGGATGGGAGGGAAGGGCTGGACCCAGCCCCCCTTACACTTGAATAGGCTGTGTCCTGCCTCCACACATAGGGTTGCATACCCCCTGTAGTCTGAAGCCAGGGCCAGTAAGGCAGGACTTGCTTCAAAGACATGCCTTTAGAAGCTTCTCCCCACTTCAATGGCACAACTGGGTATTGGCACATTATTTGGCCTCTGTTGGTTAGGGAGTCAAGCAAATGGTAAAGACAATAGGCCTTTGTGGTTCATTGGAAACAGTTATGCCAAATCCCATAGATTTGATCTGTTTATTAAGAAACATTTGGGCAAAGCCATTAGGCCTGACATAGTGTGAAAAGCATGTGCTAAATGTAATAGAATTTTGAGGTGGATTGATATTACACTGTGGTAAAGCCTATAGCCATATTTGTGTTATATGGAATCTCACTCATTATCATAGCAGGCAAGCATTTTGGATTTGTAATGCACTCCAATAAACCGTAGGTATAGCAGATTTGCACTTATAATCCTTATTATGCTCTTTATGGAAATTGTTTTGACAACTCTGATTTTGCTAATTTGCCATCTTTGTTTTTCATCTCACAAAAGAGGGGTACTACTTGTTTTTTTATGCATTGGAAGAAGCCCTTAGTATCAGGGATCCATTATTTGCTTCTGTTATACCATGTATCCAGTAGCTACTGATATACCCGAGTAGTATATTTGACAGGTTCAAATTTCTGCACCACAAGGAAGGGGGATAACACTGCAATTTGATTTGTTTGCCCCTGCTCTAAGAGTAGTATTTTCCTTGTACAAATTTCACCAAGTTATACCTGGTGATAGTTGTGAGGTTGTGGAATAGTGTAACATTTCTGCACTATATCAGTTTCCAATTGATGCAAGCTCTCTTCTGCTCCTGAATTGGATTTTACACAGAACTTATAAAGAAGTTGATGTGAATATGGATAGCTGAGGGATGTCTGCCATTAAAAAAAACTAATCATGGTCTCTTCTGAAAATCTCTGCATTCTCCAACCATATTACAAGAGCAGTGCAACACCTTTCTATTAATGGACCACCATTGACCTCTCATGATGTAATCAAAAAAGACATTGACTAGCTACCCAACTTAGACATGCTGATCCTTTACCATTTGTAGTTGCACCTCCACTCTGGTGTTGTAAACCTTGCACGGAATAGCACAAAATGGGTCTCAGCTTATTGGACTGGGCCCAATAACTTTATTTGGGCACTGGAAATGCACTTCCACTTTGGATATACATTTCAAAAAGACAAATTAAGTGATAGCAATTTCACCATGTCACACAGGCATGATATCATTGCCGTCAAACTGTATATTTTTCATGAAGATCGTTCTTGCCTTGTCGACAAGATCCACCTTCTGGGCATAAACTCTGCCTTCAGAATGGAAGGCCTTAGGGGTGGTTGGTGTACCACCTGAAAAGTCCAAATGCCAAGACTATGCGTCTAAAATAAATGTGGTCTGGCAGCAGTCAAATTTAAATCTGTGCATGTGGGCATTTTAATTTTAATACATGTGTAAATTATATTTGTGTGATTAACTTGTGAGGTGACATCTGATGCCAAAAACTGCACTACTTTAAAAAAAAACATAGCATGGAATGATCCAGAGGGGATGGAGAACGCTGTAGTGAGGGGCACAGGGACTCCCCAGTTTTCAGTGTGCCAGGGGGAGGTGCTTCCATCCAGCGCCACATAGCGCACTGCTAATTATCGCAATGTGGGATGGGGAATCAGCAGTGGGGGGCTCAAGGACTTCAAGCCACAGTTTCCAGTGCACTAAGGGGGCCATTTCTGACCAGCACTACTTAACTCACAGCTGATTCCAGCAGCCTGGGACTCGCGAGGGGCATGCCTGGGCTGTACCTGGTCAAAGATTGGGCCAAGAGCGGGCCTGTGTATGCCTGTCTGAGTCCGGGTGAGACTGGATCGGTCCCGCCCTCTTACATATTTTATCTGCATGGGGTTAAATAGCTGGTGCTGCACAAAATGGGCAAATGGAAGGCAATGGCCCCTCCTGAACTTTTAAAGTCGAAGGATGGGGTTTCATATAAACCAACTTGGGGTAAGTCTAGTATATTATCGTTCTTCTCATCCATGGTTGGGAACCTTAACGATGAGATTGTCAATGTTGAGGAGGATCCTGCCTTGTGTGTTCATGCTGGTTGGGAGATTACTAAGTGGGCTGTAACCCCTAATGTTGACAATATTGGTGAGCATGTGCACCATGCAAGCACTGCAGTCTTGGACACTACCGCCAAGCCTGCCGGTCATGGCACTATGCAGATTCAGGTAATAATCCATCAGTCATTTCCTGACCCAGCCTTACTACAGTAGGAAATAATTCCAGATCTTCAACCTCTGGCTCCTAAGAGGAAAACAAAAGGAGCGGGCCATTTTCAAAAGTCAAGCAACCATTTTCTCTCCCTCCCGTAACAAAGAACCCCCAGATGTTCCTTTGGATCTTGCAATCAATGCAAGGGGGCGTGTAAAGCTTCAGGTGCTCCTGGCCAAATTTTACTCAAAAATGTAAAGTCTAATTAAGAACCTTTTTAACACTCTTGACAGCTGACTTGCTTCTATGTAGCAAATTTTTACAGCCAAAGACATGACCACTGAGCATTGGTCAGTGCCGCTACCCTCAAGTAGAGTAGCAGATCAAAAGGGTGTGAGAAAGGAGGATTTTGTCATGGGACCCACCCAATTGCTAGGACAACTGGGTGAGGTGCCAAGGCCTCACCAAGTTTCTGACCCATTTGATTAGCTCCCTTGGCATTCTGACCGCAAGAGGAGAGGTGGTTCCTTACCAAATGACACAAGGGTGAATTATATCAATTGTCCCAAACAACTACCACAGAGTCTTAAAGGAATATATATGGCCACCACAAAATGAGAGCATTCGCCCATGTCGAACTCTGAGGTTCTCATCAACTTACACCCAGAGGTCACTCCAAACGTGATGGAGCTAGGCAATATGCCACTGCTGCAGGTTAACACAGTAGAGAGCCATACTCATCTTAAAAACAAGGTCTCTCACTGGCTGGGGTTGCTCTCCACTTTGGAGACACACATAGGTGACTGGATCAACCTGTTAGAAGGGTAATATTGATTGGGAAAAGTGTGCAAAAGCTTGCTGGTGACTGTGTGATTATAAATTATAACCGATCCTTATTTGCAAGCTGAGTTCTTGCATCCACAAGACTGCTCAATAACAGCAAACCTACCTCTATAATCACTCTGCTGCTAGCTTATTTTAACAGGCCAGAAGCTGTGAGTTTTATACATAGGCAGCCTACAAAGCAACATGCCATTGGCACATGGGTGCCCCAGATCCTTTTGTATTGCACACCTCCAATAGATTTTCATCCTTGAGCTCTTTGGACCTCTGTGACTAACTGAGCTATCAAGATCCTTTGCATAGCCCCATTCATGAGCTCAATAATCTCCTTCATGATGATCCATTCGAAACAAATTTCAATGACCTCAAAGTTATTAGTTGGACCATCGCGGGGCTCGCTGCGAAAATGAAAGATGTGAACTGGTTAAGCTGTGTTAAGAACGACGGGGTGATATGCTTACAAAATACATGGGCTATTTCTAACAGTTTGTTAGAAGGGTGCATGTATTGCTTTATTCCAACAATCGAATCCAGTTAAGGCTGGCCTAAAGAATGGCTGGTCATTTTTGTATCCCTTGCAATCCAAGGAGATATTGAGAAACTCCCCACTGGGATCCCTACCCTTCGAGCATTATCCTTTTCTTTCGCAGGAGCTCCAAAATTAACATTACAGAATCTTTACACAATGCTAAAAGTTCCTATTGTGATGTGTGTAATCTACATAACTTTGACTCCTTCATAAATAAGCTTGAGGGGATGAAACGGGTGGCAGCAAATGTAATTGTGGCAGAGGATTTTAATACTCATTTGTTTGTGGGTCACCTGGGGCCATCAAACAGGCCACGGAGATGTATATTACTAGGAGGACTACATATGGAACATACCACACAAGTGAAGTTTTTTAATGCTTTTTTTAAATGAATATGATCTTCATTTTTCCCTAGATAAGCTTGCTTTCTCTGACTCATTGGAAGTTAACCCAACTTTTACAGGGAGGGGTGTGCTTCAATTAAAGGTTTTGTATTTGTCACATCCCTCATTTTCCTTTAGATTTCTGTCTCTAGAGTAGTACAAATTCCCTTTAGTGACCACAACCCTATTTACTTAACTTTTTGTTTGGACAGGTAAAGTGAGTGATAGCGGAGTCTTGAAGCTAACTAGTCATGGCAGAAGAGAGCCCCTGTGTGCTTCAAACAAAACCTGTCTTCATGTTGTGCAAAGGATCTCTCAATTTGCTTAGATAATAACTCAAGTCTAAACATGGTTTTGGGGCCTCTTAACTATCTCTTGTAAAGTCATTGAACTTGTTAGCCTCCCAACAGTGACTAGGCCTGTACCTTGACCTAAATGACAAAGGGTGTTTTCAGTCATTAAGAAACCTAACGAGCTCAGAAAGCCAAGCTCAGAGACCCCACTAGTATTGTGTCTGGTTGTAGGAAGTATAAGCATTAAGTTAGCAGATGCAAGAGTGCCATAAGGGATTAAGCCTGTGAGAGCTTGTTTGAAGCCAGCTGTTTAAAGAATAGTGTCAAATTCTGGAGCATTATCATTCAGCCATCTTTTACTTCAGATGATTTATCTTCATTATCCCATCTCTCACTTTGAAGGGGTTTATAATTGCACAATTCCCATTGTAGGTCACAATGTTGAGCATCCTGTGGAGGGGACCTCCAATCTTCTGTTCACATTAGTTGAAGTAAGGAAGGGTATATTGGGAATGACCAAAAGAAAGGCACCGAGCCCTGACGGGGATTACGCCCGATCTTTACATTAGCTATATTGAGACCCGGGCTCCTATATTGATGCACATTTTAAATGTCCTCTTCATTTGCTACTTCTATTATTGTCCCAGTTTTTAAAAAGGAAGACGAGGATAACCCCTGATGTTACAGACCAATCTCTTTGATCGCTTTAGTGGTTAAGGCCATGAGATGGGTTCTCTTGGATAGACTAATGATATGGGCCACTGCACATAACATTATATCTTCAGTACGGATTCAGGCCTGGTCAATCAACCATCGACCAGTTCCTGAAACTGTACATGGTCCAGAGTGAATACACAGTGGCACGTACGGGTTCCATCCATCTTGCCTTTATGGATCTTACCTCAGCCTTTGACTGGTTAAACCATAATAAACCATGGAGGATAATTTTAATAATGGGGTCAGATCGGTACATAGTCTACTTCTTGAGGGACCTTCATACTAATACAATGGTTATGGTTAGCTACACCAATGACTCAAACTGCATGTCTTTCTTTAAAACTGGCAGGAGTGGTCAGACAGTGGTGCATTTTGGCCCCATTGGTTTTACCCTGTATAATAGTACGCTTGAACAGGTTTTAGTGGATGTACCTTGCTCACTATCCCCAGATAGGAGCTCGTTCTCTGCCAGTCTTGCTTTATGCAGATGATGCAGTGTTATTGGCAAATATGGTAAGGGATCTGAAAGCCCATTGGATGTCTTTGTGGGCTTTATGGACGAGCTTGATTTAAATATTAACGTTAGTAAATCTTTTGTGATGTTGGTAGGACCTAGCTCAACCAAATCGAAAACTTTTAATGTGGGAACTCATATTCTCTTCAAGGTGAGAGCATTACCTTACTTTAGTTTTTTGTTCAACTCGCATTTGAGGTGGAATCCCCTGCTGAGTGGAAAAAAGGGCTAATGTGACCTTATTTAGTGTTACCTCTAGTTTGGGAAGGAGACCAATTAGGGCATGAGTGCAAGTTTACATGGCTTAATGTGACTTTAAAACCTCATATGGGAGTGACATTTTGGGATATCCCAAACATAATATTTGACAGGTTGTAGAAAATAAATTGTTAAGGAGACTTCTCTGTGTTCCTCAGTGTATTCCCTCCTTCATAGTAAACATTAACATGGTGGTCAGCCACCTCACCGATACAATAGCCCTTCGCCCTCTTTTGCAATGGGTGGACATTTGGACTAAAGGGTAAACCAAGCTGAACAAGGATATATTGACAGATTGCCTTTACCTTGATCATGCTGTCCACATCCCCTGGCTTAAATATATCAAAGAGTCGGTGTAGAGCCTATGCAGGGCAGAGCTATTTACTAACCCTAGGGGAATTGATCGCAAATGACTGAGATTATCAGATAGAGAACAAATGGCTCTACAGAAGCCTACGGTGCGTGGGTATGTTATGTTGGAAGTGACCCGATACATGGAGACTTATCTTACAATTATAAATAATAATTATGATTGTTGTCTGCTTGCAAGGTTAAGGTTTAACTGTTACCCCAGTTGTTAGCATCTCCACGGGGCTGGCAGGAGGCTCACTTATTAATACCCTGCGGCTGCGACAAGGTGTCTCCGCAGGGCACTCTGCGCTTTTCAATGTTTTGCAGATACTAAGATGCACCTAGGAAAGTTTATATCGTACCCTTGTTAAATGATCGACAATTCACACAAGTTCGACCTGCCCTTTTGTTTTTACAGCTCCTATCCGGAGATATCATTTTTAATGTTTCCTGTTTTTTAAAAGTTGCAATTAAATTAAGGCAGTACCCGTAAGAGTGTATGAAATCAGGGTTTTAATGGTTTTATATGATGTTTTTATTTTTGATCATTTATATTTTGTATGCAAGTGTATATTTATTGTCCTATTATATGTATTGTGGTGCTTTTATGGTTTTTACTGTAAACGAATAAAACCTGACTAGAACTTGAACTTCATCCAAAGTTAAAAAGCATTTAGATAAATACGTAAACATTCAAAATGATTGGTTTCTCGAGTAAATCTAACAAATTGGTAATTCATTTAGCATGATATTTCTTTTAAATAATGTGTTGTCTGAATGGTAAGATCCTGGCGTGTACCTACATCTTTTACTATGTCAACTACACTCCTTATTTCGAGGTTGATGTTTACATTTTCAGAAGGATATGCTAGGGAGTCTTTGGTTTACCTCCACTGGGAGCCAGTGCCCAGGGTGATTTGGAAGCGGAGCAGAAACACATATTAGGCCATTCACCCCTACCGAGTTTCCCATGAGACTGTCCTAAAAAACGGATTTTAAACACCTAGCCCACAAAAATGTACACCACAGAATTCTAGGCAATTTGCATGGAATCATGTGGAATGAAGTGAGATTGCTGTGTTTTTTGTGGTCCTTTAACATTGCTGATATTCTCGGGCACCATACTCCTGTGCACAGTGCTCTACATATCTCACATTAAAGAGATATGTATATAAACGGAAGTCACAGTTTCAAATCTCAATGGGTTTTCTCAGGCTTTCATCCTTTTGAGCTTTAGGGTCCTCTGAGGCTTTCATCTTTTTGGGGCTGATAAAATGAGCACTTTTACTTATTAATCAAGACGTTTACTGATGCCAGCAGACAAGACACATGGTAAGGTGTGCTTAATCGAAGCTGTTTCTGTTGCTGTGTTGACGTAAATCAAGTTCAGGTTCAATCACTTAATCGCCACTTTGAAAAATAAATGGTCCAGTGCATGGCATCCTTTGTTAATAATGATCCGTGCCAAACTGAAAAGCAAGTCCAAAAAGCTGACAGGCTGTAATGAAACAGGCTGTTATACCTGCTGCTCAGCCAGTGTGAATCTGCTGTGGAATGTTGGTGTGCATGGTGTTGTAAAGGAATGTGAGGATGCCTGGATGTGTAGAGTAATAAATATAACAAAAGGGGGAGTGGAGAGAGGAAGTGTCCACCTGGACACACAAGTGGATTCGATCTCCCCGGCCACAATTCTAACAAACAAAAGGAATCCGCCTGAATGAGATTGGTATGGTCCCTACAATGGTGGGGAGCACACTGTGTTCTTTAACTACCCCTCACACACCAAAAGGGCCCTTGGTGTCATGCTTCATCATAGGGTCTTCGCATCCCTCTACGGAATGCGGCGTGCTACTAACCAACGACTACGCAGGAGCACTGACGTAATAACTATGTGTGGTGCGTGAGGGTTTACATGGTAAGTGAGTGGTGGGGTCAAATGTGAATTAATACGTGAATGTTAAAAAACTACCTGGCATGTGAGGCCTAAAAATATTTTAATAAACCTCCGTGCTGGTATTGCTAAAAGGGGTGTGGTGGAGGTATCTTGTATTTAATGTACAATACTGCTCGTGTGTGTCGACATGTTTCGAAGCGTAAAGCTTCTTCTTCAGGACAGGGTGCACAGATCCCCGCCTTACTCACGTCAGGGTTGTGTATTGTCATTCAATTACAAACAATATATGTGATATAAATGCAGAAACTAGACTAAATGTGCCTAATTACTAGATTCCAGATCATAAGTATCTGCAATGAGGACCTGAAATCAAAAGAACACAAGGAAGGAAAAAGTACATGGGTTATTTAGTTGCAACACCCAGCACGCTGGGCTAATGACCTAAAATAGGTGAAAAAGCACTCTCTAGACATAATATGTCATCCTACTCCAGTGCAGTGCCCTGTAAAAAAGATAGACACGTATATGACTGACGACCGAATAACATAAAACACACACTCTGTCATTAGTCCACTGGTTGTTTAGGTGGTCTATGTTCCCAAAAGGTGTTTTCTGAGGCATAGAAAGAGAGAGGAGGTAAGGAAGGAACAGTGCATACTTGCTACAAATTAGCGAATTGCATCATGAGCCTGTAATACGGAGGGACCCCGTGCTTAATAGCACTCTGCAGAGTAAGTAAGGAAGAAAAACACAGTCTTAGTTTAGCGCTTAGGATAGTACTTACTTTGTAGATGCGTTGGGGTTCACGAGGTTTTCCCATCGGCTATACCGTACTTACAATAAGGGAGGTACTCCCTGTCAAGACTGTCCCGTCCGCGGCTCCGTGGATAAATGTGGAGCGCGGCGGGACCAGTATAAGTACCCTACTTAATTGGATGATTGGCAAGCCATTGAGAAAAGCCAAGCAAGAGTTCCATGTCCGGTCAGGTGTATCCGGTCGTGGTTACGGGCCGAGAGACCTGTTGCGGCTCTCCTGTGGACGAGACAGAGCTCGCCCGCGCATGCGTGTTAGGTCGGATTCCGTTGAAACTAGAGCGCTGAATAGACAGTGGTACAGCGCATGCGTGGAGTGTCTTTGTCAATGTGACAGAAGGCAAAGTAATTCTATTGATAAGATCCCGAAGGAGGAACCAGTTTCATAATTATATATGCAAGCTGAAATGTGAGATGGTCGGTACTGTGGAAAAAAACGGACATTGTGACCTACTCTTGGATCAGCTCAGTTTCTTAAAACTAAGGCGTTTATTGCGCAAAAGTGGAATGTCTCTTTTCTGCGCGCCAAAGGGTATGGATTTTAGTCTGTCAAAGGGGAGAGTCAACCCAAAAGGAGTTTCTGGTTTGTAATATTTAATGGGTACTACAGAGAAAAACAGGAGATTGTCCCCTGCTGTTAGATAGGTGTAGCCAAACACTATTGCATGACGATGGAGTTAAATCTTTTGATGTACGTAACGTAACATCGTATTGTTTTCTAGAGGCCAGGTATTGTAGGTAGACTGAAGGGGCTTGTTAACCACACACAAACATGTCAACAGGAAGGCTGCTCCTGGTGGGCTCTACTTTACATCATACCAACATTATCCTGAATAAACCTATTTAAGACTTACATGGACTACGAAGCATCTTTCCTCATTACCACACAGACAAACGTCAAGGTGCTGATGAAGTACATGTTAAGAACACAAAACACAACAAACTCCCATGACCCACCCATAAACACATCCCTAAGTGTATATAACCAGACAACATGCTCTTCCGTGCATCACCATTTAAGGGCTTTGGCTCAACAACAACCACACTACAATGGACTGCAAATTATGAAGGACCAAACAAAATGCACAGGTGTGGATACAAGAACAATGTTCTACGAAAACAATGCTACCAAAATGATGCCCACAAAGCACCGCTCTGGGAGCATCAGGCATACATCCCAATCAACTACGCCTTCCCCGTGCAAATATGCTGGCATGTCCAAAATAGGACTGATTACAAGTCACATTCACCAAATGGTCCAGAAGTCAAGGCCAATATAAAATTTGTGATAAGCAACATATACATTGTCATGTAGTTAACTACCATAGAACACATTTATTTTTAGGTCTGTTAGCAATACCATAACACATACATAAAGTGGACATTTGCTCCCTTGCAGAGATAATATTAGTCAAATCAGGCCACTAGCTTGTTTGGATGTATTATTTTGCCTTCCAGTGCAATGCACGAATAGCCATTTTACATCTTCAAAACACACTTGATCATCACACGTTCAGTTCATAATCTCTTTGCTGCATCATCATTGTTTAATGTTTTTTTGTCAGCACATGAGTATGTGTCTGGGCCTAACTGATATTCTTTTAAATGACAATGCACTGACTCCAAGATGGCAGCCAGAAGTCTCAATCTCACAAGACTTTAGGTGGCCATCTACCTTTCAGAGCTTCCTGTGGCTTGCTATCGTCCTACCATAGGTCTGCCATTTTTCAGCACACCAGACAGCTGAGCTCCTTTTAATTCTGTCAAATGGCCACTGCTACTTTTCAGCACATGTGATCATTTATCTTCCAGTTCAACTGGTGGCTCAGTGTCAACTCCTTGTCGGGCTGCTGATAGCAAGCAGTCGCAAAGCCAACAACTTTGGCTTATACCTAAAAGTTCAAACCAGACCTATTGAATTTCTCAATTCATATTTAAAAAATAGGACCAAACTACCTTATAATATCAGGCCAGCCATTCGCAGTTCTGAAGAGAGCACAAATCAAATGCCACACCTATAAACCACCGACCCAGCCACTTCAGGGGTCCTGGTAGTGGTCAGGATGAAGCACAATGCAAAAGTGAATCTTCGATCTACCAGACTAAACAAATTTACAGCATGCACGTATTGGACCTCTCCTTCCCTACAGAAACCACACCTAGCCAAAGAGACATGAACAGTGAACCTTTCAGTTATTTCAATGATCTATCCATGTAGTAGAGCTTGTGCATAGAATTCCACTGCAATCAATGAAAGATGGGCCTTAGTCTATTATTCCTTATTTTCTATCTTTCATTTTCTTTAGTCGCTCTCCTTAATTGTGTGGGCTGCATCAGTTCTGGGCAAAATCCACTATTTTCCAGTTCAGAGCCTTCATTAAGTGCTTGCAGGTTGGCCCTGCCCTAAGGCTATGCTAACCGTCCCACCTTCTGGAATTTCAACTCAATCAATCTATCAATCAATAATTTGTAAAGCGCACTACATACCTGCAAGGGTTTCAAGGTGCTGAGGGTGGGGAGGGGGGGGGCGGGACGTTGTTACTGGTCGAACAGCCATGTCTTGAGTTGTCTCCTAAAGGCTAGAAGGTCTTCGGTTTGTCGTACAATGAGGGGGAGGATGTTCCAGGTCTTGGTGGTACGGTGGGAGAAGGATTTGCCTCCAGCTGTGGTTCTACGAATGCGTGGGACGGTAGCCAGGGAGAGGTCTGTGTAGTGGAATTTCCTGTTGGGTACGTAGAAAAAGAGTTGACTGTTGAGATAAGCTGTGGAGTGCCTTGTGCGTGTGGATCAGGAGCTTGAAGGAGATTCTTTTGTCGACAGGGAGCCAGTGCAGGTTCCTCAGGTGGGGTGTGATGTGGTCGCGGCGTGGGACGTCGAGGATCAGGGGTGCAGAGTCATTCTGGATTCTTTGCAGTCTGTTGATGAGCTTGGTCGGGGCTCCGGCGTAGAGGGCGTTTCCGTAGTCGAGTCTGCTGCTGACTAGGGCCTGGGTGACTGTTTTCCTTGTGTCTGTCGGGATCCATCTGTAGATCTTGCGGAGCATACGGAGGGTGTTGAAGCAGGTGGAGGAGACAGCGTTGACTTCTTTGGTCATGGTGAGTTTCGAGTCGAGGATGACTCCCAGGTTGTGTGCGTTGTTGGTGGGTGCGGGGGGTGTCCCCAGCGACGCGGGCCACCAGGAGTCGTCCTATGCTGAGGGGTTGGGCCCGAGGATGAGGATCTCCGTCTTGTCTGTGTTCAGCTTAAGACGGCTATCCTCCATCCAGTCGGCGGCGGCCTTCATTCCCTGGTGGAGGTTGGATTTGGCGGTGAGGGGGTCCTTGGTGAGGGAGAGGATCAGTTGTGTGTCGTCGGCATAGGAGATTATGCTGAGGTTGTGATGTTGGGTGATGCGTGCGAGAGGCACCATGTAGACGTTGAACAGCGTCGGGCTGAGGGAGGATCCCTGTGGGACGCCGCATATGATCTCGGAGGCATCAGATTGGAATGGGGAAGCGGACTCACTGGGTTCTGCCGGAGAGGAAGGAGGAGGTCCAGTCCAGGGCCTTGTCTCGGATCCCTGCGTTGTGGAGTCATGTGCGTATTGTGCGATGGCAGACGGTGTCAAAGGCGGCGTAGAGGTCCAGAAGGATGAGGGCCGCTGTCTTGCCGTTGTCCAGTAGGATCCTGATGTCATCTGTGGCGGCGATGAGGGTGGTCTCTGTGCTGTGGTTGCTGCTGAATCCTGACTGGGAGGGATCAAGGATGATGTTGTCTTCGAGGTAGCAGGTGAGCTGGATGTTGACTATCTTCTTGATGACCTTAGCTGTGAACGGAAGTAGGGAGATGGGCCGGACGTTTTTGAGCTCGCTCAGGTCCTCCTTGGGTTTCTTCAGTAGGGCGTTGATCTCGGCGTGTTTCCAGCTTTCAGGGAAGGTCGTGGTCTCGAAGGAGAGGTTGATGATGTTGCGCAGGTGGGGTGCGATGGAGCTGCCGGCTTTGTTGAAGATGTGGTGTGGAAAAGGGTCAGACGGCGAGCCGGAGTGGATTGTGCCTATGGTCTTGATTGTGTCTCCGATGCTCACGGCGGCCCAGGTTGTCAGGGGATCGTGGTCGGTGGGGTGTGGAGGTTCGGGCGTGTTGGGGCTTGTTAGTGTCATCCGGGGGTTGAAGCTATTGTGGATGTCGGCGATTTTGCAGTGGCAGAAGGTGGCGATGGAGTCGCAAAGGGCTTGCGACGGCGGGATGTCGTTGGCGTTGGAGCTCGGGTTGTAGAGTTCCTTCACGACATTGAAGAGCTCCTTGCTGTTGTATGCGTTGTTATCGAGGCGGTCTTTGAAGGAAGTCCTCTTGGCGGTCCTGATGAGGTGGTTGCGGATGGTGTCTTTGTGGGCTGCGCGGCTGCCCGGCGACTTCTCGCCATGCCTTATGTTCCCCAACTTCCGGCAGGTGCGCTTTGATACTAGGAGTTCGGGGTGAACCAGTTGGCTCTCTTGCTGGTGTCTTTGAGGGTTTGTTTTTTCAGCGGGCTAAGGTGTTGGTGCAGTCGTCCATCCATCGTCTGAGGGTGCGTGCACCATCGTCGGGGTTGGAGGGGTTGGTTGGTGGGTTGAGTGCGAGGTTTGTCCGTAGTTGTACTTCGGTGATTTTGCCCCAGCAGCGACGGGGGATCTGTAGGGTGCAGTGATGTGCAACGGGTTTCCGGAAGGTGAAGTGGATGCAGTGGTGGTCGGTCCAGGTGGGTTCGGAGACATGGCTGAAGGAGACGTGGGGGCTTGAGGAGAAGATGGCGTTGAGCGTGTGTCCGGAGATGTGGGTCGGCGTCGTGACGAGCTGTTCCAGTCCGAGGTTGGCGAGGTTATCTATCAGGGTGGAGGAGTTGCTGTAGTTGTTGTTCTCCAGATGGAAGTTCAGGTCTCCGAGGAGGATGTAGTAGGTGGAGGTCAGTGCGTGCGTGCCGATGAAGTCAGCGATGGCGTCGCAGAATTGAGGTTGGGGACCAGGTGGTCTGTATACAAGGGTGCCTCTTAGGGTGGTCTTGGGGTCCGTGTGGATCTGGAAGTGCATGTGTTCGGCGGTGCTGAGAGTGTCGTTGGTGTTTGTTGAGACCCTGATGGTCTTCTTGTGGACGATGGCGATTCCTCCTCCGACTCCATTGGTTCAGTCTCTGCGGGCGATCTTGTATCCGTTGGGGAGGGCTATGGCGATGTCTGGAGAGGAGGCTTCGTTCATCCAGGTCTCGGTCAGGAAGGCGACGTCTGGTGATGCGGTGTCGAGTAGGTCCCAGAGCTCGACGGCGTGTTTGCGTGCGGAGCGAGTGTTGATCAGGATACATCGGAGCTGGTTGTGTTATGTCGTGGCGGGAGGCTCTGCATCTGCGAAGGGACCGTGGGTGCGCTTCGGGGTGGCCCTGCAGCAGGTGGGGGTCCGTACTGGGTTGAGAGCGATGAGGGTACTGGCGTCGTACCGGAGGCGGTCTTCATGGCTGGTGCGGGGGCCAGGGGTTCTGGCGCTGGGTGTGGTCCAGGCGCGAATGGGTGCAAACGGGCTTGCCTTAGGCCTGCCTTTGGCGCACCAGTGGCGCACCCACTGCGCGCGGCCACGCAGCAGCCATCATTTTAAGGGGAGGTGGGAGGGAGGAGCAGCTGGGAGGCGGGTGGCAGGGGGCAGCGAATGGGTGCGGTGCGGGGATGCAGGGGATGCAGCGGCGGGAAATGGAGCGGTGAGGGGGCGAGCAGGCACAACAGGGGGCACAGAAGGCAAAAAATGGGCAGAGGGGAACAAGGAAACAAAAAGCAAAATGGTCAGCGGGGCACACAAGAATGGGGAAACAGAGCAAAATGGGCAGCGGGGCACACAAGAACGGGGAAGCAAAAAGCAAAATGGTTAGCAGGGCACACAAGAACGGGGAAACAGAGCAAAAATGGTCAGCGGGGCACAGAGGAGCAAAGGGCACAAAAGACACTCAGAGCACAGGTGAAGCTGCAGCGGGGGGGAGCGACCTACCTGGCAAGGTCAAGGGTAGCTCTCCTCACCACGCAGCGGCCGTCATTTTAAGGAGAGGTGGGAGGGAGGAGCAGCTGGGATGCGGGAGGCGGGTGGCAGAGGGCAGCGGATGGGCGCGGGGGCGGGCCTCAGGGGATGCAGCGAAGGGAACTGGAGTGCTGAGGGGGCGAGCAGGCACAACAGGGGGCACAGAAGGCAAAACATGGGCACAGGGGAACAAGGAAACAAAAGGCAAAATGGTCAGCGGGGCACACAGGAACGGGGAAACAAGAGCAAAAATGGGCAGCGGGGCACACAAGAACAGGGAAGCAAAAGCAAAATGGTCAGCGGGGCACACAAGAACAGGGAAACAGAGCAAAATGGGCAGCGGGGCACACAAGAACGGGGAAGCAAAAAGCAAAATGGTTAGCGGGGCACACAAGAACGGGGAACCAGAGCAAAAATTGTCAGCGGGGCACAGAGGAGCAAAGGGCACAAAAGACACTCAGAGCGCAGGTGGAGCTGCAGCGGGGGGAGCGACCTATCTGGCAGGGTCAAGGGTCGCTCACCTCACCGCGCAGCGGCTGTCATTTTAAGGGGAGGTGGGAGGGAGGAGCAGCTGGGAGGCGGGTGGCAGGGGGCAGCGAATGGGCACGGGGGTGGGGCCGCAGGGGATGCAGCGGCGGGAACTGGAGCTGTGAGGGGGCGAACAGGCACAACAGGGGGCACAGAAGGCAAAAAATGGGCACTGGGGAACAAGGAAACAAAAGGCAAAATGGTCAGCGGGGCACACAAGAACGGGGAAACAAAAGCAAAAATGGTCAGCGGGGCACACAAGAACGGGGAAACAATAGCAAAATGGTCAGCGGGGCACACAAGAACAGGGAAACAGCAAAATGGGCAGCGGGGCACACAAGAACGGAGAAACAAAAAGCAAAATGGTTAGCGGGGCACACAAGAACGGGGAAACAGACCAAAAATGGTCAGCGGGGCACAGAGGAGCAAAGGGCACAAAAGACACTCAGAGCACAGGTGGAGATGCAGCGGGGGGGAGCGACCTACCTGGCAAGGTCAAGGGTCCTATAATTCTCCTTTATACTCAACCCATTTGACCTTTTGTTGGGTAAAGAATATGGCAATTGCTGTGCTGATGGAGCTGTTGAGCAAGAATTATTTCATCCCATGCCCCAAAAGGCATTCTGAATCTGTAAAGAGCTTTATAATTGATGCCTACATTAAAAGGGAGCCCATGCAGTGCTTTCCAAGCTGGCACTATGCGGCTACAAATATTCATGATCAACCATATTCTTGCAGATTGCTTTTGAAGCATTTATAGCCTGCCAATCCGTTTCTGAAGGAGCCTGGTATACCTGATATTGCAAAAGTTTAGCTGGGTCTTAGATGGAGCTTTAGGGAGTCCCACCAGAGGGTCAGTTTGGAGGGCATATCACCCATGTGCCTTACTTTCAGTGATGCAAGTGGTGGTGCACCTAGATTTGGTGACTGCTAGAACAGTGTTGTGTTTGTTTCTGTTCCACACAACAGCCTCATCCGAGTTGTGGTTCAATACAGAAACATCTAGAGACCTTTGCTTCCTGTTTCCCTCATCTACATTGCAGCTAGAAATGGATTTACATATCATTAACATGCTTTTGGAGGTTTACCCGATGTTCCTGTTGGAGTTGGGACATGAGTAGTGCACAGATACAGAGATGGTGAAATGCAGAAAGGATAATGAGGACCCTTGTTGCACTCCAGCTGACAGTTTATGTGATTATCATGCTGGCCCAACCAAAGAGTTTAACATCAGTTGGAGATTAGACATTACAGCGTACTATATAATTGTTTTGAACAAGATGTCATAGACCATGTTGTCATGTTTATGAGATTTAAAGTGATATGAGGGCTTTTTGTCAACCAGAGAGAGCAAGATTTTTTCTGGGATGTTTGACATGATGTTTTGATACACCTTGCAGACCTCATCCAGAAAGATGGTCGTGCAGGGTGTGGGCAAGTTCCATATACAATTTACTAGCATTCATGAGTGGCCTCCATTTCAGATCTTGTGGTGGAAGAGGAGGTTAAACATTGGGCTGCGATTAGTCAAGTACTTTAGATCAGTGGAAAGGTATCATAACAACTAGCGTGATAGGAGCACGAATCAAGATACCTGGAACACGTCCGTGGTGGATGGAGGCATTGAGCAAGGAAGTGACCACGGGGCATATTATCAAGGGGCTGCGAGAAAATTATCACCGCTTTGGCGTCCGTTTTCGGGCGAAAAGATGCGATAATTTTATAGCATTAACATCAAGGAAACGCTAGCGCGTTATTCCTTGACTTATCGCCCGTGTTTCACACGCCTCACCTCGCATCGATAATGAGATGCAAAGGAGGCGTGGCTGTGAAAACAATATAGGATAATATTGCGAAGGCAGCTTCACGATATTATCAACGAGGGGTTGCGAATATTTGAAATCACATTAAGTATGCCTAAACGCAGGAATTTAACGTCTGTTAAATTCCTGACTTAGGCATACCTAACATGGGGGTGGATTGTGTGGCTAAGACCAGAGGCCCTATCATCAAGGATATTGCCGTTTTCCATGGAACATCGCTGGAAAACCAGTGATGTTCCATGGAAAACACCACTATTGCTGGAATAATTATCACCATTGCGCTATGCATTGTTAATACAGTGCTAGCATGGTGATAATTTCCAGCGATAGTCGGCGATAAAAATCCTCACGCTAAGAGCGGCCAGCGATAATTATCGCTGCCGCTTGATAATATGCCCCCACAATTCCACAATATGGCTTTGTACCTCAATGACTTGGATGTGAACCTTCTCCCTAAGGTTTATATTCTTCTACTGTAAATATGTTTCTGAAACCATGATCTGAGCCGAAAGAGGGACTTCCTTGAACAACATATTACACCTCCTTTATAAACACCCATCATGTGACAGAATGTAGTGGAATGTCAAACATGTCCCTGTTTCTCCTCAAGCAGGGACCCTACATAGGAAAGACTCGCAGTCAAATTCAATATCTTTGCATGTCTCCAACGCCCCACTTAATGTAACAAGTGAAGAAGGAAGGCTGTAGAGTGTCATAGAGGAGGTCAAATCACATGATGTGACCATGCAAGATGGAATTTAAGTATATTTGCTGCAAGTATTTAACTGGAATAATATGCATATTATGGGGACTGGCAATGTGAAGAATAAATATACCAGCTGTAGTTAGTTCCACTCACTTTAAATTAAAACTTTAGTTTGTATTCTTTTATCTTTACCTGTCTGCTCTTGTCAGCACTTGTCAGCTGACTTATGCCACCAATTAACATTTTGTAAATTCTTCTACCCACAAAGGCCCTTTTATGGATTTGGGGAATAATCTAGCAAAACTCATCAGAGATCCTACCTTGTCCCAGCGTTTGGGCTTTTCTATGAAGAAAAGAAAGTTCGCAAAATTCCAGTTTCAATGCCATTCAAAGGAAGTGTTTCCAAAGATCAAGAGCATCTGGAGAGTGAAGTGGTGGGTAGGAGGAGGGCACTCAATGAAAGCTAATGAATCTGTCTTAGGCCAAAGGTTGTGCACAGCAAGCGTTGGCTACAAAGTGGGTTGGGCGCTGGGAAAGAGCACTGACAAGAGCCCAATCCTGCAGCACACAAGGAAAGGCCACGCAGCACTGTTGGTTGACCGCACAGTGGATTTGGGACTAGGCCAAAGGCCACACCCTTCTGCGAAGCCCTGAGCAGTTAAAAATCTGCTTGATGTCATATTCAAACGATAAAAAAACTAAAAGGAAGCGCCTCTTTTATTTTTTGGGTTATTTTCGCTGCTAAACACACATTTCTTGTTTCTGGTGTGTTATTTTCATGTTCCTACTTTGGCATTTGGCAGCAGGTACATCAACAGCCACACAAATCTTTTAATTCTTCTGCGTTGCTCAGCCATCTGTATTTGTGACAATTACCTTCATGCTAAATATCACCGTAACGCCAGAAGAGGCGTAAATCTCAGATTACTGCTATGAAATAGGACACTTCCATCAGTGAGTCAGGCATTCATACGGATGTCACAGCTATCGCAACAAATGTAATCTTCGAAGTGCTGCATCTACAAACAGAGCTGTGTTTCTTCCAGGGCTAATGGGCCACAAATAAAAATAGCAAAACATATGAGCGCATGGAAAAGAAAAGCTCAATTTCTGACCTATGACACTTCCATAACTGCCTTTCTCGAACAGCTACAAATCAGTTCTATATAATAACGCGCTCGCTTTCTTCTTCTGTGTTATGTGATCTATTAAGTCAAGCCTAACAACTATTGGCTTCTATCGAATCACAGGAACTGTTTAGTGCTCCTCCCAAACAGCCAACAGAGGGCAGACTTGTGTAGAAATATAATATATTTGCAAATGCTGGGCTTTTATAATTTTTAGAATATCCGTCATTCTTTCTTCCCACAACAGTCCGCCTAACAGTTTTTTCAATGAATACGAAGGCGACCTAGCAGCACTTGAAACCTAATGTGAATGCCATGATATTACACTATAAAAACATCCTAGGAGACAATATTTTGTTTAGAGAACTAATTGCCCAAAGTACTAAGCATTTTTGTGGTTGCAGTCACGGTATGCACAATCACAGTCTTTGCAATCGAACAATCCAATTCAATCAATCAAAGGAACACCTATTAAATATGTATGTTTATGGTATTTCTAAGTGCAAATCTGGCCAGAAAACAGTGGACTGCTGTTCATAATGCAAGAGAAGCATAAAGTCAACCAGTAATAGGAAAGGAAGGTGAACTGCTAATTCACTCTGTCGCTCTTTAAAGAGGTGAGTCTGCAAAACAAAAAAATATATAACCCTGGCCGTAGTTTGCATAGTAGCGCTACGCTACGCTACGCGAAGTGCACTTCGCACTACTCAAGCTATGCGTAGCTACGAGAGCTGCGTAATGCAATAGGGAAAATGCTGTTCGCAATGATTGCACAGTACCGGATGCTTGTCCGCACTGTGCAATCATTGCAAACAGCATCTTGCACAGTGCAAGCGTTCGTTTTCTGCCGCTCGAGTAGATTAGTACTTGAGCGGCAGCTTTCTCAATGCAGACTGGTAGTTTCTCATCGCGAGCGGTTGCAAGCATACGCGACCACTCGCAATGAGAAACCTGACCTCCACGCATTGAGAATCTTGCCGTGAGGTTTATTTTCCATGCTCGTGATCGGCAACTTGATGTTGCTGATCGAGAACGAGGAAAAAGTCTCGCCGGGATGTAATTTTGCTCGCTCGCGGTCACCAACTTGACATTGAGGACCGCGAGCAAGCAAAAAATGTCCACTACGCTACGCTTTTTTGCACTGTGCTACGTGCAATTCGCGTAGCGCGTAGTGGTACAAACTACGCACACTACGCAAGCATAGCGTAGTACTATGGCCAGGGTTAATATATATATATTTTTTCTAAAACTGGGAAGAGGTAGCGGAATTCCACGGAGTATTAAAAAGAACTCAGTCAAATTACACATAGTTCCGTGTGCAGGCGGAGTACTACCTTCACCATTAGAATTCAGAAATGGCGCATTAATATACTCCGAGCTGCGGCAGAGCTTCGGAGGGTGGGGCTCTGAAGCCAGTGCGAGAAGCAGCTATTGCCCAGCCCCCACTACACGATGTGGCATGACTGCCACAGACGGGGTTCCGAGGAGCGTGCATCGCCGGCTAAAACTGCATACAAAATGTAAAATATTGCAGGAGAAGCGTCTTACATCATTATATGTGTATTGTAGGAGGAAGGAAAGCTTGAGTCTTTAGTAATCACAACTGCAACACTGGCCTTTGAGCTCACTGAATTCTAGTGAGGGTCAGGGGGGACCTCACCACGTTGGAGGCAACCTCATCACAATGCCCAAACTGGACTTGCCCACAGTAACTGGTAAGTTGACCCGGTGAGGTGGCAAAGGAAGGAAGACATGGAGAGCCAGGTGCGCTGGTGCCTCTCTTGCGATGAGATCTCTTCCAGCAGAATATGCCCTCCTGCCAGGGATCCTGGGATTGCCAGCCTTGCTGTCAATGGGACACCACCTCCTCCAGCAGTCTGTGAAATGTAGTCTTCCCATGCCTGCTTCTCAGTGCGTGCTGATAAACTACACTCCACCAGTGGCTTTGCAGAGTTTAACGAACTCCGTGCTCCAAGCGGAGTGTGAAGTTGCCAAAACTTCACATACTCCGCCGGCAGAGCGGACTTTACTGCCCACCCCTAATAAATTCACAGACAAAACAGAGGTTACAGGGATGCTATAGTTAGGCTCAGATTTCACTCATAAAAAACCATAGGAATTCAGCAGTTATAGTTACCTGAGCTAACTATAACTTACACTCCCGCAATGCACTACTTATGACCTCACATATTACACCACTCATGACATGGTCAGTGATATCACTGATGACATAACAGATGAACTTGTGTGCCTTTTGACAATGTGATTGTTCCTAGTACATCTTTATCCAGAAATATGTGATAACACGAATCCTCCTATTGAGAAGACCACAAGACTACAAAGAGGCACATCTCCACCAAGCAAGTATCCTTCCTCTTAACTATATGAAGTAAGTGCATTTTTGCTTCGAGGAGATGGCCTAATATTCCCCAGCATCAAGAACTCCTCACCAAAATCAGCGCGAAACACGCTGGGATGGGCTGCTACTTAAGCAGTCCATCATCCTGGCAAAAGGCAGGAAGACCTTTGGATACAATTAAAGTAGACAGGGTAAAATGGGGACGCATCTAAGTGATTTCCACATTTGCATACTCCTAACAATTTAAAGGAAAAATTGATTCTACTCTCACCAGGAGAGGACAAGAAAGAACCCACTCATCACAGTCACATACAGATTACGCTTCAATAGATGAATGATGCAGTCACCTCCAGTATGGATTTCAGACCATTTTTCAATATGGAATTGCAAAGAAGGCACACTTGCTTAGCCTTCGCCAAGCCCAAGATTTAGGATCATATGTCCTTTACAAAAGTGGAGCTTCAACGGGGGCACCTACTGTGTTTAAATGTGTAAGTGCTCACTGTTGAGGTTTACTTCTTGCACAATGAGCATCAGGGCCAGAAAGGCCCTGGGGGCTCCATTCCCAGGGGCTGGCAATGATTTAATCGGATGGGGTGGACTGCATGGCCCCCCACAGAAATGGGGCCCCATCCCCTGGGGCCACCTACAAATCAAAGGGGGAAGCAGGCCATGTGGCGTCCCTCCCTGGGCAAATTTTGGCCCATGGGTCCCGCCTTGGGTCAATTTTGGCCCATGGGTCCCTCCCTGGGCCAATTTTGGCCCATGGGTTCCAGCCACGAATCAATGGGGAAGGGGGCCACACGGACAACCTTCCTGGGCCAATTTCAGCCCCAGTGAGCCCATCCCCAGGGCCCAGCATTATTTGAATGGGGAGGGGGCTGCGCAGCCGCTCCTCCCCATGCCAATTTCACCCCTGGTAACCCCATCCTCCTGGGCCTGGCCTTAATTCAATGGGGGACCGTGGGTTGCATGGCCCCCAGGCTGATTTCAGCTCTGGGGACCCTATCCTGGGGGTAGTGTCTGTGCACTCTCACTGCAAGCTTCAGTTGGCATGTTATTTGTCTTTCTGAAATATCAAACCCACATTTTATTGCACATAACACACTTCTAAAATATGTTGTAGGTATGCCATAAAGGATGCTGTTTGGGGCTTAAGACATTGACAGATGTCCTTTTGACTTGAATAATTTACTTGTGCACTTGCAGGCCTCGATGCCAAGTAATACACTGAATATGCCACATCTAAAACAATTGCTGTAGATGTTCACAAAAGCACAAAGCCTCTCTTTCAGTTCCATAGACAGCTACAGAAGCACTTATACATTCAGTGACTCACCAGAAACTATTTATGCATGCAGAAGACTCAAAGGTAGTGGCAGTGATACCTACATAGCTCTCTATTGCCTAACACAGACACTGAAGTATTTGTGCAGCCACTTGCATGCACATTTAGCCAGCCCTAGAGGTATTATAGCAGGCAGCTACATACCAGCATATTTACTTAAACATCTAATGGCACAGATATGTAATCCTACGCTGAAGCCGAGTCCCAAGATGGCTGCCAATACTTCCTCACTGAAGTATTGGCAGCCTATCAGAGCTCTGCAGATTTCTGCACAAGCTCATTATTATTCGCAAAATAGTTGCGGCCACAGATTTTCAGATTTTGATTTTGTTTAATATTTTACAAATGATTGAATGGTTTTACACCAAATAACAAAAAGCACAATCTGTGGACCAAAAGCTAGCTTTCTGCCAAATTTGGTGTAATTCCGTACAGTGGTTCAGCTGCAGCCATGTCTATGGGAATTAACATAGGAAACCCATTTTTTTTGCACCCTTCCTTAATGAATTGCCCCAAAACCTTCCATGCACAACAACACCTACTGGCACCCTTTCTTTAAAAAAGGTCTAGGAGATTTGTCAAACAGCACCAAAGATATAGGTAAGTCAAAAAGCCCTTTTCCTGAGGGAGGGGTGTGGCGCCACGGCCAAGGCGACTGTCTCCGGAATCTGGGGATCACGGTTCGATCCCCAGCACCGGGGTAGATTAGCCCAGCACCATGTGACTCTGCGCAATAGCTTGCTTAATCTTCCTGACGGCCCCCAACGCCTAGAGACCCTTACGGGTGATTGTTTGCGCTTTACAAATGTGGATTATTATGGATTATTATGGAAACATGGTCCTAACTATAACTACCTGCTGGTGACCGCCAGTAGGTAATATATATATTCACTGAAAAAAATCAAAGGTTACAGGGACCGTATATTTAGGCTCAGATTTCACTTGTACAAAACCAGTGAAAATCAGCAGTTATAGTTACCTGAGCTAACTTTAATTTACACCCCTGCAATACAATGCTTATGACCTCACATATTACATCACTCATGACATGGTTAGTAACATCACTCATGACATCACTAATGATGTCTCAAATGACATCACTCATGACATCATCCACAAAACCACTCACACTCCCACTACCACTCCCATACAACTTGTAAAACGTCCACTCACACACCCAAACAATCACTCATATAACCATTCATAAACCCATTCAATGACTCACAAACACTCATTCACTCACTCATACAGCCACTGAAACAGCCAAATCACCCATCATTACAGCCACTTACATATCCAATCACTCGCCCATAGAGCCACTTTCAGAACCACTCGCCCATACAGCTACCCACACTAGTATTCACTCACCCATAGAGCTACTCACAGAGCCACTCACTCTATAACAGCCACCCGCTCACCCATACAGCCACTCACACTAGCACACATTCACCCATACAGCTACTCACATAGCCACTCACTTACCCATACAGCTACTCACACATCCATTCACTAATCCAGTCAACCACTTACATATCCATTCACACATCTATGCAAGCAATCACACACCCACTCACTCACTTATACAGCCAGTCACACAGACACTTACTGTGTGAAACAGCCCCACACACACATACTCACTTGCCCATACAACCATTCAAACAGCCACTAACCTACACATACAGCCACTAACACACCCACATACCCACACATAGAGCCACTAACACAGCCACTCAGTCACCAAATCAGCCACTCACACACTCCACCACCATATAACCACTAAGGTAGCCAGTCACTGACACATAAAGACAACCACTCTCAAGAAACAATGCAGCCACTCACACAGTCACTCACACATCCATACAGCTACTTACACACACCCTTATTTACCTATACATCCACTCACACACCTGCTCACACACATACAGCACTCAGATACCTGCTCCCTCCCTGATACAGACAGTCACAAAGCCACTCAGATGACATATGTTAGAAACAGTATCACTCAGTAGTAAATAAAGAATAGCACTGTAACTTATGCACTAGCTTCGTATGTATCTCTAAGTCTCAGAAACATTTACGAAACACTTGCACTCACTGGATGATGTCATCAGTGATGTCATTTGAGATGGCACTGATCATGTCATAGGTGATGTAATATGTGTGGCCATAAGCAGTGTAATGCGGGGGCAAAGGTTATAGCTAGCTCAAGTAACTATAGTTGCTGAATTTCAATAGTTATTATTGAGTGAAATCTGACCTTAATTATAACGTTCCAGTAACCTTAGTGTTTTGCAGTAAATTTTGAAGGTTTAAAAAAAATACTATTTCCTAACTATAATGTCCCAGAAACCTTTGTTTTTTTCCAGTGGATTTCGAATTTTTCTTTAGTGTTGTTACCTAAATATAACATCCCAGTAACCTTTGGTTTTAAAGCGTGGACAAGAACAAGGGGGGTCGAGAAAAATATAATTTCCCATGTTAAATCCCATAGGAGCTTCGAACATGACTACAGCCCAAACCACTGGACGGAATTACACCCAATTTGCAGGAAGGTAGATTTTGTTTCGCATATCACTCTTTCAGTTATTTGGTGTAAATCTGTTCAGTAGTTGATTGGAAAATTAAAGGAAAGTAAATAGGGATATCTGGGCAGAGTTTGAGCACAGATCTCATGCTAAGATCTGATTGGCTGTCAGCATTTCAACCAGAAAGTGCTGGCAGCCATCGTGGAACCAATATACATGATAGCACCCCATTGAAATGTATTGTAGTGAATGGCAGATTTTGAGGGTCACAACATGGAGAAATCATTTGGTGAAGGTACCATACTAATTTTAGGAATTATGATCTGTTCTAAGATGATTTTACCCTTTGAAAACGCCTTCTGCTGGGAGTACATCACTCAAGTCTGAGAGAAAACAGTTTTCTCATGACTTTCCCATAGAGGGAGCTCCAGAAGCTAAAATGAGAGCATATGTTCTGTAAATTCACACTAGATTTCTCAGCTGTATGAGAATGAAGTCTAATGTTCTCAGTAAAATATGTACTTTCAAGGATCAGTTGATTCCCTTGTTTTCTACTTCAGCCTCCTAGAATGTTCTAAAGAACAACTAAAGCGCTAACAGTCTTACTTATGACAAAAGTATGGCACATCTGAAGCCATCTTGATTGAATCAAACTGATAAAACTTAAAACATTGAATTTCAAAAGGAACAAAATGAGGGGTTTCATTTTGTCATCGAAATTATGGATAGTGCTGTAGAAAGAAAAATTGGGACACGTTGTAAATCAGCTGTCAAATATCTTCCTCTTCAATTTCATTGAAACATTCTGGCATGTAGACTGACACATGCACTTTCAACACCAGCAGCAGACTGCCAGTTAACTCCGTCGGTGATCAGCAGTTTAGTACAGTGCTCTGATGAGCGACTAGATTGCTAACATTCTGAATTTATGCCAAAGGTGTGGCACATCTGACTACAATCTTCTTGGAATCGAAGCGGAAAACAGAAACATTTTCTACTGAGGATACTGCAGTCAATTTTCAGGTAGAGAAATACTCTTTCAAAGTTGCTTGTGCATTTGCACACCGCTGTGCCAAGTACTACATAGCGTATGCCATCCCTAAAGCAACTTTCATACATGTTCAGAAAAACATAAAACCTCTGTTTCAGCTATAGAGACAGCTACAGAACACTTATACATTTAGTCACTCGCAAGAAACTAATAATACATTCAGGGGTATATTCACAAGAACGTGTGATAACTATCACAAGAGTAGCGTAACGCAACTTTCAATATCGAACCCTATCGGGGAAAAATAACCCAGTACCAATGTGGGATTCACAACAAGGCGGTAGCATGCGATAGTCAGTAGATAACCCGCCAAAACTCCGCTTGAAAATCAACGCCACACCGCATAAATGCGATACGTGAATGCAAAAAAGCAAGCGATGAGGCCAACCGCATTACAAAAACCAGCCACTGGCCTGCAAATCCCACGTGTCTGGCGGAACACTGCACCATGAAAACCACAGAATAAATACACCAAAAACAATCCAAAGCACGTAGCAACATGGATGCACCCTGACACAGCGCACGGGCCAACTCAAACCCCACAACCCCCACAGATTACCCTCAAGGAACAACGGGGTCGGGGAAGGCCAAGGAGAAGAGGGAGAGGAAGATGGGGTGCAGACCGCAGGAAAACAAGACCAGCGTAACGGAGGTGACCGAACACTACCAGCAACTGACCCACTAGCAGACCACCTGGATTGCAGTCGGAGTGCCCAGGAGGCCAATCCAGGAGGCCAATAGGCGTCGGCATGACGCGACTACCTAAACCAGGCACAAACCCGCTGCCAACAGGAAGGCAGCAACAGCAACAGGAGGTGGCAGTCCAGCACCACCGGAGGAGCTGAAGGAAACCCAGGCCACAGTCATCAGTGTGGAGACGGTGCAAGGAGCAGGGAGTACAGACACAGCTCGAGAGGACCTGACACAACATCAACAGGGAGTGCAATGAACATGGACTGCGTGGACAAGGGGAATGGGCACAATGGCATACATGCAGAATGAGGTGTAGCACACTTCACACCCACAACCACAACCACCCCGGTCCATGGGCCTGATCCCCTTGGCACACTGCAGCACACACACATAGCATGAACAGCATACCCACATTGACGACAACGAGGAACAATGCGCATAGCTGACACTGCAGAACAGAGGACACAACTGGCTCTGTACATGCACAGAAACATGCCTACTACATCTGACGGAGCCGGAATCTGTGAAATGGAAATGTACGCGTACAAAATCACATCCGTCATGGAGACCAAATGTACACTGTCCCGCAGAAGAATCCAGCACCCCCAAACAGTCACAATGTACATTGCCATACAGTCTGCATGCAAACCTGCACAATGCGCCAACATATATGTCAACGCATAGTCAATACGCACCTCCCCTTCACATCACAGAGGGGCACACAACACCTTCAGCAGAGCACAGAATACAACACATCAGTGATGCCGGAGAGGACCACCACGCCGGCGACACCGATGCCCTACAACAGCACATGGATTTCTTATGCAACCACCCACCAGGACCCGGACAGCCAAGCTACTCAGAGGAGAACACCCAGCCTGCAACAGACCACACAGCAGGAAGCACCCACAAGCACAGCTGGATCATGACACTTCACCCACCCACACATCGCACCCCAATGCCATGTTTCTCCACGCCAAAAAGAGGTGGCCCAACAGGTGTGGTTGAGGGCCGAACCCATGGAATGCGAACCAGGACACATATGTGGGTGTCCATCACCCTTCAGGGGCCACCAACACCCCACTAAGGAGACCCACACTGCCATAGAGACACATGCAGTTGCACATTCACAGTACAGAACCACGGGCAGGGGCGCTCAAATTGCAGTCACACACCCATGTTGGCTCTGCGTACGATGGCCCTGGCCACTCCCCTTATGAATTGAGTGGGTGATGACAAAGCTACATGTCCAAGCCAAACCCGCTGCCTGCGGTGACACGTCTGCATCTGATGTACACAGCACAATGTAATGGTGTCAGGTCCAGGGCCCTCATGAATACAACAAGACCACAGGGACACATGCAGATATCATGTTGAACTGGCTATGGGCACATGCGCCAGGCCCCTTTATTGGCAGGGCCACATGTACAGTGACGCCTGTGCTGGATGTATGTGGGGTGAGTGTAAGCCATTCTACACGGAATGTCTGGTGCTGGCAACCACTTGAACATTAGACAACAGTGCAACGGAAACAGAAAACACATGCATAAAAGAGTCAACTGCTGAGCAACATGGAGGGAGCCGGAGAAAGTCCAGAGGACAGCCAACATGCAAACAGAAGTGTCCGTGAGCTGCAGTGCACTGGGGATGGGACACTAGAGATGAGTGCGCCCATGTGAAGAAAAAGTCTTGGATTGTGTCCCTCCGACAGACACGAGATGCACATGCAGTGGGATGTGTCATACCTGCATCATCATCCCCATCAACGTCTCAGGGCCCCCACACTGTCTGAAGTGACATAGCTGCGCAACCTCTACACAGCTCAAAACTCAATCAGTAACGGACAATGGCTTGCGGTACACTGGCACCTGGAGCACTGAGCAGGGAATCAGGCCAATGATGGCATCCACAACAGGTCTGAGCAACTCAGTATGTCTCTCAGGACCACCGTATCGACTGTGGCAGATGGCTGTTGGAGGTGGTCCTTGCGGTGGTGGTGTGTGCCTCCTGCGGTGATGCCACGTCCGGGTCGGTCAGCACTCGATTAGGTGTGTGAGCCCTGATGGGATGCTGTTGGGTCCAGAGGCTGCATACACCGCAGAGCCACAGGGAAATGGCGTTGATGACCCCAACGCCAACGCTTCAGGGGCCAACCAATATCTCAGAAGAAGGGGTCCCGGACCTGACCAGCACAGAGTTAGTGGTCCCGGATGCACAGCGGCCTGCACAGGCACCCAGCCACGGGACGGTGACTTGCGGTGCAGTCAGATGGGTCACGTGACCTGAGCGGGTCACCATCATTGTCCGAGGTGTATGTTGCGAAGGGTATCGGGGGACAGTGGAAGGTGTCCTCCAGGGCATGACGCTGAAAGGTTTGATTTTATTCGGAAGCAGCAAATGGAGGAGTGGAATGCGACAGAATCGTTGCCACCACCAATTAGGTACCAGCTACATGAGGATGAAAACTGCCCCCTAGTCCATAGACTCAGACGCCACCAAAGTTCGACCAGAGAGTGTCCATGATTGTCGGGTAACAGACTTAGTGGCACCGGGGCTGAGAGGGGATGTTGTCTGCGATGATGCCGGGACACTGATATGAACTCAGCCATTGCAAAATGAAGAGTCT
This sequence comes from Triturus cristatus, assembly GCF_964204655.1. NCBI lineage: Eukaryota > Metazoa > Chordata > Amphibia > Caudata > Salamandridae > Triturus > Triturus cristatus. The sequence goes on from NC_140580.1 coordinate 502,269,596, forward strand.
GTGACCTACTGGACCGCAGTGTAGTTGGAGACAGCAGTCAGCAGTGACCCTGAGCCACATGTCATTGACTGGCGAGGCACAGAGTTAGTGGCACAAGGGCAGTTGTCGGTAGTGTTCGATCACCTCCGTGCCTGCGATGAGATGTATTCTACCGTTTGAATAACCGATGTTCAGTTCCAAATCTGTGACCCACTCGTGCGCAGCGTAGGCCGAAGGCAGTAGTCCACGTAGGGCCACAGACATGTGTGGTTGTGATGCCATGGACAGAATTGTTGGCACCACATCGAAGTGAGTATAGTGACTTGTCCTATGCCTTAAATGGTGTTCACTGCCATGGTGTAATCAAGACTCAGTTCCAAATGTGTGACCTACCTGACCGTGGTGTAGGCCTGAGGCAGCAGTCAGCACGGCCCATTCACCGAGTGTCGCCGGGATAGGTTGGATGGCCCCACCGGCCTGCGTTGTTCAGGTTCAGTGGTGCCACGTGTTGGGACACCTCAGTGTATGTGACCTGGGTTTCGTCCGGACTGAGCCGCACCTTCCTCTCAATCCTCTCCGTGCGACCACTGGTGTGGACTCTACCATTCTTGATTTGTGCCTAGGTGCTGGATGTGGGACCTACTGGTCTGCAGGGTAGTCCTTGTCCCTCATCCACGTATCACCGACTGGCGTTGAACAGGGTTAGTGGCACCACGTGTCGCAAGAAGCCCATATTGAACTATGCCTCACTGATCGAAGGGACCTGGTGCTGTTGCCAGTGGCCCGGCTTTGGGGTCACTGCCATTCATGACTCAGGACACAGTTTCACACATGGGACCTACTGGGTCAAGGAGTAGGCCTGAGGCGGCAGTAGAGTATGTCAACGAAAAAGGACTAAAGCGTGCCTGTGTGGTGGAGGCCGTGATGGTCTGAGGAGGCTGCCAAGGTCGCGGGACTTGGTCCTGGAGCTTGAGCCAGAACGTGGACCCTTCTTGACACATGCCAGTGTAGGCAGCTGATCAGTGAGGCCTGGATGCGCAGGGGCGGGCCTGACGGGGTCGTGGTCCGGCAGGCACACAGCGTCGCAGGCAATTCCGCTCTAGAGGACGGCGTCGCCTCGTGGCGGGGTGAGAGGCCCCACCCTCACAGAGATGTTGGGCTTTCTGGAAAGAGGACCACGCCCAGGGCTACGTGCTACTTATTCACACCCCTACGCTGGCGTTTCATACGTCGGGCCATCCCACTCCGGTCACGCTTAGGGGGGGCGTAACAGGCAAGATTTCCACGAGGTCCCCCACTGGCTGTGGTACCATGGTTGCGTCCATTGTCCACTACACTCCATACACCAGAGGTATATGTCGCCATGGATATGGGTGTGTGCTGCATACTGCAGTCTGTCCAGCAATTCTCTGCCACTCTTGGCATTGTGTACTTTCCCAATCATGGTACTACTGCATTCATCACACATGCCTGTTTGCCACCTCTCCCCACATTCGGCTGTTGTGTGGCTGAGGTGCCATGCCATTGACGGCTCATGCTCATGGCTTGGCCAGGTAATTATTGTGAGTTGTTCTGTCGTGTCTGGTGGGGGGCATGTTGTTGTGCATGTTGGTTGTGATTTTGTGATGTGTGCATTGCCAGAGTTGTGATTTGCATGGTTGTGGAGTTGAGGTGAGTGGGGTGTTCATCTGGAACTTGCCAAGGGGCTGTGCATTTCCCTTGGTGCCATCCTGGGAACGCTGGTTGCTGATGGACTGTCGGCGGATGGAGGAATCATGCACACTGGCTGTGTATTTGAAGGCAATATTGTTGGAGGTTCCACGGTGTTCTGTTGTTGCCTGCACATTGGGGTGGGACGTGTGCTTTCTGTTGTGATGATTGTGTGCTGTGTCACCAGAGGGCACAGGTGGGATATGTGTGCTGTGGATTGCCCCCAACACGTGCGTGCATCCTGCTATGGCGTATGATCTTTGCTTGGTCTCCTGCGTGACCTGTGCATTGTGTTGGACGTATGGGGACTGGGGTACCAGGGTGATGGTGATGTCCAGGACAGGTGTGAGGGACTTGGATGTGGCTGGCAGTGGGACTTCTCTGACTCTAGCGGGTGTTGGTTGGGGGTGCCAGGGGCCAACAGGTGTAGCCAAGCCAGCAGCTTGGTGTGGGGTGGGATGTTGGTTGTACACTGTGTTGGTGCCGTAGGCCTGTTGGGCGATGATGGTTGGGATGCGTGGGGTGGTTGTCCCTTTCAGCCTGTGGTGGACGGTGACAGTGTCAGAGGTTGGGTCTGTGCAGCTGGTACTCTTCCTGGGGGTCCGCTGTCTTTGTCTGCGCTGCATCTGTGGTGGTCCAGGGGGGTTCGGGTGTGGGTTTTGGTCATGGGGTGGTGTTGGTGGGTGTTGTGGCCCTCTTGGGTATCCGGGCCGCATGATGTGTGGCTCCATGCCATCTGTTGCCCTTCTGATGTGGCCCTGGACTGGTCTCCCTTTTGTGGTGCAGGCTTCCATCCGACTTTACATCAGATCAGAGCAGGTGTAGATTTCCTGGTGCTTACGCGCCTTATCACCAGTTTTGTGTTTTTATCGCAGTTCTGTCTGGTCATTGAGAATGTTGAGGTGTGATGTTGTTGCGGCTTTTGGCACGGGAACGCCCACTCTGCATCTCATTGGCAATAGTTGCGGGGGGCCTCTGTGGCAATGTTTTTTTGCTGGCTGCTATCGCGGGTAAACTGGTGCTGTGGGCTGTTTACACCAGCTTGTCAATGGGGAGGTATTTTTATCGCAACTTTGGCTGTGATAAAGTGCCGTTGACTCGGCGATAGTTTCTTGTGAATATGCCCCTCAGTATGCTCAAACGTAGGTGCAGTCACACCTACGTAGGTCTGTATTGCCTAACACAGGCCTTGAAGTATTTCTGCAGCCACTTACATATACATTTAGAGAGGCATAGAGGTATTATAGCAAGCAATTGCGTACCAGCACATTTACTTTAACATCTCATGGCACTGATAGATGAACACTTCTACACTCTCTCAGATATGTAGGTAAGTACTGACACAATCTTCTCAACCATGCAGAGAAGTAGTATTTCAAAATGGGGGATGGCAACTAGTGCAGAACCTGTCTGTGCACTGTCACTGCAAGCTTCACTTGGCATGTTATAGGTGTTTCTGAAGTGTCAAAACCCACGTTTTAGTGAACATCACACAGTTCTAAGATATGCTGCATGTGTGTCATATAGGATGCTGTTTTGAGCTTAAGAGATTGACAGATGTACTTCTGAGTTGAATAAGTTACTTGATTACTTGTAGGACCATATGTGAAGTACTACATAGAGTATGCACCCTAAAGCAACTGTATACATATTCACATAGCACAGACCATTTCTGTAACATTATCATACAGCTACAGATGCACATATACATTCAGTCACTTACTAAAAACGACTTATGCCTGCAGCAGACACAAAGGTAGTTGCAGTCACATGTTCATAGCTGTCTATTCCCTTACAGAGGCACTGAAGTATTTCACAGTCACATACCACCACATTTACTTAAACATCTAATGGCACTCATACAGGAGTACTGCTGCACTCACATATGTAGGAAAGTTCTGACAACCTTCTGAACCATGCAGAGAAGTTGTTAGTGAGTCATGGGTGAAAGCTACTAGTGCAGATCCTCTCTGTGTATTCTTACTCCAAGCTTCACTTGGCATGTGATAGGTCTTTCTCAAGTATCATACCCATGTCTTAGTGCACATAATACACTTCTAAAATATGCTGTAGGTATTCCATAAAGGATGCTGTTTTGTGCTTGAGACATCAACAGAAGTCCTTCTGAGTTGAATGACTTAATTGTGCACTTTATGGCCTCTATGCCCAGTACTACATAGAGTATGCCATCCCTAAAACAATTGACATACATGTCCACAAAAGCATAGAGCCTGTCTTTCAGTTACAGAGACAGCTAAAGAAGCACTTATCCGTTCAATCACTCACAGAAACTATTTGTGCATGCAGAAGACTCAAAGGTAGTTGCAGTGACACCTACATAGCCCTCTATTGCCTAACACAGGCACTGAAGTATTGTGCAACCACTTCCATACACATTTAGGCAGCCATAGAGGTATTATACCAAGCAGTTACATACCAGCACATTTATTTAAACATCTCACGGCACTGAAAGAGGTGTACTCCTACACTCTAGGAGATATGTAGGCAAGTACTGACACAACCTTCTCAATTATGTACAGAAATAGTCATTCAAACATGGATGATGGCTGCTAGTGCAGTCCCTGTCTGTGCTTTCTCGCTGCAAGCTTCATTTGCCATGTTATAGTTTTTTTTCAAGTGACAAATCTATTTAAACACTCATGCACCCAGTCACTATCCCAATAAGACATTCATGCACCCACTCAGACATTTACTCAAACAGTCAAGAGACTCACTCAGATAGTGATGTACCCGCTCACACACCCAGAGAGACCCTTATACAAGTACTCCCTAACCCACTCAGATACACACACTCACCCACTCACACACCCATTGAGACACTCATGCACTCAGTTACACACCCACTGAGGCACTCTTACACTCACTCACACACCCATTTTCAAAGGCTGCAGGTTACAGGTAGGAAATAGTAAAAAACTTGAGAAATTCACTGAAAAAACAAAGATTACAGGGATGTTATTGTTAGTAAATAGAATTTAAAAAAACCTTAGAAAGTCAATAAAAAACCAAAGGTTACATGGACGTTATATTTAGGCTCACATTTCACTCATGCAAAACCAGTGAAATTCAATAATTATAGTTACCTGAGCTAACTATAACTTATGCCCACGCAATGCACCACTTATGACCTCACATATTACATCACTCATGACATGGCCAATGACATCACTGATGACATCTCAAATTACATCACTGATTACATTATTAAGTGATTGTTAGTGTTTTGTAAAAGTTTATGACTGTTAAACATTTAGACTAAGGTACTAAACAGGTTAAATTAGTATACTTTTTGTACTACTACTGAGTGAATCTTTTTTAGCATAGTTTATGTTAGTTGCTGTGTGGCTGTGCATGTCTGTGTGAGTGGGTGTGTGAGTGACTATACAGGTGTGTGAGTGGGTGTGTGAGTGGCTGTATTGGTGAGCGAGTGGGTCTGTCAGTGGCTGTTTGGGTGGGTGAGAGAGTGGCTGTGTAAGTGGCTGTAAGGGTGAGTGGGTGACTGTTTAACCCACTAGGGTACAATTTTGGTTATTATCAATCAATCAATCAATCAATCAATCAGGGAATTGTAAGCATGCTATTCACCTGTGAGGGCTCTCAAGGCGCTGCGGTGGAGGGGGCGTGCAGATCCGTTCATCTGAAGAGCCAGGTCTTGAGGGCCGTTCTGAAGGTGTTCAGGTTGGGGGCGAGTCAGATATTTGCTGGTAGCTCATTTCAGGTTCTGGCTGCAATGTGGGAGAGCAATCTTCCGCCTGCTCTGGCTCTGTGGATGCGAGAAGGTTTCTGCCAGTGCGAGGTTTGCAGACCGGAGGTTTCTTTTGGGTAGATGGAAGTTTATTCTGTCGTTGAGGTATTTGGGTCCGTTGTTGTGTAGGCATTTGTAGGCGTGGGTGAGGATCTTGAAGGTGATTCTTTTCTCCACAGGGAGCCAGTGGAGTCTCCGTAGGTGTTGGCTAATGTGTTCACTACGGGGGATGTCGAGGACGAGTCTGGCTGCGGTGTTCTGTATGGTCTGGAGTTTGCGGAGAAGGGCCTTGTTGATGCCGGCTTATAGTGCGTTTCCATAGTCCTGTCTGCTGGTGATGAGCGAGTGGGTGACTGTCTTCCTAGACTCCTGGGGGATCAATTTGAAGGTCTTTTGGAGGATGCAGAGGGTGTTGAAGCAGCTGGAGGGGACGGCATTGACTCGAGTATGATGCCAAGGTTTTTAGGCGTGGCCTGAGGGGGTAGGTGGGCTCCTGAGGGTGGCAGGCCACCAGGTGTCGTCCCATGCTGAGGGAGTGGTTCCAAGGACAAGGACTTCTATCTTCTCAGCGTTGAGTTTTAGGCAGCTGTTTGTCATCCAGACTGCGACATCTTGCATTCCTTTTTGGAAGTTTAGTTTTGCGGTGGTGGGGTCTTTGGTGAGGAAGAGGATGAGCTGGGTGTCGTCAGCGTAGGATAGGATGTTGAGGCCATGTTGTCAGACGATGGCTGCGAGGAGGGGTATGTAGATGTTGAAGAGGGTCAGGCTCAGCGATGACCCCTTGGGGACTCCGCAGGTTATTTCTGTGGGGGCGGAGAGGAAGGGTGGTAGTCTGATCCATTGGCTTCTTCCGGTGAGGAATGATCGGATCCAGTTCAGGGCAGTCCCTTGTATGTCGGCTTTGTGTAGTCAGACGACTAGAGTGCGGTGAGAGACAGTGTTGAAAGCTGCAGATAGGTCAAGGAGGATGAGGGCTGCTGAGTTGCCTTGGTCCTGGAGGGTGCGGATGTCGTCTGTGGCTTGTGAGCTTGAGAGCCATATCGAGAGTCACACAATTCTCTTGACTATGTGTAGATTTCAGTTAATTGTTTCCTTTCAAATGGGTTTAATGATAACCGATCATGTATGCTCACTAGGAGCCTGATTGTAGCATGTTCTACATCACCCGAAGGAATCTTTGAAAAAATCTCTGTTGCTCACTAGGGGTGAAGTTTATTTCATGTATGGTTTCGTTTTTATGCAGATTTTTGCATATGTACTGATTCTGGTGACATATGTGGCAATATGAATATCCTTAAGTGATCATGATTTTTGATTCCCCTGTGAACTAAGTAAGTGTGTTTATGCTTTCATTTGCAAACATTCTCATAGACATCAAGGTATTTCTTTGGTGTTCTCCAGTATAAATTTGCTGGTGTCTATTTAAATATCACTTTTTATCTTACGTTATTTTATATGTTTCGCACTAAAAATTAATTAAGAACTCTTATTTTTTGTGATTTACCATGTAATGGAAATGCATTTGACTCATTGTCTGTTAAAAACAATACAGATAATATTTCTTTCTTCATTCTTATTAGTGAGCACTTTAAAAGTTGTGATCATTGTGCGCCACGCATATGTGAATGTGGTCACTGCGTGACAGAAACATATTATGGCTGAAGATCTCTAAGCAATAAACTGTAGTCAAGGAGAAAACTGGTGTCTGTACCTGGTCCTTTGTGGATGTGTGGAAGTCACAGACTGTGAATATTACCTACTGGCGGTCGGTAGTTATAGTTACAACCTAGTTTCCATAGGAAAAGTATTTTTTGATTTGCTAATAACTTTGGCGTTGTTTGATGAATCTTTGTGAAATTGTTAAAAAAAGTCTATCCAGGTCAGCTCCTATCCTGAAAGTTTGGGGGTGATTGGTCAAGCGGGGGCTGAGAAAAAAGGGGGTCCCAAAACGCGTTTTCCCCATGTTAGTTTCAATAGGAAATTTTGCAACGAGCTACAGCCCGAACTGCTGAACGGAATTACCCCAAATTTGGCAGAAAGGTAGAGCTTGGTTCAGAAAGCGACCTTTTTTTTTAAATGGTGTAAATCCGTTCAGTAGTTTTTGAGAAATGCAAAGAATAAGAGTCAAAAAATCAATTTCCCCTAGGAAACTTTGTGCAAGGCTAGAGCCGAAACTACTGAACGGAATTACCCCAAATTTGTTCAAAAAAGGTAGTGCTTGAATCAGAAAGTGATATTTTTTTTAAATGGTGTAAATCTGTTCAGTGGTTGCTGAGAAATTACAAAAATAAAAGTTTCAATATCTGGGCGGAGCCAATTCCTGTGAACAAGCTTCACTGTGATTGGCTGTCAACACTCCAAACCAAGAAGTGTTGGCAGCCATCTTGTGACTCGGTAGAAGCGAGTCACCAGAAAACAGAGAAACAAAGGTATAAAACAAGAGAAGGGGACAGGGTAGAAACACCCTGACCCCCTAGGCCTGCTCAGGGGGTCCCAAAAGGACCCTCAGGCCCAAAAAGAAAGCATTTAAAAAAAATATATATATATATCGGCACAATTCGAGGTGGGGTGCGGGTTCCCGCATTTTATTTTAATCAGACCCCGGGGTGGGCTAGGTCCCGGGGGCATTTCTTAAAAAATAATAGCGGCGGCTCGCTGGGGCTGTGGGGGGCCGCTGGGGTCCCTGCAGACCCGGGACTTCACTCATGTTGGGAGGGGGCTTGCACGGCCCCCCTCCTGGAGTCCTCCATGTGCTTATAACTTAGGCGTCATTTGATGAATCTTTACTAAATTTTCCCAAAACTTTCTATTTTTTGATCAGCTCCTATCTTGAAAGTTTAGGGGTGTATTAAGGATGTGCAAGGTTCGTTGTTGATTGAAAGCAAGTTTATTCCGAGATATTTGCACCCATGACTGGAGCCATCCAGCTGCGAAGACATATTACAGGGTGATTGGTCAAGGGGGGGCTGAGAAAAAAGGGGGGTCTGAAAAAGTGTTTTCTCCATGCATTTTCCATAGGAAACTTTAGTCAAGGCTGCAGGTCAAACTGAATTACGCCAAATTTGTCAGGGAGAAAGGTATTTGTCCACAAAGCGCTCTTTTGTGAAAATGGTAGAAATCCGTTCAGTAGTTTTTGAGATATTAAAGGAAAAAAAGATATATATATATCTGGACGGTGCCTAACTCATGAGCACGAGCTTGCCTCTGATTGGCTGCTAACACTTCAAACCAGGAAGTGTTAGCAGCCATCTTGTGCCTCGCATTGAGAGAAAATATAAAACAAAGGTCCCGGGGGCAATTTAATATACCGGAGCTCTGTCTGTGTGAGATACCCCTTTCACGCTGAGTCTCCCTACATCAGCAGGTAACGCACCCTTTTCCCCCATCAACAGCATACCTCCAACAACATTCTTGGGCCCGCAAGTCTCCCTCTGAGAACCACTTGTTGGCTCACAGTTCTTCGGTTGCGAGTTCTCGGGCCCGCAGTTGTATCTGTGAAGCCAAGACTGGAAATATATTGCAGGTCTCTCTCTGCGAGATACGCTCTCCATGGTCACTCTCCCCACATCACTGTTCCACAGCGATACCTTTGGAAGCCGATGGCCCGCATCTTTCCCTATACCAGTCGGCCCGCAGGTGTTCCTCTGCGAGCTGGTCCGCAGCTCTCCCTCTGCGAACTGACGGGCTGCGGTTCTCCTCTATGAGCCTGCCAGTCGGCTCACAGCTCTTCATCTACAAGCCAGCCAGCTGGCTCGTAAGTCTCTGAGAACAGATGCAATGGAGACAATGATCTTGCAGGTCGGACACCCAACACTTCTCCGGGGCAGTCTACCTACCTTCCCTGGGCCGTGGTGGTGATACGCTGACCTTCTCCCTGACAAGTGCTCGGCCCCCTGGTTGACCGGACTCCCGCCGCCGCTCTTACACCTTCAGCGGCCGCGGCGCGGTCCCAGGACTCCAACTCCCAGAGACCCTAGCGGCAGGAAGTCGCCGCCGGTGCCGTCTTTTCGCGCCAGGAGGCGCACAAAAACCGGCTCTGACTCCGGCTGAGCGGGCAGTCTACCTACCTTCCCTGGGCCGTGGTGGTGATACGCTGACCTTCTCCCTGACAAGTGCTCGGCCCCCTGGTTGACCGGACTCCCGCCGCCGCTCTTACACCTTCAGCGGCCGCGGCGCGGTCCCAGGACTCCAACTCCCAGAGACCCTAGCGGCAGGAAGTCGCCGCCGACGCTGTCTTTTCGCGCCAGGAGGCGCACAAAAACCGGCTCTGACTCCGGCTGAGCGGGCAGTCTACCTACCTTCCCTGGGCCGTGGTGGTGATACGCTGACCTTCTCCCTGACAAGTGCTCAGCCCCCTGGTTGACCGGACTCCCGCCGCCGCTCTTACACCTTCAGCGGCCGCGGCGCGGTCCCAGGACTCCAACTCCCAGAGACCCTAGCGGCAGGAAGTCGCCGCCGACGCCGTCTTTTCGCGCCAGGAGGCGCACAAAAACCGGCTCTGACTCCGGCTGAGCGGGCAGTCTACCTACCTTCCCTGGGCCGTGGTGGTGATACGCTGACCTTCTCCCTGACAAGTGCTCGGCCCCCTGGTTGACCGGACTCCCGCCGCCGCTCTTACACCTTCAGCGGCCGCGGCGCGGTCCCAGGACTCCAACTCCCAGAGACCCTAGCGGCAGGAAGTCGCCACCGACGCCGTCTTTTCGCGCCAGGAGGCGCACAAAAACCAGCTCTGACTCCGGCTGAGCGGGCAGTCTACCTACCTTCCCTGGGCCGTGGTGGTGATACGCTGACCTTCTCCCTGACAAGTGCTCGGCCCCCTGGTTGACCGGACTCCCGCCGCCGCTCTTACACCTTCAGCGGCCGCGGCGCGGTCCCAGGACTCCAACTCCCAGAGACCCTAGCGGCAGGAAGTCGCCGCCGACGCCGTCTTTTCGCGCCAGGAGGCGCACAAAAAACGGCTCTGACTCCGGCTGAGCGGGCAGTCTACCTACCTTCCCTGGGCCGTGGTGGTGATACGCTGACCTTCTCCCTGACAAGTGCTCGGCCCCCTGGTTGACCGCACTCCCGCCGCCGCTCTTACACCTTCAGCGGCCGCGGCGCGGTCCCAGGACTCCAACTCCCAGAGACCCTAGCGGCAGGAAGTCGCCGCCGACGCCGTCTTTTCGCGCCAGGAGGCGCACAAAAACCGGCTCTGACTCCCGCCTCGCGGGACGTGCGCGGGCGGCGCCGGGAGAAGCCCGGGACAAGGGCGGGACCGTCTGTGGCCGTCCGGGGCTGGACGGTGCTGGGCTGGGCCACCCCCTTAACCAGCTCCTATTGCACTCGAGGACTACCTGTTGTTGTCGCTGTACAAAGCCTGTTGTAAGGTTTGGTTAACAATCGTTTGATATATTGTGTTAACTGCGGTCATAACTGCCCCAAGAGTTTTGACTTAGTATTAGTTATGGCAAATAACCGCAGTAAGGGATCAACTGTAGCGGGCTCAGGGACCTTAGATGCCTTTTTAAAAAGAGCCGAACATGCGGTCTCTAAAGAAATTGAGATCATTGAGAAAAGGCTGTCTTTAGAGCCTCTTACCCAGCTCCTGATATCTGTGCCCTCCCAGGCACCTCACTCTATTTCTGCCGGGTCTGTTTTAGAGCTTGGCCATTCTAGCAATCAACTTCTGTTGAATGCTTCTAGCCCGTCAGTGTCCCCTCCTACCTTGCGTCCGAGGCAATCAAAGCCCCCCTCTGCTGGCCCCGTTAAAATATCCAAGGGCAAGAGAAAAGCTAATCGTCCCCCTACTGGTAACTGCCAAAATGCTAAGCAACCTAAAAATAAAGATCCGGGCGAGGGGTTGATTGATTCGATAGGCAGTTCGACAGTGGAGGCTACCACTCATTTAGGTAGCGTGTTTATTGAGCCGACTGCCCAAGGGAGCACTGCCACCATGAAAGACATGTCAGTTGACCTGATCAAACGACTGGATGAGAGTTTGAGTAAGATCATTTTGCCAGTCTTAGATAGACTTAGCGAGATTGATAATAGGCTCACTCTAATTGAACGTCATATTGCTGGTCAACGTGCCCAGGAGTCAAGGCCCATCCCCCCTGACTTGTCTTCCCTGGGTGAAGTTACCTCTAGAGTGTCGGAAATGGTCAATTGTATGGCAAGTTCTGTGGCAGGCCCTACAATCCCCCCACCATCTGCACGGAGCACTAGCGGTGTCAGACCAGGGCTGAGGGACACTACTGATACTCGCCCAGCACAGGGACAGTTGACACACAAGGAACGCCCATTAAACTTGCCACCAGAGGCTTGCCCATATACGATCATCTTGGCTAACGTCCCGAAGACTTGTGACGGCAAGGAAGAGCACTGGTCCTCCCTGAAAAATAAAACTCTTCACTTTTTAACGGGGAAGACAGTGCTGGGGAGTCATCTCTTTGATAGCTTTAAAATGGTGAGAAGGGTTCCGTGGGTGGGGCAAACGAACAAGACTCTGAGGGGTGATTGCGTTGTTGTGAATTTTAGTTCCCCTGACATAGTCGATCACATTTTAAGACAAGCAGGGTCTCTGAGAATTCAACATAATCACATCAACGTTCTTCCATTGGGCTTTTTTTACCCTCCACCTTTTTTAGGTCAGGTTACACAGAGAGAGCGCCCTCTTTTGCATGTTCCTGTAAGTAACCCATTGGTCTTAAAAAACAGATTTGAAGCCCTTAGTACCTTAGATACAAATGATTGACTTAGGGTTAATGAAGTCTACTCACACAATGAGATTTTAAGTACACTTCTTTTTACCCCTTTTGGGCCTTTATCTGTTAGCTTATCCGTAGTGGACCACAATGGTATTTTCACCGCCCCGACAGTTATTAACTTACCCTCACAGATAGAGGTTGCCATTGATGTTACACAAAGTGGTCCCGAGGCAGTCTCCGCAGTAAAGAGTGGCATAATTCCCACTCTTAGTTTTGAAAACTTGGGCATCGAATTGCCTTCTCACGGAGTTGAGGCTGTGTCATTACCCCCTTCATGTGAATCGGCTAATTGTTTAGTTAGCAAACAAGCGGGTGTAGTGAAATTTCCAGCAACTGATTCATTTTCTGTTTTATCTTGGAACATTGCTGGTCTTCGCTCTAAACGTGGTGATCAAAACTGGAGGGCTTTCCTCTCTACTCATCACGTAATCGCTTTACAAGAAACATGGGAGGCCACCGATCCTTATCACCTAGATGGGTACCATTCTTTCATCAAATACGCCATGCCCTCTGTCATGGGGAGACCACGAGGGGGTCTTCTGTTATTATTTAGCTTAAAATTGTTATATAGCAGTGAGCTGATAGTAACCAATTCTCCTCATATTTTAGCGGTGAAATTGGAATGTGTTAACTTACCATCATTATTGGTGGTTAACTTTTATAACTCATTCACAAGGTCGGATGAGCTAGAGCATCTCAAAGCACTGTTCAGTTTTCTAGAGGAGTATGATGCAATTAATGTCAAACCTTATTTTCTTTTACTTTTTGGCGATTTTAACATTCATGTATGTAATCTTAACTGTTTTGTAAATAACTATCATAATCCATGCTCACAAGAGGCTATCCATTTTGAACATTCCAAGGGTGGGAATTTCTTAGAGAACATGGTATCGTCTTTTTACCTCCACATGCCAGTTCAAGAACTGTTGGTCCCGGTTCCCACGTTTTCGGGTCAAGGTCATTGTAGTACAATTGATTATATTTTTGTACCACGTATCATGGTGAACCTATTGGGTACCCTTCGAGTTACGCATAATGTTTTAAGTGATCACAACCCACTCACGCTGGAGATTAAAGTCAAGGCACTAAGGGAAGACATTCTCTTGCCTTTGATTTCCAACACTAATCTTGAGTCTTCCAGTCAGGGAAGACGATTGAGATGGGAAGTTATCAATCCGGCCGATTTCCTTGTTAAGTTATATGAAGGCAATAAAGAGGACTTTAGCCTGTGTCTCTCGCCATCGGCTCAAGCGTTGGCTATCCTGGGCGCTTTTGATAGGATTACTAAACATGTTACGGGGAATCTCACCACTCATGGGAAACCCAAGCCTAAGAAATTTAAAAACTGGTTTGACCAGGCCTGTGTTAGTGCTCACTCTGCCCTCTTATCGGTTCTTAAAGAACGCGGTAACACCCCAAGTAAGTTAACTGAGGTCAGAAGAAACTATAAAAAAGCGATTAAGGCCAGGAAAAGTGAGCTAAAAAACAAGGCATGGGACGAGTTATCAGACGCAAGTACTCAGAAAAACAGCAGCAAGTTTTGGAAAGTGATAAATAGCCCTCTTTTTAATGAGCAGGAGAACACTATTAAAGAAAGTTTTATTCCGCCCGATAAATGGGTGGCCCACTTTAGCGGTTTATATTCGGAGATACAGGATGACAACCCAATAAATTATGCAGATCATACATTAGCCTCAAGAATCCTTTTTAACGAGGAGGAAGTCCTAGAGGCCATTGAGGCAATGGCATTAGGCAAAGCCCCCGGCCCGGACGGTGTGCCTGCGGACCTTTATAAGGCTGACCCAGGGTTTTGGGCGAAAGTTTTAACTCGCGTTTTTAACGCTGCCTCAGAGGCCGGAGCTCCAAGATCATGGGGCAAAGCGGTAATTGTCCCTCTTTTTAAAAAGGGTTCAAGAGAAGATCCGGCTTGCTATCGGCCCATTTCTCTCCTGGACTCCGCCGTGAAAGTTATGGGTAAAGTCGTCCTTGCCCGTTTAACATCATGGTTGGAGGAGCACTCTATAATTTCTGATCTACAATATGGGTTCAGACAAGGGAGGGGAACAGTTGGCCAATGTCTTAACTTGCATTTGATCATAGGAAAGTACACGGTCGCTAAGCAGGGGGACCTCCATATAGCCTTTATGGATCTGTCCACCGCTTTCGACCTTGTCAATCGACAAAAGCTATGGGCCTTACTAGCCACCCTGGGGCTTGACACAGTTCTGATTTCCTTCCTGGCTGTTATCCATGAGGACACAACTGCAGTCGTTCGTTATAGTGAAGACGGAAGTCAGACTGACGCCTGGCAGGTAAAGCGTGGTGTAAGACAGGGGTGTATTCTTGCACCCCTACTCTTCTCGCTTTACATCAATAATTTGGGCCCGGTTTTAATTGCAACTAGTAAAGACATTCCGAAAGCCGGCTCCAAAATGATTCCCGCATTGCTATACGCGGATGACACAGTTTTATTGGCCAGAACCGCGAGAGGACTACAAGCACTTTTAAATGGTTTTTATGATTTTATGGTCTCTTTATACTTATTAATCAATTTTAAAAAATCCCACTCTATGTCGATTGGCTCGGGGAGAGCAAAAAGGGTGAAATTCTTCTGCAATGGGCAGGAATTAACTAAAGTTCAGTCCTTCCCCTATTTGGGAATTGCATTCGACGACAGATCATCTTGGGTTATACAACGTGCTCAGAAAAAGAATAATTTAGCCAGAGCCACCGGCGCATTGCTGGGCTTTGCAAAACGCATAGGGTGCAAACCGCTTCCTGCCCTATTAAAAATTTATAGCGCAAAGTGTTTGCCCATGGCACTTTATGGAAGCGAGGTCTGGGGTTACAAGGCTGCTCCTAGCATTCAAGTAGTCGAAAATAATTTTTTTCGGAAATTGTTGTCTCTCCCTCCGTCTGCTCCTATTTTTAACATTCATGAGGATTTGGGGATGGGATATGTTGCCGACCAAATAGCTGTTGCACCGCTATTAGGTTGGTTAAGGGTTTGGGCACAACAGCCACCAAACCTAAATCAACAAATTATCGAAGACTGTCTGTCCTTGGAAAAAGCCTTGTCTATCCCGTGGCTACTTTACATTAAAAACAATCTGAAATCACTCGGCTGTCTGGACTTGTTCACCAGCCCTTGTGTTTTAAGTAAATAACAAATTAAGGCCATTAAGCATCAATTTTTGTCCAGATCAATGTTGTCAAGGGAAGGCGAGGAACTAGGGAAACCGTCAGTTAGGAGGTTTGTTACGTTAAGTTTGGGGAGTGGGATTCAGCCCTATTTAACTTTCATTAACAAACCTTTCCACATGTTTTTGCTGATAAGGTTTAAGCACGGTTTGCTCCCTTGGCTCTTGGCTTACCCAAAAGGATTTTTTAAGGAGGGAACTTTGGGGCCCTGCCCTTGTGACAACATTTCTGAGCAAAACTTGTTGCATATGTTATTCTTTTGTAAATTTTACTCTTCTCAGCGCAAAAAATTCATTTTGCCAATCTTGAAGAATTGTCAATTTAAGCAAGCGAGGCCTGCATTGATCTATTTACAAATGTTGGACTCTCCTCTGACTTGCTTCGGGGTCGCTTGTTTCATTGTGGGTGCTTTAAGAGCTAGAAACAGGGCTCTGCTTATATAGTTATCCTCTAACGAACATTGTTCCTAAATATGTTGTTAGGGACAGAGCCTTTCAGTAGACATGATTTTTTAGAATGTATATTTTCGAATGAAGGAATTATTTGTAAAACATACTTTTATTGTATAATGCGCCAAACAGTATTGTATTTAATTTTTGTGTTAAATTATTTTTTGTAATTGCATTTGTCTGTATCATGAATTTCTGTCCTGTGCTTTGATGGTTTTAATATTTTAACCGAATAAAGCAAACTTTGACTTTGACTTTGAACTTCTCCGACATCCCTCAGCAGGAGCTCCTTGTCCACCATCCCCCCTTACTCCCCCCAAAAACAAATGTGACAGTCACGTTAGGGAATCTGGAACATAAAAAATTGGGTAATGTTGTTTAATTATTAATAAGAAGATGCTTGTGAGGTTGGACAAATAAGAATCTTAGTCATGTATGGATTTACATATAAAACATTTTATTAAAACAAAACAACAACAAATAAAACTATGTACAGCCATGTCGTGTCATCGCTGGACCATTTGTGAATCACAGCCTGCAAGACAAAAAGAAAGATAAGATGGTGTGTCATGCATCCAGCAAAGGAGAAAAAGAAAGAGAGAAAGAGTGAGAGAAAGGGAGAGAGAGAAACAAAGAAAGAGGAAGAGAGAGAGGAAGACAAAGAAAGAGTGAGAGAGAGAAAGAGTGAGATACAAGGAAGAGAGAAGGAGAGAAACAGTGTGAGAGAGAGGAAGAGAAAAAGAGTGAGAGAGAGGAAGACAGAGAAAGAGTGAGAGAGAGAGAGGAAGACAGAGAAAGAGAGAAAGAGTGAGAGAGAGAAAGAGAGAAAGAGTAAGATACAAGGAAAAGAGAGAGAGAGAGAAACAGTGTGAGAGGAAGAGACAGAGAAAGAGAGAAAGTGTGTAAGAGGGTCCTCCACGTGCCAAAGCAACTTTCTCAGGCGTTGTCAGGATGGCCACACATCATCGCAGGTTCTACCCACGTTCAGCTGTGGTGGTGTTGGGGGGATGTCGATTCGTGAATCACAGCCTGTTAAATAAAAAGCAAGATAAGATTGTGTGTCATGCGTCCATCAAAGGAGAGAGATAGAGAAAGAAAGAGTGAGAGGAAGACAGAGAGAAAAAGAAAGAAAGAGTGAGAGGAAGACAGAGAGAAAGAGAGAAACAATGGGAGTGAGAGGAAGAGAGAGAGAAAAAGAAAGAAAGAGTTAGAGGAAGACAGAGAGAAAGAGTGAGAGAGATGAAGAGAGAGAGAAAGAGTGAGAGAGAGGAAGAGAGAGAGAGAAAGGAAGAGAGAGAGAAAGGGTGAGAGTGAGGAAGACAGAGAAAAAGAGAAAGAGTGAGATACAAGGAGGCGAGAAGGAGAGAAACAGTGTAATAGAGGAAGAGAGAGAGAAACAGTGTGAGAGAGAGGAAGAGAGAGAAAGAGTGAGAGAGAGGAAGAAAGAAAGAGAGAGAGAGGAAGATACAGAGAAAGAGAGAAAGTGTGAGAGAGAGAAAAGAAGAGATGGAGAGGGAGTGTTGACACTGGAGAAAATCTTTGCAGCTCACCTTTCTGCCACTGGTGTCTCTCCAACCACGTACCAGGACATAGTGCACCCTCAAGTTTAGTAATCTAAAAGATAGTATAGAATTAGTAATTGCGGAGTACATACAACTGCACATGCGTAATTCTCTGTTTCGCCACTGCGCACTCAGGCTGCTGCACCCCATCCACTACCACCGCCATGTGTGGAAGAGGGTCCACCACATGCCGAAGCAACCTTCTCAGGCGTTGCGTACTCACGGTGAAACAGAGCGCACAATTCAATGTGGGTGTTGATTGTCAGGATGGCCACGCATCATCGCAGGTTCTACACAAGTTCAGCTCTGGTGGCACTGAGTGGCAGGAGTTCCGTGTTGGGGGGCCTTAATCAGTGAATCACAGCCTGTTAGATAAAAAGCAAGATAAGATTGTGCATCATGCATCCATCAAAGAAGATAGAAAGAGAGATAGAGAGAGAAAGAAAGAGTGAGAGGAAGACAGAGAGAAAGAGAGAAACAGTGAGAGTGAGAGGAAGAGAGAGAGAAAAAGAAAGAAAGAGTGAGAGGAAGAGAGAAAGAGTGAGAGAGACGAAAAGAGAGAGAAACAGTGAGAGAGGAAGAGAGAGAGAGAGAAAGAGTGTGAGAAAGTGGAAGAGAGAAAGAAAGAGAGAAACAGTGTGAGAGGAAGAGAGAGAGATAGAGTGTGAAGGAGAGAAAGGAAGAGATGAAGAGGGACAGTGAGTGCCCATACTGTGGACAAAACCCTCACAGCTCACCTTTACACCACCGCTGTGTCTCCAACCACGTGCAGGGACCTAGTGGAACCCTCAAGCTCCCACATCTGAAACATAGTACAGAATTAGTAATGGCAGAGTATATACGACTGTGCACGACTAAATCGCTGTCCCGCTGCTGCACACCCAGGCTGCTGCACCCCATCCACTCCCGCCGCCCACAGGTGTCTGCTCGCCCCTGCGCACCCAGGTCTCACTGTTCACCTTTTTGTGGACAGGGCACCCTCCACATTATGCAGCTCCACTCCGTAGACCAACTGGTCTCACATTTGGTGCTGCATCCTGATTTTGCCATGGCAGAGGACATGCCAGTGCACCCATCATCATCGCAGGCTGCACACCTGCTCAGCACTTGCGGTGCCACTAACTCAGTGACCAGTGAGGTCACACTGTTCGATGGCTCAGGCCTACACTGAAATGAAAATGGCGTTGAGCACGTGCGCCTGGTCTTTTTTATTGGGAGGGTCACGTGTCCTATGACGCCTGTGCTGAATGGGTGTGGTGTGGGTGTATACTAGCCATGAGGGAGTGGCTGTGGTGTACAGACAACTAGGGTGTGACCAGCAGATCATGCAATGAAAATCTGGGCCATGTAGCATTGTTGTCCTTCCCTGTAAGCGTAAGTAGAGTGGGCTGGCCTGGCTTATGCCAGTCCTGCGTGAGGCTGTGAAGAATGAGTCCGGAGCTATGGGTGAGGCTCTATCGTGAGCTGTATGAGGAATCAACTGATGCGTACGGGTGTTCCTGTTGTAGTGCTGCCGCCATCCGGGTCGCAAGCGTCAATGTGTCACTCTGTGAGACAACTACCACAATTGGCCAACGTGGAACGTACGGGGAATCACTGACCCTACATTGATCCATAGTTCCACACAAGAAAGATGGAGGACATGACACATCTGTGTGGATGTGAATGTTTATTGCACATTCAGTGGAGTATTGCAGCTGTAGCAATACAGTACCATGCAAAGCCCAAATTTCAGTTTTTAAGACATGGAGGGCAGCCAATTAGAGACAGGCTCGTTGTCGGAGTTAGGCTGCGCCAACATATGTACTTATACAATCACTCCGCCAATCCCCACGCACTTATACATTCACTATACACTCTCCTTGCAGTAATCTATTATCCAGTGTCTAGATACATACTTGTACAATGACCGAGACAAAGTTACATAACCAAATTTTCTCCCACTGTCAAAGGTAAGTTGGTTGCATATGCTGTCCAGAGCACAATGTAAAGTGGTAGGGCCCAGGGGCAGCATGTTGCATACATAATGAAAACACGGACACAGATAGATAGTGGAACTGGGTACGGGCACGTGCGCTCGACTCCTTTTTATTACCAGGGTCACATGTCCAGTGACGTCTGTGCTGGATGCGTGTGGGGTGAATGTAAGCCAGCCCTCCGGGAATGGTTGGTGCTGGTAACAAGATCAACAGTAATCATCGGATCTCACATAGAGATTCAATCATTAAGGGTCTATGACTTGTGCTGCACTAAGTTAGGGGCACCAGTTATGAAATAATACACAAAAGATTCAGGGTTCATGACTTGTGGTACACTGAGGTAGGGGCAGCAGATCTGAAATCCTACGCAAAAGATTCTATCATAAAGGGTCCATGAGTTGTAGTGCACTGAGGTAGGGGCATCAGAAGCATTCCACGTGTGCACAACTAGCGATGATGCGTGGTCCGGGAGGGCCGCACTGGTAGCAATGTCTGTTGCCTACTGGACTGCATCATCTGCAATTGCAACTCGATCTGAATTGTGAGCCCTGCAGTCCGCAATGTAGATGGAAGGCAGTAGTCAGCACAGACATCGAGGAATGCTTTTTGTCACTTCCTCCTGACAAAACCCGAGGACATAGAGTACAATTCTGTCTGCAATTAATAAATCATGTCTCAATGTAAATTGTGAGCTCTGCTGACCACAGTGTAGGTAACAAAAGATGAAGAGTGTATGGAATACATTGTCGAAATGTGTAGGTTTCGGGGACGTTATAGTTAGTTGCCTACTGGACTCTGAAATTAATGAATCAAGACTGAATTTTAATTGTGAGCCCTGCTGACCACAGTGTAGGCCAGAGGCAGCGGTCAAAAAGGCCCACAGCCATGTGGCATTGACTTCTAGCTGCACAGATTGGGAGCATTTGGTTTTCTTAACTGATTATAGTCTCTTACACAATTTGCATTGGTACTAATCTTGAATTGTGAGCCCTGCTGACCGCAGTGTAGACCGGCGGCAGTGGTCAGGAAGGGCCCACAGCCACGTGGCGTTGGCATGAGCTGTATAGAGTTAGAGGTAGGTGTGGAGCTCAGCATGTGCACAGCCAGCGATAATGCATGGTGTGGGCGGGCCGCACTGGGAGCAATGTCTCTTGCCTACTGGACTGCATCATCTGCAATCGCGACTCCATCTGAATTGTGAGCCCTGCTGTCCGCAGTGTAGATCGAAGGCAGTAGTCAACACAGACATTGAAGGAATGCTTTTTGTGACTTCCTCTTGAGTAAATCCAACGACATAGAGTACAGTTCACTCTGCAATAAATAAATCAAAACTGAATTCGAACAGTGAGCTCTGCTGTCCACAGTGTAGACTGACATTCAGTGTTCCTTTGGTCTTGCAAGATGAATTTGGTCATTGTGCTAAAGCTATAATTGATATCAAAACAGTTCATGAAGCAAGGATACTAAAAGGATATTATTTAGGTTTTGAAGACGTTGTAGTTAGTTGCCGACTGGACTCTGTATTTAATGAATCAAGACTCAATTTTAATTGTGAGCCCTGCTAAAGGCAGTGTAGGCCAGAGGCAGTGGTCAGCAAGGGCCCACAGCCACGTGGCCTTGAGATGAGCTGCAAACTTAGTGGCACCTGAAGCAATCAGCATGTGCGGAGCCTGCAATGATGCGTGGTCTGGGCGGGCCGCACTGATAGCAATGTCTTTTGTCTAATTAATTCTGCCTTAATAAGGCTACGTGGCGATGACTTGTGGTGCAGTGAGTTAGTGGCACCTGAAGCACTCAGCGTGTGCACACCCTGGGATGATGTGTGGTCTGGGGGGGCCGCACTGGTAGCAATGTCGTTTGCCTACTGAATTCTGCCTTAATAAGGCTACGTGATGATGACTTGTGGTGCAGTGAGTTAGTGGCACCTGAAGCACTCAGCGTGTGTGCACCCTGGGATGATGTGTGGTCTGGGGGGCCGCACTGATAGCAATGTCTTTTGCCTACTGAATTCTGCCTTAATAAGGCTGTTTTTGGAAGGTTCGCTGTCCTGTTGTGCGCTGCCTCTGTGGTAGTAGGGGGGTAGTCCAGGGGAGGTCCTGAGGGTGGTGGCAGTGCGTTTTGTGGCCTTCTTGGGTGTGGGAGGTGCATGATCAGTATCTCTATGACATGAGTTTGTCTTCAGATGTGATTCTGGGCTGGGCTCCCTTCCACACTGTAGGTAGTCGTCCTACTTTACACCAGTAAAAGGCAGATGTTACATTCCTACTGCTAATACAGCTTATAGCCTGATTAATTATTATTATTATTGGCGTTAGTTGTTGCTCTCATTTGTGGCGATTTCTTTTTGCGGAAGCTATTGTTGGAAATCTGGCGATATCGGCTGTTTTCACCAGGTTGAGAATGGAATGATAATTTAAAATCACAAAAAAAAACATAGGTTTTAATAAACATTATAATTAGAAATTAGCATTTAAAAAACCTTTGAAATTTACTAAAAAAAAACATAGGTTTCAGGGACGTTATAGTTACAAATTATCATTTTAAAAACCTTTGAAATTCACTGAAAAAACCATAGGTTTCAGGGACATTATAGATACAAACTAGCATTTAAAAAACTTTTGAAATTCACTGAAAAAAACATAGATTTCAGGGACGTTATAGTTAGTTGCACATTTCACTTCCCTGCAATGCACTGCTGATGACGTCACATATTACATCATTCATGACATGGTCAGTGACATCACTGATGACATCACTGATGACATCTCAAATGACATCACTGATGATATCATCCACATGAAAAGCTGATGCACCTCCTCATACCTTAATAAAACCTTTGATACACCCACTCTTAAATACAGACTACCATTTTTGAAACAATAGAGACAGCAATACCAGTTACTACATACGCACGCACTGATTCCTATTTCTACACACACATCTACTCATTCACCAATACAGTCACTCATACATGCAGGGACTCATCAATACAACACTATTATAGGCACTCATACACCTATGCAAACACTCACCCACCGCCACTCATCCAGAGTTACTCACACATCTAGTCAGTCATGCACAGAATCAATCACACTTCTATTTACTCAGCTATACAGTTATACACGCACAACCTCACTTATTCATAGTGATACTAACATATACATACTCTCTTCTCTCTTATACAATCACTGATACAAGTACACACTCATCCATACAACACTCTCACAATCACTGACTCTCACGTATAGTCATTTATATACTCCAACTCTCTCATGCACTGCGTTTTACATATGTAGTTACTTGGACATGTAGCACTGAGATATCCATTCACTCACCAACACACCCATGCACACACTCACCCACCCATACAGCTGTTTCCACATGCAGTCTTGAACCCATACACCCAGTGAATAAAGAACTCACACAGCTATGCACAAAGTCACACACCTCCCAGCCACCCACACACACACTCAGGCACCCATACAAATACTCAGGCAACCAATCAATAACACATATAGACACTCATGTAGCTACTCATCAACCAATGCAGCAGTTTACACAGCAATAGACAGACTGATACAGACATTCACACAGTTTAGTCACTAACCCATGAATTCAGTAAGACACATTTAATCACTCACTTAAACAGTCAGTCACGCACCTACTAAATCCTCCATCCACACACTTATACACCCACTCATTCTTCAATATACCTTGGCCAATATATTTATAAAACATATTTAAACTTTACAGAAATACACAGTCACTGGATGCTGTCATCAGTGATGTCATTAGTGATGTCATGTAAGATTTCATCAGTGATGTCATCAGTGATGTCACTGGCCATGTCTTGAATGATGTAATATATGACGTCATCAGCAGTGCATTGCGGGGGCATGAGTTATAGTTAGCTCAACTAACTATAACGGCCAAATGTCTATGTTTTTGTTTGAGTGAAATGTGCGACTAACTATAATGTCCCTGAAACCTATGGTTTTTTCAGTGAATATGGATATAGATATATCCACACACCAAAGACACACATTTACAGTCGAACTCTTGATGACGGGTGCCTCCTTATGTGAGAGTGGCCTCCCGTGAATTAATTTTTCACCACAATCCTCAAGGGATAACAGGAGCACTCGCTGGGTTGCAACATATTTCTATTTCATCCTGGCAAACACATTTCGGCGAACTTGCCTTTTTCAATGCCGTTCAATGCTAATACCAGTATGCAAGTTGTTTCAAATGGTTCAGTTTCATTCCTATTGGATCTTGTTTTAGTGGCCATCAAGAGGGGACCATACTCCCTCCAAGGGTTAGAGCCTTTTAACATTCGGCATCACAGTGTGTTCAGTAAGCCAGGTATTTATTGTGCTTGTGCTCTCGTATACAACATCCTTTTAATTGTTACCATTCTAAATAAATTTGAGCCACTCAGTATTTATTGTTCACACACCGTGACAGTCCTCCCTTGTCAATGGCATTGATACAAGTCAAACTGGATTAGTTATACATCCATCGTCGGCCGCATATATGATTTATTCAAGCATACTTGTAAGTATCAACTTGGTAGTCAATAACTAAACATTTAGTATTGTCCTGACCTGTGTCAGCAAGCATGTCCTGAAATTCAGATTTGCAGTGTTCCTGACGGTGTTAATTAAAACCACACACCAAAGCCACACATTTACCATCGAGCACTTGATGGTGGGTGCCTCCTTACATGAGAGTGGCCTCACACTAGTTAATTTTTCATCAAAATCATCAATGGATAACAGAAGCACTCAACGGGTTGCAAATTTATTTTATTTCATCCTGGCAGATGCATTTCGGCGGACTTGTCTTTTTGAATGCCAGTCAAGGCTAATACCAGTTTGCAAGTTGTTTAAAATGGTTCAGTCTTGTTACTATTGGATATTGTTTTAGTGGCCATCAAGAGGGGACCATACTCCCTCCAAGTGTTAGAGCCTTTTCACATTCGCCATCACAGCAGTGTGTCTAGTGTGCCATTTATTTATCACGCTTGTGTGCTCGTATACAACATTCTTGTGATTGTTACCATTTTATATGAATGTGAGAAACACAGCATTCGTTGTTCACACACTACGAGAAATAATGGCGGTCCTTCCTTGTCATTGGCATTGATGCGAGTCAAACTGGATTAGTTATGCATCCCTCGTCGGCCGCACATATGATTTATTTAAGTATACTTGTAAGTATCAACTTGGTAGTGAATAACCGGACATTTAGTAATGTCCTGACCTGTGCCATCAAGTTTGTCTTAAAATTCAGATTTGCGGCTGTTCTGATGGTGCCAATTAAACCCACATACCAAGGCTACATATTTACCGTCGAACACTTGATGGCAGGTGCCTCTCTATGTGAGAGGGGCCTCATGTTAATTAATTTTTCACCAAAATCCTTAAGGGATAACAAGAGCACTCAGCATGTAGCAACATTCTGGCAGACTGGTTTTGGCGGACTTTGCCTTTTTCAATGCCGGTCAAAGTTTTAAACAACTTGTGAACTGGTATTAGCATTGACCGGCATTGAAAAAGGCTGGCCCACCAAAACACATCTGCCAGGATGAAATAAATAAAGTTGCAACCCGCTGAGTGACTGACATCATCTTATACCTGCTGAAGGGCAAACCAATTGAAATCATCCTTAAAGCAACACAATCTTTTCTGATGCATTGTGGTCATGGTGGTAAGTCACAGAGTCATTGTGCCGTTCAAAGTTGAAACACATATTCCATAACCACATTGCTCTAAAAACCTTTATATGTATAATTACAGACCCAAGTGGGTACACCTTGCTCACATTTCTTCCAACAAGTCACCAATGTGCAGTCCCAGAAATTGCCCTATTCCAAGGGCAGAACGGGCCTCCTATGCAACAAGTCTGAGGTTGTTCCAGCCACCAATATTTTCTCAGGTGGCACAGTCCCAACTTGTTAACGAGGTTGTGTAGTCTGTACATATATATATGTGTTTTCATTTTCCTGCGATATGCTTACATTGTTGTTGTAAATGCTTATGCATGGAAAAAGGCATGTGCATAGTTATCACTTGCATGGTAAAGGCAACGCATGGTTAAGGAATTCCGTGGTAATGCATGCGTGGTAAAGGTAAGCACGGTAATGGCATGTGTGGTTCTGTCATGCATTCATGTGAAACCACGGAGTAGGGCACATACCATCATTCAGATGCAAGAGTACCAAGCCCTGAAGTAGCTTTCTGAAAGAAATGGTTTTCCTTCCTTTAGAAGAGAGCTTTGGTAATAGGCTATCTTTATTTTCTTTGACAATGTGTTCCTTGACAGTGAGGTTGGCGTCCTGGGTGAATCTCAGTGACTTGGTATTTGGTCAAAGTTGGGGTTTGAAACTGTCAATGTTTATGTTATTGAGCCAGGTTTGTACTATTTCTTGTTTGTTGTTATTGGCAAATTAAAGGAATTCTGTCTTGGTTGAGTTGAGCTCTAGGTAGACACTAGACATGCAGGTCCGGAAGATGTGCAAGCAGTGTTTTACGTCTTGGATGCCTAAAGCAGAGTAGAGTTCCAAGTAGAGTTGTAAATCATCTGCATGTTTATGAATTTGTATGCTGTTATTTGTGATTAGAGCACTAAGAGGCTCCATGTAAAATTGGAAGAAAACAGGTGTTAGTATGTAATGCTGGGAAACTCCATTGGGATTTTTTCATGACATGGAGGTGCCCTGGAAAGGTAGGAGGAAAACTAGTGAAACATAATTCTTGTGAATCTCAATTAAGAGTTCATGATGCATATGAAAGTCAGATGGACAACTGTGTTTAAGCCACCTAAGAGGTCCAGCAATATCAGAAGGCAAGGGTCATCTTCATCTGTGGCAAAGAGAGCAGCATCTACAATTTGTGAGATAGTGTTGTTTATGCCGCAGCATGATCTTAAGACAGACTGGTAGTGATGCTGGAAAAGGTTAACATTGTTGTTGTCTTGGAGTAGCACGTAGACTGCTTTTTAAAAATTTTCTTGCCGATGAATGGTAGGTGAGCAAACGGCCGATAGTTAGTGAGGTCCTCATGGTCTACTGTAGTTTTCTTAAAGAGTGGGAGCAGCTGACCTCTCTTAAGAGCTTCAGGAAAAATGTCTTGGGTGAGCAGTGAGTTGACAATCGTAAGTAGGGGTAAGAAAGCTTCGCCGGAGAGAGTTTTGATGAAGGATGAGGATAAGACATCATCTTCATAAGAAGTGGCTTTGAGGAAGTGGAATATTTCAGCGAGTTCTGGGAGAGGTAGGGGTTTGAAGGCTGCTCATTGTAGGATTCTATGGGAAGGGATGTGTGTAAAGGTTGAAGCAAGTTTCCTATTGTCACGGCGCTGTCAGGTGTTCTGCATTTTTTCAACAAAGAAGATGTTGATGGCAATCTACTTTTCTCTGTAGTGAGGAATAAGTGGGTCTGACAGGGGATTGTTGCATTGCTCAATTGTATTGAACAGCATTTGTGTACTCCTTTGTTTTGGCTGATGTGATGAGTTACCTGCATTTTGCATAGAGGAACTTCAGTATCAAAAGGTCATCTGGAGTTCTGTAGGCTTTGGCTTGCCCTTGAATGTTGCAACTGGGGAATGAATGTTCACGTAGCTTTCCAAAAACATTTTGAATTTGTTTAGAAGAGTATTGGTGCGAACTTAGAGCTGATAGGGTGAGAGATTATTCGAACCATTATAGGTTGTTTATGAAGAAGTTAGTAATGGATCTGAAGGTTTTGCCTTCTCTATTGTGTTGCCATTGGTATGTTAGTAGGGCGCTGAGCATGGAGACACGGATGACAAAGAGATCCATCCAGTTCAGATGTATGGGTAGTTTGCATTGAATTGTTAGTGATGTTTAGAAGATAAAATCAAGATATGGCCATTGAAGCATATTGATTATGTGGAATACTGTACCATATTTATGAGCTTGTGTTGTTTGGGAGGTTGAAGTCATCCAAGAGGGTGGTGTGGGTATTTTGGATGAACAAAGTGGTGAGGAGATCTGAGAATTCATCAGTGAAGTCTTTGTTCTTCCTGAGAAGCCTGTAAATTAGTTGTAATGTGGTGATCTGCATTGGAGAGAGTGGGAAAGAATGTGTCAGTAGCTCCATGGAGTAGAGAGTTACTTGCTTGCATTAGGTGTAGGACAAGGAGGACTTATGGATGACTGTGAGCTATCCTCCCTTCTTATGCAAGTGGTGTTCATGATGGATGTTGTAGCCTGTAGGAAGAACGAAATCTAGAATGTGAAAAGACGTGGATGTGACCCATGTTTCAGTGATGATGCAGGCACCAAGCTTGTGATTGGTGATTAAGTCTGTGATTTCTGGTGCATGGATTACAGTAGAGTGAGCATTCATGAGAATGATTTGGAATGTTTATTCTGTAAGTTGGGGTGTGTGGTAGTAAGTAGGATTTGTATAATGTTTTTTCTATGTCTAGTGCAAATGCTATGTGGGTGTCTGGGTCATCTAGATCTAGGTGTGATTGTGTGGATTGGCAGTATGGGATGTTGGGAAATGTACAAGATGTTATCTTACATTGTAAGTTTCAGTAGAACTGGGGATCTAGCCCAAAGCAGTGTCTGGCGCAAAAGATCCAAACAGGCAATACCCTTTTCTCGGGCCATCCTTTGCTGAGACACACAGGCACTGGTATTCATTGCATCAAGAGTTGATTGAAGTAGAGAGGTGGCAGGAAGTTATGTCACTTCCTGAGCAAAGGGATGATGGGAAATCAAAAAATGTCACTTGGAGCACAGATGGATGGTGGGCAATAAAATCTTGTTGCTTGGCTTCTTCATTTAAAGAAAGTTTTGGCAGGAAACACAAGTGTGCCACTTCTTGGTCAGCTGGATGCTGGAGAATCCAGTGCTGCCACTTCCTGTGCAATTGGATGATGGGCAATCCAGTGATGTCCCTTCCTATGCAGATGGATGGTGGGAAATGACGTTTTCTTGCTTGGTTGGTTCATCTTTTAAATGCTATTGGAAGAAAACCAGTGATGTTACTTCCTGTTCACATGGATGATGGCATATTCAGTGCTATCCCTTCTTGTGCAAATGGATGATGGGAAATCAAGACCCCGATGTGAGTCAAAAATACATTTCTTACTCAGATAAAGGCAGCTGATTGCAACTTTACAGGACTGGTAGTCTTGAAAGGGGCATCACCACATCACAGGGAATTGTAAAGGGATGTATCAAGAGCTTGCAACCTCCATTGCCGCTGCAAACCATTCACCTGATACTGACTCCCTAAAGGGGATGCCATCTCATTTGCAGTAAGGCAACTCTCCACAGCTTCCACTCTATGAGTATGTGTGTTTGTCATCAGGGGAGCAGACCAATGCATGCACCCTCTTAAGTCATTCACTGAATGATAACTTTTATGTCTGAAAACATTGTTTGAAGCTGCCTCTTTTATTAGACATGGGCTGCTCTAAAAAACATATTGTTATTCAGGCTAAAAATACTTTATGTAGAGAACAACGAGAGAGCTAGGGAAGCGTGGGGTGCGTCCGTATCCCCTGTATATATATCAGTTTTATCAAAGTTGGACGAACCCAAAGATGTTGGTACGATCACTGTCAGACAGTGCTAGGGAACCCGCTAGGTAAGTTAAAAGACCCCTCACACACCAACCTTGTTGGTGTCATGCTTCATAATTGGGGTCCCAACCGGGTGGCCGAATGCCCCCCGGTTGTGCTACAATGCCTGACTACAGCGGAGCTGGTGTGGTGCAAGAGTGTGATGTCGTGAAGGTTTAAAAATATCTCTGGGAGTCTTTGCCGTGGGAAGTTTATTGTTGGCGGCTCAGGATATATTAAAATAAAGGTATGTGATGCAACTACGAAAGAAATTATTTTCAAATAGTTGTTAGTGTTGTAGGTCTACATGTTTCAGCCCTCATAGAGATGTAAGGGGCTTTCGTCAGGACCAGTGACTGCAGTGAGTGGCAAAGTGAAAGGTGCCACGTGATGGGTGAAAAAATTAAAAAGGTTGATTACCTACACACTCGCTAAGGTGTGTGGACCAGGTGTCTGCGAACTTGCGGACACCGCAGCGGAAAAATACACTATGCCTGAGTGAGATCGCTGCTCAGGATACGGGAGGAGTGTGCTCCTCGAGCAAACATTTTTGGTCGTAGAGCTGCACCCGCCTGGCACCTACTGGGGTCTCCCGTGGTAGATTATAGAGCAGTTTTGAATACTAAGAGGAAGGACAAACTCCCCATTAAGGGTTGTACTGGAGACTCAGCTGAGTTCTCGGGACAATTGCAGTAGCAACCGTCTAAAAGGATGAGAAGGAAAGAATCACTGCAGTAGCTAACATCAGCATAAACAGTAAGATTTCTCCTCACAAACATTCACACCAGCATATAGTCAGATAGAAATGGCTACAACATATAACAAAAAATTACATCTGCGAAGGTTCTCATAAGAACCTTTTGCAAGCCTACTCTGTTAACTGCCTGATGTCTTACCGTATCACGATGAGCTGTTCTATTAAATGAAATATTCAATTTCTGGTATGTCCTGGTTAGATCACAAAATGTAAGTTGCAGCAGGCAATTTCTTTTCATTATTACTTGTTCATTATGCATATGTGGCAAAGAAAACAATCTAAGAACAGTAAAGTCATATGGTGTGAGGAAAGTAAGAATACATTTTCTCAAGACACAGCTCATTTCACAATAAGTCAAGCCCTTGAGCTTGATTATAATGTTAACCCGCTATTTTATTAAAAGCAATATTTTTCTTAAATATATATAGCTGAATAAATTAATACTGCGACCTAGCAAGTGAAGAACGATAGAGATGAAAGCCTTCTGTAGACAATAAACTGAATTTTTCATGTTTCTATGTTAAATATAGTCACATTTTCTAGTGTTTAACTTATGCTGCATTTTCAGGTTTAATATTTAGTGCAATTCTATATTATTGTGTGGTAAAATTTGCGTAAATGTTTTCAGCTTTATACATTTCCCCATCTTATCATCGCACATCTACATTTCTCATTTAAGTTTGTTTCAAAGTGCACTTTCGTCATAAATTGAGCCTCGTCTTTTTCTTTCCAGGCCCCTACATTTTAGTGAGTTAATGTAATCGTCATTCATAATGCCATGTAATGCCATGTTCCTTACGTATGATTTCTTTTGGAATTTTTCCTGTCTGTTTCGGAGTATGCATTTGCAGCTCATAAGTAGTGCGTAAAGAAATATAAGGCAAAGCCCTATTATTAACATAGCTTTCAGTATACCCTTCCCTGCTGTTGAAATCCAGTTTCCAATTGTGGAAATTCCTTTCCCAAAATTTTCATACAGGCTTGGTGTTTCCAATTCATGTAATTCAGGTTCCAAGCTTGATATATTCTTTGTAAATCCTTCTATTTTCTTGCTTTTATCTAGTATGTATGTGCAGCAGTGAGTTAGTTTCAGCATCCGGCAGACTCCGCCTTTTTCAGCAAGTAGAATGTCTAAAGCAAGATGGTCTTGCAAGACCATTGATATTATAGCTATGAGTTCTGTATTTATTACAAGCAAAGTTCTAGATGGGCTAGTTGCCATTTTGCTGACAACAGCTGACAGCTTTCTAATCTTTTTGCCATTCAAAACAACTCCTACAGATGGAATGACAGCTCCATATATATCTCCTACTAACCCAGCTTCTGTTTCTGTGCTACGTTTCTTCCTATGTGCAGGTGTTACTGTCAGTGCAGCAATACCTTTTACATGATTTATTTTTGGCATTAATATGCCTAAGTAGCAGATCCTCTCCCAATCATTTGGCAGTAGGAAGTAAGCATTCTGTCCACAGATTTAATAAACCTCTGGCATAGCATTTTTGTCTCTCTGCAAAATTTGCCAAGGTCAACTTGTTAGTTTGAAAGTATGTTTGCAGCTTTTAATCCCTACATGTCTAGTTCTTTTAGGTGTCCATCTTCTATAAACACAAATGTTCCCTTTGTGTTGGCTGTCAAGTTTAAGGTAGACTATTTTCTTTCCAAATTAATTTTCTTCTTACCTCTGTGCATTCTCTAAAACATCAGTCTTTCTGTCATTAGCACATGTCATGTTAATGTATCTTTATTCTAAAGCCATTATGTAAACCTTTTCTATAGGTTGCATTAAGCAGGTTAGGCTGTCTTTATAAGCCTTTACACTATATGAAGGAAGAAATATTACCAGGCTGTATCCATTCCTTTTGCTTCTGAGTGTGAGTTTATACTTTCTATTTGTGGGACCTGGGAAACTATTAAATCATGATTAGAATAAAAGTACTAAAAATGAACTCTCTTATATACTAATGATATTAAAATACTGCAAGAAATTGCATAGGATAAAGGCATGCTTTAGTAGGTAACATCTTCTGACACTGATGAGGGTAAGCGTGCCAGGCATAGCAATCTTTTGTGTTCATTGCGATAATGTATGCTTATATTAACCTAGAATAGACATTAGTAGAATAGTCATCTTTCCTATAGCTCACAAATGAGTGACTAAAGAATCTTCCCTAGTGCTGTGAAGGTGCAAATTAGTAGCGTTCCTGTTCTTATGCTCGACTCTGGAGTTAAATAAATTCCTATTAGTGCTATTGTGATCATTACTATTATTATTATGACAATTGAATCCGTAATCTACTTACATTTATTACTAATGCAACACATTCTCTTAATCAGTTCAAGCACTTAGTTAAATAGCTGGCAATTAAGTTTAGCTAACAGTTTCATTGATGCGGTCCTATATATATGTAATTTCAAAACGCCTTCTACACAGATGACAGCAAACCTCAGCACTCCAGTTCGGTTGTAGATCAATTTATTGAAAATACAGTCACATAACGCCAATGAATTTCAGTGCTTCCTAGCACCTTTTTCAAGATATATATATATACGTGGGTCTAGGACTCCCTGTATGGAGGAATCAGTGACTTTTGCATGCAGAAATGGGAGCACGACCCGCTGCATTGGTATTACGAGAGGAACTTCCCAGAGAATTAAGGACATGGGGCAAGTAAAGTAGAAAAGAGAAGTATGGAACTGCTTCTTTTTGGTCTCAGAATTCCTCTGTTTTCGGAAAGAGTATTTTACTGTGGCACTGTGCACATGAAATTAATTGTAATACTTCAAAGGCATTTAGTCACTTTATTCACCCAGCATGCTTTTAACTCGAAAACATAATTGCAAACCAAGTGCTACAATGGTATTTTATCGGAATCAGAAAGCACTGCAAGTTTATTTTGGAATTTAAGTACTTTACTGACAATGCATGCTTGATGTTGTATTTTTGCACATGACTACTGGGCACAATGCAAGCCTGCATTTAAATCACGAGGTCACTGACTCTAAACAGTAACCTTCCTCACCTGTGACCAAGGCTCGTGATATGAGCTGTAACACATTAGGATATGAGGACTAAATACTTGAAATGCAGCAGCCACATCTATTATCGATGGAATTACAGACTTGTCAATTTTTAAACTTGGACTTGACGTTTTTCTCCGTGTGGATAGATATATAGATGGCGGAATTAGCATGAGTGCCGAATAAACACTTTATGCACCGAATTTGGGTCCACTCTCGTTCTTTCTCCACGAAAGGAGAGCAAGCAGGCGAGCAAGCAGGCAAGCAAGCAGGCGAGGATATATTATCTACTGGCGGTCGCCAGTAGATAGTTATAGTTAGGACCGAGTTCCCATAGGAAATCTGAAAATTCTATTTTGAATAACTTTGGCGCCGGTTGACTTATCCTTGTGAAATTTTCAAAACTAATGGGGCGCTCTGCTCAGCTCCTACCCTGAAAGTCTCGGGGTGATTCGTCAAGCGGAGGCTGAGAAAAAAGGGGGTCCCAAAACGCGTTTTCCCCATGCATTTTCCCATAGGATCTTTAGTCGAAGGTACAGCCCGAACGGCTGAACGGAATTACACCAAATTTGGCAAAAAGGTAGTCCTCAGTTCAGACTCGTGCCTTTTGCTTAAATGGTGTAAATCCGTTCCGTAGTTCCTGAGAAAATCAAAAGTAAAATCACATATATATCTGGGCGGAGCATAACCACACATCTCATCGTGATTTCTGATTGGGTGTCAGCACTTCATCCAAGAAGTGTTGGCAGCCATCTTGGGACCAATATACATGATAGCACCTCATTAAAAAGCATTGCAGTTAATAGAAGGTTTTAAGACTTTAGTTACATTATAAATCATTTGTTGATGGTACCATACCCATTTTAGGAATTGTGGTGTGTTCTAAAGTGATTTTACCATGTGAAAAAACCTTCTGCTGTGATATCATGAATCATGTTTGAGAGAAAACTATTTTCTCATGCTTTTCCCACAGAGGTTTGGAAGGTGATCTATAAGCTAAACTGAGAGCATATTTTCTGTAAATTCACATTATCTTTCTCAGTCATGTGAGAATGAAGTCTGACATTCTCAGTACAACAAGGGCAGAGACTGTCAGTTGATTCCTTTGTGTTCTACAGCAGCTACCCAGAGTGTTCTAAAGAACAACTAGAGCGCTAACAGTCCTACTTGTGACAAACGTATGGCACACCTGAAGCCATCTTGGTTGGAATAAAGTGGTAACTCTTAAAACATTTAATTTAAAAAGGAACAAAATGAGGGGGTTCATTTTGCCATAGAAAGTATGATTAGTGCTGCAGAAAGAAAAATTAGGGCACATTTTGAGTGACTTCTCAAATCCTCTTCTATTTCATTGAAAAATTCTGACATGCAGACTGAAACATGCACTTTCAATACCAGCAGCAGACTTCCATGGTGAGCAGTAGCTTTACTACAGTGATCTAATAAGCAACTAGAGTGCTAACATTCTGAATTTATGGCAAATGTGTGACACATCTGAATGCCTTCTTGATGGAATCAAAGTAAAAAACTGAAAGTGTTTCCTACTGAGGAGACTATAGTAAATGAGGAAATTAGGAAACATCATAACAAATAAATCTCCCAAAATGGCCAACAGAGACAAAAGAGCCCAAATGTAGCCCAAATATCACCCATATGTAGCCCAAGTATAGCCCAATGACAGAATGTCCCAGAGTGTTCTAACGAGCAACTAGAGCGCTAACAGTCTTACTTATGACAAAAGTATGGCACACCTGAAGCCATCTTGATTGGAATAAAGTGATAACACTTAAAACATTTAATTTACAAAGGAACAAAATGAGGGGGTTCATTTTGCCATAGAAATTATGATTAGTGCTGCAGAAAGAAAAATGAGGGCACATTTTGACTTCTCAAATCCTCTTCTATTTCATAAAAAAATTCTGACATGCAGACTGAAACATGCACTTTGAATACCAGCAGCAGACATCCTTGGTGAGCAGTAGCTTTACTACAGTGATCTAATGAGCAATAAGAGGGCTAACATTCAGAATTTATGGCAAATGTGTGACACATCTGAATGCCTTCTTGATGGAACCAAAGTAAAAAACTGAAAGTATTTCCTACTGAGGAGATTGCAGTAAATGAGGAAATTAGGAAACTTCATAACAAATAAATCTCCCAAGATGGCCACCAGAAACAAAAGAGCCCAAATGTAGCCCAAATATCACCTAGATGTAGCCCAAGTATAGCCCAATGACAGAAGTGTGCAAAACACTTATTTTTTGTGTATTTGCAGTTTTATATAGTGCAGACTTGTCAGGTATTGGAGTGCTTTACATGAGCATCGGTTACATCACACAAGATCAAATTCATTTTGGTTGTAGACATGGGGAGATTAAGTGATTTGACCAGAATCACAGAATGTTGAGCTGAAGCAGAAACTCCAACCTGGTTCCCCAGTTGCAAAGTCTGCAGCTCTGGAAGTAACACCACATCCTCTCCCCTAGGTGCAACATTTAATCAAGTGGTCAACTGGATAAAAAACATAAAGATTACAAATAATTTAAAAGTTCTTTGTTGCTATTTGAAAACTCAGAAAATATGACGTCATTTAAGTTTTTTAGAGCACTAACCATAATTTTGATGCAAATAAGACCCTCTCATATATGTAATTTCTAAAGAAAATACTCTAGGTATTACAGTTTTGATTACATCAAGATGACGTCAGGCGTTCCACACTTTTGTAATAAATATAGAATGTTAGCAATCTAGTTGTTCATTGGGATACTGTTGAGAGGCAGAGACCAGGGGCATGGACTCTGAAAATTGAAGGCAGGTAGGAGAGTGTAGATGCAACAATTTGACCACACTGGGCAGGCAGGAAGGGCAGTGGCAGCACAACAGACTATGGAGGGCAGTGGAAAGGGGGGCAGGGGTAACTTACCAACAATACAGGACTGGCAAGAGAGGCTGTGGCAATATAATAGACGATTGTTGGCAGAAGGAAGAGGCAGTGGTAGTACAACTGTACATGCCAACAGACCAGTTTCAGCCAGGAAATGTCCAATGTTTTTAAGCTCAAATGGGCTTTATTTGATCTGTCTCCTATCTACAATCTCCTCTTTTTCAATGTAACTCAAAGGGGAAAATCAATACCCCAGTTTTTTTTCAAAATCTCCCTCTTACCAAGTTCAAAATGTTCGCAAGTATGGTACATTGGATCAGGGTAGGCAGGAGGAATTGGGGTAGGGACATGGACTCGGATAACAGAGGACAGGAGGGACATGGAGAGGTGCACCAAACGGACTCTACAGGGCAGGCATCAGGGTTTGCAGCAGCACAATACACCACACAGCGCATGCAGGATGGGAGTGCAGCACAACAATCCATAGAAAGCAATAGGGAGGGGACAGGACCATGCACATGGACAACAGAGAACAGAGGGGAAAGAGGTAATGGTAGCTAGCTGACCATAATGGACAGACAGGAGAGAAAGCTGCAGCATGACAGACCATAAAGGGCAGGAGGGACGGATCAGGGGCATTACAATGGAACAGACAAGCCAGGAGGGAGGGAATAGGGGTCTGCACATGGAAACAGAGGGCTGGGGGCAAGGGGGCAGGGCAGGAGCAGCAAGATGACCATGGAGGTCAGGCAGGATGGGCACTAGAAACAAGACACACCATGGAGAGCAACAATGAGACTATGATGGCATACACACAGACCATGGAGGGAAGGTGGGAGGGGGTCAGGAGCAGCTAGCTGACCACACAGGGAAGGTGGGAGGGGCCATGGCAGCACAGAAGACCATGTATGGCAAGCGGGAGGGTTAGTGGCAGCACAATGGCTATGATGGGCAAGAAGGAGGGTGCAGGGGCATGCACAAAGGACCATGGAGGATAGAAGGGAGGGTCAGGACCTGGGCACAGACAAGAGAGTTCAGGGGAAGGGGCCTCACAACAGACCGCGCGAGGCAGGCAGGAGGAGCAGTTGCAGGACAACAGACCAGGGAGGGCAGAAGGGTGTGGCAGTAAAATGGACCACGGAGGACAGGAGGAAGGGGATAGGGGCATGGCATGTGGACGGGCAGTTTGGAGGTGGCAGGGAGAGGTTACAGTCATCTGACAATGCTAGGCAGGTGGGAGGGGAGTAGCAGCTCAACAGAACACTCAGAGTAGATAGGAGTGGCAGGTCCATGGAACATGGTGGGCAAAAAGGATGGAGCAGGGGCATGCACAAAGACATCGGAGGGCAGGGGGAAGGAGAATAGGGGCAGCAAGCTAAGCACAGAGGCTAAGCAGGAGGTCAATGATGGGCCATAGAATTGGGCAATGGAGGGCAGGAGGAGTGGACTGGTACATCATGCTAAATGGAAGGCAGTGGCAGCACATCAGACCATGCATTGCAGGAGGGAGGAGGCTAGTCCATGGATTCAGGCAACAGAGGATAGGGAGGAGGTGGATGGGGCAGCAGGCTAACTGTTCAGAGAAGGTGGGTATTAGGAACTTTATTGTTTTTAAAATGTGTGTCTGTGTGAACTACTTAAAATATGAACAAGTATGCAGCATAATCTCACTTTTATTGAGGAAGAAGAGGACGTTTGTGACTGTGACTCCGGGCTCACTTGGCAGAAACACCCCCTGACCCTCCACCCCCCATCGCAAAATGTAATGCCCGTGAAAAGGGTAGGTGGACACAGTGGTATATAGAACATAGTCCTGAGAGCACGATTGAAAATGAAAACTAGATATAGTATATGGTATAAACTATGCACCAAAAAGTGTGATATAAGATGAACCGGGGTGTGAAATATAATATGCAATTCATTGTGCGCAATGACAGATTCATTGGAGAGCGCGAGATAGCACAGGCACTAGCGCGTGCTATGCGATATGCGCCTTGGAGTGTAATATGCACAGGGCAGTGTTGTGTAACCTAACTAGTCTCAAAGTTGTAATATAAAATATGTGCTGGGGAGTGTAACGTTGCATATGCACTGTGACAAAGATATGGATCCCAGATTGTAATATGTATGGCACAGCGCTGTGCGTTATAACATAGGCATCGAGGAAGGCACGTTAGATGGGGCAATATAACCCGTGCAAAGGCAAGTGTGGCATGACATATTCACGGGGTGGTGTTACAGTGCACATGGGCTAGAGAGTGTCATAGCAAACGCACTAGCTGGTGGAATACAACACAGAGGTGTGAGGCACTCGGCGGGCACTGGTGGGTGTAACACAGCATTGGGCTCAGCCAGGAGCACATTGTGACTCTCAAGTGAGGTTCGTCTCCTTTCCACAGAGTAAAATAAAAAGTATTACACATCCGGCGGTGGATGTATGTTTTATTAACCGTGAGGGGGGTTTCTTGCATAGTTTGGTCGAATTTTTGTCGAATCCCCTTTGAATGGCTTGGTGTGCGTGTATATTAAATGTGCCCGTCAATAGCTACCCATGTTTGTATAAATAAACGACAAGGGTGTCTACTTGGAGAGTACCCACCGGCGGGTGTGCCGGGATTAGGCACGGTAGGGCATCAGACACGTCAGAGCTTAACTAGCAGTGTAAATACATTCCATGTGGATTCATTATATGCATAGTCGCCTTTTAATGAATATCACGCAAATCGTCATGGTGATAGGTACATACGGTTTGTCCAGCATGTCCTAGGTTTTTATATAAATATATATTTTTTAAAAATTATAAAAACAAAGGCCGGCCCCGGGGGATGGGGTCCCCGGGGCCATAAGTGGCCTGAGGAGGGGGGCAACGCAGCCCCCTCCTAAAGAATTTAAAAAGAAAAAAAGCCCATGACCCGGGGGTTGGGGTCCCCGGAGCCGATTAAGGCCTTGGCAGCGCCAAATTAATTTTTGTCAACAAAAAAAATGAGGGTGCAGGCCCTGGGGGATGGGGTCCCCAGGGCCAGTGAATTAGAAAAAGAAGGGGGGCCACACAGCCCTCCTTCTAAAACAAAATAAAATAAATAAAAGACCAGCATCGCGCCGGAGGCCACGCCCCCTCCTTGCAGCACTCTGCAAACACACCCCCTGGCCAGTTGTAAGTTGGGGAATTAATTCCCCTTCAATACTGAGAGTCAGTGAGGGCCAACTAGCCCAACAGGTATCTCCAGTATGCGCCAGGGAGCTGAGTTGCAGACAGGTGTTCTGAGGCCACGCCCCTTTTTACACCTCTATGCAACGCAGCTCTGTGGCGCTTACTGGAGGTACCTAGTGGGCTAGTTTGACCCTAGGGACCCTTAGGATTCAAGGGGACTTAATCTCTCAACTTAGAAAGGCCACAGGGTGCGTTTACACAGTGGTGAAGGGAGGGGACGGTGCCTGAGGTGACGTGTGCAAACACGCCCTGTGGCACGTTTTAAGTTGGGGAAATAATTCCCTTTCAATCCTGAGGAACCCTGGGGGCCAACTAGCCCACCAGGTGCTTCCAATAAGCGCCACTGCTCTGCGTTGCAGAGAGATGGTGCAGGCCGTGCCCCTTTTTACACCTCTCTGCAATGGCGCTTACTGGACGTACCTAGTGGGCTATTTTGCCCCTAGGGATCCTTAGGATTCAAGTGGACTTAATCTCCCAACTTAGAAAACGGCCACAGGGCGTGTTTACACAGTGGGAAAGGGAGGGGACGGGGCCTGAGGTGACGTGTGCAAACACGTCCTATGGCGCGTTTTAAGTTGGGGAAATAATTCCCCTTCAATCCTGAGGGCACCTCGGGGCTAACTAGCCCACCAGGTGCTTCCAGTAAGCGCCACTGAGCTGCGTTGCAGAGAGGTGGTCCAGGCCGTGCCACGTTTTACACCTCTCTGCAACGCAGCTCTGTGGTGCTTACTGGCGGTACCTAGTGGGCTAGTTGGACCCTAGGGACCCTCAGGATTCAAATGAACTTAATCTCCCAACTAAAAACGTCCATAGGGCGTGTTTACACAGTGGTGAAGCGAGGGGACGGGGCCTGAGTTAACGTGTGCAAACAAGCCCTGTGGCGCGTTTTAAGTTGGGGAAATAATTCCCCTTCAATCCTGAGGGAGCCTGGGGGACAACTAGCCCACCAGGTGCTTCCAGTAAGCGCCACTGTGCTGCATTGCAGAGAGGTGGTCTAGGCCGTGCCCCTTTTTACATCTCTCTGCAACGCAGCTCTGTGGCGCTTACTGGAGGTACCTAGTGGTCTAGTTGGACCCTAGGGACCCTCAGGATTCAAGGGGACTTAATCTCCCAACTTAAAACGGCCACAGGGCGTGTTTACACAGTGGGGAAGTGAGGGGACGGGGCCTGAGGTGACGTGTGCAAACACGCCCTGTGGCGCGTTTTAAGAGGTAGTTTTAATCCCCTGCGCTATTATATACTAGGGGCTTACAGAGGAGGTCATGCTGATCACAGGGGGACCCCAACGCATAGCGTTCCCTAGTGTATGTAGGTGTTTTCACTGTATTCTGAGTGTCTTTTAACATAGCACTGGCTCTAGGACTGGTTAGTCAGATTCAGTTACCACCAGTATCCGTCTGAAAAAGTTGAGGGTACAGGATGATTTTGCAACAAGGCCTCTTTCTGCTCTTCTGTTTGTTCTTTCTGCACGTTATCCTTCTTCCTGCACTTTTCTTTGTCTTTGAGGACTTCTGTTGCTTCTTTCTGCATTTCTTTTTTTTCTTTCTGTGCGTTTTTTCTTCTTTCTTCACATGTCCTATCTCTGTAGGCATAGTAAGAAATTAGCATTTAAAAAACCTTTGAAATTCACTGAAAAATCCATAGGTTTCAGGCACGTTATAGTTAGGAATTAGCATTTCAAAAACCTTAGAAATTCACTGAAAAAACCATAGGTTTCAGGGGCGTTATAGTTAGCTGGACTTTTCACTCGTACAAAACCATTGAAATTCTCCCGTTATCGTTAGTTCAGCTAACTATAACTCGCGCGCCCGCAATGCACTGCTGATGACGTCACATATTACATCACTCATGACAAGGTCAGTGACATCACTCATGACATCACTGATGACATCTCAAATGACATCACTGATGACATCACTGATGACATCATCCAGTGAATGTGTGTTTTTCTGAAAATTACATATGTTTTATATATATATATCTCAAGGTCGATGGCATGTTAGTTGAGTCCTCAAAGATCCCCCATGGGCGCTGTCTAAACAGCCCCTTTATATGTTTTTTTCCTTTTTTTCCTTTGTTTACAGCCCCCCCCTCAGAGTGCGAGAGAGAAAATGGCGGCCGCCGCTTCCTGGTTTCGACCGATTCGAATGTTTACTTAGATGTAACAGCCAATCAGAATCGCGCTCGCGCACGCCACCGTACGCGTACGGTAAGCTTACGGTAAGCGTACCGTAAGCTGGCTCAGATATATATATTGATTTAAAGGCTATTTTCTCAGAATCTACTGAACAGATTTACACCAAACCTACAAAAGGCACTTCCTTGACCTGAGGACTACCTCTCTGCCAAATTTCTAGTAATTCAGATGAATTAGTATCGAGGCACATAAACAACTTAATAACATCAGTAACTATGCTAAAATTAAAGAGAATGTCATGCAGGCAAGCTATAAAATGTTTAATGATCAACTGTACATATGGTACAGTCAAAGTCTGTTGACACGTGATGAACTAGCGTTTTTGAAGATTGTGAATCCGGTTGTACCAGTACTTTACCTGATCCCCAAGGTCCATAAGAGCAAACAGAACCCCCCCGGGAGGCCGATTATTTCTGCCATAGGAGGGGCGTTTGAGAACACTTCAAGATTTATAGATTCTTTTCTATGTCCCTTGGTGAGGAATCTACCAGCCTTTATCCAGGATACTGGCGATTTTTTGAAAAAGATCTATGACCTCCCCTGGGAGGAAGATTTGCTGTTGGTTACAATAGATGTGGCTGCATTGTATACCAGCATTAGGCATGAGG
The DNA here is from genome assembly GCF_964204655.1 of Triturus cristatus. Taxonomy (NCBI): domain Eukaryota; kingdom Metazoa; phylum Chordata; class Amphibia; order Caudata; family Salamandridae; genus Triturus; species Triturus cristatus. The sequence goes on from NC_140580.1 coordinate 502,311,268, forward strand.
ACGGCCTCCAAGCTGTTAGGCACTTTTTGGGCAATCGACCGATCAAACTGTGGGCACACACACAAATGCTGCTTTCCATGGTCTCTACCTGTCTCAAGAACAATTTCTTCCTCTTTAATGACCAGCTGTACCATCAGATCTGCGGTACAGCGATGGGCACCTGCTTCGCCCCCAGCTATGCTAATCTGCATATGGGCTGGTGGGAGGAGCAGGTTGTCAAGGTTAGCCATCAGAGAGAATGGGAGGAGAATGTGCTACTTTGGAGTCGCTATATCGACGACCTTTTCATAATATGGAGGGGGTCGGAGATAGCAGCGCAAGACTTCATTAAAAGGCTACAAAATAACAACTTGAACCTTAGCTTTACCAGTTCAATCAGTAAAACTGAGGTAAATTTCCTTGATCTCACGGTCTACATCAGTGAGGGAAAAGTACAAACTAAACTATTCAGAAAACCCACCTCTACTAATACACTGTTACATGCTAAGAGTTTCCATCCCTTTAGCCTTATTAAAAGCATTCCATACGGGGAGAGTATCAGAACTATCCGGAACTGCAGTGAGAGTCCAGTGATTGAAAAAGAGCTGTCATGTTTGCAAAACCGCTTTAAAGCTAGAGGTTATGCAACAGATGTGATCGAGCAAGCGATTACGAAAGCCAAAAAGAGAACCAGGGAAGACATACTGTTCAATGAGAGCCGTGGTCAAATCAATCGCAAAAGAGGTAACACCAATGAGTTACGGATGATTACCACGTATAACAAAAGCCATAAACAGATCAGGGGTATCCTCTCCAAACACTGGCATTTGATCCGCAATGACCCCTTATTAGGAAAATTGGTACAAAAAAGACCATTGTTGTCCTTCAGGAAGGCACGCTCGTTCAAGCAGATGCTGGTGTCTAATATGATCACATCCAAAAAGCAGCTGCCCATGGGCAGTGCCTGGCTGGCTAGAAGAGCGGGCTTCATAAAATGCAACAAATGTAAGGCCTGCAGCCATGGCAAAAACACGACTTCTTACACATTAGGCCTCTCCAAAAGAATCAAGAAAATAAAAGGGAGCCTTTCTTGTAAGACGGATTACGCTGTCTACGTCCTGCAATGCCCATGTGGCTTGCGGGACGTGGGCAGCACAATCCATCCTGCCCATAAAAGGATTTTGCAGCACTTGAGGGCCATCAAGAATGGGGACAGGTCGTATCCCGTGGCCCGCCACTTTGAGTCTCATCACGAGAAGAATGAGAAGGGACTTTCTTACTTTGTCATCGATTGTGTACCACGTAATGTGAGAGGGGGCAATAGGGAAAGGAACCTGAGGAGATTGGAGTCAAATTACATCTTGGCTCTCAACACCCGTTCCCCAACAGGTCTCAACATTGAGGAAGATCTTATTACACACCTGTAATGGGATCTGTTTAGAAGTCACAGGAAATGGCAAAAGCAATCCCCCTCGACTGTGTTTTTTAAAACTTGTAAAAATTGGTTTTTTGTTGCTCTTGGATTTTGATTTTTAGGGTGTGCACACACACAAATTCTTTTGTCTTTTTCTTTTTATGAAAATCTTTGTCATAGTTTACAGCAAGATACGTCCTATAGGTAATTAACGAATGCCCACTTGGGCATAAATGCTAAACGTGGTATATGTGGCAAACATGCAAGTTTTGCGGTTCTTTAAATGTATCAAATTTTGAAATTTGAATGTTTCTTTGCCCCTGAGTATGGTATGAAATTGCCATGATGTTGCATGATTTTGCATTAATCAATCAATATTATATTGTGGATATTTGCTCAGGCACTAGTAAGTGAAGAGCCTTTGTACCGTTGGACTACGAGTCTGTTTTCTAATGCACTGGAGTTGTAGTCATATCATGTGACGTGTCACGAGCACAAAAATCTATGTAAATAAGGCACTCGAGCTCAGTTGAATTGTTGGTGATCAAGCCTGCTTGGCAGGTGAAACGCGTACACATCGGCTGATTTGAATAAAACTTTATCGAGCCCAGACACGGCGTCGTCATCCTTTGGCTGCGGGCAGAGGTTTGGTGGATAATTGGCGAACTTTGCTGGAGTGGTTCGCGTAAGACGACGCACCCTCTGGTTTGGTGTGCGGCGGCAGTTACTCGAGTGAGGAGGAGCAATATATATATATATATATATATATATATATATATATATATATATATATATATATATATATATATATATATATATACACATATATATTTATACACACACAAACATATATATGTGCATATTCGTTTTTCTTCTTTAATTGTCCTATCCAGACAATCCTTAGTACTACTCTTTGTTCTTCAGAATTGCTATCTCTATGCTTTTGTAGCTTTCAGCTTGGACCTAGGTTAGTCTTCTGTGAAAAAACAAACTAAAATTACAATATATATTAGACACAGTTCAGGATTCTTTCTTCTTCTGTTCAGTCTCAAATTTCTTCCAGTGTAACATTCAAAACACTGTTCACAAAGTAAGAGCATTCAGCTGCTGATTACCTGTGAAAAGGAACCCATGCTCTTTTTGATCTTCTCAGGTTTTGCTGATTTGACTCTAGACTGCTCTCTTCAACAGACTCGGTTTCCATAGATATTATTTCTGGTATTCGAGCTAATGAAGCACTTCTCCTTGGATTTCTATTTTCATAACCTTGTGGCCATTCTGCTTGTTGCTTGCTTCCCTGTATTCCAGTGCTTGTTCATTCACCTGGGTCTTGGTCTCTCAAAGTCACATTCGAAGCACCTCCTCTTGATGACTTGATCTCTTCTTCCTTTTCATTAAATATCTCCACACCACTCAGGGTTATTTCTGGTACTTGCACTTGATTTTCTGTTTGTCAAATTTTCACCCCTTTCATCCCCATCTTGCTGAACTGGAAATAGTGCTGCTGGTCTGGGTGATCTTTTGACTGGTGGTGCATCCACCAATGTTCTTTGATCTGGATCAAAAACCAAAGGCACTTCTTCTGGATTGCTCACTCTTTTTGTGTGTGAGGCATGGATCCAGTTAACAGCTCTGTGTGTAGTAAAGATCACTTGAAAGGGGCCTTACCATCTGGGTTCAAGGCAAGTCTTCTGATCGTGCTTCTTGATCATGATCCAATAAAGATGATTGAGATTGTGGCTCTGTTCTTGGTGCAGATCTTTTGGCAGCTCAGACTTGATGAGTGACAGAATGGACTATGTCAGCCAGTTCCTTACAATAGTCCAGATAATGTCATTAGTCATGTTCAAGAGAGCATTTGCGGGAATATCGGGTAATCTCATATCCCTGCCCATCAGTATCCTGTGTGGAGATAACCCTGTATTCATGTCAGGTATACTTTGAATACTCATTCATCAGCACCAATGGTAAAGCATCTGGCCATTTCAGGGAGGTGGATGCACAGACTTTGGCCAATCTAGACTTGATGGTACCGTTTACCTGCTCAATGAAACCAGAGGCTTCTGGTCGGTAACTGCAATGTAATCTTTGATCGATCTGTAAAGTGTTTAAATCATCTTCATGATTTCATTACTAAAGTGGGTTCCTCTATCTGACTCAAGAGAAATTGGCATGCCGAACCTGGGGATTAATTCACACAATAACAATTTTGCTACAGAGAGGCTTTCATTTTTAGTTGAGTAGGCTTCCACCCATCTTGAGAAGACACACACTATTACCAGGATATATCTCAGCCCATTATGGACAGGCATCTCAATAAAATCCATCTGCATCCTATTGAATGGGCCACCTGATCTCCCTGGGTGTGTTTGTGTGACATGTGTTCACTTCCCTATGTTTAGCTGTTGAAATGTTATGCACCTATGGCAAATTTCTTCTGCCAGCGCCCTGAATCTGGGGTTATACCAACTTTTCATGAAAAGTCTCACCATGGCATCTCTTCCAAAATGTGTGTATCCATGGTAATATTGTGTCATTGGAAACAACATGCTGTCTGGTAGTACTCATCTCCCATCTGCTGACATCCAAATGTAAGTTGCATTTTTCTAACAACCTGCTTTTACCCAACTATTTTGTTCAACTTCTGACACATTTTCCTGCACTCTCTTTAGTTCATCCCACATGTCAGTGATTTGCATCAAAATGGCAAAGGCACCCTACTCCTCAGACTGATATTCAAAACCTCCATTAAATAAACAAGCTAACAGAGCTCAATATCTAGCTACCAAGTCAGTGTATCAGTTACCCACAGCGACATACCCGCTTCCTCCTTGGTGTGCTAAACACTTTACCACAGCAATTTCTCCAGGCAACTGTAATGCATCCAGTAGGATCTTGAGGTGCATTCCATTCTTGATGGGTGTTCCTGAAGAATTGAGAAATCCTCGCTGTGACCATAACTGTCAAAAATTATGGAGTGCACCAAATCCACATTGGCTGTCAGTAAATACGGGGACGCTTATTTGAGTAGTTAAACTGCAAGCTCTAGTAAAAGCAATTAATTCAGCAACTTGGGCAGGGAAAACTTTTTGGAGCCATTAAGCTTCGCTCACATCATTTATGGTGCACATGGCATATGCTGCTCCGAGTGTGCCATCATTGCTTCTTAAGCATGATTCATCTACAAATAACACATGGTCGGGTTAAATCTGACGTTCATCCTTAATGTCAGGACGGAATTTGGCACAGAATTCCTTGACAACTAGACAGTTATGAGAGGCAATAACGTTGAAAGGTTTAGCACTGTGTAACATTTTAAAACAGAATTTTCAGAAGACAACATTCTTTGTTCATATTTAGTGAGCCTATTATGGTTCATGTATTGTGTCTTTGTTCTGGCTAACAGTAACTCTACAGAGTGAGGGACCATGACGGTTAATGGGTATCCCATCACTATATTCTCGCTCTTTTCCAGACTGGTATTTACTGATGCCACCACTTTAAGGCAACCGGGAGGTCCTGCCACTGCAGGGACATGGGTGGTAGAGAAGAAAGCATCTGGTTTTCCAGATCCGCCTTGAGTCTACGTCAAAACCGAGAGAGCGCACCCATCTTTTTATCTGTAAAATAGTGTGAACTCTTTTGTGTAATCTGGCATTTTTAGTGCTGGGGAGTAACACAGTTTATCTTTCAACTCCAAAAATGCCTTTGCACATTCATTGTCCCATGGAATCGGATCAGACACTCTGTGTTAGTCTCAGTAGAGGATTTGTCACCAAGTAAAGTCTGGTATCCACTGTCTAAAGTAGCCAACCATTCCCAAAAACATCCTGATTTCTTTCTCAGTTCATGGTTGTTAGAATCCCAGGATCCCTGGTTGGCTGAGTTAGGTACCTTAGGCCAAACAGAGACCGGTGAGCCCCAACGTTAGGGAAAGAAAGGTTGCCTGTAGAGATAGCCACTGGTCCACCCCTTGGTAGCTTGGCACGAGCAGCCAGGCTTATCTTCAAGGCCAATGTGTAAAGTATTTGCAATTACACTCACAGCAAACCAATGATGACACCACAAATAGACTCCACACGAATTTCATAGAAAAACAAGTATATGTTTATAAAAGGATATACGATGCGACCACACAATATTAAACCAACATATGAGTCATGGTAATGCTCCCCCTGGCCTATTATTATTGAGCTAAACTAAACAATCCTATGTAATCCTAATGTTGTAATATGCAGTTCCTTATGCAACAATCAGGTACTTCACAACATAAGAATAATGCAGATCGTAATACGGCTATCTGGCGATTTGTACTGTCACTGTAATGCAGTGCGTAATGCAAAGCGTTGTAAACTGTTATGCCCCCGTAATGCAATGCGTACGGTCCCCTCCAGATACTCTGCTAGGAAAAAGTAATGCAACATGTAATACAGTTATCAGGCAGTTCGTTATGCGAAACTAATGCAATGCGGAGCACATATATCGCTAATGCAATGTGTAATACGACAATCCAGCAGTTTGTGATGCAGGACTAAGGCAAGGCGTAACACATCTATCAGGCAGTTTGTTATGCAAACCTAGTACAATGCATAACACACCTATCAGGCAGTCCGTTATGCAAAACTAATGCAATGAGCAATACGACAAACAGGCAGTTAGTTGTGCAGAAATAAGCAATGCGTCTTACAATCATCAGATACTCCATTATGCAGAAATAATGCAATACGTAATTTACTCCAGCACCGTTCACGGTGCCTCCGGCGGTCTCTCTGCCACAGTTGCCCTACCACATGGGTAAGATATAACACAGTAAATGTAGCTTTGCACTCCGGCCCCGGTGCTGCCACTCCCTTGGCACACGGGCCACGATCTGAGCCGAAGCACAGGCTCGCGCTGCAGGACGGAGAAAGAGGCCGAAAGCATCTTCCTCTGAGCCCGTGCCCTGCCCCAGGAGTCGACACACGTTTCCTGGGGGACACGTACCCACTCCCCTCTCCTGCTCCAGCGACTTGGGCCTCCGATACAATCTCTCTGAATTTCCGGGCAATGGGAAGATCCCAGGCTGCACACTACACCCGCACTCAGAGTCAATGAGACTCACTAGAACTCCGGGTGCATGATAATCAGACAGCTCCTCACGAGGGTCTCTGGCTGCACACAACACATGCACGCAGTGTCGCTGACACCCAATTGATATTCTGGTGCCCACGATCACAGGGCACAACTTGCACAGGTCTCAGGCGGTAGAAAGCACACACACTCCGCGTAGCTGAGACACACTTTATCTTCTGGTGCCCCCGATCACAGGGCACAACTTGCGCAGGTCTCCGGTGGTAGAAAGCACACGCACTTCACGTCGCAGAGACATACTTTACCTTCTGGTGCCCACAATCACAGGGCACCTCTGGCGAGGGTCTCAGGCTGCAAACAGCACACGCACACAGCGTCGCTGAGACACACTTGCCCTACTGGTGTGCACGATCACAGGCCAATCCACGCAAAAGTCTCAGGCTGCACGAAGCACGCGCACACTGCGTCGCTGAGACTTATTTGGCTTTCCGGTGCACACGTTCACAGGACGATCCTCTCGAAGGACTCAGGCTGCACCAAACACACACACACTGCATCGCTGAGTCTTGTTTGGAACTCCAGGTGCCCAAGATCACAGGGCACAACTTACATAAGTCTCAGGCTAGACAGAGCACACACACACAGTGTCTCTGAGAGTCTCCTTTGGAAACTTTTGTGTGCCTGTGTTTCCGAACAGGGATCCAGCTCACCTCGGGCCCTTGGGGATCAGTTACTTCAGGACACAGCACAGCAAAGTCCTTTCAAGCAGGGGGACACAGCACACAGCAAAGTCCCAACAGCCTTTCCTGGGTTAAAACAGTAAACTGCAGACCAGCCCCTAGAACACACAGCAAGGGACCGTCCTTCCCTTCAGTCTATTCAGTTGTTTCTTCCTTGGCAAAGGTTCGTCTTGAACCACAAAGTAGCTCCAATCTTGTTCAATCTTGATCAAGCCATTATCCAAAGTTCAGGGGCTTCAGCTTGCATAGTTATACTCCTCAATGGCTTTGAAGTATTTGTGTTACAGGGGCACTGACCCCTGCTCAAACCAGTTCTGGGTGCCTCCCTACCAGTGACACCTTCTTCCTTTGATTAGTGGGGGTCTGGATTCTCAGTCACTCAGCAGGAGATGGGACAATTGTTTTATAGCATCAGCCCAGGTCTCTTCACCTCTAGGGCTACTCCTCCCCCTACACTCCAGATGCAGGTCAGCCTGTGCTGTGTCACCTCCTCCCCTGGGTCAAGACATTCCCCAGATGCTATCGCTTTCAAATCCAGCCAGTCAATCCACAACCAGGCAGAGACACACAGAAATGTTCAAAGCACAAAAAACCCAGCCACTTCTGAAAGAGTGGCTTACAAACACATAATGCAAAAACCATCTTCATAAAAAGATGTGTTATTGCAGGGTGAGTTCAGGCATACTAAACTTCACCTTTCCATCTTAAGCCTTTGGGAAGATAGGCTGGAAAACATATTACACAGCCTTCCCATTCTATTCTAATGGGCAAGATGACCTTTCAACAGTGAAAACGAAATGGAGATTTTTTCACTGCCAGGACATGGTACACACCTTGGTACATGTCCCACCTTTCACATGCACTGCACCCTGTCCAGGGGGTACCCTAGACCTACCATAGGGGTGCCTGATGTGTATGGAAAGGGAAGGGCAGGGTCTAGTAAGTGCACGCAACATGGCAGTTTAGGAAACTGCGCGCAGGCCCTGCAATGGCAGGCCTGAGTTTCCTTTTCAAGGCTACTTGAGTGGGTGGCACAATAAGTGCTGCAGGCCCACAAGTAGCATTTGCATTACTAGCCCTGGCACACATAGTGGATTTTACTAGGGACTTCACTAGTAATACAACATACCAATTATGGACAACCAATTACCATTACACTGTACACAGGGAGCACTTGCACTTTGACCCTGTTCAGCAGTGGCAAAGTGTCCAAAGCATCTAAGTTGGCCACACATGTCAGTAAAAAGGTCTAGGGGAAAAGCAAAAAGTTTAGGGAACTTTAGCAAAAAAGGGCCAAGTCTCACAATGCTGGATTAATCTGCAAGATTGATTCCACTCTTTCTGGTTACACCTTCCTAGCTCCTTTCACAATAATGTATCCCAGGTATTGAACTTCTTATCGAAAGTACTGCAGTTTCCTTGGAGACACTTTATGTCTGTTCTGTACCAGGTGATTCAAAAGTGCAGTTGGGTCCTTTTTACACATATTCTGCGTTTCTAAGGCCACATGCAAATCATTTATATATTGAATCAGAGTAAATCAATGTGGCATTACCAGGGTCTCTAGATTCTTTTTCAAAATCTGACTAAAGATTGATGGAATCTCTGTGTACCATTGTGGGACAAGACACTATGGGGCACATGCATCAACAATGCCATTTGCGATTCCTTATTAGCGAAAAATAAGGAATCGCTAATAAGGAATAGCAAAAGGCTATGCATGTAGGAATCGCTATTCAAATAGCGATTCCTTAACTTTCCTTAATTGCTACTAGCAAATTGCGAGTAGCAATTAAGGAATGCCATCCCAATCATTCCTATGGGCCTCCAGGCCCATAGGAATGAATTGGAGATTGCATGAGCAAATAGCGAGTACCAGTAGGTTCTCGCAAATTGCTCATGCAATTTCAAGGCTGCAAGGGTGTCAAAATGACACCCTATTGCACCCCTGAAATTGATATGTGCACATATGTTGCACACACACATGCTCTAAGGGCATGTGTGTGCGCAACATGAAACTTTGAAAAATGCACAAAAGTGCATTTTTCAAACTTTTAGCAAATTACCATGCAGTTCATCTTCATGGTAATTTGCTCCCCCTATTAGCGAATTCGCTAATTTTTTAACTTTCATGCATTGCATTTAAGGAATCCCAAATTGAGATTCCTTAAATTAAGGAATCTCAATTTGGGGTTCCTTAAATGCTATCGCTATTTAAGGAATCGCTATTTAAGGATTCCTTAAATAGCGATTTTTGCTTTTGGGTTGATGCATTGGGATTGGGTATTTTTAACTCAATACCGGGAGCTATTAGCGAATCGGTATTTTACCGACTGGATTTTGGCTTGATGCATGAGGCTGTAAGTTAATGTTTTCTGCTAGAACACAAAATAAAATAAAAATCAACTCTCTTCATGCAATGGCACCGAGAAGTAAGCCCGGCACAGATCAATTGTGGTTAAGCATTCTGCACTACATGGGATTTGAAACAATATGGTGTCTGAATTCGGTACCATAGGACAACAGGGTACTACAATTTTGTTTATTTTGAGTAAATCCTGAACTTTTCTGTATTTTCCATTGGGTTTCTGAAAACCCATAATTGCAGAGTTACATGGATTTCCAATCAATTCTCTCACGATTTCTTTTTGTATCATTTCATATATCACTGGCTGTATACCTGCAATTGTTTCTGGGGTCAAATGGTACAGTGGTGTTCTAGGGCAAACAGCATTTTGTATCACCATAATTTGGACTGGTTCTGTGCCTCTAATTAGTAAAATGTCTTTCCCTGTAAATTTCCAAGCTTCGGCATTCACTGTTTCTCTCAGACCTTCCGGTAATTTGTCAACAGTTAATAAAGGAAATAACCCAGTCGCAGATTGTAGACTGATTAATTTGAAATCTACATCCTCAGCATGTGTTTGGAATTCTACACCGTCCTGTGTACAGTAAATTGTGCAATTTAACTTGCACAACCAATCTCTCCCTAACAGGTTTACAGGACTTGAATTGCAAACAACAAATTGGTGCTTTTCTTCAAAGGATCCTATTTATAATGGCACACTTTTGGAAACTAGATTTTTGAATTTGGTTATCTGTTACTCCAACAACTTGGAATGTTTTCCCGGAGAGAGGCAAGTCTAGGATTTCCATAGCCCTAACAGTGGACCTGGTAGCACCAGTTTCAATAAGAAATGATACGGGGTAGCAGTAAACCTCTTCATCTACATATGGGCCACTCTGGTCTACTGCGCAATGTATGCAATCTTACTCCTCTCTCAGGCACCTCATTGCGAATTCTCTGAACCAGAACCATCACTGTGCAGTGGCAATCGGCATCATTGGGACCTGTCTCTGTGTTGACACATATTGTATTTGCATACCTTGTGGCATTTGTATATTTGTTCCAGCATTATCGAGATATATTGACATTCCAGTCTTCCAATGCCCAATATTCTGGCAGATGTGACATGCGGGTAACCTTTTTAATAGCGGCATCGTCTGATCCAGATCCCACAGAAACACCTCTACCTCTTCCCTGTGACATGGGTATTCCTCCTTGATTCCCCTTGAAACCCCCTTTTTTGGCATCACCCAACTTGCATTCCTTGATTCCCACAAAGGAAGGATTCTGAAAACCCTTCTGAGCTTGCCATTTTTTAGCCCATCTCAGGTTTTCGTTGAGCGATTTATTTTGCCAGCAAATCATGCTTTGGGTTATATGCAAACTGATTTCTGGCTTCAGCCCTAGTACGAACTGTGACAAAAAAATCCCCATATTCTAGTCCTCAGGCTACTCACACCCGTTATGCTGCAGAAATATTCATGTACAGTCACTTTGGCTCTTGGGAGGTTCTTTTAATTTTGAGCCAATCCAGATCTTTTGGAGGCACTCTACCTTTCAAAAAGGTAATAACTACTTCATACTTCTCCATCACTATAGGAGACAGCACATTTATCCCTGTCATTCTGGCTGGTTCCTCTGTAGGCCACTGCATGCAGTTTTTCATTCTGCCCATAAATCAGCAGACACACAATGTAAACAAATGTATTCAAATCTGTCCACAGTACCTTTGACATTTGCATAAACCTTTCCACTTGTGCATACCACTACAACTGCTTGTGTTTAAATTTTGAAAAATTGTTTGTGAATACAGCCGAATCACCATGACTCCAAGGAACATGGACAAATGTACCTCCTGCTATTTCTATAATTGGATAAGCTGCGGCTTCTCCCTCACTCCCTTCAGATTGCTTTCTTGCAATAGCTGATTACCTCTTTTTCTTTTCATGATTCTTGGCCCATTTAGCTTCCTTTTTTCAAACTCACCCCATCTGCAAATGCACTTACCCAAATCTACAATGTGTAACCGCAGTCTTGTCATCTTCATACTTTTCCATGCCGGGTCATCTAATTGAACCCCATAGCTTCTGTGTAAAAGCACATTCTTTGTAAGGTCTTTCTCATACTCCTGGGCAAGTTTAGTTAATTTGCCATGAGTCAATGCAGCTCTCCTCATACCTTTGTTGCATAGGTAAATTAATTATTTGATACTGTTCTAAGTGTTTGAACACTAGGCATCCCCTTACTGTTTCTTCCAATTCAATTTTCAGCTTTGAGATATTTATAGGCTTTTATTGTTCAGTGTCTAATTTCTCAGGTGTCCCCACATCCTCTGCCTTACTGGATCTTGCTGTTTTCTCAAACTAAGCTGGTATATATCCTTCCTCAGTTGTAACTATTTCATCCAATAAAATAGGAGTTGTCAATACTATCCTTCCCCCATCTATACGGGCTTGCAACGTTAATGATGGCTTCGAGGCAACTATCTGTGAGTTCTGGGAAGTTGGGACAAATCCTGAAGTGAGTACTCTTCCGGAAGTCATTGGAGTAACAATTTTAGTTTCTACAAGCAGAGGAGCACTGGGTATTATCTGAGTTATGGATGGAGTAATAATAACTGGTACCAGGTGTACATTAGGCACCATAGCTGTAGAAGTCCCCATTGAAACAGCAACTTGTGGTTAACCGCATCGCTGCTCATGAAGGAACCACTCCGTCATGCTGCGGCCGTTGGCGGCCGCTCCGCCCACGCGGCGCTGATTCCCCGTCTGTGCGGGCGAATAGCGCAAGTGGGCGGAGTCGTGACGGAACCACTCCGTCATGAGCACAGCGCGCCCGTGGCTCATGACAGAGTGGTTCCGTCACGAGCATGGGGGCGCTGCGCTGCCCCCAAACCCCCCCAGCGCCGCGGCAAAATTCGTGCCGCGGCGAAGGGGTTAAGCTACTACTGGTGGGGCAATTTGCAAAATCTGCAAGGATCGTTCAATAGAACTAGTACTAGCACCCGAACCACTTGAGTCTGCTGAGGTCATGTGCAGTTGTGGTCTTGCACTTAACATCTGTTCCAATATTTCATCCCCTGAATCTGTATCTGACTCACCCTCTTCCTTCATTCTGGAGTCTTTGTTCTGTCCCCTTTTAGCAGTTTCTGACATAAGGACTGGATACAATCTGGTACCTATTATGATAGCTTTCCTCCATGGAATCACCCAAATCAATGCAGCTTCCCCCATTTGTGCAACTAGGTTCAACTAACACTGATCGATACTAATCAATCACGACCATGTAATAACCCTGTTACTGGTACAAGTGATTGTATACCTCACACACCACATCCCAAATCTCTGCAAACAAGTTTTCAAATATTTTTTTATCCTGGAGTCTTTCGACTATAGCGAGTCTGGAATCTTTGAACACCATTTTCAACCACTTATCAACCATTTTCCATCACCCAATCATTCTATTCAACATTTATCCAAACCATCGAAAATACACAATCACAGCCACAACACATTTGCCTTATTAATACACATACCTCCAAATCGCAACCGCCTTAGCAACCATCTTCGCTGCCGGATCTTTAAGTTTTGGACATTGCAGTCAGGAGTCAAGAATTTTATAATTATCGTCTGGGTACTATTTAATAGCTCCATTCAGAGTGTAAATCCTATCCTCTGCAACCAGATGTGTCAGCGTGGAAATCTCTGTACAATTTCTACAAATTATGTTACCCTTATGCTTACTTAGAGAACCTGGAAGTTCCATGCCTTTTTCAGCCAATTAATCTCTGCCACCATTTTAGAATGGAGCATTACATCACAAACACATAAAAAATTACATTTGATGTTCAGTCAATAAAGAGAGGGCTGGTAAAGTTTTAAAAGTTTATTTTCTCATTAGTCCATATTTTGTTCTTTTATTCAGATTAGAGGCAAATCTATTACAGAAATGGTAAGAAATAGGTTGGCTAGAACAAGCATAGAAAATTAAACAGCATGTGCCATTTAAAGTATAGTCCCTGTTCTAATCTAGCGGACCTATCCTAACCTACCAAGCAGCAACGGCCCGTGTAGGGCGTTTTACCCGGGCGGTGACGTGGGACAGAGGAGGGGCAGGGTGGGGGGTTGCAAAATGCGGCATACGGCCGATTGCTGGTAAGTTACGAAAAAAAGAAAAAAAACTAATTTCGTTGCGCGCGCAGCATCGCCAAACGTGATGCAGCGCGCGTAACAAAATTTGTTTTATTTCTTTTTTTCGTAACTTACCTGCAATCGGCCGTATGCCCCATTTTGCAACCCCCCACCCTGCCCCTCCTCTGCCCCATGTTACCGCCCCGGTAAAACGCCCTACACGGGCCGTCGCTGCTACCAAGGACCCATAAAGAGTTCTTTCCTGGAAAAGAGCAAGTAGATTATAGAGTATTTCAAAATACTATGAGGAAGGACAAACTCCCCATAAAGGGTTGTCCTGGAGACTCAGCCAAGGTCTCAGGACAACTGCAGTAGCAACTGTCTAAAAGGGTGAGAAGGAAAGAATCACAGCAGTAGATATGATCAGCATAAACAGCCAAGTTATCCTAACAGAGTGTAAGGAAAACAAAGAGAATCACCATAAGCAGTAGCTTATGGCAAGTCAAGCTAGCACAGAAAAGTGCCAAAGGGCATGGAATGGGTCTGAAAGAGTGTGTGTTCTCTCTAGCTAGGAACACGTGCTACATAGAAAGCAGCTAAACATGTTGCAAAAACAGGTGCATTTCCTCATCGTCGTCTAATAGTAAGAAGTCTTCCGATGGTCCATCGTCTTCACCCTCGTTTCTCACAGTAAATATTCATGCCAGCATGGAGACAGATATAAGTGATTACAACGTATTACAAATATTTACATCTATGAACGCTCATATAAGAACCTTTTGCAAGCCTACTCTGGTAGCTGTCTGGTGTCTCCCCATTTAACAATGAGCTGTTCTATGAAATGAAACATTTAAATTCTGGGTATGTCCTGGTTAGATCATGAAATGTAAGCTGCAGCAACCAATTTCTTTTTATTAATAATTGCTCATTATGCATATGTGGCAAAGAAAACAATCTAAGTACAGTGAGGTCATATGGTGTGAGGAAAGACACAGCACATTTCACAAAAAGTCAGGCCTTGGAGCTTGATTATAACATTAAATCACGATTTTATTAAAAGCATTATTTTTCTTACAGGGATATAGCAGAGTAAATGAATAGTGCAGCATAGCAAGTGAATAACGACAGAAATTAAAGCCTTCTGCAGACAATAAATAGCATTTTCCACATTTGTATGTTAAACAAAAGCACATTTTCTATTGTTTAACTTATTATGCACTTTCAGGTTCAATATTTAGTACGTTTCTATATTATTGTGTGGTAAAATTTGCGTAAGTTTCAGTTTTATCACCCAGCCACTTTGTGTGGATTTGAGTGGCTCCAAAACATCTGGAGTAACTCAATGCAGTGCAAATCGCTGTGTTGCTTTACTCTGCCCTGGGTAAGCATTACATGAGCATTGCGTGGGTGTTCCCATGCAAATCCTATGGTTTTTTACTCATTCCCAGATTTACACAACCTTGTAAACCTGGGAATGTGCCAAAAAGATACGCCTCCCCAGGTGAGGCATCACAAGCAGAAATATATGTATTTCTCCTTGCTACTTCCTCTTTATATGTGTTCTGTATTCTGCAGCACACATAGAAAAAGGAAAAAGCCTCTCAGGATTGTTTTTGTGCAGTAAGGTGCCCCTTCCTGCACAAAAACAGTCCTGCCTACAACACAGGCACCCATGCACCATGGCGCACGGGTGCCTGCGTTGGCTCTAGGCTGCCAAAACGACACCAGTGCAAGGGAAATGGACAAATTTTGCCGTATTTGATAAATATAGCACATTTCTGCCCTTTCCCTGTGATGCCGGGCAGAGCAGCACGGTGGCTTGATGCCCTGTGCCACAAAATTCATAAATATGCCGCTTCGTAAATAGAAAAAACAAATTAAATTTGCATTATATGAAGGCAGGACTATGCAATATTTATCATAATCAATCTTAAGATTTGACTCTCTTATTATCACAGTACTAACTCCTAATCAGAATGAACAAATATCCATCAGACAATCTAAAAACTATGAAATGTTGATGTCTTGTTAACACCCGCCATTTTCAAGAAAAGGAGAGCGATTTGAAATCTGTTGGTTCTGCTCTTTCGAAATGGTCTCACCTAATGGAATGCGCAATCATGATCATAGCCTGTTAAGCTAACAAGCAACGGTCATATTTCACTCCATGAATTCAAGAAAGCAGATCACAGTAGTCTGGCTAATTTTCATTGAGTGTTAAATTCAATTGCAACTTGTGTGGTCTATGAATTTCATGGCCTTTTATTTTTTGGCTGTTCAGCCACGAATTGCAACAGACCTCCCTGATCCACTATTATGCTAAACATGTGGAAGAAGTAATTTCATAGGACGCCTGCAAATACAAATGGTCAGAGTAACTGTTTTCGTCAGATGCTTTTCAGTTCTTTCCCATTTGATCTTAAAAACGTATAAAAGCACGAACATCTGTACAAGCATGTTTTTTCCTTCTTGTGGGTGGGTCCCTGCTCCACTACCCTCATTTCTTCCGTTTTTCCTATCCCCATTCCCTGTTGCGCTTCGATTATTCTCGATAGACTTTTCTACAGAACTCTTGGCTGCACTTGCTTTATTGTATGTTAGCTCTTAATGTGGTATTATCCTTGCTGAAACCGAAGTCTTCTGTAAAAGACTGAGGGGCATATCAGCAAGCAGCCGTTAAAAAATTATCGCCGCTTTTGCGTCCGTTTTCGGACGAAAAGCGGCGATAATTTTATCGCCTTCTCTGCAACCTTGCCTTATCTCCATTTCCCTTAACGCCCATCTTTCCATCTCTAATGGGATGCAAAGTGGGCGTTCCTTCCCAGGATAACGGGAGAAATTTCGCTAAGCAATATTTCTCCTATTATCAAGCCTCACGCAAAGCAGCATAGCGACAGGAAAAGTAGCGAAAACCTCTGTTATCGCTACTTTCCTTACGCCTGCTTTGAAACTGACTTAGCCATGATATCCTATGGAAGGTGGATATCATGGCTAAGTATGTGAGGCCCTATCAGCAAGCTATCGGCAAACTTTGTGGGATTATCGCTGGGTTTTCAGCGATAATCACACATTTGGCAGTTAGCGCTAGGATTTGTATCGCTTTTGAGATAAGCGTTGCTAATAGCACGCTATCTCAGCGATAAAAATCCACGCTAGCCGGTGATAATTATCCTAGTGCTAAGTGCGCTTAGCGATAATTATTGCTGGTTGGTGCTGATATGCCCCTGAGTTGTTTATCAGCCTCACAGAATTGATTTTATTTTGCGTGCTTATCAAACTTTTTTTAGTTTGTGAACCTCGAAATTATGTGCTGTAAATGTTGTCATCAAAACGTCTTTTCGTTCATTTGAATGGATGCCTCAATTCTCAATCCAGCAAGGAAACATATTTTGTCCTGATTGTGTTCCACGATTTACCCCGGAATAAGAGGCCTAAAAAGTTAAACTGTTCAATATCATGCAGAATCTAGGAGCATTTTTCCATTGATAGCCTAAAAATGAATACGCCATTTTACTTGTGGACGTATTTTTGTTCCATTTTTATTAATGCTTATGTACTAGACAAGCAGACAAAAAAAGCCACACATAGAGGTGTGGCCAGAATGCTGCAAATTACTTTGGATAAAGAATGATTAAAACATGCTGTATAAAGTGAATATGCAAAGCAGCAGTCCAGGCGGCATTATCCAAGAAATGAAAGCCACCTGTTCAGGTTTGGTCATCTGGTATGAATTATGATCCTGTCAGATGTAATCTAGAAGAACAAGAATTTCCAGTGCTACAAAACAGAGGCACGCTTTAAAATATTTACAGCTCCCTCACTTAAAAGTACAAAAATGCATTGTACACACAAGCCAAAGTCTGCAACGAATCGTTTTGCTTTTAAAGTACTTTAAAAATATATAATTGGAGAAAGCAAACGTTGTGGTGTATTCTTAGCAATTCCGATGCAATGATACATTTCTGTGATGGAAAGTGAAATAAAAAATGCATGCAAATTTATATCTATTATTGATATAGCCAGTCAAGCAGAGATGTGTTAGTCAGAATATCAGACAGCATTATGGTTCTCCAAAGATGTATTTAAAAAAAGTAGATTTGCTGTTACTGAATGCCTGGGTATATTGCGTTGAGTGCCATATTAACTTTCAAGTGGAAATCGCAGATACTAAAGAACTAAACACTAGCCAACTAGCCAATATGGAAGTCCCTGCCCCGGTCTTCTCTAAAGAGACATTGCAATTTCAAATTTCTGCTCCTTAAAAATAATACATGAAAAGGAGTCGTGTCTGGGAATCAGTAAAGACCCTCCATCCAGCAAGAATAAATATATTCATTTGCCCCTATTAAACATATGGGTATACGTATGGATGTTGGGTGGAGGGTGCCCCATTGATTACCCCTCTTTACTAATTTTCGTGTATTATTTTTCCGAATGGTGGATAAGTCAAGGGAGTCATTTCTGCATCCCAATCTACAGAGTGTGTGCAGTGTTCTTTCAATTCCAAACAATTCTATATCGCCATCAATAAAAATGCATTACAATGAGCATGGCTAAGAATTGTCTCGAATTCACTGAACAAATAGCCCAAATTGTGTCTGCTCCCTCATTATTAACTGATACCAGTTAGTCCTTGGTACCCCCAGCTTGTGAAGAATAAGAGAAATGATCTAACCTCAAGTAAAAATAGATGAGAATAGCCCTGCATGAGGCGCTTATGACGGATTACACCTGAGCTACTGCAGCAGCAGACAGGCCCTTCTATGCAGTGAACTAAAGATATTCTTAGATGCTATGCCATTCAGGTTGGACTGGAAGTATAATGCTACTAAGTGAATACAAGACTGGTTGATCGTAATCATTTACACAGTTAAATACTCCGGAGTAATATTGAAACAGGAGTAAGGTATTAAAAAACACACCTGCCTTTATGACGCAAGGAACATCTAGTAAACATCCAGAGTGACATCATGAGTACAAAACTTTTATTGAAAATCAAAAGTCAAAAATATAAAGAAAACGAAAATCATTTTTCTCAGCCATGGGCAATTGCTTATGCCTCAGACACCTACGGCCGGATCACAAGACATTTTTGACTGGTTGGCTATCAAGGTAGTGCTTGCTCTAAACATCTTTTAGGACCATATTATGAGAACAGGATTTTAGTGGTGATAATTTGTGACAAGAACATTAGTTCACATTTGCAGTGTGACAGTTGGTTGTGCCGGTGATGTGTTCTCTTTTTTTGTGCTGCAGAATATTTGTGTTGCATTATTCCAATGTGATTTTATTTTATTTTATTGCAGTTTTTGAGTTCCATTTTATTTTGACTGTTTTGTTATGATGTTCCATGTTATGTTTTAATTGTGAGATAGAAAAGGAGGTAATAATCTTTATTAGATAGATAAAATCATTCACAATGAAACACATCCATAAACAATACAGCCACAATCAAGGTTAAAAATATGTTGTGCACACAAGTCACATTTTAAGCCAGTCGTTATTCAACCACCAATAAGAGACCAATCGCTTGTCCAAGAAAAGACATAAAACAACTAATATATCTATTGATTTAGGAGTTGTAAAACAGAGTAAAAGCTTCAAGGGATTGTTCCACAGCCACATTCAGTAAATATCAGGAGTAGTAATTGTAAGAAATTGGGTTATTGATGAAGAGGGGTAGAAGCCCCACTCAAGCAACACCGACATTCCTTAACAGGGAGAACCACAACTGTCAATAAATTAACATGTGCTTAACTTTCTTGTAGCTTGGCACAAAAGTAGCCAGACTTATCTTAGAGGCAACGAGTAAATTATTTATGCAGTAAACCAATAGTAACACACCACACAAGAAAAATTCCACCCCAATATTAGAAAAATCGACGTAATTTTTAATAAATAAAATGATACCAAAACAACAAATATACAATCGAAACAACTGGAGATATTGAAAAGTAACGTTTTTAGTGAGAATAGGGCCTAAGAGTACAAAACAACACTCATGGTCATCTAGTCACACTAGACTAGGGGAAAGTCACAAATTCAGACTGACCGCAATGGAGAACTGGTTGGATTAAAAAATCAAGTTAGTCCCACTGAAACGTTACTTTCTCAAGTCCAGCATGAAGATTTCCATTCATGTTGAAAGAGGCTGAGAGGAGGAGGCTTTCGGTGCAAATAGCAGGTAGTTAACTGTGGACAGCTTTTCCTGGAGTACAAATATTGTTACAAAATAATGGGGTGACCCATACTAGGACATGGACCTGGGTAATGCTCTGTATTGAAAACAATGGTCCTAGACTAATTGCCTTAGGAAGGTATTCATTAAGTCAAAATCTATGAACATGATACACATAGAACTCAAGGTACATCATAAGTGTACCCCGGTAGTTTCTCAATTCAATAAGATATATCCTCAAAAAGACACACAAGCACCATAAATATTTTCAATAGTGACTGTTTAATCTCACAGTTATGATAACAGATACCTGTAGGAAAACGTTTCAAAACAGAAAAGAGGGTTGCTCCAGGGGGAGTGTGGAAAAAGGATTGTGCTTGTGAGGATAGAACAGATGTATAGGGAGGGAAATCAGAGAGTAGTTAAAACAATCAATTACACATAGTAATGTCCTTAGTAAACTGGTTTACAGTAGCACCAATTTTACAATGGGGCCTGTCTCTTATGGATTCAAAAGTACTTTTCTGGTTCTTGATGGTGTTCAGAGTATAATCTTCTGTAAAGAGGTAGAGATGGGGTGAAGTAGGGTACAGGCCCACTAGGGGAAAGGTTCGACGTTTCGACCCTGGCGCATAGAGGGTGGTATCCTCTGCAGGCGGGTCTTCCTCAGGACCGGGATCGGGGGAACAACCTGTATCAAGGCAAAGTCAGGGTTACAGCCCGTCAGGTGGTGGTCCGCATAATTGTGGCGGTGCCCTACTTCACCCCATCCCTATCTCTTTACAGAAGATTATACTCTGTACAACATCAAGAACCAGAAAAGTAATTTCGAATCCATGAGAGACAGGCCCCATTGTAAAACTGGTGCTACTGTAAAACTGTGACCAGTTTACTAAGGACATTACTGTGTGTAATTGATTGTTTTAACTATTCTCTGATTTCCCTCCCTATACATCTGTTCTATCCTCATGAGCACAATCCTTTTTCCACACTCCCCCTGGATCAACCTTCTTTTCTGTTTTGAAACGTTACCTAAAGTGATCTGTTATAATAACTGTGAGATTAAACAGTCACTATTTAAGCTATTTATGGGGCTTGTGTGTCTTTTTGAGGATATGCCTAATTGAATTGAGAAACTCCTGGGGTACACTTATGATGTAACTTGAGTTCTATGTGTATCATGTTCATAGATTTTGACTTAATGAATACCTTCCTAAGGCAATTAGTCTAGGACCATTGTTTTCTATACGGAGTACACATATTGGATTGTTGTAGGAGCTTAGGGTTGGCAGTCATCTTGGGCTGTCGCTGCTGTAGAGCAAAGTGTATGTCTTGTGTTGCCAGTCATTCTGGACAGTCACTGTTGCACAAAGAGTAGATCTCAGCAGAGCTTTGTGTTGGCGGTCATTTTGGGCAGCAGATTTTCAGAGCAAACCAAACCGTTTGTGGTCATGAGGAGCCCAAGCTTCAGAATTTTCACCTTTTCTTCTTGGAGGAGCTTTTACTGATCCCAGTCAAAAGTCCAGGACCTGGGGGAAGAATCTCTTGGGATCAGGGCTCACTCCAGCTGGGCAGTTGCAGGGAGGCCCCTGAAGCTTATTGCGCCACTGTATCTCCCACAGGAGGTGTGTCAACTGACCCTTAGAGTCACTCTAATTAGTCTTGTATGAAGGCAAAAAGGTACATTCTTCCTTCTTAGACAGCAAGGCAATATTTCCAGCAGCAGGGCAGTCCTCTGTCAGCAGGGCAGTCCTTCTTCTGTAACTTTCCCAGGGTCAGGAGTGTTCTTACGAGTGGCTGTAGAGGTCCAATGGTTATGCCTCATGCCACTCTTTATGTTGTGGAAACTCCCTGTCCTACTCCCACATTTTGTTTTGGAAAGCTGTTCACTTTCCCCTGTGTCCAAACTCTCCGATGGTGACAAAAGCCAGGGCATGCCTCGTGTCAGGTTCCTTTGTGCGTGCAGGAGTCAGACATTTAAAAGGTAAGTGGGGCTGGGTACAGGCCCTCCCCAGCCATCCTGACAGGATGGTCCATCCTGTCCACACCTAAGCCTCATTTGTGTTACTGCCTGGAAGAAATTCAAAAACCCCAAAAGCAGAGCCATTCACAGGCATGTGACTCAGGACACTGGCAGAAAGCACACATGGTAGGAACAAGAAAATGCCACTTTTCCAAAAGTGACTTTTCAGAATTTTAACTTAAAATCGGACTTCATCATTAAGGAGGATTTTAAATTACAATTCATTTGGGTGT
Source organism: Triturus cristatus (assembly GCF_964204655.1). Classification (NCBI taxonomy): domain Eukaryota; kingdom Metazoa; phylum Chordata; class Amphibia; order Caudata; family Salamandridae; genus Triturus; species Triturus cristatus. The sequence goes on from NC_140580.1 coordinate 502,333,382, forward strand.
AGAAAACATATCTCTTCCTGCTCTGAATCTAAAGTTATCACTTATAAGCGTGATGAGGTAACCCAGGGTGAGTCAATGGAAGAGATAGGCCTTACAACACTAAACAACGGCTTTAGGGTTTTTTCTAGGGGTGGGCGGAATTTGCGTAATCGCGTTACGCAAATCTCCGCGAAACGGTAAAAAATCTCCGCGAACACGCAGAAATTCCGCGAACACGCGGAATTGCTTGTTCGCGGTGCTTTTTTCCTGTTCACAATTGCTGTTTGCGTGCTCGGGGAGAAATATCTCGCGAACACGCATTTTGAGAACGCGAACAAGCAAAAATTTCGCGAAGTCGCGGAAAGCGGAATTTTGGCCAATTTCGCGTTCTCCGCAGAACGCGAAATTACCCAAATTCCGCAAATTCCGCGAACGGAACGGAATTTACCGCCCAGGCCTAGTTTTTTCAATTCCATGACATGTAAAACTGAAGCACATATATGCTACTTTTATAATATAGTGCACTATGCTTTCTTAGCCTTTAGGGCTACCTTAGGGGTGAATTACAAGTATTAAACAGGAAGGATTAAGCCTTGCAAAAGATTTATTTGGCCAGGTCTAAATGGCAGTTTAAACCTGCACTACAAGCTGCAATGGCAGGCCAGAGACATGTTTTAAAAGGTTACTTTAGTGGGTTTCATAATGAGTGCAGCACACTAGCAGCATTTGCCCTGGGTAAAGGCAGTACCATCTACTAGGGCCATAGTTGTAAATTAAATGTGCTAATTAGGTGTAGTCCAATTTCACATGTTTAAAGTAGAGAGCACAAGCACTTTAGCACTTGTTAGCAGGGATAAGGTGCTCAAAATCCAAGGCCAACAAAAACAAGCTCAGCCAAAATCTTGGTGAAGACAAAATGTGTTGTGGAATACCTCACCAAGGATGTCAGGTGCAATAGAAACTTTCTTCCCAAATCAAGTAAAGCCAGGCACACACAGATTACATGTTCAATAGATTCAATAGAAACGTTAAATAAATAACATGATTTAAATTGGATTTCGTTTCGTACCTGGAACCTTCAAACTGACATTTTGAAATATTAAATGACCTACATTATAACATCCATGTTTTATATTGAAAGAAAAATAAGAATTAAGATAAACTGCTTTTTACGCATATAGAAATCTTAGATATAATTAACAGTTGTTTTTTTAACAAAAATAAGGCTTGAGGATGATTCTAACTCACATTGATATGCCTGTTTTTTTATAGTAAATTTTAAAAATAATTGTACATGGAGAAAGTGGCATGTAAGCAATAACCTATAAAGATGGTAGTTGATATGCTCTAATAATTAAATTAACAGTGTTCTTTTTACAGACAAAGATCATGGTTTGATGGAAAGGCTTCTTTCTAAATCAAGGTTCTCCAAAGTCGGTCCTGGAGGGCCGGATTCATGCCAGATTTTTAGCATATCTTCATTTCAATAAATGTAGTTATCCTAAAAATCAGTCTTGGATCCAGACCTCCGGGAAACAACCATTACAATGCACTAATAACAAAGCACTACCTTTACAATGTAGCTGTTACAACGCAACTGCCTTTACATCGCATGCCATTACAATGCATGCCATTGCAACGCATGTCACTACATGCATGCCATAACAATGCATACCATTACAGCGCATGCCATTACAACACATTATATGGTAAGTAATGGGGACTTTTTAGTTTTAGGGTGTGTATGGGTTTTGAGGGACATGGGGATAGTATTTTACCCCTATACTATCCAACACTTACCCTACTATTGCACTCACTGGAGTGGGAATAGTAATTTTTACCCCTACACTATCCAACACTTACCCTACTGTTGCACTCACTGGAGTGGGAATAGTAACTTTTACCACTACACTATCCAACACTTACCCCACTGTTCCCCAAAAGTATTATGCGTTGTAATGGTATGCGCTGTGATGGCAGTTTTAAAAAATGCGTAGTAATGGCATGTATTGTAAAATCATGCGTTGTAATGGTAGTTGCGATGTAAAAACCTCGTTGTAAAGGCATGCGTTGTAATTGTTTGCGTTGTAACGTCATATATTCCAGCCCTCCAGGACCGACTTTGAAGAACCCTATACTAAATTAATGATGTTAATGTATCTTGCTCACCTCCTGCACAGTTACAAAGTAATTAAGTAACTGAAGATTATGAAAGGACAATAGCAAAGTTAACCCTAGTTTCAACCAGAAACTACAGTGGGGAGTTGAAGATCTTATTATAAATAGCATAACGCATAAACTGAATGCAAAAATACAAATCTGGGTTATAAGCCTTATGAAGAGCTATTGACTGATAAAGTTACACTATAGCAAGCTGATGTAAGTACATCAATTGAGGTTTTAGCAGCAATGACACTGTATTTGTTTCAGAATCTCTTGATCACAGAATTCTGCTTCTATTCTTAAGATTGGCTAGTTGTAAATTTCAATCTTAAAGTGTAGCTTTGTATCTACAATTACACTCAGAAAATAATAATTGATAACAAGGTTTAAAATTGTAGAGTCAATCCTCTATAAAAAGCCTCACTTTTTGTAACCAAAGAACATTACATTGATTTTCAAAACATTAATTACTAGATTGTTAAATTGCTCAAGAATACACAATTGTCATTGAAGTACTAACTGGGTCATCAATAAAATTACCAAATCATCTGCATAGGCCATGTTGTTCACTTTTACGCTAACCAATTTCTGTGCTAAGTCATCTTCATGATCTAGAAATGCAGAAAGATCTATGATATGAAATAAAAATAATAGAGGCATCAGTGTACACCCCTTTTTCACACCATTAGCTGTACTAATCTTACGGGAAAGTCCCAAGCTACCAGGTACTTTATTTGCACACAAGTATATGTTTGAAATTCTACCAAAAAATGAAACAAAGTAGGATGTCCCAGGACTGTAATGTAAATCATGGGCAATTCTTCTCTACATGTCAAAAAGACAAAGAGTAATAGATAAAGCAGACAAAGATTGTGCTGTTTAATTAGTACAAGTTACCAGAATGTTTAATGCCATGATGTTATCAGTGGTAGAACAACTAGTTTGAAATCCGGTTTGGGTAAATTTCAACGAAACCTTTTCATAAATCCATTCCGTTAATTGTGATAATACAAATTTAGCAAAACGTTTGCAATCAAAGTCCAATTGTGCAAACCAAAGACTAATTGTTAGGGACTAAATGTGATGCAGCCTTGTACAGTGATTGCAAAACAGATCACAAGATTGTATATGCTTGCAGAGAAAATACTCAGTATGTTATACCAATGTGTGGAATTGTCTTTAGATACAGCAATGGGAATGCTGTTAGGACCAGGAGATCTTGATGAATGACTATGTTTTTTTTAAAAAATTACCTCACTTTCACAAATGATGATGTTACTGATTACCCAAGGAGAAGCAAGCAAAATTAGTTGCCAGGTTAACAGGGGACACATTTAATATAAAGTGTGCCTGAACCTCAATGGTGATATTATAAGTAGCTTAGCCCAGAACTTATTAAATGCCAATAGCAACCCATGTCTCTATTTTTAATGCTGTGAAATAATTGTGTCCAGATATATTCACACGTCTCATAATACAGAGTACGTGTTGTCTATGAACAAGTTTAATTATTTTATAGTTAAATCCCAGATTAAGCAAATTAGGGACTGTAAAAGACATCAAACTATCTTCGTATGCTGCCGTTTTGCACCAATAATAAGCTTCTCAAGCCTGTTTTTAAATGGCCCTCCACTTGCAAAGTCTAAACAAAAGTCTTCCAAATTTGTCAGGCACACTGTTCAGAAGTTTGAGAGCTGTCAAGTTAAAAAAATATGTTTTGTTGAAATCTCAAGCATATTAAAGTGTCAGTCATTTAGTAAAACAATAATTCTATTGAATTTCCCTGTTGTTGGCCTGTCGAATGGTTTTTTTGATATGTCAAATTGCAGTTTTTACACTGCTACTCTCAGGCTATAATGGTAGGACTAATGCCATGTTTCCCTTGCCACTGTATGAGATGGCATAATAGGTGCTACATTCTAATAGTGTCATTTACCTTCCATGCCCTGGATACACTTTGTACCTTATACTAGTGACTTATAGGAAAGTTAAATATGCTAAATATGTTATGTTATGTTATCTGTGATTTGTAGAGCGCGAGGCTACTCCAGGGAGCTGCGAAAAGACCACAACAACTAACAAACAAAATACCCCTGGTCACGTAACAGGAAAAAAACCTAAAGCTGGAAAAGCCACGTCTTCAGGTTTCATCTAAAAGTCAAAAGATCCAGACTCCGACGCAGTGAGAGAGGAAGGTTATTCCAGAGTCGGGAAGCAATAACCTGAAACGATCTTCCTCCTACCTGTGAGAGCCTGAACCTTGGTATCAGGGTAAGGGACTGGGAGGAGGATCTTAAGGAGCGCTGAGGCAAGTACGGCTGAAATCTTTCCCTTTGGTACGGTGCCCCGATCCCATGGAAAGCCTTAAAAACCAGGACTAGGGCTTTAAAATGAAATCTTTTTGGTACTGGAAGCCAATGGAGTGAAGACAAGAGATGTGAAGTATGTGTTCTAGGCTTCGTTAGAAAAATAGCCCTGGCAGCCATATTCTGGATGATCTGCAGACGACTCAGTAAATACTCGGGGAGTCCCAGATACAACGAGTTGACATAATCCAGTCTCGATAACACCAAGGCCTGGACCACTGTTTTACGATGCGATACTGGCAGAAGTGGGAGAAAATTTGTCAACATTTTCAAAATCCCAAAGCAGGTGCCTGCCACAGATTGGACTTGCATCTTCATAGAGAATGTAGAGTCCAATTTAATCCCCAGATTTTTCACAGTTGTGACTTCCGATAGTGGGGGAGACATGCCCTGTGGCCACCAGGAATGCCAAGCTTCATTAGGGTGAGAACCAAAAAAGATGATCTCCGATTTATCAGAGTTACACCTTAATTGGTTGTCATTAAACCATGCAAAAATCTCCCTGAGGCAGTTTTTTATGTAGTCTCCATCAAACTCCAAGCCCTTCTCGCACGTGAACAACAGTTGAGTGTTGTCCGCGTATGACACTATTTTGGCACCATACTTCTCGTTGAGAAGGGCAAGAGGGGCTATGTACAGATTAAACAGCGTGGGACTAAGAATAGATCCTTGCGGACCCCCACATTCAAGGAGGGAATTTCTGCTGAAAAAGGAGGTGTCCAGACTGTTTGAGAACGGTTACTGAGAAAAGATCTCATCCATTTCAATACCGAGCCTCCAAGCCCGCCCTCCTCCAGTCTTTGCAATAGATGCTTGTGAGGGACGGCATCGAAGGCCGCGGAGAGGTCGAGAAGCACCAGAACTGCACTCCCACCCTTATCCAGCATGGCTTTAACCATCTCAGCCACCTCCAGCAGGGCAGTTTCAGTGCTGAAGTTGGCTCTGAAACCTGACTGACTGGGGTGGAGAAGGGTATTGGCCTCAACAAAATTTGTGATAACTTCATTCACAAATTTCTCCAAAACTTTGGAAAAAAGGGCAGAAGGGAGATGGGCCTATTATTACTTACATCGTCTGGGTCAGCCGTGTTTTTTTTTAAGAGAGGTAGAATTTTAGCGCTTTTCCAAACTTGAGGCATAAAGCAGAAGAGAATTTAAAATAGTGTTTACAATAGGATTAATTATTTCTGCTATGGATTACAGAAATTTTGCTGGACAAGGATCAGAGGGTGAGCCAGACTTGAGATTTTTCATGAGAGAGAGCGAATGGCTGAGACTAATGTTAGGAAATTGCAGGAGACATGCATCCCGGTTGTGGTCAACTACCACCTCCTCATGGGATTTAGCCTTAAAAGGATTCTGGATACCCAAGATTTTGTCGTGGAAGAAGCTGGCAACCCGATTAGTCCAGTCACTAGTGGGAGTGAACGGGCGACTAATAAAAGAAGGGGACGAGAAACCCTTCACAATAGTGAAAAGTTCCCGACTCCTATTAGCCGCCCGTTCGATTTTAATATCAAGGAACAATTTTTTCTCCTCTCTGACTTTCTTATAATGTTCTTTTAGAGCTTGGCTATAAGCGGCTTTATCTGAGGGACTATACTGCCTTCGCCATATCCATTCCAAGTGTTTACAAGCACTTTTACTGGCTTTTAAAGCAGTTGTAAACCAGGGGGCTGAGACTCTAGTGAGTTTCGCTTCTTTCATAGTAGAGGGGGGACAAATTCTGCGCCTGCTGATTTAGCCAGTTCTCCAGGGAAAGCACATCCTGTTCGGGCTGACCACTAGGAAGGAGAGGACATTGGCACAGGGCACTCTGTATTGCCTCCGGTGAAATCAAATGGAAAGGTCTAAAACTACTGCGGGGAAGAGATTTGTCCGTGGGACCCGATTTATCAGGTTCCTTTCTGATGCTAAAATTTATTAAATAATGGTCCTACCACGTTAAGGCCATTGGAGCCTCAATTTCAATCTCCACAGAGGAAAAAACCTGATATAAAGTGTGCCCTTTATCATGTGTAGGTTGTTTAAGGTACGGAATAAAGTTAAAAATATCCAGGGATTCATACAATTTTATAGTGTCAGGATCCTGTGCATTATCCATGTGGATATGGAAATCGCCCAGAACCAAACACTGTCTATGATTGGCAGCAATAAGAGCAGACGCCTGACCTATAGACTCAAGAATCTTTCCAGCTGGGCCGGGAGGCCGATAAATCAGAGCCCCGGCGATCGACTGATGAGCCGAGACAGTCAAAAGGAATCCCAAGCTCTCCGCGTCTTCTAAAACTGGCAATAATAAGGGGATGCAGCTAAAAGAGCTCCTGGAAATTATAGCTAGGCCCCCACCCCTGCCCGAAGCATGATCTTTCCTCAAAATCAGGTACCCTGGCGGGATAGAGTTAGCAATAGTGGGATTGGAGGCTTCAGTGAGCCGTGTTTCTGTCAGGAAAATCACATCCGGATTGAGGTCAACTAGCACATCATAAAGTTGAAGCTCATGTGTCCTCATGGAGCGCGTATTTAATAGGAAAGCCTTTAAATATTTGCCCCTATATTCCTGCGCAGACCTATGTAAGCTAAGAGAAGAAGTAACAACAGATGGCCCTTGATTGAGTGGGACCACCCAACTGCAGTCTCTACACCCAGAATTAGACCTACTATCAGGGACATAATAATGAGGGCAACACGAAGTATACCTGCCAATGCCGAGGAGGCACTGCATGCTGTACTTATTCATAGGTCGCTGTTCTGGAAGTGGTCCTGTAGCATGTCCAGCCCCGGCCACCTCCGGGACGCTGACGGGCGCAGACGGGCTTGCCTTAGGCGTGCCTTCGGCGCGTCCGCTGCGCGCTCGCACAGCGTCCCGTTTAAATAAGGCCAGCGTGAGAGAACAACTAGACCGCGCCATCAAGAAAAAGGTGGTGACGTTCAGGAAGCTCTGCCAAAATGAAGGTTCGATTCCCCCTCCAGTCTCGAGTGCACCTCCAAAATTAAAATAACTTTTTCACTTTTCGCCACAGATAACATACAGTGATGCACAACAAAGTTATTTTTTTTTAAAAAGCGATTTCCTGAATTAAAAGGCAAATCAGTACTCTGCATAACATTAATTAGCAGCAAACAAACAATACAGCGATGTGGAATGCTTCGTTTGTCAATTTCGGGCCTAGCGGGCTCGCGCAGCGTCCTGTTTAAATACGGCCAGCGTGAGAAAACAACTAGACCGCGCCGTCAAGAAAAAGAAGGTGACGGTCAGGAAGCTGTGCCACAATGAAGGTTCGATTCCCCCTCCAGTCTCGAGTGCACCTCCAAAATTAAATTAACTTTTTCACTTTTCCCCACAGATAAAATACAGTGATGCACAACAAAGTTTTTTTTTTTTTAAAAGGCGATTTCCTGAATTAAAAAGCAAATCAGTACTCTGCATAACATTAATTAGCAGCAAACAAACAATACCGCCATGCGGAATGCTTCGTTTGTCAATTTCGAGTATGAGTTTGACAATTCAACCATGTTTTAAGGGGAAGTACAGGTAATTTACTATTGGTTAGCAGGGGTAAAGTGCACAGAGTTCTAATACTAGCATACACTAAGGTCAGCAAAATATGAAATATCCAGGCGACCATGCAGAAAATACAGCTCCTACTGTCAGCTTCCATGATTCTTGAAAATGAGTTAAAAAACACACACACCTAAATGTCACTCCCTAGTTTTGCTTTAGTTTATCAATGATGTTTCAGTAGGAACTTTTAGGAGAGAGTTTAATGGAATCAAAAAGTATTTTAATTACTATAGGTATATTTAGTGAATCTTTAAAGAAAGGAGCTGGAAAACACAAAATTGTTCTTAATGATACATTTTAAATGCAAAGATCCTTTAATCCAACCATCTCTGGGTACAATAACCATCAAGTTGTCAACTTTGTTGGAAGAAGAGCCTGCTGGCCCCTTAAATTTCCTGCAGTAATTGCCACAGCTCACATGAAGATACAGATTAGTATTATAGTTCATTATATTTTAGACTCAAGATTAGTCACTAGGACAGCAGTGTAGCATTTGCTTGACAGGACCAAGTAATGATATACCAGAATATGGGTCAAAATATAGTGTCTGTTCATGACGTTACTTGTTAAGCTGTAATTGTTTAACCTGAAGACTGTCTATTCCTTTAGGCATTTTAGATGATAGATTGTCACACTGGCAAATCTCGGAACTGGAATAGCCGTAGGATTCAAACATGTTCCCTCTTATATTACTACCAAAAAAACAAAAGGAGTCAGACTGGATAAAGATCAAAAGTCCGAATGTATTTGTACTAATAACAACAAGGGATTCCTTTTCAATTAAAACCTAGATTTTCACTTTCAAAATCGGTAGAAGTACAACCCAATGAATGATCAAAAAGGCACATGCATCATCATAGGGTTTTGCGATTCCTTAATAGCGATTATTAAGGAATCGCAATTAAGGAATAGCAAAACCCTATGCATGTAGGAATCGCTAAAGAAATAGCGATTCCCACAAATTCCTTAATTGCGACTAGCAAATTGCGAGTCGCAATTAAGGAATGTCTTCCCATTCATTCCTATGGGCCTCCAGGCCCATAGGAATGAATTAGAGATTGCGGGAGCAATTTGCGAGTACCAGTAGGTACTCGCAAATTGCTCCCGCAATTTCGATGGTGCAAGGGTGTCAAAATGACACCCTATTGCACCCATGTATGTTCACTCTGCACAAATGTTGCATACACACATGCTCTAAGGGCATGTGTGTGGGCAACATGAAACTTAGAAAAATGCAAATAAGTGCATTTTTCTAAGTTTTCGCAAATTACCATGAGGTCCAGCCTCATGGTAATTTGCTCACGCTAATAGCGAAATCGCTATTTTTTAAACTGTAATGCATTGCATTTAAGGAATCTCAATTAGGGATTCCTTAAATGCAATCGCTATTTAAGGAATCCCAATTTTGAGATTCCTTAAATAGCGATTTTTGCATTTGGGATGATGCATCCCAAATGCAAAAATACCGGGAGCAAAGGGTCAGATTCTGAGAATCTGCCCGTTTGCGACCGGTATTTTGCTTGATGCATGTGCCTGAAAATCTATAAAACATTACAAAACTAATCATTATAATCAATTACGAAAAAACATACAGATTATTTTGTATCAAACTAGAAAACTAAGAGTCCTTTAGCCAAAAAGAAGCGAATACATATAAATCTGTCATCGATTTGAAACATTATTTATTTTGAAATTATTTTATTATTCTTATTCCTTTTTCCACAAGATAAAAAACAATTAAGTATATATAAAATAAACTCCTGCGCAATATCTACACGGATTAATTTTTCAAATTTTATACAACAAAAGTTCAACAATCTTAAAAACACATTTTATAAATTCATTAAGTTTAAAAAGATCAATAAAAATTGTATTCCATTGACCCGAATAAGCTCAACTGAATATATCTGTCAACGTGGCATTTTGGTGAAACAATCTAATAATCTTCACCTTCTTCAGAACAATTTTGATTTATTCTAATATGATCACTATAAAATAAACAAAAAACAATCTTTTAACTTTGTTTTCACAGTGGCTGTTAAATAAAATGATTTTCTACATTGACTACTTCTATATTTAAATTCTCGTGTTCATATTGTATTAATAACACATAGTGAAATATTTTGTTTCTTTAAAAACCTAAAAAACAGGTACATATAGGTAGCTTTACATAAAAGAACTTGCTACATTGACTGCTTCGGTGTTTAAACTCTCGTAACCACATTGTATTGATAAAACATATAGAGATATTTTTTGTTCTCTAAAAACCTAACAGACAGTAATGTATAGGCACTGTTCTCCCAATTTTCCATTGATGTAATATTAAAGCCCTGGACTAACTCCCGGGGAAGTCCTAATGAATATATACTATAACTTGACCCACTGAAAAAACATACTTTTCTAATGGAAGAATCAACTATTAATCAAGGTGATACAATCTATCTTGGGTAACGGAGTCACTCTGTTATTCTCCACTTAAAACACCTTTTTTCAACACTCTCTTATATTACTACATTTTAAACTATGTATGCCAGATTTGTTGCAAACTATTTGTTTCCCTTTTGGTCAAAAGAGATTCTTATCAGTTGTGATAGTGTCTAAAAAATGCTTTTTGTTTTAAGTGCCCCTTGTAGTAGTTTATGTCTCAGACCCAGTGGAAACAGTTGTGTGAACATCCCTTGTCCCAGACATAGTAAATATTAGAAAGAGTCTACTAGATACAGAGAAGTAGCAGAATTTGCATTCAAATCTAATTTTGCCTCACTTTTTTGTAAGGTTTTTGGTTCAATTTCTTATATTTTGTTAATCTTCGTTTTCTGATATATGGCTATAAACACCAGAATCTTCTAGTTTAACAGTAAGAAAATTCTGCACATCCAAAACTGCAGTCTATTGTGTATCTTTACCAGAAATGTCATCATGCTAATTAGAGTTTACAGCAGTATTTTCATTGACTTCACAGTTCCTCCAATTAAACATTAGGCTGAGATGGACATTCAATACCATTGCTCGAGTTTGTTTTGTCAGGTACAACTCAGCTTCCATATATTTTGAGGTGTTAGAAGCTTAATTGATTAAAGTGGAATGAGAAAATATATTACTGACTGTAGTTGTAAGCATCACCAAGTTTTTTGAGACACAACTAATTTTAGAAGAAGCAACAGTATTTGGTCAATCAATTAAGTTATCAATGCTTAAAGTAGTACCATAACATAGGATAGCAGTACCATAATATAGGATAAACTTATAAACATGTTTATTTAACAGTGTGACCTTTTGTAAATCAGTGTATGTGTTTTTCTGGGCTTAATGCAATACACTTCAGCAAGTTCACCTGGCCATTTAAAAATAATGTCTGATGTTATGAGGTGTCACTCATTTTCAGTGTTGGAGATTGCCCCAAGTGAGGACAAAATAGGGTATGATGGTTGAGTATTATTATGATCCTAAAAAGAAGATATGATGATGCACTTTGAGCTAAGGGTTATGAATGTCAGTTGATATATTATGATCACATCCGATGCCCTGATGATCGTCCTGATCATACATGAACTCTGATTGAGATAATTGGTGTTTTTGTATGGAGAGAATGGTACTAAAATTTGTGGAATTGAATACTACAATTGCAACAATTCTGTTCTGCTTCTTTGGCGAATTAAACTTTTGTTGAACATCCACATCAAAGTTAGAGGATTTTGTATTCCCATTGGCTATTTTGGAAAAGCAACATTTAATTGTTTGTTGCTCGCAAATAGAAGTATGCACTTGAGAATTAGTTTGATTCACTTCAGAGGAAGTTCCATTCCCTTCATTACCTCCTTGGTGGACTTGGCCCTCTCAATGGCGTCACGTCCAAACATTTTGCCTTCACATCTCTTATTTTTGCTGAATTCGTTTTATTTTTACTTATGACTCCAATTTACCACTGCTAACCAGTCCTAAAGCGCTTGTGCTCACTCCCTAAAAGATGTTACAATTGGCTTAACTAATTTACTTGTAAGTCTTTAGTAAAGTGTGTTTTGATAAACCAAGAGCCTGTAACTTAATTGCTACTGGTTGGCCTGCAGCACTGATTGTGCCACTCACTTAAGTAGCCCTTTAAAACAAGTCCCAGGTCTGCACTTGCAGCCTGAATGCAGTTTTATACTGCCAAATCGACTTGGCAAAATGAACCCCTTGCCAAGCGTTAACCTCCCCATTTATTACATATGTCCCCCCTAAGGTAAGCCCTCAGTAGCCCAAACAGTGGGGTGCAGTGTAATTAAAAGACTGGCAATGTCCTTTTCAGTTTTATTTGTCCTGGTAGTCAAAAACTCCTATATTCATTTTACAGTACTGTGAGGCCTACCTCTCATGTATTATAACATTGGGTTGCCTTATTACTTTTAATAAGTGCGACCATTTGATTGGAGACAGGTAGACAGTTCATGTTTGGTGTCTGAGAATTTGTAATTTAAAGCCCACTTTAATGGTGTAGCTGGATTGTTACAATTTTGAAAATTCCACTTCTAGAAAGTTGGCATTTTCCTGCCCTAACTATTTGGAGCCTGCAGTCTGTTCCTGGTTCATATGACTGGATGTAGTTGGCAGTTGAAATTTGTTTATTCCTTCCAGGTAGCCACAGAATACAGGAATTAGGTGTGCCTGGATGGGCCATCACTGGCAGGATAGGGGGCAGGGCTTGATACAGCAATACTTGTAAATCAATCAGCTGTGCACTGCTTCACACAAACAGCTTGTCACCACTGCATTGTTCATCCAGCCAGCTTGGAGCCAGGGCAGTGAAGGCAGAATACTTCAAACAATTCAAAGGCAATTCTCTTTTAACTTCACATATTTCAAAGAAGGCACCTTCAGACCTGCTTGCTGAGAAGGAAGAGTGGCACAGCACCCTTCATTTGAGGCTGAAGTGTCTTTAAGGGTCAGCTGACTGACCTCCTATTCTGTGCTACAGGGACGTAACAAGCACCAGAAGTGTTCTTGTATCTGCCCACCTGACCTGCTGCATGGACCTTTAAGGCAACCTGCCTGAGCCCTGCTGGCCTCTGCTGAAGTGAGTTCCTGATCCCCAAAAGGTGCCTCTCAAATCCTGGACACTTGGAGTGACATCAGTTGAGCACTCTCTTGCAATTACAAATGGGGCTGATTGCGCAAAGATCTTCCTGCAACACCTTCCAACGCAAAACTCCGGTGAACCCTACTCTTTGCACCACAACTGCCAGCAACATCCATCAACGTGAGATCTATACTTAGCTCTACAGAATCACAGCCTTCGGGAATCCGTAGCACAACCCTCTGCAATGCCCAACACGATCTTTGCACGACAGCGACAATCGTCTGCAACGCTATCCCTGCTCTTCACACTACAGCAGCTACCATCCACAAGGCTCTCCCTGCTCCTCGTGGCCCGATCCACCATGAACGGAGCTCTTCCTGCCAGACTGTGGAAGATAATTCTTTCAATGGGACTCCCTGTATCAGGTCCATGCTTAATCACAGTCAGCCTGATCTTGTTACTTTCACCCAGTCTCGCCCAACCAGATAACCACAAGTGGAGCTTTCTGCTTTTAGGCGCTATGCGTAGCTGAACTCTTTAAAATTCCATATCTTGAGGACTGCCATATTTGATCTCAAATTATATATTATAATTCACTATATTTTTCTAAATTGGTGTGGGATTTACTTGAGTTATTTTCACACTTTATTACTGTTTATGTATTGCCTAAACACTTTACACATTGCCCCTAACTTAAGCATGACTGTTTTGTGCCTAGCTACAAGAGGTTTATGCCCGGTTAATTTAGTTACTTTGGTGGTTCACCCTGTCAGGGATTGTGGCTGTTGCTTGAGCAGGGTTAGCACCCTACTCAACCAATAATCCAATTTCTCACACTTCTTCTTCAAACAGATCAAAAGTTCGTTCATGTGCATAATTAGTTTTCTTGGCACGAGTAATCATTATTCAGATAATACTTTTACATCTTGTGTGGCTAACTAACTGGTTAAATAGGTTTAAGACATAAGAATGTGAAATCCATTTTTTCCAATTAACCAGGCAGTGCCCCACAAATGAGTTTACCATAGTCGTTTAAGCAAAAAAACAAGATAAATGAAGTACCAGTTGTGGCGCCGTATCACCTCCTCACCACCTGCTTCTGCTGGTTGCCAATTCAAGTAGAGCTTTGAATCAAATTATTTACTGCTTGAGTCTCCAACTTCCCAAAGAACATCCAGAATTGTTGGTGCCTTACTGCCACAATCTAAATCCACCACAAAGCCATAGAGATGGTCCACAGGTTACTGGAGTCAGGGGCCCAACCTGCCATACCACTGACCAGCGCTAGGATCTCCAAGATCCCAACTTCCAAACACAAGGTGGTTCAGAAAGCAGAAGAACAGCCTCATGGTCCCTACGGGCAAACCACCACAAAAGGACAGCAAGAGGTAGCAGGAGTCAATACAGCAGAGGGGTCACATCCCAGAAACCAATTCAAGCAGCTCAAAAGCTATCCAATGAAATAAAATCACATCTAGAAGCTCTCAGGCTGCAGGACCATAATTGAGCTGTGATAGATCTGTGATAAGAACCAGCTCCTCAGTGTTCATAGGTCTAGCCTCATAAAACAAAAAAGAAGAGAGCAAAGCCGCAGCAGACATCAAGTCCAGTGAATCCAACAACAGAATGATGTGAAGATGTGAGAAGATGTGAGGGAAGAGGAGTTTCAGCATTCCAGATAACAGTTTAAATTGTAGTGTCATGTTGCTTTGAGTATATGATTGTATTCTCTTTAGGTGTTTATTTTAGATATGTCAACAAATTCTGCTATGATTCCAGCCTAAAGCAGCATAGGCCTCGAAAGTTTCTGTGACAAGTAGGTGGTAAAATAGTGCTGCTCCACTTAAGATGTCAGTCAGTCCAAAACTGGGGCTACTGCCAGTGCTCACTTTATGTGATACAGCCCTTGCTATCAGAGTGAGGACATTCTTACAACCACTATAAACCCAAAAAAGGTATTTAACAGAGAACTTTTTCTAATTGGTCCCTAGAAACTGCTAACAGTAAGCAAAACACACCTGGGGCCCTATAACACATAGGGGATGCTTTCCTTGTTTGTGTCATGGTGCACCTTAAAACAGGTGCACTGGGTGCAAACAGGGAAATGCACCCTACTACATTGAATAAACTGCCCCTAGGTAGCCATGAAGTCATGCTGCTCTAGGGGTAGTGCATTGAAGTGAAAAATGGACCAGCTTGGAATCAGCCACTCTGTGTATTACTGTGCAGGCGGCAACCCGTCTGCTCTTTTAAGAAGGGAGAGAGATTCCCTTGCAGGTGGCTGCAAAGAGTGACTATACCTGCCTGAAAAGGGATGTATGGGGGCCCATAGGACCTAACTTCCTCCTTCCAGAGGGCTGCCATCAGGGGGCGCACTGGCAGTGTCAGTGCGCCACCTGACAGCTTCTTTGTCTCTGTGTCTGTGTCTATAATACGCCATGGGTGCAGAGACATATGGATACCCTCATTTGCATGGGGTCACACCCCAATGCAAATGAGGAAACACCTTTTAATGATAGCTCTGGGGCTATATGTGAACCAACGCTATCTGCAGAAAGGGCTGCACAATTGTCTGCTGCTTTTTCTGTAATACCACATTGTCCCAGGGGTGTGCAAAGCGGGTGCACTTCTCAGTTGCACCTCGGGCACTTTTCATACTATGGCTCCAGAGGGTCAAGCCTTCACATCTACAGGACGACATCTCTTATTTGCACCCTCAATACGATGACCGATAAAAGACTTCGAAACATTACTCTTTTTGGAGACAACTCAAGGAGGAAACAGAAAATGACATTAACAAATGGAAAACGGAAGAGAAGAACCCAAATAGAACTGAGAAACTCAATATATAACCAGGGGCAAAGGGAGGAATGAACAGCAATTGCATCAATCAAAATCAATCTGTCCGAACTTGAACGTCTAAAATAACGTCTCCAACAAAGAAATGGGCATTGTGCTGATTCCATGCCATGATCCATTTCATGGAAGCCAATGGGATCATGAGGAAGATTAAACTGTATAAATATTTCCAAGAAAAACCTAGGGATCCTGCATAATTTTTACCACTGGCCTACTTCATGATGGAACATTCACTATTTCATGGCTGCATTAGACACTTAAATTGTGACTTTTGGAAAATAAACCTCTATCCTCAAATCCCACAAATTTACATAGTTCCCAAAATACACAAACCAATATGTCCCCTCCAAGACATCAATAGTTTCAAGGATTGATTATTTACTAGAACCGTTGTCAATATTTGCTGATTTTTTCCTGCTGGAAAATGTGTTGTCCAACAGACATTATATGTTAAAGATACCAAATGTATTCTTCACATATTACAAGAAGTACAGTTTGACCAACATAATCAAATCCTTGGCACTCTGCATTTTGAGTACCTTTAATCTAACATCCCACTGGAGGCCACTTTAGTTGCAGTAACAAAAGCAATTGGGGCACAAAAATGGTTCTATAAAACACCACCAGCATATGTACAACAATGTACAGAGCTAGCACTCATGAGATATAATTTGCAATTTGAAGACAGTTTTTACGTATAAATCGTGATGACTTCTATGGGTGCTAACTATGCTCCAGACATGTATATTTGCGGGATGTTTGAAGAAAACTACTTGGATCATGCATCTAAACCCTATGAAATATGATTCTGATTTACTAAAAATGTATGCTTAACATTAGGAATATGTTTGCACTTAAAAAACAAACTCTATACTTTGCAAAACTGTATTTTCCTGTGCTTGACTAAAGTAGGACTGAAATAGGCCTGACCTACATCTTGAATTCTAATGCATCCATGAAGTGTGTTGTCAATTCACCTCTCATCGCATGTGATAAAATGTGCACGATGAAATGGTCTGTGTTGACAAGGTGTTCTCACAACTCTGTCGGAAGCCTTTTCACATCTCCAAAGTTGTCCTCTCCTCTTTTTTAACCTTATCCTGGGTCGCTAAGAATAAAGTCTATTTATTAAGGATTCTCAGAGATAATTTTAATTTGCACCACTTCCTTCACAAATACATAAAACCAGCTCCGCTGTAATCAGGTGTCGTAGCACAACTGGGTGGCATTCAGCTACCCAGTTGGGACCCAATGATGAAGCATGCCACCAACTAGGTTGATGAGTGAGGTGTCTTTTAATAAACCTAATGGTTCCTTGGCACTCATCTAATTAAAATACGAGTGAGTCTCTATTGCTAGTGGGTCCACCCACTTTGTTTGAAGCCTTTTCACAACAATTCAAGGCTCTTCCTGTCTGTGTTACTGTATGCCTATTAATAATATATGGGACCGTCATTGTTTTTAAGTATAACTAGCTTTACACCGACCCATCTGATTACATTTGGCTAAAAAGGTGTTATATTAATATTCAGTTAGGGGATGTGTTGGAGTAGTTTTAAAGGAAACTGGGTTACATTTTGCATTCTGATTGGTCATTTTGTGTTGCTACTCAAATTACATTATGCTGACAATGAGACCTATAATGTGGAGGTGAGCCGGAGTCTAGTTTGTCCCAAGTTAGAGAGAGGACCCTTGTCAGCCTGTCTATTGCTTAGGACTTAGAATGTTTTTGTTATAAGACTTGACTTCACATCAGACTCTTTGCTGCATCCAACTGATCCTTAAGCTAATTCCTGATATTTCTTTGATATGCATCTTAACTATTATTTCTGCCTTCTGTATTGCCTTTATCTTTAATAAACCTTCATGGTTTTTAAACTTTCCCAGACTTGAGCCTATTTCACTTTAGGCTTATGTAATTGTCAATGCAGATTTATTTGCTGTCAAACTGTTATCTTTTGGGACTCATTGCCTCTTGAGGTTAGCATCGTGCCTCAAATGCTCTTGAGGTTAGCATCATCTCCGATCCGATGTAAACACTTTACATTAAATTTTCTAATGAGATAGCATCAACCTACATGCAACAGCTTGAAAATTTAAATAAACATATTGACCATGTGCAATGTATATGGAACGGCACACCTCAACAATTACAACTGTTCATAAATTGGCTCAGCAAAGTTGGATCGCCACCTTCATTTCCCTAGGATGACAAGCATCTCTACCATTTCATACTTTAACTTGGAAATCATTGTGAATGTACTTGTTTTGTACCTACTGTCCACTTAAAACTAGTGGACAGGAACTTGCGCCTGCAATTCAGGTCCAATCACCCAAGATCCTTACGATCTTTAAGATGCAATCTCAATCACCACTTTCATCAGGCTAGCTGGTGATTGTAAATTGTGACTAATAAAAAGATCTGCTGATTGTAAATTGTGACTAATAAAAAGATCTTTCCTCAAGAAGGTAGTGCTCCAAGCCTATAACAGAGACTCCTACATCTGCGCTTTTGCAGACCAAAACAAGACAATATTACAGTTGTCATGACATATTACAAACTATCAACGCAGATTTACAGAATAATTAGAAATCATTAGCATGTTTTGAATGCAACAGCCAGCAGGCTACCACCTCCTTGATTTGCCTTCAGACACATCACCAGTTTAAATCATTTGCTTGTACACATTGGGCCCAGATCAAGAATCAAGACAATTCTTTAGGATCTACTACAGGCAATAGACAATTACTTATGTCACGCTTGCAATGGAAGCCACTGCATGGATCCAAAAACCTTTACTAATTGTAACAACCAACGTGAATATAGATGTAAACTACAACATATTGTATTAAATACATGAAAAATCAAGACACACATCCAAGAACACATCAGCAACATAAGGAATCAATGATGAACTACAGAGTTGGTGTCACATTTCATTGACAGGAACCATTCAGCAATGGATTTCAAATGGACCACTCTTAAACGGGTGGAGCACACAGCATTTGGAAGTTACAATTTACTATACCACAGTAAAGCCGAATGGATTTTATCTGAAGCTACCAACAAGCTAGCCAAATGAGACAACCAATTGGCATCAAGACTTTTTCTATGGGATTAGTATGCCAGGTGCAGGCTGAGCACTCTGGTAATTATGCTGATACCCCCTATTGTATGACTCGATGGCAGAATATATGTACTATTATTATACCTCGTCAACGTTTTATTTAGGAGGTTTGTTTGCTAATATGTTTCTGGATAATGTACTGTCTCAACTTGCACAAAGCAATCAATACATTAGTGTTTAAGGCACTCTTGAATGCTATTGTGAAACATGACAATTGAACTTGAACTGTGAGTTCTTTTCCTTTATCCAGATATTATTCTAATTAAATGTTGTATTTCTGAGAAAGATGCCACCCTCATGATAGAAAGTATCTATATACACTTTTAACCTGTACAGTGTTCGCATAGGATTAATACGCTAATAATGAATCTGCAGCTACTCAACTACAGAGTCTGGACATACAGCTGGTATCTGTAGGTAAGTAATACGAACCTCTAGGCACTCATCACCACATATGATTACATGCCATCGTCTAATATTCTAGGGAACATTAACCTGGATTTTGGTGATAATTATGATAAATAACACTTATCTGCCTATCAGACAGTTGTAAGACAACTCAATCATGATAGCAGTTTATTCTCCCTCTTTCCTGTCAAACATGATAGCTTTGGATGGTAGTCCTGAATCAGAAAGCTAAACTTAGACCTGCAGTCTATGTTTAGACCTGAAGACAAAGTTTAGACCTAAAGTCTACCTTTAGACCTGAAGTCTAACTTTAGTCTTGGAGCTTAACTTTAGACCTAAAAACTAACGTTTAGACATAAAGTCTAACTTAACACCTAAAGTCTAAGTTTACTCCACAAGTCTAACTTTAGACCTTAAATCTAACTTTAGAGCTGAGTTCTAAGTTTAGTTTTCAGGTCTAAACTTAGACTTCAGGTTTCAGTTTACCTTGGTGAATCAGGCCTCTTGTGTTGTAGCCCAGTGATGGTGATGTCGCATTGGTGGACATGGTGATGTTACTGAAAAAAGACTTATTACCTAGGACAGACCAACATGAATATAGGAAATAGTTATGATACATCATGATTACCTGTTCATCAAATAGTTCACACACTATTTCAAAATGGTAGAAATTTAATTGTTATCCCACTTTTCCTCTCAAGTATTATTATTAGGAGTGGTGGTGATTGCTTGTTCTCCCTATCCAAAATTGATAGCATGTGCCGTTTCAATGGCAGGGTATTAACACAACGTGATTAAAATACAGATATGATAGATATTGATAACATATTCTTCTCACCTCCATATCTTTTTTGACTTCATATTCATCCAATATGGTGACCAGATTTGGATGTGTGTCAGGCACGGTGAAAAATATGTCTCCACATCTCTAGCCTCTTTCCTTCCATTTGAATGCATTTAAATAATCTAATAGGTCACACAAGCACACTGTGGGGTGGTAGAAGCTTCTGCCACTGTGCCGCCAAGGCCTGGAATGGCCTCCCTTTTCACCTCAGAAACTCCCCTGGACTTCTTCCTTTCAGAAAGGGTCTGAAGACTTGGCTCTTTTCTTGAAGATTCTTTCTTAATGTTTTTATTCAGCCTCGCTTGGGCAGATAGCGCATAGCGCCAGGACACCTCAGGTTAACAGTGCGCTTTAGAAATCTTGATAACATAACATAACATTAAGTCACCAGCTACATCCGGGGACTCCCGCGTGATTGTGTCCCTGCTGAGGATTAACAGGCTAGGCTTTATTCCTTATGTTATGTGCACATAGGCTGTATTCTAATAAGAATTATGAGGGTGTAACAGGCTATCCTATTTTACTTCATGTAACACTGAATTTCAATGGAGCAAGCATAATCACATGAGAGGGTCTCCATGAAAGAACAGTGTTCAACACTGCCCACCAATAAAGAACATACGCTATTTTAATTTCACCTTAAATTTTACAGTCACATATGGGCACCTCTTCCTAAACTACAAGCATTGTGAAAGTAGGTTTAGAGAATGAGCCCAGTCTAGTGGATGTGAACTTTTTTCTTTCTTCACTGGCACTGAATGTGTGATATTTGCATAAAGTTCCTATCTCTTCTAACTATTTCAGATACAAAACTCTTGACTAGGCACAAAAGTACAAACTTTCTTCAGTAGCGCACAAATGTTTACACCGGTGTGCTATTACCTTAACTGGCATAGGTACATAATTCTCTTAAAATTTTTGATAGAATCTTATTTTCATAGTGGTGATTTCACAATGATAGTTACTTAGGAAATACCTAATTCTTTTTTTCATATATTTATTTTTTATTGGAATTTTACAAGAGTGAAACAACAAAAACTGATATGTCAGTCGCTAAGCAAAAAACGTTCATTTTACAATGATACCCCATTGTACAGTATGGTGCCATATAAACCAATAAGGTCATTCACATCTTTAGCAATATATTGTTAGCAAGACATTTTTCCTCCAAAGGAGAAACAGAACATCTTTACCCTGCAATTAAACGCTATCTACCCCCTCCCAATCCATTAAATAAAACTGAGAAACAGAATGAACTCAGATAAGCTTGCAGTTAACAGTGGTGCCCTGTATACATCTACTTTCTTTACGGGAGCTATAGACTAGAGATGATTGTCTTCGAATAGGTCTTGCTAGCAAGGGGAAGGCTGCCATACTAGGATCTGAATAGATGTAGTGCTCTTATGCTCAGGGAACAGGCGGTGTGAGGACACCAGAGGTCCCCAGGAATATTCAACATTTTTAAAACCACCTTTAAAGATGTCTGTCATTATTTCCATGGTAAGTCCTAATTCTTTTTGACAATATCAAGAAAAATGACCCAAGAGACACCATTTGATAGCTTTGTCCTCTGGCCCTGAAGAATCTGCTCTATCTCCTAGGCAGCAAAACATGTTGACATTCTCAAACTAAGGTCTACAAGTGCCTTTTTAATATATGCGAAGTGGTATGCAAGTAAAAAGGAGGAAATATTATGGGTGACACATTTGTAGCCCTCGGCAGGCCTAGTATAGCACATCCACAACTGTTAGAGAACTTAGGGGTATATTCACAAGAACGTGTGATAAACATCACTAAAAATTGCTAACGCAACTTTACACATCGCAGCTCATCGCGTTAACACATAACCCTTTGTTAACATGGAATTCACAACACGGTGGTAGCATGCGAAAGTCCGCCGAAAACGTGGGCAATGTCAGCGATACAACCACCCCGACAGAGAAAAAAACACAAACCACAAAACAAGATAAGTCCTTGTGAATATCCCCCTTAGAGCCTTGTTTTGAGTTTGACCCAAGGGATACTCTGCTAAAAACCTTGTGTATGTCCCATCATATCCTGTGGTACTTGTAATAGGGCAGACAAATTATCTGCTACATTTTGATGGAGTATTTCAGCCACCAGACTCTAAATAAGTCATTTAGATGAAACAGGTTAAAGTGCACCCGATTAACTATACCAGAAGTGTTAAGTCAAATTGGTAGATTTGCAGCAGTTACTATGGACAGACATGACAGCACCAGTGATGAGAGGCGTTCAGAAGATGTATGATTCACAAAAACCACTTCCTCCTAAAATGATCAAAGGGCCACAACATGATGAGAATCCATGAACTCTGCTTACGATTCAGCAGTGTACCCACTGATAGCTCTTTTTTGGTATTTCCTCCAATTTTTTAAGTACCACAGCCGTATCACAGACTCTAGTGCGGCAGGCGTAATATTATGCACATTTCCAGAGTGGTAGCAGAGAATTAAAAAAAACATATTGAAGTATGGCACCTAGACACTTTAAGGTCAGTAGCCACCACTGAGCACATAGAATGAATGTTCAACTGGGGCATATAAGGTTATTTTTTCTTGAAAATAAATCCATCAATCACATTGTCCCTTGCTTCTTTTGATTTTGCCTGATATTTCAATCTCTGCCTCGTACTGTCTTCTATTCCAGCAATTTACCCATTTGGCAGCTAAAGATTTTATATCCAGGGCCAGGCGCCAAGCTAAGATGGCACACTAATGTATAGCTCCCACAAGGGAAGGCCAAAACCTCATAGGTCCTGCCAAAATGCACCTGGGGGTGTAGGAGCAGTAGTGGTCTAGGGCTCAGAAATCTTCGCTGTGCCGCTAGGAAGTGAAAATTGACCAAGAAAGTGCTGCAGGCAGCCAAGACAGAGGTCGGACATACCGTCCAATGAGGCCGTGGAGTGGCCTAAGACATGCGTTCCGGTCAGAGGCTGGAGCCCGGCGACAGCTGCAGAGCAGAAAGTATATCTGGCTTGGACCCTGGCAGAAGGTGACAAGCAAGTGGGAAGCACAACAGTGATGGCCTGTGAAAGCCTCTGAGCTACCGAAATGCGAGCTGCAGTTGGGGTTTGGAGCTCAGCCGTGAAGTGAGTGAGACCCAAGGTGGAGGCAAGGCACAAGGAGGCGTGGCCCAGGTCTTGCTGCTGCAGGCTGGGAAGCAGTGATCGCGTGTCTGAGGACCACTGTAACAGCATGGAGTGCCCCTGCTGAGACATTTTATAGCATACTTGATACTGCACACGGCCGAGACAAGGAAGTGGTGGGCTATGGTGGGTTTATGTGGAGGCCCAGGACGGACCTTGGGCCACATCCGAGCAGTGGAAGGATGATTGAGTGACTGGAGGCCTCTGGGGAAGCCCAGTGAGAGGTATACATCACAGGTTTGTAGAGCGATACACCAATGCCTGGGCACTCTATTCCAAGGATACATCCGACAGTCAGACCTGGAACGCCCTCCATGATCCGGGACAAAAGGTCTAAGTCACCTTCAGCCCACAGACTTGAAAAATATGCCTTTTGTGCTCAGGCGCAGAGAAACAAACCAGGATCCAGGACCTGTTGGCTCCGGGGACAGAATAAGGGCCTTCCTTGAAAGAGATACTGCAAGCAGGGGAGAAACAAAAATGATACTGGAACATAAAATAGACACTGTTGCCCTTGACATTAACCTCCAATGCATTGATCTGCAAAAGGTCTTGGCCAGAATAGGCACGGCAGAATCCACACTGGAAGAACACAAGGCAGGTATTAGACAATTGCAATTCGAGGCCATCCATCTCAGAGAGGCAACAACCCACCTACATGCATGGGCAAAAGACCCTGAAGGGAGATCCCAGAGAAACAAGGTTGGCCTGGTTGGATCCCAGGGAAATTGGTGTGCAAAAATGCTGACCAACATGTGGAGAATGTGCTCACCCCAATCTTGCAGCACACATTGTAGTGAAGAGTGCACACCAAGTCCCAGGAGTACTGCCCAGACCAGGGACAAGACCCAGACCAATGATTGCGAGGCTACTGAACTATAGAGACAGTGATGTGGTACTGAAAGTTGTGGGACGCGCAGCGCAAGGAGTGCTGAGGAATCTCTGAGCGAGTGAACAAAATTACTGGTTCCAGCAGGCCTGGGGGCAGAGTGACAAGCAGCAGTAGCCCCTCCCTCCCTCCCGTAGTGGATTTAAACGACCTCGCGCCTCCCGCTTCGCGGGACGCGCAGCGCCAGGAGTGCTGAGGAATCTCTGAGCGAGTGAAGAAAACTACTGGTTCCAGCAGGCCTGGGGACAGAGTGACAAGCAGCAGTAGCCCCTCCCTCCCGTAGCGGATTTAAATGACCTCGCGCCTCCCGCTTCGCGGGACGCGCAGCGCAAGGAGTGCTGAGGAATCTCTGAGCAAGTGAAGAAAACTACTGGTTCCAGCAGGCCTGGGGGCAGAGTGACAAGCAGCAGTAGCCCCTCCCTTCCTCCCGTAGCAGATTTAAACGACCTCGCGCCTCCCGCTTCGTGGGACGCGCAGCGCAAGGAGTGCTGAGGAATCTTTGAGCGAGTGAAGAAAACTACTGGTTCCAGCAGGCCTGGGGGCAGAGTGACAAGCAGCAGTAGCCCCTCCCTCCCTCCCGTAGCGGATTTAAACGACCTCGCGCCTACCGCTTCGCGGGACGTGCCGGGTGAAGCCCGGGCAAAGGGCGGGCCGTCTACGGCTGTCCAAGGTCGACAGAGGCTGGGCTGGGCCAGCCCCCTTTTACGCTGGTTGCTGAGGCCTCTACAAGACTTATCTGTGAGAGCGTCATTCGAATTACTTTTGTGTATATGTGGTCGGACTTACCTCAAGTAATTTGCTTTGTTCTTTATTTACCATACATTAACAGTTGTTTAAATTTCCCGTATTGTATTGGAGGTGATAGTGCATTACCCGTTCTGTCACATTATGCCTACTCGCCCTATTAAAACCAGGAAATCCTTGGTGGGGGGTTCTGTTAAGGGGACATTAGACCACTTCATTACTAGGGCTGCTACTGTCTTAGAGCAAGAGATAGCCATTACAGAGCGCCGTCTGTCTTTGGACCCTACGTACCACAAGCGCTCGTCCTGAGGTCACATTCAGCACGCACTTTCACCTCCGACCCCTAATATTGGCACTGATTTTGCACATGACGCTGGTTCCTCTCCGCAGCTATATGACTTAACAGACATACCGGTTACATCAAAGGCTATCATCACACATATTTCAAACACACAATCTACAATGGACATTTCTTCTGAGGACTTGATTCCAATTAAAATTGTTAAAAATAATAAGAGAAAGGTTGTCAGAAACAAATCCACCACCCCTAAGTCTTTAGTAAAGAAAACGCTGCACAAGAAAAAAGGAAGGAAAGATGCCCACCCTGAGTTTTCCAAAGTTATTTCTCAATCCCTGTTGATTTTAATACCTTTTAAAGCCCTCACAAGACTGTACACAGTTACCTATGTCGCTTCCCTCTAACTTACTGGGCGACATAGAGCACCTAGTAAAATCATTACTTCTACCCTGGGTGGAAAGGGTCAAAAATATTGCAGCACAGTTATCGTCCCTGGAAGCATCAATTGCTTTAATTATTGCACCAAATGGGGAATTGAACACTTGTTTGTTAAAAAACTCCATCCCTATCCCCGATGCTGGGCCCCCCTCATTTAACCAAAAAGTCAGCCAGGCAATTCCACCGGCCGGAACGGAGAATACACATGCTGTCACGTTTACATCAGAGGAAAGAACTATCGGCGAAAGAGATAGCAGAGGTGATCAAGTACACAATTCTGTTTAGCCCCATCGCAATAATGTCAACATGCAGCCACCCCCGAATAACAGGAAGGGAACGATTCACCATATCGACCTGCCTCCAGAAGCAGCTCCTTATGTAGTGATACTCACAGGTGTCCCGGAGCTGGCCCCGGGTAAAACAGAGAGACACCAAGAACTCAAAAACAAGGTAGTACATTGGCTGAGTCAAAATAGGCCACTTCCCCCTGATATTAATGGTGAAATACTCCATGTGAGAAGACTGAGATGGGTGGGACCCAGACCAAAGGATATTCAGGGAGACGTCATCATCATTAACTTTAGAGATCGCAGGGCATTGCCCCACATAGTGGACTGGTATACCGTGAGTAGGGGTGCAGGCATCTCGACGCATGATCTAAGTTATT
This sequence comes from Triturus cristatus, assembly GCF_964204655.1. NCBI lineage: Eukaryota > Metazoa > Chordata > Amphibia > Caudata > Salamandridae > Triturus > Triturus cristatus. The sequence continues at coordinate 502,359,954 of NC_140580.1, forward strand.
TTTATCCCCGCTCCCTTTTGTTAAACCCTCCAAAAACACATTTATTACCCACGGTTAAGACAGAGGCCCACCATTTTACTTTTCCTACTTCAAACCGATACGCCACTCTCTCCGGTCTAGATGATTTAGACTGACTCTCAAACCCTGAGAGTGAGGTTGGCAATTTTTTCATTACGAGTCCTCGGCAAAACATTTCAGACTCTGATCATCCTAACCAGAAGATTAACCCTATGAACGTTGGTAAGTCCGGGACAAAGTCAAATCATGCCACTGATTGTCACCCTTTAAATCCTGAATCTGATAGCTTAATTGGCAGTTTAACATCTAACTCTCTTTTGACCCACCATCCAACGAGTGATATTTCACTTTTATTAATTCCCTCTCTTTCTCAGGAAACTATTGAGATTCCGAAGGACACTATGAATGGTAACATCTGTAATAAAAAATCCCCACTGGGGGACAGTCTATTGTCTTGGAACGTGGCAGGTCTCCTTGACAAATTGACCAACCCCTTATGGGTCCAAATTGTATCTCATCATAGTATCATTTGCTTGCAGGAAACCTGGACCATTAATGAACTTCATCTCTTAGGGTTTAAGACTTTACACACCCCAGCTTCTCCTAGCTCATATGGCAGAAATAAGGGTGGGCTCTCGACATACATATCTGTGGAAAGTGGATTATTACAAACAAACTTTACTGGGACTGAAAATTACCAGATTTTTTCCTTAACAAGTGGACCTTCTAAAAATATTATTTTGGTTAATTTTTATAATAACATCTCAAGTTCCCGTTATGAATCGATTCTCAATGGTTTAAAGGCCGACTTAATAAAAATTGAGAACCACCTCAAAACTGATATGTTGCTTATTTGGGTGGGGGACTTTAATTGTCCCCTGTGCACACAGAGTAAGAAAGGCACCTGTGGTCTGGATACTATCAGCAGTGATTCCTCTACCCATTTTTCGCACACTAAATTAGGAGACCTTTTAAACGGCCTAACATCTCACTTCAACTTATCATGTGCGAATGAGTTGTGTTCTCCACCAAAGTGCTTCAAACCAACTTATAATGGGAGAGGTTGTCACTCTACAATTGATTACACTTTATTATCCTCCAGGTACTCAGAGATTATATTTAATTGGGGGACCCTTGATACTGCCATTAGTGATCATTACCCTATTGTGGTGACTTTAAAATTAACTTTACATGTTAATTTTGACGTAAGGAAGAATCCGTCCCATACCCCGCCACATAAGTTGGGAACCACTACTGGGCTTTATTTAAAATGGGATAAAGTAGTCCCCCCTGCTTTTCTTAACTCATTGGTCAAAAATACCTACGACCACATACAGATATGCTTGTCAACAACAGAAAGTCCCCAGGCAATCAGCCATTCTTTTTCTATAATTACGATGGAGATTAAAAGATTACTTACACGAGCCCCAAGGAAAACCCCACTATGCAGCCAAGGCTGGTTTAATAGGACTTGCTCTAAAGCTCTGAAACTTTTAAAAACTGTCCTAAAATCTAATCCAAGAAATCAGCCAGAATTACGGAAGGCCAGACAAAATTATCGTGCAGTTCGACTGGCCAGAAAAAAACAGCTGAAATCAGAGGCCTGGTTAGCTTTACAGGAAGCTTCCAGTAATAGGGATAATACTGCCTTTTGGAAGGCAGTAAATGCACCTTTCTTGCAGTGCACCCAGCCAACAAAAATTAATTTAGCTATAACCGCTGAAGCCTGAGTTAGTCACTTTGGCACTTTATATAATATACCAGACCCTAAAGAACAGGTGGGCGCCTTGGAAAGCCACCCTAACCCTCAGACAGAGCCAGACATTTCCAGCCCTTTTCCTCTGGATGTCTTTTTCGACTGTGGTGAGGTACTTGTGGCACTGAAAGAAAGCCCTTCTGGAAAGGCTCCTGGTCCGGATTGTGTACCAATTGATGTTTTTAAATCACAGCCGTATTTGTGGGCCCCCTTGCTCACCAATGTTCTAAATTCTCTGAATGCCACAGGCTTTATTGCCACATGGCCTGAGGCGGTTGTAGTGCCGATTTTTGAAAAAGGCGATAGGAACAACCCTTCCAACTATTGCCCAATCTCACTGCTCGACTCTTTAATGAAAGTCGCAGGGCGAATCATTTTAAATAGAATTCACGATTGGATAGGTGAGCAAGACATAATTTCCAATTTCCAATATGACTTTAGACAGGGTAGGGGCACCATTGAGCAAGGTTTGAATCTGACCCTCATAATCGCCAAATATACTCAGGCAAAAAAGGGAAACCTTTTTGTGACTTTCGTAGATCTCAGCTCCGCATTTGACTGCGTTGATCATGAGCTCCTCTGGGAATCTCTTGTCGAGATTGGACTAGAGACCCCTATTCTTGCATTTATCAAAGAGCTCTATATGGGAGCATCAGCCCGTGTCAGATATGGTAGACGTGGAGAATGTTCTGATAGGTTTTATATTAGGAGAGGTGTAAGACAGGGATGCATATTAGCCCCTTTACTTTTTACCCTCTATATAAATTCTGTCGGTCACCATCTTAACAGAACTTACTATGACTACCCTACTATAAATGGGAAACCCATACCCATACTCCTTTACGCGGACGACGCAGCAATAATGTCACAGACTCGTATGGGGCTTCAAAGGGCAGTAGGTGAATTTACCGATTTCATGTCACAGAGAGGTTTAAAAGTTAATGTCTCCAAAACCTTCACCATGTCCTGCGGCCTAGGAATTGGAAAGAAACAATGCTCCATCTTTTTAAATGGTAGTAAACTGGAAAGCACTGACAGGTTCCCATACTTGGGTATTACTTTTGATAAGAGGGGCACCTGGCGGGCTGCCGCTCAAGCTAGGGGTACTGCGTTTTCTAAAGCTATAGGCGCACTGATTAATTTCTCAAAAAAGCTGGGGGGACGTCCGATCAACCCCTTATTACAGATTTATAGGTCCAAGTGTGTTTCGACCGGCACCTACGGATCTGGGATCTGGGGAATTGAGCACGCTGACCATATCCAACGTTCTGGGAACCTATTTCTGCGCTATCTCCTGGCTGTCCCACGTAGTACATCAACATATGTGATGCACAATGAACTTGGCCTCACGCATATTACGAACATTATAAATTCTTCCCCCATTATTTTATGGCACAAAGTCTGGACCAACCAAGAGACATATTTTAACAGGGAAATCATCACAGATTGCCTCAGCTTGAATGAGGTTGATAATATTAAGTGGCTGAAATACGTAAGAAACCTGTCATCCAGAATTTTTCTCTGACCCCTCAACTCTGAATAAAATACCGAGAGTCACATTAAAACGATTAGTTTTAAGCCACTTGACTAATCGACGTTGGTCACTTGAAAAATTTAAGAGCACGGTAGTTGATCACCAACATTCTACTACAATTAAAGGGATTCAGCAATATTTATTTTTAATACCATCCTCTTTCATTCGCATGCTCGTGACTCGTTTCCGTACTGACACCTTTTTCAGACAACTAACATTTCCCAATCAAAATTGTTGGTCCAGAAATTTGGAGAAATGCCCCTGTGATGGCCTGTCATTACAATCTAATATTCACTGCATCTTGTTCTGTAGGTTTTATCAACTGCTGAGGGTTACATTTTTGAAACCACTGCTTAAATCATGGGGACTACGATCCTGTAGAGCGGCCTATTATAAATTGAAAACACTGGACAATCCCTTAGCCATTGCTGTGGTTTCTTCTTACTTAAAAGTGATTGTGAGAACAAGGGCCTCAATGCAGCCCTAGATGATACAAGATCTTACGCTTGCTGTGTATCTCTTACTCAAATGATTTCATGATGGCTGCTATATTATTGTAATTATGCCTTGTGTACTCTTTTTAACGCTTTTATGACTTTTTGTGATATTTTATCATTAACTTTACCGTCTTTTTTAAATATAAACATATGTACTTTTTATGATATTGTTTTGACATATCGAATAAAGTTTATAATTGAATTGAATAATTGAATACTGAAAGTTGTGAGACAACATGGGCCTATCAGGGTTGAAAACTAGCTTATCCTGATCTTCCCAGACTACACACAGGAAGTTCAAGCCCAGCGAAGATCGTCTGACAAAGCAGAAGCAGAATTATGGAGGAGGAATCTGCACTATATGATGTTAATACCTGCAAAACTTAAAGTCCTGTTGGAAGGCAAGTTGTAGTTTTTCACCTCACTGAGTGAGGTCTGGGAAAGACCGGAGGGTTGGAGGCCAATGACAAGAGGGCGTGATAGGGGTTTTGGCGCCATGGAATGTCTGCCATGCTTAAATGACCCAAACTTGGAACAGATGCGGACGTCACCACTATTTGGAGAGTTGACCAGAGCCTTGGCAGCAGAGCCATGCGTCTCCTTACCCAGACTAGACAGATGAGGAGGTGGCTGGAGGAGGAGGGCCATTATATGGTGCCAGGTATATCCCACACAACACACACCCACAAGAGGGACTACTGTTTGCATTAAGCTTGGCTAGAAGTTATATAGTAGTTCAAACGTTAATTCAGCGATGGCGAAAAACACCTCAGGCATTGGGAGGTAAGTAGTTCTGAACCCACTGTGTGAGGCAGGAGGGAGTTCGCGCTGGGGAGGGATGGAGATCAAAAATGCATGGATGAGGGGCCAACCTCAACTGAGGACACACACTTGAGACACTGACAATGGCATAGTCATGTGTGAGACACACACGCAGGGTTTGGGCCTCTGAGTCTTTGAACCCTCTACTGGAATGTTAACAGGTTGGGAAACATGGTGAAGAGGGGGATAGTTCAGGAATTTGTGCATAGACACAACCCAGATATACTCCTTTTACAGGGAACCCATTTGAAGGGTAATAATTGTGCATTTCAAGGCCAAGGCAGATAAAACAGCTGTGTACTCGGGGTATATAACTGACTATAGAGGGGACAGAATATTGATGACAAAATCTTTCCCCTTGATACTCACACAGCTGTGGACGGATACAGAGGGGAGCTATGCAGCCAACCTGGGGGTCTGGAATGGGGAACAGGTCCTGATTGTCTCCTGGCATGTCCCACTGAGACTACAAACATTAGCCCTACATCATATGGGAAAGTTTCTGACGCAGGTCCCAGAAGCAATACTGGTAATCTAACAATGCGCTCGAATTGGACATACAAGCTCTGACAGGTGCTGCAGGAAGGGTAGAATACAGACTAAGCGATTTTGTGGGGTGTGGATCACTCAGATACAAAACATTTTTCAGACGAGTCCTCCTCTATGTAGGCGGGTTCATGATTAGACTACTTCCTAGCACCACTGACGCAGGGGGAGGGGTATAGACATACAACTTTCCTATCAAGGGGGATCTCGGATCACTCACCTCTGTCTACTAGATCTACCACATCCACACAAATTGCAAGGCCACCTAAGCGCCCTTGGACATGGGAAAAAATATTTTAAAGCAGGCCACACTGGACTATTTCAAACAAAATGCAGGATTGGTATATTCTGACACAACCCTGTGATAGGTGTTAAGAGGCCACCTAATATATAAGATATCAGGGAAGTGTGAGGAGGAACGCAACAACCTGGATGAGCTAGAGACATATCTAATGCAATGGGAGGGGGATTATCAGAACACCCTTAAAATGGAACTGGCACACTGAATAGTGCTGATAGAGGAAGAATATAAGCAATTGACGGAGGAGAAGGCACAGAACTTACTCAGGGCGTCAAAGCACTGACTCTATGAGGTGGAGAACAAGGCTGGGAAACTTCTTGCCTGGCTGGGCCACACAAAGCAGGTTTAAAGATGGTGCAGAAGATCAGGGATGAAACTAGGGGGATGGTTGATTCTGCCCCTGATATAGCAACCGCCTTCGCAAACTTTCTGGAAGCGTTTTACCGCCCCTCCCAGCAGGAAGCAGGATCATATCTGCAGTGCTTCATAAGGGATATTCCTACTTAGATGCTAGAAAAGAAAGAAAGATCGCAAAATAGCATGGCTGAGATCTGGGTGGCCATAGGGCAGCTGCAGAATGGTAGGGCCCCGAGACTAAACAGCTTCCCCGCATAGCTCTTAAGGATTGTCTGGCGGTGTGATTAGTGAGGCCTTGCTGAGGATGTATAAGGATGCCCTTTTGAGGGGAAGCCTGCCCTGGGATATCTGAATGGCAGCCATCAGAGATCTCAGCTTTGTATAGGCCCATTTTACTGCTGACTTGCCATCAATAGACCCATTTCACTGCTGAATTTGGAGGCGAAGACACTGTCAAACATTTGGCAAACCATTTTTATGACATGGCAGAGAAACTGATTAGTGCAGACCAATCAGGGTTTTGTTTTTTTATTATTTTATTTTTCATTTTGTCAATACAGAACAAACAGAAATCTGAAATCAAATTACATAAAATTAGAAATGATAAACCGTAAAGAAGAATGTAAACATGAAATTTCCTTCATGAAATTGTCCAAATATCAGGAATCCAAAGGCAGACACGTATGCTAATGTCAAATTACGTTCAGCAGAGAGACAAGCAACAATCACAGTAATTTAGAGGTAGCACTACCCAGCAACTAATATATGGGGCAGTAGAGCGTAACCCGAAACAGGTAAGGTCTGTCATGACTACTGGGACCTATGTGGTGTCAGGTGATGTGGAAAGTTCCTGAGTCCGAGCTTCAGTGTAGTTATTATAAAAGCTCCAGAAGCTCTTCGGGCGGCTCTTGGGTGGGAGTGGTTCGCTATACGCTTCCGTTTGTGTGTTGCAATATACCATATCCCTAGACCATTGGGATAAAGAGGGGGAGGGGCCTCGTGACCATAGCATTGCTATTACACGCTTAGCAATCAGGAGACCCATATCTACTAAGCGTCTGATGGGTTTCTTCAATTTTTTTGAGTAGCCGAGCAGGGCCAGCAGTGGGTCAGGGCTAATCATTTCTTGTGCAATATCACTTAATTCAGCAAACACTTGTAGCCAAAATCTTGCGATAGTGGGACAAAGCCATGCTAGGTATATGAAGTCTGCCTCACTCACCCCACATCTCTCGCAGTCGGCTGTGTCACGCAACCCAAATCTGTGCAACCGGTCAGGCATATGATAAATTTGGTTAAGGAATTTAAACTATATAAGGCGTTGTCGACCGTTAAGTAATATACAATTAGTAGCCTCACAGCAATATTTCCACATGCTATCATCTATATTGAGCTCCAGGTCAGCCTATCACTCAAGTCTGGCTTTAACATAGTGTTTACGATGTAGCTCTTGCGTCCTCGAGTACAGGTGCGAGACTAGTCTCCTCGGGGAATCTGCGCAAAGTATGGCGGAGAAGGAAAGTACCTCTGGGGGTTCCAGTAACTCGTCCCCAAGTAAATCCCGCAGTGTGCTTCTAGCTCTAAAATAGTGGAATGTTATTTGGGGGGACGGTGGTGGTTAGGTCAGCAAAAGGTCATTCCAATCTTTACCTTCCCCGTCACTAAAGAAAGAGCCTATAGTGTCAATTCCCAGGGAGTGTAGGGTTGCAATAATTTGTGGTGTTGTGAGGAGCGGGAGCCACGCACTCCATGCAGTGGGGGTAAGGTGGGACTATAATATAGAGCGTGCTTGCCGATTGAGGTGTTTGTGCCAGGCAGGGGTGGTGGCATTACTCGAATCAAGGGTCCCAGTGACGCAATGTGGCGTATGGAACAATGCAGTTGCTAAATGAGCAGGGGCCAGTGCAAGGTGCTTTATGTGTACATGAGGAGGGGGGTCTGTTGATGTATACAGTAGTATGTGTGAGAGGCTTGGGCGGCCCGGTAGTGGAGATCGGGGGCTGGGGCCCCTAGCCCCCCCATGGAGTATGGGAGTATGAGGAGTTCCCAACACGCACATGGTTGTTTGTCGGCCCAGGCCAATTTAATTTGCAGCATTCTAAGATGCTTGAAGAAATGTGCTGGTAGAACCATTGGGATGTTGGTAAACAGAAAGAGAAATCTGGGGAGGACTACTATTTTCATGATGGAGATTCTGCCTAAGAGGGAAAGGGGGAGACTAATCCATCTTGCGATGTCTTCTTCTGATTTAGTAATGGCTTGGACATAATTTTACTTGAACACAAGGTCAGAATCTGTGTGTATTTGGATTCCCAGGTAGCGTACCGGGTCAGTAGACCACATCAAGGTAAAAACCAAATCTTCAGGAAGCGTCACTGAGGTGAGGGGGAATATAACAGATTTTGCCAAGTTGATTTTCAATTCTGAATACTCTCCAAATGTCACTACCTCGCGCAGCACTGGTGACACATTTTGGACCGGGTCGCGAACATATAGAAGAGTATCATCTGCATATGATGAAATTATGAGATTATACCCAGGAAATCGGATTCCTCTATGGCTGTGATATTCTTGCAACACGCAGGCCAGTGGCTCCGCGACCCAGACCAATCAGGGTTTATGCTGCACAGGGCAATGAAATATAATCTTGGATGACTATACGGAGTTCTGGCATGCAGTAAATCGCTCCAGGAGCCAACAATGATGTTTTCCCAGATGCCGAAATGGCATCTGATTCACTCCAATAGCCCTATCTACTGGCCGTGCTTTATAAGATGGGCTTCGGCCCAGTTTTTACTGAATGGATCCGGCTGTTACACATGACGCCCCTGTCTAGAGTATTTTTATAATGGGCCTCTGGCTAGAGTACTTGTAAATGGGTCACTGTCTTGAGAATTTGAATGGGCAGGAATGCTCGGCCGGTATGCCTGCTTTCCCCTTTGCTATTTATTTCCCCTGGCCATCAAACCTTTATCAGAATGGGTGAGGAAAGATGCCCTATTGCAGGGACTGAGGTGGGATCAAGGATGGAGGTATACATTCTCACTCTATACTGATAATACTCCTCTATTTGGCAGACCCTTACACTCAATACCATGAGTGCTGGAGATACTTAATAAATGTGTGTATTACTCTGGCATCGGAATTAATTGGCACAAGTCAGTGGCTTACTCACCCACGGGGTCGGATCTACCCATGGCCTGGGATTGCCCATTGAGTTGGTCCATGTCAGGTTTCCAGTACTTGGGAATATTTAGCACTATGGCTCAACAGACTTTAGAGGTAGAAACTTGGGAGACACTTTACTCCATCTAAGACAGATGTGGCCCGATGGAGAAAGTTGTCATTGTCCATGTTGAGGAGGGCTACCTCTATAAAATGATATACTTGCCAAAATTCCTCTGTGTTTCAAAACACTTCAGATAACATCCCGAGCCCTTTTTCCGGGTGGTGATAGAGACAACCAGGATACTACTGTGGGATGGAGGCACACCTACAATTTGCCCTTTCCAGTCTAATGAGGGTTCACTTTGAAGGGGGGCTTGCGCTATCAAACCTCAAAATGTACTACTGGCTGGCATTGTTGACGGAGCCTTGCCGAACAGGGAGACCGTGCTTTAATGGAGGACAGGCAAATTCTGGCACAGAGAGGATATCCTAGGGCACTTTATGAATGGGGCACCATACAGGGTCAGCAGAACCCCACAGCCGTAGTGGTCCAGATATGGAAAGATGCAACAAGGGCAATCAGTTGGAAAGTGAAGATTACCCTGGAGATGCCCCTACAGGACTCTGATATGCTGGCGGATTTGCAATATCTATCAGATTTCCGTCAATGGGACTTGATAGGCAGATCTAAGGTGGGAAACTTGTAGGGCCTGAGGGGTATACTATCATTTGAAGAGCTCAGTGAGTAGTTCAGCCTGTGGACTCCCGGAGATTTGGGTATCTCCAGGTGAAACATGCTTTGACCAAATGCACGTGGAACCTGGGAGAACTACCCAATGACACCACATTAGAATATAGGGTACTAACATTGCCCAGCATTGACACACAATATCTCAGATCTATGCAACATTTACCTGGAACAGTATCCAGTCCATAGACGAGTTAAAGGATATGTGGGAGCACAACTAAGGGATCATTGAGGACACGGATTTGGAGAAAGCATCTAGATACCCAAGGAAGGTTGTAATTCAAGCGAGATTGAGTCTCCTTCAGCTTAAGATACCGCACATGACATGTTACATGTGAACTAGATTGCACAAGATGGGCAGGATCCTTACAGATAGATGCCTCTGTAGTTGCAATCACCCAGACACACTGGTCCGTACCCTGTGAGAATGCCCCAAATTGCAGGCCTGCTAGCAAGACGTATGGGGACATACTGAACAGGTTACGGGACAACGGATCAAGCTTACTATGCAAGTGGTGTGCCTGGGTATATAGGGGAAGCAGACAATAGCCCATTATCCCCTTATTTTCTGAAATGTAGCTTTGATGGTGGCCAGGAGGGATATCATACAGTATGGGGCAGTGGCACACTACCACACACTGCTTAATGGGACCATAATATATATTGGTGCATGCATGCGGAGTGAACAATATTCCAAGCATGGGGATGTCTGAGGAAAGTCAACAACATCTGAGGTGTGTGGAAAGGGGAATGAGACTTGGAGGACTGAAAAGGGTCAGGTGGAATGTGCTCCCTATAGACTGTGTAAAAAAAGGATGCCAGACCATGAATGAATTGTGGTCCGCTCTAGTATGTTATATTACAGGATCTTGGGTGGGGAGGGTGACGGGCTCCGGATGTGGATGCGTCTCCAAGATGCCAGAGTCCATATATTATGTCCATGTACTGTATGGTGTGACTGTTCACTAAAACTAAAAGATTGTTTAAAACAAAAAAAACAAAAAATGTATGTCCAGAGGCCAGTCCGGTGGAACTTTGCCAGATCGCATCGAGGCATTTGGGACCCTCTAAGTCAGGAAAAGATGCAATGCCTGATCATTAAAAACATGTGGTTAATTTTTATGACTGAAAGACCTACTTTTCGTGCTATAAATGTCGCATCTACCTATTGCAATGTATTTTCTCACTGGTATGATATCATTGTTCTAAGTTTGTTTGGAGGCAATCGGAAGTTCTAAATCTAGGTTGTCCCTTATAGGCTTCCCACAATGACAAAAAAAAAAATGCACAGTAATGCTTTATATAAGCAAAAATACAGATGTGCAGTGGGGTTTAATGTGTTTGCCTTTCTATAATGTAATAAGGAAATATTGTAGGAATAATATACCAGAACCAAGCTGCTATTACCTGGGACCATGCTAGAATGAAAAGTCAACGCTGCTGTAAAAACTGATCTTCTTTAGTGTAATGTTTTATGTGTGGGTGAATGCACCACAGACACTAGTCTTGCGCATGGCTCATGAAAAGATCAAATATGTCTGGGTTTTGTTCTTTTTGATATCTAAGTGATTACGCTTCCTTATTATTGAGAAAGCAACAGGGGGACTTCAGACAGTGTCATGGCGTAGTGCAGGTAATTGTGAACGCTTTTAGTCTCCTATCTAGTCACAGCTACAAAAATATCAGAAAATTACAATGCATAACATATGTGAAAAAAGAAAATCAGCATTATTTTGAATAACGTTTTTATTGAATTCTGAGAAATGTCAACAGTAAAATCATGAGAGACTGTTGCTCTTATATTACAATAATTTTCCTAAGTTTTTAATGGCACTTAAAATGCAGGACCGTAATCAAGTTAATTATTGGAGGATACAAATATATTCTTTTTTATCATATGTTGGGCCGTGTTTTAGAGAAGATTAATTTAAGTTAGTAGTTGACAGAGAACAAGGTTTTAGTGATATTGTTCATCGTATTTCCAAGACCATGATACTGGTTCTGGCAGTACTAATTATTTTTCTTTCGCGCTCAATAGAAGTTTCTAAACATAGACACATTTGAATGTCTGTTCAGTGACTGGGTGCCATTGGCTACTAAAAAGATTCCCACATTTCGACACTTTAAATCATATTAACCGGAGCAAAGACTTATTATATGAGGGGATGTTTCACGAACTTGGGGGCATATCAACCAGAGATGGTGATAAATATCGCAAAGCGCGCTTAGCGCTTGCATATTTTTTGCGGCTATCTCTGGAATTTTTCGCCTGGATAGCGCGTTATCAACAACACACATCACCGAGCCGATAAAAATTCCAGAGATAGTGTGGATATCGCCGTTTTCCATGGTGGAAAACGGTGATATCCTAGATGATAGGACCTGTGGTCTTAGCCACAGAATCCACCCCCATGTTAAGTATGCCTTAGTCAGGAATTTAACAGATGTTAAATTCCTGCGTTAAGGCATACTTAACACGATTTAAAAAATAGCGACCCTTCCTTGTCAATATCGCGAAGCTGTCTTCGCGATATTTTCCCTGGTTGGTTTCACAGCCACGCCTACTTTGCATCTCATTAGCGATGCAAAGTTAGGTGTGCTGGAAACGGACGCTAAGTCAGTAAACCACGCGATAGCGTGTCTTTGCTGATAAGGCGATAAAATTATCGCCGCTTTTCGGCCGAAAACGGCCGCAAAAGCAGCGATAATTTTATAGCGCCGCCTTGTAAATATGCCCCTTAGAGACTGCAAGCTATAGGATTTTCTGCCATGGGTCAATTGTATTATGGTAGTAGGTATGTCGAACCGAATCCCATACATCCATCGCAAATGTTGAGGATGAGTGAAGAGTACAAACAGTGCTGCGTCTTACCAAGGACGTGAACCTCTATAAAGGTTTTCAGATCAGGTAGATCATCAGTGAAGCTTAAACTTCCAATCGCAACTCGCATAAGTTTGTTCGTTAGGGAAGCCGAAGCCTTCCCATTACTCCAGAAAAGCGCACTGAAGATGTCGTTCATGAAAAATACTACGCGGAGTCTCTGTGATCATTACGCAGATTCCCATGGGACCATAATAAACCTCCAGCGTTTCTTTCTTGCCTGTGGATTTTCATTGAAAGAGCAGAAGCGCCCTTATTTGTTTGCACCCATGCCTGAGGTGTATCCTCGCATATATTTATAAATATAACATAATTGATTAATTTCAATAGCTTTGCGTTTGCACCTCAAAGCCCTCAGACAACCTGGGCAGTTTAAATTCGTCATTAAATGTAGCCCCATGTTGCTGTCATTTTTCATAAATTTAGTTCGACTACCTTCAAAGCACCAGCGGATTTTAGCAATCAGCGCTTTCAAACGTTACTATTTTTTGTGGCACAGATAATTTGAAGGTGATTCCCAAATTGCATTCTCCTAATTCCATATGAAATCTTTGCAGCCGAACAGGGACGAGGTACCTAAAGGCCAATTCATCAGCATATGCTGGCAGGAGCCATCTCATTAATTCCGGCCTTGGAAGAAAACTCTTAGGTCCATGTTACATGAGGCGTTTGCGGATGGCCTGAGGTTACAACCTGAGGGCACTGCCATATTATACAAGAGGCTGCAGGGGTGTACATGGCACCTTCTGTAAAACTGCATCTTTTGTGCATGTGCGATCCCTAGGCAATTCCTCATTTGCATGGGGGTGTTTCTTAGCCCTTGCAAACTGCACCAATGTCATATTACTGCTGCGAGCACATGCGCAAAAAGGGGGTTTGAAAGCACATGAAGTGCAAGCCAGCAGGGAGGTGACACACAGTCAGGGCGCCCCTGCAAAGAGCCTGTTAGAATAGTGCACAGTATGCTGTGCATAACCAAAGAATCCCTCTACAGGCAGGTGCAGCCACAAATCGTGTTAATCTGTGGGAAGTTCATACTTCATCATTAAAATTAGAACAGTTGTCTGGCAGTGAAAGAAGCGCCTACAGTTTGTAACCACTGCTCTTTTCAAGCTGTTTTGTCACCAGTGAAGTTGAGAGCTCATGTTTTGAAATACAGCACATAGTCCCATTCTGTTCTGGAAGTCTCCAAGTATGGCATGCACAGAGCTGGCCATAACCAAGATTTTAACAATAAAATGAAATACAGCGCCTAGTCTGTTGCAGAACATAGTGAGGGTTAGCAAAACATTGACTGTGTAATGTCAGGGCTAGCACACAGCCATGCTTTAAAAAATTGTAACTGATATTCTTTCTTTAATGTGTGGACCTGTGATGCTTCTTCAGGTGTAAAATGAAAATCCTGATGTATAGAAATTAGGCCTGGGCGGAACTTGCAGAGTTCTGCTATGTGGAATTCCGTGGAGCGGGCTACAAACTCAGCGAGATTTCGCAGAATTCCACTGATGGGCAGAGCTGCTCAACGTGCCCATTTGTGCAACATTTTTGACATTCAGTATCGTGATGCACGTTATCGCACTGGACACTGTATGCGAACAACACCACAAGGGTCACATTGGCGCGGCCATTTTGTTTTTTTTAGTCTGTGAATGTTGTTTAACCCACCCGTAATCTTTTCAATCTTCCTCCGATCCGACTCATCCACCCCTCATTTTCTTTTAGTTTATACGTGTGTTACTGTGTATTTTTGTCATTTTTTTGTGTTTTTTGTGACTTTTTGTGCTTTATTTGGTTTTCCATTTAAGTCTTTAGCTTTTCCTTTCTTCCTTTTCCTATTTCTTCTCTTGTTTTATTTTTTTTTACCACCCAGCTCTTTGGCGGAGCAAGGTGAGGGCAAGAGAGGGAGCAACGGTGCCAATGCAGCTGCTAGCCACACACCTTACGGTTGTCGGTTCCGCCAAGGGTTGCAGCCCACACCATTTTCTCGGCGGTGGAGGGGGCTGTACTTCTTTTTTACATTCGGTACTACCTCTCCTCCATGCTGGCAGCAGTCCTCTCAGCGAGACAGCCTACGGGAGCGTCAGCTGCTCTGGAGGAAAGTGTCCTGGTGTGTGCACCGGAGTTCTTAGATCCAGCGCACCCAAAAGCAATTGACACACCGCTTGGACAAATATCCTGGACAGGGAGCAGGACCTGCTTGACCTGCTGGGCATTGAGGTTGCGGGGCGCAGTGAGTAATTATTGTTTTTTGTGTTCTTTCTATGCTATTATATTCTTTTCCAAATAGCATGCTGCTTACACTCAGAGGTAAGTTACGTTTATGTTACAAATATTATGTGATCCAACCAGGTGCTTGGCACTGCCCAATTGTACTCATTGGCCCTCGCTTGGGCTGATTATTTAAGAAGTCATGCAGACTCCTCTGTCCTATCACTAAGGTAGTGGCAGTAGTAGTAATATTGGTGAGTTAGCATTCTCTATGCCTTTCTTTATGTAGCTCGTACAGTTGCAAGCAATCTCCCAGTGATGTGTTTTTCTGTGCATCTATGCACCGAACAAAGGGAGACCAAGTTTGCCCGTAAAAGGGGGTGGAATGTGAGAATGAGATGAGAAGCAAAGGTCATCCGTGCAATGCATTGGTTGTTCAAAAATGCAGTTTGGGAATTTAGGAAAAGGGCTTAGGTTTAGGAAACTGGGAATAGATCAACTCGATCCTAGTTCTATGGGTGATCTGATTTAGAAAAGCACAATGTTACTACGTTTGCTTTTGTCTATCGAAATAATATTGGGGAGATTATTACCTGTACCAGTAATCTTTTTTATTTTGTCTTCTTTATTTCTTACATCAGCATCCAGAGGCAAGAAGAGGGCTAGTAGCACGGAGGTGAGTCTGGGAGTCAGTGGTGATAACACCAGTGCTGCAGTGGGTGGAAGTTCCACCACCACCACTACCACCAGCGCTGCGGCCGACACCAACGGATCTGCTGGCTCCAGTAAGTCCACCTGTTAATATTGTTATTATTTCCCTAACTTTTACCGCTCCACATTTAGAATAATTTTTCATTTCTATTATTTTACTGTGCATGTCACTTGATTTATTCAAACTCCTCTTCCTTCTATCTAATGTTTGTTGAATCCTTTTTATCCCTGCATTATCTTAGTTATTTTCTATATTTCAAGTTTCTGTAGTTGACTTCCTCCTGTCTGTATTAGTCTGTCTGTAGCTTCCTTTCTTCTGCTTTGTTAGCAAGCTTTCCCTCCCCCCTTATATACCTTGTAAGACTAAGAGAACCGATTTTAGGACAGGTACTCTACTGTAAAGACTGAATGCTCAAGTAAGCTATTCTGTGTATATTTGTAGGCTTTTTTTCTTGTGCATGCTCAAAAAGTAAAACTAGAGAGTGGCCTTGGTCATGGTTGATCCCCCCCAATGTTGTGTATTTATTATCATTCATTTACACAGTAGTATATGAGCAGTTTCAATGACAGTGCTGCATGGCTGGAAACTAGTAAGAGAACAGTCAAGTTGCATTAGCCAACCAATGGCCTCATTTACAATAGTTTGACACACAGCAATGCAGGAAGTCTTTCTGTTGCACTGCTGTGCATCAAAATAAATGGGGCAAGAATGCTGCGTATCTATATGATACGGCGCATTCCTGTCCTCTCTTGCGCCGGTGCACAAACAGCAGCCATGTGCCAGCACAGACACCCTTGCCTCATTTTTCAAGGGTTCCTATCCTGAAGGGGTGATTTTTTATGTGCAAGAAGGTACACCTTCCTGCACAAAAACAATTAAAGGCATTTTCCTCTTTCAATGAGCGCTGCAGAATACAGCACACATAGAAAGAGATAAAAATGAGGAGAAATAAAAGTATTTCTCCTTGTTGCGCCTCCTTATACCTTCCCAAGTTTGCAACATTTTATAAATCTGGGAATGCATCAAGTAACAGAGATGTTGCGTGGGAACACCCACAGCAACACCTATGGAAAGCCCCTTTCATGCAGAGTTATGTGTGAAAGGAAAATATATTTACAAGGCCATGAAAAGTCACACAGGGTGACTTTACATGGCCTTGTAAATGGGGAAGCCTATTGCGCTGCCAGTGCATCAATAAAAGTGATGCACTTGTGGTGCAATGGGCTTGTAAATAAGCCCCCAAGACTATACGTCCTTCACTGACCAATTATTCCACCCCTTCTTTGCGCTTGAATGGCTCAGAGTCCTCACAGCTCTGACTCTCCATTACAAAATGCTTTTGGTTGGCTTGTCTAACTGGCTTTTCAAACATTGCCAACCAGCAAAATGCCCAATATTATATTTTTGATAGAAGATACCGCAACCAAACTGTAGGTATGTATTGTGGTTGTATTTTGTTAAAAAAATAATAAGGTGTATCTGCCATCTAAAGTATGTAATCTTTTTTCTAGCCGCATTGACCACCATTGCCAGGGCCAGCACCATTGGAGCAGACGCAGGAGCGGTTGCAGGGAGAGTCCTAGGAATGGCAGGGACTGGAGGTGATAAGTCACTTTGCTTGTTTATTGGCAGTTACTAGTATACTCATTGCAAGGGCATCGTAAGCCCCCGGCTTTAGCAGCTTACAGCAGGGGTTGAGCTCTTAATCAGGGGCGTAACACAGGCCCCTGCATCCCCCGCGGGGCGGGGGGCCCACTGCTGCAGGTGGCCCCCTCAGCACAGTGCTCAAGTCTGAGCGCTCAGGATAAAATCCGGAGCGGGGGCCCCTCCGTGTACATTGCAGGGGGGGGCCCTTAATCTTTCGTTATACCACTGTTCTTAATGGCCTCCTCAATCTGCAACTCAGCAGGAAAAAAGGTCATAATGAACGCTAAAAATAATGGGTTGATGAAAAAGCGAAAAAAGCATGAAAGTCGAAATTAGAAAGGATGGGTGAAATGTTATATGAGTAAAAGGATGCGTGGTTGAAAGGATGCATGGGTGAGTGAGAGGATGCATGGGTGGGTGAAGGATGGATGAAAGTGTATATGGATTAAAGGATGCCTGCCTGGGTGGGTGAAAGGGTTGATGGATGAAAGAAATGCTCGGGTGGGTTAAAGCAGGAAGAGTGAATGGGTGAAAGGCTGCATGGGTTGGCTAATGGATGGATTGGGGATAGGATGGTTGTGTGCCATGGATATGTGAATGAATAGATGGATAGATATATATATGGATGGATGGTTTTCAATGGTGAAAGACTGGATGAGAGAATGTAAAGTTTAAATGGTGGGTATCCAAGGATGCACAATACTAGAACAATGAAATGATAAATGGATAATTGCTTGGATGAAGAAACAAGGGAGCTCTTCTGAAGGGGGCGTGCTCACCTACTTTGCATGCTTGGAATTGTTTTATCAAAGCTTTGGTTCAAAATGAAGGGGGTATTTCTGTCTACTCCCTTGGCTCACTGTATTTGTTAAACGAGGCAGATATGTATCCCACCCATCATCATTCATCACCTCTCTGCCCATGGCATTTTTCCAGTGACACCCATGACCTAACTGCTGCATGGTTCGAATTGGTACTTCAGCATTGGCTGTGAAATGTGTGTCTGCTTCAGTTAACCCCTTGTGTGCTGAGGATGAAATGGTTCCATCCTCTGCCATAGTGGGCATGTGCTGAGGACAGAACTGTTCCATCCTCACACAAACCCACAGGAAAAGCGCTGGTGTTCCCCCAGTGTGCAGCCCATTTTCACACACCCCCTCCAGGCATGACAGTAGAAAACCTTTCGCTGCCATGCCCAACTTCCCTCATTGGTGATCTGATGACATGAGCGTGTTCACTGGGCGCCGAAATCATTAGATGCAGCCAGGGATGCGCTGGAAGCCATTTGCTTCCAACTTGTTCAAGGAGTGGACGTGTTTTCAGGTATGTCCTTCCCCTGTTTTTTTTTTTTTTTGATTGCAGAAGCAGGGGGAAAGGAAAGAGTTTTTCCTTTCCCCCGTGCCCTATTTGAAGTTGATTCCTGCTCCATTATCGCAGGTGGGTCTGCGATTTTGGAGCAGGAACCCTAAACCCAAAAAGCCAACTCAAAATCTTGTTCCTCAACCGTTCGCTAGGTGGTGGATAGGATTAATCGGAGCAGCTAGCTGACACCGCGCACTGCTCCAACGCCAAGGCTCCGAAGGACTCCAAAGACTAAGTCTGTCCTGCACTGTTATTGTGTCACTCTTCTGTTTTGTGTTGTTGTGAATCTATGCAATGTTTCCTGCTGTAAAGCACTCCAGCACCCTAGGGTCAGGCCAGCGCTATATAAAACTTCTTAAATAAATGAAATAAATAAATAAACCCTGGGCCACAAGGGATTTTTCCTGCTGTTGTTGCTGAATTGATCCCTTAAGTAAGGATTGCTCCCCTGGGGGCTAAATTTATCTGTGTTTGAGGCATGGGTCGCTCTCGCTTGAGGAAATTCTTTTGGTAAATCCTCCCCCCCAAAGGGCAACTCAACTGTTTTTATGCCAATCTGGGGGGGCGAAGCCCACTAGACACCAGGGAAGTTTATTTTTTATATGTTGGGGAGTGGCCCCTGAGGCAAGGGTCACTCTCCTTCATTGGGTAATATTATTGCTGTTTTCTGCCCGTCGGGGGCAGATTAGCCATACTAAAGGTCCGTCTACCCCCACAGGGGGTAGAAAGCGACTACATAGCAAGGAGTTTTAGATTTATATGATGGGGAGCAGCACCCGTGGGCATAGGTCGCATCCCTTTATTGGGGCACTTTTTGGGCTGTTTTCTGCTCCCTGGGGGAGTTCAGCATATTTTTAGGCCCATCTACCACAAAGGGGTGCAGAAAAAAACTAGACATCAGGGAGTTTTAGATTTATATGTCAGGGAGCAGACCCTATTTCAAGGGTCACAACCCATTAAGGGGTCAATATTGTTGCCATTTTCTGCCTCCCCCTGGGGCAGATAGACCATATTTTTAGGCCCAATAGACACCAGAGAAAGTTTCAGTGTGTGAGTGAACTGGAGTTCGGCTGACAGTCTATGTGTACTGACGTTTGGCTGGCCGTGTGTGTGTGTACTGGCATTTAGCCGTCAGTGTGTGTAGACTGGCGCTTGGCCGGCATGTGTGTGGACTGGCTCTTGTGGTGGGGGTAGATTGATGCTTGCTTGGCTGGTGGTGGACGTGGATTGGCATTTGGCTGGTGTTGTGTGTGGCTGGCAGTGTGTGGATTAGAGCGTGTCTGGCAGTGTGTGTGGACTGGTGCTTGCCTGATTGTGTGCATGAACTGGCTCTTGGCTGGTGGTGTGCATGAACTGGTGTTTGGCTGGTGGTGCATGTGGCCTGCGGTATATGAGCACTAGGGCTAGTCTGGCGGTGTCTGTGCACTGAAGTTTAGTTGATGGTGTATTTGAACTGGGGATTTTGCTGGCTGTGTGTGGCGAATGGATTCTGGCTGGTGATGTGTGTAGCTGGCATTGGGGTGGTGATAGGCAGACATAGGGTTTTATAATTTTAAGTGTTATATTTCTTATCTTTTTCATTTTTGATTGTAATGGTTTTTTTTTCATTTTTAATCTAGTGCAAAGCTTTTGATTTACTGTGCTGCAACTCCTGCTGGCGGTTTCAGAACTGGTAGATCTGCAGTTTGCGTAGTTCCATGTGTTTGGTAAGAAAATGTTTTTGTACTGTTTACTGTAAATGAGTAGCATTTCCCTGCATGAATGTGATTTTAGTAAATGTTGTAATAATAGTAGCATATTTAGCGTCTGTTTTATTGTTTGGGAAATGT
Organism: Triturus cristatus; assembly: GCF_964204655.1. NCBI lineage: Eukaryota > Metazoa > Chordata > Amphibia > Caudata > Salamandridae > Triturus > Triturus cristatus. Next base: position 502,380,340 of record NC_140580.1, read on the forward strand.
TCTTTGGATTTGTGTATGATGTGTATTGTGTTGTCTTGTGTGCAATTTTCTTTTGTTTAAGTGCTATTGTTTTTCAATATATAGGTCGTTGTGTGGCTTGTGTCATTGACTTTTCCTTTCAGATTACCAGTAGTTTTACTTTCCGTTTGATAAAGCCACACTTTATTTATTACTTATTTTATACAGGTATTTTTGACTTATTTGTCAAATTACTTTTTTTAGTAAGGATTATGGCTAGCTGCAAGATTACCGCTCTGTAGATTATTGATATGCTTTTTGAGACTTCCTCTGACCATGATTATGAAACTGACTGCATCTGAGGCAGAGGAGAAAGTCCAGCATTCTGACAGTGAACTTTCAGTCCGAGAGGAATCATCTGATGATGAAGCCACTCTAAGTGCAGAGGAAGTACCTCTTTTAGAGGAGGACACTGATGTGCCAATAGTGCTGCATGAGGCATCTGGATTGCAGCCTGGGGCTGAAAGGCTTCCCACTGGAAGAGATGAAATCTAGGTTGCCCCAAACATGGTGGAGCCAGCGTTGCTTGCCTTTCGTGGTGTTGCAGGGTGGAGAGTGAATACTGAAAACTTTTCGCCAATACATATTCTTTCAGTTGTTTATGGACGATGTATTTTTGGATGAGATTGTTGACTAATTTGTATGCTGAACAGTATTATAGGGACAACAGTGCCAGACTTAAGCCCCATTCTAGAGCTACCCAGTGGACTCCCACTAATCTGGATGAGTTGAAGAAGTTTTTGGGTCTAACTTTTTTGATGGGCTTGATAAAGAAGCTGCCGCTGTCTTCATATTGGTCTACTAGTCCCTTGATGGCAATGGCTATATTTCTTGCAGCCATGAGTCATGATCGGTATTTGTTTCTTCTTAGGATACTGCATTTTATTGAATGCTTCAGCCTTGCCAAGATATCACCCTGATTAGACCATCTTTTTAAGATTCAGCCTGTCCTTGATCACTTTGTAGATCAATCTTCAGAGATCTATGTTCCAGGGAAAAAAAATAGCTGTGTATGAGTCTCAGGTCCTCCTCAAGGTTCGTTTGGTTTTTAGGCAGTATATTCCTAGCAAGAGGGCATATTATGGAATTAAGATGTACATGTTTTCTGAGAGTATTCCTGGATATGTGTGTAATTTCAGGGTGTACACTGGTAGGGATTCCAGGATTGACCCTCCTGGTTGTTTGTCCACTTTTGGAGTTAGTGAGAAAATTGTGTGGCAACTTGGTAGAGGGCCATTGCTACGTAGATAACTTCTACACTGGTGTGCATTTGTTCAGGGAATTGTTCAAAGTGGACACTGTTGCTTGTGGCACAATCCGCTCTAACCAGAACGGTTACCAAAATAGCTTGCTTGTAAGAGACTTGAGCAGGAACAGTGCAGTGCCTTGCGTAGTGAGGAACTTCACTGTGAAATTTTCTGACAGTAGACAAGTCTATATGCTGACTACCATCCATGATGAAAGTACTTCACCTGTGACTGTTTTGGTTCAGGTTGCTAAAATGCGCAAACCTGTATGCATTTTAGACTACAATAAACACATGGGTGGTGTAGATACAGTATATCAGAGGTTGGAACCCTACACTGCTGTTTGTAAGGCTTACATTTGGTATAATAAGTTGGCTATCCATTTATTCCATTTAGCAACCTTCAATGCCTTGGTTGCATTCTAGGGTTGTTCTTCAGAGTCAAAGATGACATTTGTTCAGTTTCAGCAGACTGTGATAGGCCGCCTTGTTGTAGCAGAACATGCAAGAGTTCCTAGAGTTGCATTGGTGGAGGATGTGGCTAGACTGAAAAATCACCATTTTCCTGAACACATTTCTCAAATGGCCCAAAAATATTTTCCCAGTAGGAGATGTGGACTCTGTACCCATAGAGGTGTGTGGAAGGAGAGTTGCATATACTGCCCCGATTTTCCTTTTAAACCTGGGCTGTGTATGCCCTCATGTTTTAGATTGTATCACATGCAACAGAGATTTTGGGAGCAACAGTTAGCGTAAAAGTAAACTGACTGGTCTATCATTTTATATTTTTTGTTCAAATTTCATGGTTGGCACTAGTGTGATGTATTTTGTTAGGGCTATTGTATTTGTAATTATAGTTTTGTATCTACTTCAAATTGGTTTGTCTTTTCTTTTTTGTTAAAAAAATGTGATGGACTAGCACTTGGCTGGCCTTCTGCATGGACTGGCGCTTGGGTGGCGTGTGTGTAAACTGGCATTTGGCTGGTGGTGTGTGTGGACTTGCATTTGGCTGTAAGTGGGTATGGGCTAGCGCTTGGCTGGTGATATGTGTGAGCTGGCACTTGGCTGTCAATATGTGTGAGATGGCATTTTGCTGGTGGTGTGTGAGTAGTGACTTGCTGCTGGTCACTACACACACTGCTAGCCAAATCGCAGTGCACACACTCCGTCAGCTGCCAGCCGCCAGCTGGTGTGATTGCTGAGCCAGTCGTGTTGGTGTGTGAAAATGATGGGCTCTTGAATGTTGCTGTCTGTTGATGTGAGTGTTGTAATGTACTGTATGAATGGTCTTGTGTGTCTCACGTATGAAAGGTGTGTGAATGGCCTGTAAAGCGGTTGGTGCCTTGTCGAGGCGTTAAGGTCACGAGCTGTCATTGGTTCAGATTTTTAACCTTTCACTTATTATTAGTGCATTTAATTTCTGTGCAATCTCTTAATTATAAGATATACATTATGAACCTTTCTCTCACCCTCCTGCCAAATTCAACCAGTATGTGTGTACTTTGAGAAATAGATGCTTGTGCGGTAATATATGTATTTTCTATCTTTCTCTAGCAAGGGGTACATTGTCTCTAGAGAAAATCTACCAACTCTAGAAATTTCCGTAAGCTAGACACCCAGGGAAGTACAGTGTAGTGTGCCTCTCATATATCCCAACAATTTTTCTTACACACAATGCCCTGCAACCCTCAAAATTTGATTTAAATCACAGATGTTCCTTTCATTACTGTGCCATATTCTTCCAGAATCAGAAACAACCACATATTTCCTACCACCCAGTGTTCCCCCAGCCGACCTGATAAAAATGTTACCTCACTTGTGTGGGTAGGCCCAGTGCCCGCAACAGGAAAGGGGCTGAAACATATTGTGGAGACATGAAAAATTATCTGTCACAAAAAGACCTGGTTTTGCAAGGGAGTCATCTGAGGTTTTGGTCCCAGGCTCGGCGGCTATTTAGGGAAACATACCAAACCCGACATTTCTGAGGTCTACACATCTGGGAGAGCCCAGGGAAGTGTGACTTGTGTGGATCACCATTTTATTTAAATCCAAGTGAGTGTGGAGTGCATCTTCTGTGGCACCAGCGTGTGGCGAGTGCATCCCTTTCTCCAAGGAGCACTCCAAACTGGGGCCAGTGCACTGTACTAATTGGTTCCCAGCATGTTCTGGGTGCTGCAAGTCTCCCTGTGTTGTGGGCAGTGGGAGGAGAGAGCTGGCTGATAAGGAAGTGCTCTTCTCCTCCTTCACTGCAGGTGGCCAATAAAACCAAACACCAAGGAAGCTCTGGGCCAGAGCCCCTATATTGATGGGCAACACTACCATCTCTGGAGGGTGGGGCCCACAAAGAAGAGCCAATCCCAGCATGGCCCCCATCGGTAGGAGAGCGCCAAAGTGCTGTGGTGATGAAAGAGAATCGCTGCTGGGATTAGAAGAGCTACTGCACAGTTCTTTTGACCTGTTCCACCCCACTGGGGGGGCAGAGAGCTGGAAGGGGTTTAACAAGGAAGTCATGCTATCACAGAGTGGATCCCATGAACTTCGTACATCGTGGCAGTGAGGAGTCAGGTAGTGCGAGCTGGGGGTCGGGCGCTCACAGTGGAGCCAGCCCAAGCTCCAACCACCACAGTCCCCGTGGCAGCCTGATGGGGCGCATTACCGTGGCTCTCTCTGTACAAGGTAAACCTTGATGGAGGCCCCCGCTTCCCCAAGACAGAGGCCGAAAATACTATACCCCATGTAAGAGGAGTGCAGGGGTTCCAAGGCCTCTGTGAGCTTCGGGTTGTTAGTCCGCCAATGGCAAGAGAGGCCGGTTGGTCAGGAGTGTTTTTTTCTTTTCTTCACAGTGGCGGGTTGAGGATTTAGGAGCTTTGGCTCCTACATGTGCATTCCTGACTCAAGTCTGGTTCTAGGGCATTTTTCTGCCCTGATGTAATTTTTTTTTGATGTATCCTAACTATTACATTATATGCCCTAATGTGTTGTCCTTCATGTTTAGACAAGTACTGATATCAGAAACTGTTCATGATGATATTCAGTGAAGGTAGGTATGACCTAACGGCCCCATTTTCATGCCCTGATATTATGATGTATGCCTTATACTGGCCAGAGTAACCAGGTTTATGTTCAGTGGCAGTATGATGTTTTCTGATGTTCTATAACATATGCTTTGCATAGTACGCAAAGAGTCTGTGGACTAATGTAATTTACACACTACAAAATATTTTCCTGACATGCGCAAATAATGAATATTTCCCTGCATTGCACTATATGTGATATTAAGACAACTGCCTAGTTGGCAAAGTGATTCATGTAACTGTGGTCTGTGTTTTATATATAATACAACTGAGATTTTTATATACCACAGCATGGAGTCTCTTTTTGTGGTGTGCCTAGTGTATCACTGGTGTGTGTGTGTGTATCTTTTGAGCAAACGCTTTATGCATTGCCTCTGGGATAAGCCTGACTGCTCTGCCAAGATACCAAGGGGGTGAGCAGGGGTTATCTTGTGTGTGTAACTCACTTACCCTGACTAGAGTGGTGGGTTGTGCCTGGCTTAGGTGCATGCCCTAGCCAACAGAAACCCCATTTCTAGCAGTGGCATTTGCAATGTTTTCAATACATGGCAAAGAGAAAACAAAGTGTGTTTCCCTTTCCTCTCAGTGGCTGCCCAGTCATCTCCTAGTACTTCACTCCTTTATTCTTTCCTAACTTCTGTCCCAGTCTACAAACAAAAGAAAACCTCCATTCTTGGCATGTGCCACATTTTTCTGTACAAGTGATTAATATATTTCATTGCTTCCATAATTGATGTATGCCTGTTCAAATGTTTCCCTTTCAGCATTCATCAACTATATGATGATGATCAGTGACACTCCTTTATTCTGTAATAAAACCTCTGCTTGCCCCTCCTAATCCCTTTACCGTACCCTGCAGTAGAGTATATTAAGTTTCCTTTCTTCACTGCCAAGCAAATGTATTTGTTGGAAATGGTTATAAATTGTGGTGCAGGGTGAGGCAGGACTAAGTACCTTGAATTTTTTGGATTGGATAGTTTGTAATGAGCATGCCAAATACAGTCTATATATCCTGTTCCTTAATCATTTCCTGTACTGTGGTGCATTGCTTTTCCCACTGTCTACTTATGGCAGACAAGATATGCGCATTTTATATGTGACATGTGCGACGTTGTATCATTATTATTCATCTGCCTCTTTTGAGTCAGGATAAAATTGAAAGACATTTTGGAGAAAATCAGGGCCATTGGAATTAAAGTAAGATAATTGTCCATTACAGCTGCACCAGCTGCAGACTGCAGATCAGTATGAAGTACCATCTAATACCAACGTGCTAGCTAGCAGGCCTCCATTAATTTAGCACAATAAGAATACTTGTACTCTATTGTGTAAAATGCCTTACTCATTAATGAGAGGAAATGTATTTTTATTTTCCTGAAGTGTCTATTTAGTTTTTATTAGGAAATCGTTTAAAAGAAATGATGTTCTGTTTATTCCACCTTCATTTCTTTCAGTCAGTTAGTGCATTTGCCTTTTATGTGAGACGTGTGTGTAAAAAATGGCTGTGACTCTAATCACATTAAAGAGGTGTAGCGCCAGGGCGACTGACTCCGGAATCTGGGGATCACGGTTCGATCCCCGGCACCGGCGGCAGATTAGCCCAGCACCATGTGACTCTGGGCAATAGCTTGCTTAATCTTCCTGACAGCCCCCAGCGCCTAGAGACCCTTACGGGTGATTGTTAGCGATTTACAAATGTGGATCAATATTATTATATTATTATTATATTAAATGTGAATGGCCCTAAGAGACCAGCAATGTACTGTTGCTTTGCCACTCTATAATTTTAAACAAGTGCTTTGCACAGAGCATTATTTACAATTTGACTTTTTTCTTGATATAGCTACTCCTGCTGGTTGACCACTTGCTAAGCTGGAGATAGCAGCCTGGCTGCAGCAGCAGAGGGTCGAGGCCATACGGGCTGAATTTCAACAACTCACGATCCTGCAGGAGGAGGAAGAGGAAGCTGCTGCTGCCCAGGGCATCAGCAAGCCCCCATCACCTCCAGACTCTCAGTAAGAACAACACCAGCAGCTGGTGGCCACTCGTCATACCACCATTGCTGCCCCCCTCATACTCAGAGCACCTTTTACAGTGCCACATCATGCAAAGGCTGACACATCCAGAAAGTCGCACAGCACACATTGAGTGGCAACTCAGACCCGTATGCTCTTTAGCCCTTTTTTTATATTTGTTTTGGGGGAAGGACTTGTGGGTGAAGAGGGTGTAAATTGGGATGGGGTGAGACTGGGACTTTTTCTGTGGAAATGTTTGTAAATTTGGACATTGATTGGGGAAGAGGAGATTTTTATGGGGAGAGGGTGGGTTTATTGTACAAAAAATGAAAGGGTAATCAATAATTATTTTACTTAATTTATGCCTCACATTTTTTTGGGGTGTTTTACTTTGGATTGCTGCCTTTCAGAGCAGCCTGTTCTTTAAATCTCCCCAAAAAACTGTATGCCAGTTAGTTATATGGTACCCATATCCTACTATCCCTTGTAACTATATACACCACTAGGGGGATTGCCATTTCCTATTGTGCCATAACATTGCTCCATAGTTCTCTTACATAAATAGAGGATGCGAGGGTTGCTACCTCTTTTAGTCTTCATACTTCAAGGTTTATAAGGGTGCCATCTTATTGTGGTGGTATTAGTAGCAGGCTATCATGATAACAGGAAAGGAATCACAACCAAGGTCCCACTCTACTCCAGCCATAGGATTCATCAAAGCATTATCCATCATAGGCAACTAGATTATAATATGAATATCATAACTTTAGAAAAACTGAGACCTGACTACCACCATGACACAACAAAGAAAATCCGATTTGATAACAAAAACTAGCAACGGTAATTTCTTCTGAATAAAGGGGAGCTAGTATTTAGTTAAAATTAAACTTATGAAATTCTCATGTCAGGAGAAGTGGAGTCAGAGTCAGGAGTGGACAACGTTAGCGTTTATGCAACACAACACAAGGCCTCAATGATGATGTTCACAAATGATGTTCTTCGGTATCGAAAATATGGATCACTTTTATGCGTGGGTGTTTAAATAGGGCCAGTGTGGGCGATTGCTTCAGGTAATAGAAGGTCCTGCAGTGAGTTGGTGTCACATTCACCACCTCCTCCCAACCAAGTTTATGATTCATTTATGGTGTAAGTTAAGTCACACCTTAATAAATGACACAGCCTGAGGAAGAGGTTTAGTGTTTGATGAATGGATGGGAAAGGGGGTTTGGGGAAGGTTGTGTGACAGAACCCTGCATGGATTTAACACGTATGCATACACAACACAGTCACTACCCCGAGTTTGATATTATCACATGTTACTTTACCACACAATTTGTTAGAACAACTTTATTTAGGGAATGCTAGACTTGGAATAGTAGAAACACCAGTCCAACAGTGCACCCTCTACAGCAAGTCGCTTTAACAACTTGAGGGTTAAAATAACGCTTGGCAATCTCACAACTGTCATCATAACATATAGCCAAGCGCGTGCATAATGTGATGATGTGACATCATGTGTCTATCTTATGTTACTTACATCAACAGGCCCCCCACTCAACCACACAACCACAAAATAGAGGAGTTTCAAATTTGAGCCAGCAAACACACAAAGCAGCAAATTTTCAAATGAACACACCTCTCACTTGTCCCTGACGTATGTAGGCCTCTTAGAGTCATCATCATGTTGGTTTCCCTGAAGTTGATAACTTCCTTCTTCTGGCTGTTGTTGAGGTAGTCCTGCCCTGAGTCCTTCCATTATACTCCTGACTCCAAGTAATTAATCTGTCCAACTCAATCCCAACTCCTGACGCAAATGATGGAAATCGACCTTCAGTGCACTGTTGTTGATGATGAACAAGAAGAGAAACATTGAGTAGTTTTTTTGTGTAGATTTGTGTTTATTAAGAAAACTGACTGGTCTGGTCTTTGAAGATTGTGAACCAGAAAAAAAAGGAATTGACCTGGCAAGCAAATCTTGCTAACTGTCAAAGAAGAAGGGCCAATCACCTTTAGTAAAAATGATCACCCATCAGGCCATAAACATTGCAAATCATCACAATCAAGCTTACAAATTATAGTTGAATATCCTCCCTCACTGTCTGCCACCACATGAATCATCACTCACATTCACTCAATGAAATATCACTCATTGGTGTAATATATTTACCTGTTCCATTCCAACCACTGTGGTACACAATTGTTGAGCCTCCTAGATGCACACAACACACATTGGGCAGTCTTGTAAATCTAGAACTGCAAATGGAGCATATTGCAATGTTATCCTACTACTTGCTAACTGTAAAGAAGTCCCAAACTGGGGAGGTGTACATTTTTAGTGGGACACTGGTGCCACTGCAAATGCCAGAAGAACTGGAGGTAGGCAGGTGTTTTTGGAGATTGGCTCTCTGCAGTGCGTACTTCTACTGAGCTAGTGGTGGATGCAGGTCTCAGCGGGGGCATTGAAAATATGGGAGCTGCCGCTGGTGGTGATGGTGTTGTCACATCTTCAGAGCAGGTTGAATAGGGGTAATGTCAGTCTCCTCTGTGCCAGCTTCCACAATGAGTGGCTCATCAGCCTCTTCCCCTCCATTAATAGTAAGGCATTCAGGAACATTCCTTTTTCTGAGCCTCTCGTGACATGTTGCGGACTCAGCCGGGGTCCAGTCCATGTCCAGATCATCAGATGGGTGGCTTGGAGAACATGGTGGAGTACCCTTCCTTTTTCTTGCTAGAGATCTGGAAGCCAATGCTTGTAAAAGAGGAGGTTCTTGTTCAGCAGTTCTGCTCCTACTTTAGGAAGATCTATTGCTGGTTGTGGCTGTCGTCAACTTTCCTGCAATGATTGTGTAAAAATTTGCAAAAGAGACACATCCAATTCAATGTCACTGCTTGTCGGTTTAGACATGATTGCAGTGGATACCTGGCTGAGAGACATGGCCTTGGGCTGAGGTTGGAGTGGTGCCACTGATGCGGGAGTGCTGCTCCCAGCTTGCTCCCTGGAGGCCAATGCAGCAGGCACACAATTCCTGAAAAAGGTTTGGGCCAACACACCAATGGTGGAAAGCTGCTTCTTTTTCTCCTCCCCACTGGCCACTTGGCAGCCCCTTTCTTTGAGGCTATCTTGAAGCTGTCGGTTGGCAGTGGAACTTAGCTACACAAGCAAAAGAGATTGAAGGACTCATGTGACTGTCTGGCAGTACAGTGGATGATGACTCTTGAGCACCTAAAAGCAAACAAGCAAGAAAACGTTTTCGTGAAAAGTGGCATTGTTGCAGTTTGAATTGGTACAGACAATATGATTTAGTGTGGTTACTTGAGTTATCATTATTATCCTAAATAATTAAAAACAACAGTGCATTCCAAAGTCAAACCACACTACCAGAGTATAAATGTAATTACCATTCAAGATAACAACATAGAAGATGTAACTGTTTGCTCTGTGTGTATATAATCGAGACACCTGTAGCAGTCAAGGAGGTGCAGGGGAAAATTGAATAATGCATTAAAAATGAATGCTGGTGGTACGCCTATGACAGGCAAGGGGGTCCAGAGGAAAATGGAATAATCCTAAAAAAATTAATGCTGGTGTGTGTGCACCTATGGCAGGCCGGGGGACCAGGGGAAAATGGAATAATAATACTTAAAAAACGAATGCTGTTGTGCGCCTGTATGCCTATGACACGCAGGTAGTTCATGGACAGTGGCAGGAAGGTGGTTGATGGATGGTAGAAAAATGTTAACAAAATAGATTAATTAAAAGAATTGTAAAACAATTACTTCAAAAAGCAAAAGAAACAAATGAAATAAAAAAAGAAAAGAAAGAACTGAAAAAAAACAAAAATAAAATAAAAAAATAAATAATAATTAACAAAAAAATAGTTGCTGGTGTACTAGGGGATACTATGGGAACAATGAAAAACCCATTGGGAGGCAAGGAAGTGCCAGTGAAAAATGCAACAAATGCCTTTAATATAAAGCACTGTTAATAATTAATACAAATCCTACAATGATCCTCAAGCATAATAATATTAAATTGGTTTCAGGGAAAAGTAAACATATTAACAAATACAAAAAGGCATAGCCCTCTCTTATCAATCTCCCTTTGAATACTGGAAAAAAACGGGTAGCTGCGCAAAATGGCCACTGGCCACATGGTCAACCAACAATAGTAAGCAAGAAGGCATGGCCACAACAAAGAACACATGCAGGCCTATGGCAAAAACACACTGGCAGCTACACAAAATGGCCGCCGGCCACATGGTCAAGCAACAACAAACAAAGGAGGCATGGCCTCAATGAAGAAAACATACAGGCCTATGGCAAAAGCAAACTGGCTGGCCACACAAAATCGTCAGAGGTCACAAGTTTAAGCAGAAACGTCAAGCAAGGAAGCCTGCCAATTACAATGAACACATGCAGGCCTATGGAAAAAGCACACTTAAGGACTACACAAAATGGCCACTGACCACATGGTCAAACAGCAAGCAATGGTGCATGGCCACAACAAAGAACACATGCAGGCCTATGACAAACGCACACTGGCTGGCTAGACATAATGCCCACCAACCACAGGGTCAAGCAGCATGCAAGGAGGTATGGCTGCAACAAAGAACACATGCAGGCCGATGGCAAAAGCACTGTGGCTTGTTACACAAAATGGTCTCGGGCAACATGGTAAAACAACAACATGCAAAGAGCCATGGAAAACAAAGAACACATGCAGGCCTATGAACAGTGACTCCACAAAATGGCCCCTGGCCACATGGCATAGAGAACAAAGACAAATGGTGGCCTGTAGGAAACACACACACACACACACTGGCCAGACAAAGGAGGCATGGGTAACAGTGAAGAAAACACTACCATTAATTCAGCAATGCCAAAAATGAAAATTAACTGAGCTATAAAAATGTTGCAAGTCACTACACATCCTCCCAAGACATCAATTATTATCCCACATATACACTTTTTGTGCACAGAATGTGAAATACAAATAAACCCTACATTTTTAAATTAATCCAATGACGTCCCACCCCTAAATTAGTTTTTTAAAACAACATATACCACAGAAACAGTTGTTTCAGTCACCCATGACTAGTATTCACCTGTGCCTTCTGATTGTATGGCTGATTAGCATACTAGGTCACATAGTAAAATAAGTGAATATTGCAAATTTAACAAACATGGAGAAAATGTACTGAACTGTGCAACATTGTTCCTTTACAAAAGAAGACAAATGCAATGCAAAAATACAGCTAGGCCCCTACTGAAACTGCTGGCCACCCACCACAATAAATTTAAAAAAAATCAAATAAAAGTGTGAATAAATACTGGTCAAGCCCTCTATCAAACAAACAACACACTTATAGAAGAGTTGTTGAACTTATTTGTGAAATCTCAAAAACAAAGTCCTTACATTCAATGGTACATATGCAGCAGACAAAGAGAGGGATTCTTTCAGCTCCAAATCCAAATGAAAAGTGACCAGAAGTTGGACGAAGCACTGGGAGGAGTCTACTGGACAAGAACAGGAAGTTGGAGTCTCTGGGGCACTTACTTCATGTAGGAAAAAAAGTTACATTAAAAAATGGCACTAAAAAACAACCTGAAGGATTCGTTGGAGTAGAATAGTAAATCAAAAATACATTTTCAAGTGGATTTATCTGCTTTTCGACTAGAAAATCTGCTCGAGGTACAGCGGTGGTCATTCGCCAGTATCATGAGCAGACATTGTGTCTTGCCACGGTAACCAGCCAAAACAAAACAAGTCTTGTGACCACTAACAGAAGAAAAAATCTACTATCGGGCTCTCTGCGTTGCAGATGGAAAGCAGAGTTCCAGAATTCCACAAACTCCATTAGCACAGTGAATTTCTCTGGCCTAATAGAAATCAAAGATGGATTGATTCCCAATCATTAAAGCATTGACTAGTAAATATTTTAATAGAAATGTAAAAAATCTAACGGTTAGCAGAATAAAAGACAGTCTTAACACATAATTTAGTGTTTATTAGATTGGAGACCACAGAAACATGAACATTATGGTGGAATTCCTTTTCCAATCCTTATTGTGAGGTAGCCATTTATGCTCAACAGTACGTTTTGGGCCTCCCCTTGACTTGAGGAAATAAATGTCTAGCTTTTAACTTGAAAGACATGTCTGTTAAAGCTAGGTTCATTTTCTTTCATTTTTGAAAAAACGTTTTTACTTTGTTTAGGATATGACTCCAGGATCCCCTGCTTCTGTACTGCTCTTGTGTTCACTTTCTGAAAGCTACATGGATTTTTTATATTTTTTTTCCAAAGTAGGCATTGTACGTTAGAATCTTGGAGGCAAAGCATTATCATTGTGTTTGAAGTGTGGCAACAAGTGCTGGAGGCTCCTGCATCTACTCTGTGATGGCTGGGCATTGCATACCTGTCCCATGTTCTCTTTTTTTTATAACATTGTTCAATCTGTTTAAAAAAAGAAAGGATTTGTTCCTAATATTTTCATTGTCCCACTGTTCATTCGGAGAGATTAACCCGTTGTTGAGTCAAGGAAAGGATGTGGTTTGTAGGTAGCTGTTGCCATAGCCATTATAATGTGTTTTGGAATTGGCACTCTCTGCAGGGCCTTCCCCAAACGTCATCCTTCAACCTCCAATTTTCTGAACCCATTTTGTCTTTTTTGGACTCTGTGCACTTTACCACTGATAACCAGTGCTAAAGGTCTTGTGCTCTCTCCTTTAAACATGGTAGAAAATTAGTGTATACCCAATTGACACATTTAATTTACTAGTTAGTCCCTAGTAAAATGATACTACAAGTACGTAAGGCCTGTAAATGAAATGATATTAGTGGGCCTGCAGGACTGATTGTTCCACTCACTTAAGTAAACATGCCTAAACATGACTCAGGCCTGCCATTGCAGCCTGTGTGTGCAATTTCAAACTGACATTGTGATCCTGAAAAAAAAATCTTTTGCCAGTGTTAAACCTTCCTTTTTAATGCATATAAATCACCCCTTAGGCAGGCCATAAACAGCCCATAGGGCAGGGTGCAGTGTATTTAAAATGTTGGACATGTACTTTTACTTTTAGATGTCCTGGTGGTGAAAACCTCTTATATTTGTTTTCACTACTGCCAGGCCTATCTCTCCCAAAGGATAACTTTGATTACTTCATTACATTTAATAAGTCATAATCTTCAATTGGAATGACGGGTTTGGTGTCTAAAGAATTGTAATTTAAAACCCTCTTTAATGGTAATGTTGGATTTTAAGTCATAATTCTGGAAATGTTACTATTAGAATGTTGAAGATCTCCCTGGGTTATGAGAGTGATACCTCAGAGGCACCCTACAAATTTGTCAATTTGTTCACTTCGCTCGGTCTGTGCACGACCCGACCATTTTCTGGATCTTCAATATTGCGTCTAACCCACCGGTTCGTAGCACGACCACATCAGAACTGATTAAAAATGGCCTATGATGACATCACGCGCCTGACAGACTTACGGGCCGACACATTTGCCTTTGCAGATGATGACGCCTCCAAGATCTATGCACTCATCAATGAGGAGAGCACGCCATTTACTAATAAAAGAAACAAAGAAGATAGCTTACGCCAACTCCTTTATCTCAGCAAACGTGAGATCAATCAGAGACTTCATGCAAGCACCTTGATCAGATACCACCGTGCTCAGCGGATTCCGAGAGGCCTTAGAGTGCCATTAAAACCTTTGCTTTGCAGAAATAGTCCAAAGTTCGTGGAACGCTGGTACGCCATTTTGAACAAATGTTCATTAGATTTGATCCTACTTATTATTGAAGAGTTATCTAGGGTCCTGGAAGAACTCAACAAAGACATTGCTCAGACCAAAACAGAACTCCACGAGTTAATTGCTCTAGAAGATTGGGACAAAACCTTGGAGGATATCAACACACAACTTAACAGATACACCGAAGAAATCAGTGAGCGGAAGATCCGCAAGTACAAACGAGACACCCTAGACTACAAGCTAGGGGAGGTGTACTCTTGGGCAGAGGTATACGCAAGACGACGACAGAATAAACCCTCCAACCCCAATACTGAGACAGACACGTCATCCTCGGACAGTGAAAGACGCACGATGAGCCAACCCTCAGCAACCGTACATACAGGAGGCATAGCTCCGATTCAACCCGATACCAATGTTCCTTTTTTAGAGTTAGGCCAAAAAGATCAAATAGACCCAGGAGGGGCAAAAGACGTCCTACCAACCATGCCCAGCCCGAAGTCGCAACCAGCACCAGGCCGACGGAACAAAGGGAAGAAATTATGAATCCTGAACAACTAGTAATCAACATTTCTAAGTATCAACTAACAGAAATGGACATCAGAACATTACAAAAAGGAACATCATTCGTACCAACTTATCATACCAACAAACTGGAATTGGATATATGCCTGTTTAAATTCATGCGCAACCTGCGATTGCGACATTTTTTTGAAAACGTAATACAATCCGAGCACGAGTCTGAATCACACTTGCTTAAACATCTTCGCCCGAAGAGTACCTTTCAAGCTCCAATTTCTCATAAGACTTTGGACCTTTTTGAGAATTTGGTAAAAAATGACATTCTTTCTTTCAACTTCAGGAAACGTTCCAAACTCCAAAATCTCACCAACAAAGAGCGAGCAATTTTGGATAATTTGGCTAACAATCAGAGCATCACTTGTCAAAAGGCAGATAAGGGCGGCGCCCTTGTCATAATGGACACTTCCTTCTACCAGACTCAGGTAGATCTACACGTGAATGACAGCAACACGTACTTGATTTTGCCTCAAGACCCTACAGTCAGTTTTGCCAATCTATTACTAACCATTGTTGACAAGGCTGTGGAAAATGGAACCATTGATGAGAAAACCAAGAGGTTTTTAATTTCCAAACACTCCAGAACACCAACCCTTCACATGCTACCCAAGATCCACAAGGATCTTATGAAGCCTCCACTACGTCCAATAGTATCCACAAGGGGTAGCATACACGAAACAATTGGCAAGTTTTTGGATGTTCATCTGCAACAGTTCGTTACACGCATGAACACATATGTTAAGGACACCACCGATTTTTTACTGAAGATCAATCAGGTTACTCTGCCTAATGACAAAGAAGTGTGGCTGTGCACCATTGACGTCAAGTCACTTTACACCACCATCCCTCATGACCTAGGGATTGAAGCAATTGAAGAGGTATTACTACAGTCTGATTTGGATCATGACCTGCAAGTGTTCTTGATGGAACTTCTCACCTTTACACTGTATCAAAGCTATTTCAGATGGAACAACAATTTTTATCTACAGCTCACAGGTACATCGATGGGCAATTGTGCCGCGCCCACCTACGCGAATTTGTTCATGCATGCATTTGAAAATAAATTCATTTTGAGTTTGGACACTTGGAAGACACATGCACGCCTATTCCTGCGTTACATAGATGACATTTTTGTTTTATGGTTTGGCTCACTAGATTCCCTCAAGACAGCCTTGACAAACCTTAACCAGATCAATGATCGCATTCAATTCACCTTCAATTTCCATGAGGCATCCATAACATATTTGGACGTTCAACTGACAATATGTGACAATCAACTCACCACCACTTTGTTTAGGAAAGACACAGATCGGAACAACTTGCTACATTACACCAGTTTCCATCAACCGGCATTGAAGAATCATTTACCATTTTCACAGTTACTGCGGGTGAAAAGAATTGTATCAGACCACACAGAATCACATAATCAAATCCAGGCCATGGCACATCGTTTTACCACCCGTGGTTATCCCCAGGAGGTGATTTCCAACGCCATCACTAAAGTGGTTAATACACCACGTGAAAGGTTGTTACAACCCACTACACGCAAAGAACAGCATCGTATGGTAATGGTTTCCCGGTTTTCCACCATGAGTCATAAGTTCAAACAAACAATCAGAAAACATTGGCCAATGTTGACTTTTGAGACTGATTTTAATGGCATTTTCAGCAATCCACCGATGTTTGCATACACGAGGAGTAAGAACATCCAGGAACTAATCCGTCCCAGGATTGTTGCACCCATCACACCTTTTCGAGGAACAGTCCCCTGTCTAAACTGCAGTAACTGCAACAGTATCATCAAGGGCAATTCAGTTGCACACCCAATGAGAGGTACTCCCATCAAATTGCATGTCACTGCCACTTGCGACACCAACAATGTCATTTATCTACTAAAATGCCCTTGTGGCCTGGTATATGTTGGAAAAACCATAAGGAAGATCAAGACACGCATACTTGAGCACAAAAGCAATATACGCACAGGCAATTTGAAATCAACTGTGGCCACTCATTTTTTAGAGAAACATCATAACATCTCGCAACTGAAATTTATGGTTCTGGAAAATGTGATGAAAACGGAGGGCAGAGACAATGACACCTTTCTACTGCAACGTGAAAACCACTGGATTTACAAACTGGACTCTCTGAAACCGAAGGGTCTCAATGACCGCTTGGAATTCGCTTGCTATTTATAAACACTTGCATGTGCATGCTTGCAACCTTTCTTTCGATTTATTTTTAACCATCTATTATTATTTTTTCACACATCTTTTGCAGTTTGTTTTTATCACATTCTGTTTCCTTTTCATTTGTAAAGCACGACGGGATTATGTTTCACCCAATCTATAGATTTCATTCACACCGTCTCCGCATTAACACATCCAACATGGCGTCGTTTTTTCCTCACTAATCTCAAATGGTGATGCGGTCTAACAAGCGCTCATTTCCGGTCTGCACCGGCTTCCTTTTGCTTTTTATACGCGCTGCATGTTGAGCGGCTCCACACGTATCCTGTGACCGTAGACCGGCACTGCTGTTTCACAGCCCGAACCGCTGATTTTTCACCTCAAGGTAAATGCTTGATTCTAATAGGAGCACTTGCGTGTTTAATTTTTTACACGCCAGCTCACACTTTATTAACTCAGTAATGTTACGCGTTTCACTTTTCCGCTTGGAGTGTGCTTTTGATTGATTTTCTCATGACGCCAAGTAGCTGTAAATACCTATTTTTTGTCCGTCTCCCCGTATTTTTTCGAGCACTGAAAGTGGCTTTTTCTGGGTTTACCTCTTCGACCATTGTTGGTAATATAGGTTCTCTGTTTCCCCATCACTGTGATTCTAGCTTCACACGGCATGTTTTCTTTCGTTTTTGAATGTGTTTAATTAAGTGTTGCAGCGCATGACAATGTGGTAATAACAGCATCAAGGTACCGTTTGTTAACATTTTGGCAGGGACCTCCATTGACTTTTGTTTTATGGCGCAATCACTCATTGAAACTGTTGAGTTATACACATGTATCTTTTTGTTTAGATTCCCCTGATGAAGGGCCAAATGGGCCCGAAATGCATTGGGAACATGGCTACCAGATGATATGGAATACATACAATATCATTATCACTGCATTAAAAGTGCATGAAGCATTTTTGGATTAATCAGCGATCAATAAATATTTCGACTTCAAGTATTTACTACCTCTTCATTCAACGTCACATCTAGACGGTGTAAATATGCCATAAGCTTTTGCTTCACAGAGGTGTGCCCAGAGGGACGTTGCCTGCTTTCAGCCAACGCATGAGAAACTATTAGAATGTTGGCATTTTCTTGTCTGAACCATTTGGTGCCTCTAGCCTGTATCCTGTATCCACTTAACTAAGTGTAGCTGGCAGTTAGTCATAGTGATAGGTCAATGATGTCAATGTGCACACTTTTTAATATCCACGTTAGTTCTTTGAAGAAAATTTATGAAACTGGTTGTAAACACTATTGTGTTTATGAAATAGTGCTCCCACCAGCAAGAAGGAGTTCTCCTCTTGCACATTACCAGGATTTCCAGTTAGTCATAGCGACCTACAAGATGTTGTAGGGTATGAAGATGTTTTGGTGATGGCATACACCTTCACGGGTGCAGTGAAGATTGTTCACAATATATTGGTGATGGTCTGTCTTTATGGTGTGCATCGTACAGGCCTTCCCAGATACGTTTTTATTTATCTCTATCTCTCAACTATCCGGAGTAATATGGATCTTTCAGGACATGTTCGTGCACTATGTTTTTATGAAATTACATTGTTTGGGAAGACAACGGTTGTAGGAGGCATGCATAGTCTTTTTTACACGTTGTTTTTAAAATAGGCATTTTATGGGTGTGACACTAGACACGTTTGTTATCAGGTATGCACAAAGTCTATATGGCACATGATTATAGGTGGGTTCTACGCACTATTAAGTGTGTTAAAATTTACTACGTGCTGTAACTCACTGTTTTTAATATAGGCATTTGTGTTATCTTTAGATTTGGACCAAAATCTGAAGTGGTCATTTACGTTAACACCAGGATACCCCCAAAGGGGGTTTATCCAGTCATACCACATGGGTACTAATTTAAGTAGCACACGATGTGAATTTAGAACTCATCTCTCTCTATGCATACTGTACTCCCCGTGCTCACGGGGGCATACCGTTAGGGCTCTTATGTCTTAAGTGGATAGAAGAATTTAAATAGCATGATCCATCTATGCCACGTTACTTCCAGTTGTTCAGGGTGATGTTTCTACTGCTCATCCTTTATGAGAATAAGGGTTTCCTCTCTCTCTGGCTTTTTCGACCATAACTGGTACACACTGAAAGTTGTAGGATGGCCCTGGACAAAGTCTTCCATTCAATTTGATAATCAAACTTAAGATAGAATGTAATAATCATTAGAAATACACCCAAACTCCTGATGTTGGACAACACTGATGTCTTAATAAGGCATCAACGGTTGCATCAGACATGATATTTGACATGTGGAATGTGCATGTTAATGTGTTTGCCTTCTAATAGAAGTATAGACCTATAAGAACTTTGAGAATAGCAAGGCCCCCCTGTAAGGTATATATAACAATTATTATAGATCAACTATAGTGGGTAATAAATTCCTAGGTATTTCCCTTTTATAAATTGAGGCTCTAGCTATCTTAATGTTATAGATTTACAAGTCTACAAATGATTAGCTAATTCATCCTGGATGTCTATTTCAGTAATCATATATAACCTCAACAGAATCCAACATATATAAAAACATTTATCCTTCAGTCTTAAGTAAGCAATTTTATTCTCCATTCCATTTTTTTCTCATTCTTTTTTCTTTTTCAATCATTAGCAGAAGACTATTTGGGCATTTCGGTACTCTACTAACTATTCTTAATCTTCTATCTGTTGATAGTGTTTCTTCTATTAATTCCTTATTATATGCCCCATGCTTATCTGTAATATAATGTTCACCACACACTCTATCATCACCTTTCACTTTTCACTTTGGTGTATTTGAGCACACAAAAAATCATAGTTTTTATTCTCAGAAGAGCTAATCGAATCACATTGTACTTTATGAAATTATGAAAACATAAATAAATATAAACCCAGTGTACCTCTCAATTGTTTCCAGGAAATCGTGTGGCTTTCCTGACGAAGGCGTGAGTGCGCCGAAACGCACATCGAAGATGATCCTATGTCACAAACCTTTTGACTTCCTTATTGTATTTTAGTGAATTGTTGATTTGTGTTATAATTGTACATTCTTTTGTCACTACATTACACTTAGATGTTGCATTGGTTTACAAACTAAGGATATGGCTAGTGATATTAGATTTTAACATTTGATGTATTGGTCTTCTTAATCTTATATATGGATGTTAAAGACCTCATGTTTTAAAAAAAAGATTAGATTAGATCTTTTACAATAAAGAAAAACGTTTTTATATAATTGTGAGTTGGTACACTGTGTTCCATAATTTGATTTGATTTACTGTCTGCTTGTTTTGAAAAATGTAACTACATTGTGCTGCTCATCTTTACCCGATTGCCTAGGAATTTATTACCCACAATAGACCTAGAAGAACTACATTGATTTGTATCCCTTTATACACTGGAGATGTTTATCCTCTGTCATGTCAATTACATGTAGAGACATGTTTGTTTCTCGTGTCAAACTGTTGAGTGGAATGAATCTGTTTTAATATAAAAACGACCTAGGATTAGAGACCATGTTATAAATATATAAATGTTTTTATGTGTTTTTGTGTATTTGTATCTTGTGTGTATGTGGACATGTTGTCCTTTTATCAATGTACTATGTCAAATGTGGTGACAGTCTTGTTTTGTTATGTCCACAGCCCCGAAGAAGCCCTAAGTGTGGGCGAAACGCATTTGCTGTATTGGATAAAAATACATTTGTAGTGCCAAGAAATGAATAAAAGAAATTAAGAACACAAAAAGAACAAATGCCTTTGTCATCGTGATTTAGCTTATTTGTGGATTACCCCAAGGACATTGTTTAAATATCTCCATTTACGTGCCTCTCTTATCTGTCTTTACCCTTTAGAAACTTCTCTTACTTCAAACGTGGAACCAAAGATAAATGGTTGACCCTCAGACCCAACTCTTTAGCACACCTCTGGACCTGTGGAAGACCCAGGACTGCAGTCTTGTTCTGCAAGAAAGAATGCTTCCCAGGTGCCTGAGTAAAAAGGAACGGACATGCATCTTGCACCCAGGACCATCAAAGTGACACCAAGGGCTAGTTGGTTGGCCTCCTGATCAGTGCCTCAGGAACTGAAAAGGCTCCAACTACCTTGAATCTAGTACCTGTACTCTGTGTTCTATGAGTCTTAACCCTCAAGTGGTGCCACCTGAGTCTTGGACCCTTGGAAGTGGGCTTAAAGTTGTTCTTCCAGCCCAGCTGCTTTCCTGTGCGCAGAACTGATGCAGCACAAATCATATCCCTGCAGTCTCATATCAGAACCGCCGCTGCACGACGCATCCTTGACACAAGATCTCACAATGCTTGGCAGCCAGGATTTATTCATCAGGCTTAACTGCATTCTTATATCTGGCCCACACTCCATCGCGGTCAGCTTGATCTTATGACTTTGTCTGGGGATGGGGCGGCAAGATAGTCACAGTTAGCGCTTTATGCTTTGAGGCACTATTTTCACCTAAATGTTTCAAATTGCCTCTATCCAGTTCTACTGATTGGATTTTTGGCACTTTGGTCTCAAAAAATGCATTTTATTATTACACTACTTTCCTAAACTTGGTGTGGAGGTGTTCTATTGTTTTATTTTCACATTATTACTGCTTGAAGTTCTGCATAAATACACATTTTATCAACGTTAAGCATAACTGCTTGTGTGCCAAGCTACCAGAGGGTTAAGCACTGTTTAATTTGAGGGTTTTCTTGTGACTTCACCCTGACAAGAATTATGGTTGCTTCTTGAGAAGGGTTTGACCCCCCTGTGGTAAACAAAAATCTTCTTTACCGGACTGAATTTCATACGGGATCTTGAAATAAAATAAAATAGCTCAGAATAACAAGAGGCAGAATCCGTGGTATAAGAGTTTCTAAATGGGCTTTATTCCATCAAAAAATGGCCGACTCGAGTCGCGGCCTTCAGGTTCCGTCACCACGAGGGTTCAGGAAGTGAAGTACAATAATTTATTGACAGACATGCATTTTTATAATAAGTACATTACAATGAAACGAATGTAGAAGGCGTAACATTTGATAAGAAAAGTGACAAAACAGGTACGTAATCGAAACTAGGCGTAATAAGGAATAAAAGAAACATGATTGGTTAGGATTATCAGACATAGGTGGATCTATAAGATAATACTTGGCATAGATGCGCGCGCAGCAGCATGACGTGTGATTGACGTGCAACTAGGGGGTGAAGGGGACTTGACATTTAGCTCTACATGTGGAGACGAGAAGTCTGGGGGGTCAAGTCAACCTAATCCCAAATCATATCTAACATCCTATGTTTAAAGAACTATGTTATCCACAAGGAAGGACTCTCGGACAGAATCTAGTCTATACTGACTGTGTGCGTGCACAAACGCCTAAGTGTCTATATGAGATGCGAGGGGCAGAAAACTTTCCATGGCAGCAGGGCTATGAATCACTTGCAGGAGGACGGAAAGGCCGAGTCCTTTGCTTGTGAGCTAAAGGAAATGTTTACCTAAATCACTAGACAGGAATGCATCGGCTGAAGAGCAAAATAGATAATTCGAAGGTGAAATACAGCTTCTTGGCAGGCAGGCGAAAACTGGCCGAGGCAGGCACCGTTAGCTGCACAGGGAGTAGGGCAAAGTTCATGGATACAGATGCGAGCTCAAGCTGAAGCTGTCAAAGACAGAGAGCAGGGAAAGGCTTTGAGGACAGAATCGGGCCTACTTGCCTGAACTGTAAAAATGGAGTAACTTAGCCATATAAAGTCGGTGGCCTTTCATACTTAGGAATCGAATATCCAGCCCATCGATGGCGGATCTGACAGAGAACATGTCGACGGTAGACACACATATGTTTGCGTCTTAGAAACTGGAACTAGAGGGAACATACATGTACTTGTAACATGCATATAGAACCGTTGGGGTCCAAGATAGGGGACATAACTGATCAGGAAAATCCACATTTCCACATTCCCTCCTTGTCCCCTACTTGCCCTTCAAGAGATATCAATCTTCATCATTCCATCGATTTGCTCATGGAGCATCATTTCTTCTTCCTTCTTCTTCCGGCATTTTGAACGAGAACTGTGATATGGAATGCATGATGTGGCACACAGACCACAAATCGCTGGTCCACATTGTAGGCATAAACAACAACTGAAGAGCATAAGAAGGCCAATACCTAGGAAGGATAGAACTCTCCATCCCCAGGCTGATATCACACTCCAAAACCACCCGGACCACGTCCAAGTGCCTGGATTTTCGTGTATCTGGCTTACAATCTTATGAAGGCGTGTTATAGCTTGATATACAGATGGCGAATTTTCTGGTATGAATATGCAGCAGCTGGATCCGATGACCCTGCAAGCTCCGCCCCTATCGGCCAGGATGACGTCAAGGACAAGACGATTCTGGAGAACAACAATTCTCATCACTGATTGTTCCTCTGTCAGATTGCCTAGGGCGGCTATAGTCTCATTTACTACAGCTTCAAGAGTCTTGGTGAGTCTACGTATCAGCTTACTATTTGATATTGTACCTATATAGGGAAAGATACCTTTATTGAAATCTGCATACTTGTCCCATGCCGTCTCAGTATAATCGACAACTGGGAGATCTCTTCGCTCTCTATTGTGTACTAAATGAACATTTCGATAATAATCAGGGGGAGCTAGAAAAACAGGTGGCAGAAGGAATGCTATGTAACAGGTACCATCCCAATCTAGAGGCAAACGCATATATGCAGTCTGACCACATATAAAGTAAGAATGGCGAGAAGCTCTAAATGAAGATTTACCTTGATCACTATATTCTACTGTAGTAACGCATTGGCTATGGCCCATGTGTATGGAACCAACTTTTCTCACACATAATTCACCCTTAACTGGAAATACTGACATAGTGGGCAGAATTAGTTCAACTTCGGATTTGACATTCAAAATCATAAGATTAGGCGTAAAATTACCTAATTTATACACTTCATTTTCTAAATCAGTTCCTGTTCTACTGGGGTGACCCTCCTTATTAGGGTGACAGACTTCGAATAAAACTAGATTCAGATTTCCCCATATCCAATGTTGTTGATAAACTGCTGTGTCTGGGTCTATGGAATTTAATAAACTAAACCATGCTCCACAGGAGCCATTGTGTGTGAACGGATGTGGAAAGAAAGGCAGAACTCCTTTGTTATTCTGATAGGGAGGGAGTCGGCCACACACCCAACAATTGGTGGCATTACTAGTCTGATGGGAATGATGTAACATACTAATGAATGTGTTATTGCGCAGCGCAAGTCTATAGGACAACTCATGTGGGGGGAATTCACTAAAAGAATGTTCATCAGTTATATTGAAAGCACGTTTAGAAACAGGATAATACATATGCAACAATATACTTGCAGTAACTAAAAAACTCAAGAAAAACAAAATTAATAAAGTCACAATACAGTGGTTACGCAGTAATTTACAATAAGCATGTCGTTTCATTATGATTCTGGACTCTACATGATTCAGACCTAAGGGATACATGTCGGGACAGATTCAACCGCTTCACCTTGGAGAGGACTTAAACAATCAAATCGTCCGACAGTTTAGATCTGGACCTGAGTTTCTGCTTGTAAAGTTCGGTGCTACTGGCCTCAGCCAAAGGTAGCTTTGAGTCAATGGGGGAAGACACACGGGGAGTACTGTTTGTGTCAGGAGGAAGTCCATGAAATTTCTTTATATGGCTGGAATGCACCCAGCCTTTTCTCCCTTCGATCTTCACAGCTGTTCTGGTCGTCAGCAGGACCAACTTAGGACGCCTCCACCTTGGCTCCAGTTGGGTTTTCCGATCAAAATTCCTGACGAGAACATAATCGCCGGGAATTACATCATGAGGTTTCACCTCGGTGTTGTCGGGGAAAGCTGCGACTACCTGTGAACGACAAGATTGTAGTGCAGACATCAAGGAAGCCAGGTAATCTGTCAGCATATTACAATCAACATCAGTTATTTTACGGGGTATAGGCGTCCCCCACATATTCGGTGGTCTACCAAAGATCACCTCATAAGGGGATAGCCCTGTTCGAGAGTGTGCTACCATCCTTATGTAAAATAGCGCAACTGGTAAAGCTACTATCCAGTCCACACCTTTCTCCTGACATATCTTAGACAGTCTGATTTTTAAAAGTTGATTATGTCGTTCCACGAGACCTGCTGCCTCGGGGTGTCGGACACAGTGGAATTTCCACTGATATCCCAACAAAAGTGAGACATGTTTCATTAATTCGGATGAGAAAGGCTGGCCGTTATCTGAATATACAACACGTGGTAAACCGTACCGTGGGAAGAATTCTCGAACTAGCTGCTTGGCAATAGTCGGGGCAGTGTAATCTGATACGGGATACGCCTCTGTCCAACGGGAGAGAGCGCAGACAACTACGAGAACATATTTGAATCCTCGACAACGTTCCATCTGAATATAATCCATCTGGAGGACTTCAAAAGGATGGTCAGGAGGCTGAAATCCACCCTGCTCTACGGGAACACTCTTTCCTGGATTAAACTGACAACATATCATACAGGTACGAACCTTTTGTTTAGCTGCTGCTCGTAAATGTTTGTTGAACCAAATGTGCTGAATGCTGTCTAGCATAGCCTTCTCTCCTAAATGTGCTGGACTGTGAACTGTAGCTATAATGGCTTGAACCATGGAATCAGGGAGAAACCATACAGATTTCTCCTTCGTCATCCATCCTTGATCTGTCTGGATCCCTCCTAGTTCAGTCCACTTCTTTATTTCTTCTGCTGTGGCATGTGTCTGTATATCAATTACGTCAAGTGTAGGATCCTTAATTGTCATACACTGTGTTGGTGTCTGAACTATTGGCTTTGTCATGTCTAATGTGCGATTCTGAGCAGTCTGTTTAGCTGTTCTGTCAGCTAAATCATTGCCTTGAGAAATGATATCAGTAACCTTCGTGTGTGCTTTACATTTCATAATCGATATAGCAGTAGGTAGATGTATTGCGTTTAACAAAGCATGAATGAGGGGTCCGTGCTGAATGTGGGCACCATGGGAAGTTAAATAACCTCTCTCTCGCCACAACACGCCGAAGTCGTGTACAACTCCGAATGCATAACGTGAGTCAGTGTATACATTAACTTTCTTATTTGTGGCTTGAATACAGGCTTGTGTTAGAGCAATAAGTTCTGCTGCTTGGGCGGACAAAATATCTATACAATTTGTCTCAATAACTTCAGTGTCTGTTGTGACTGCATACGCGGCCACTAAATCTCCTGTACTAGTTCTCATGCACGATCCGTCTACATACAACGTCAGGTCTGGATCTAACAACGGAACGTCTGTCAAGTCTTGTCTAGGTTTCGTCTTTATTTCAATGATTTCAACACAATCATGAGCTAGTGGGTCTGTTCCAATTACAGGTAATAGTGTAGCAGGATTCAATGTATTACACCGTCGGATCTCTATGTGTGGTTGAAACAATGTCAATTCATAACCGGTAAGTCTTGCTATGGTCAAGTGTTGTGTTTGTGTTCGGTTCACAAGAACCTCTACTGCATGTGGTACTTGTACTGTCAATGGATGTCCTAATACTATGGCATCGCTTTGTCTGATTGCTAAAGCTGTCGCTGCCACTGATTTCAGACATGCAGGCAAAGCCTGAGCTACGGGATCTAATGTACTGGAAAAATAAGCACATGGCTTGCGTGATCCTGCTTGATCCTGAGTGAGTACTGACAAGGCAGTACCTTCGCGTTCTGTAACAAAGAGTGTAAAATGTTTGCTATAACATGGTGTTGCTAAAACAGGTGCTTGACATAAAGCTTTCTTTAAGCTTTCAAAAGCTTGTGTATGTTCCTGAGTCCAAGGGAGAACAGTCGATGTGGCTGCCTCCTGTGTGGTTAACTGAATGAGTGGTTTTGCTAGAAAAGCGTACTGAGGGATCCACTGCCTACAATATGAAGTGAGGCCTATGAAAGCTCGCACCTCCTTTTGTGTCTGGGGTATTGACATGTTAGCAATTAACTGGATGCGATCTGGTGTAAGCTGCCTCCCCTCCTTGGACAGCGAGTGACCAAGATAAATAACTCGCTGGACACAGAATTGCAGCTTAGAAGGAGACACCTTGTGCCCCTTGTCGGCTAGGAAATGTAAAACTGTCAGGGAAGCTTTTTCACATTCTGGCTCGCTTCTCGCTGTGATCAGCAGATCATCGACATATTGAAGCAGTGCAGTATTGACTGGCATGTGGATACTGTCAAGTTCTCTCTTCAGTGCTTGGCTGTAGATGCTGGGGCTTTCTGTGAATCCTTGGGGAGCGCGTGAGAATTTAAAGCTGCGCCCATTTAAACTGAATCCGAACAAATATTGGCTTTCCGGATCTATTGGGACGCTGAAAAAGGCATTCTTGAGATCGATTACAGTAAAGAATGTTGCTTCGGAATCAATTGCTGTCAACAATGATGATATATCAGGGACCACAGGGAATTGTGGTACAATGCACTTGTTTAGTTCACGCAAATCAATAACCAATCGGTACACTGGTGGGGCAGTAGGATCAGTTCGTTTAAGAATCGGAATTATCGGTGAATTACATACATTGGAGTCTGTTTCTACAACTACTCCCTGGACAATCAGCTCATCAATGATTTTCAGCAAAGCCACTACAGCATCATGCGGTAACTTGTATTGTCGCATTCGTGGTAGTACCACTCCTGCTTTCAGGGTGACTCGATAGGGTGTAATGTTCATGCAGCCAACATCCGTAGGGCCTTGTGCCCATAGATGTACTGGTAAAGTCTGTAGTCGGGGATCCATGTCTCTAGACACATAGTGACCTTTAAAATCACGTAAAAACAACCTTACTCCTTCCGGAGAACAACATATTATGGCTCCTAGTGCTTTCAGAGTTTTAATTCCTAACAGATTTTCTGGGCATGATTTAGTAAGCAATAAATCTGTAGTTCGTGTCAAAGGTCCTATCGTAAGTGGTAGAGGCTGTGATACTTCATTAACAATAGGTTTTCCTGAAAAACCAAGGGAAATATTTTGAGAGCCTGAGAGGGGTGCCCCTGGAACTTCACTACGTTTTATGGTTGTTCGACTTGCCCCTGTATCGAGTAAGAATTTTCTATCTTGACCTAATAATTCACTATGTACATAAGGTCCTTCTTGATCTACAGGAATCTCGATAAGCGGTAAGTCAACTTCCCTCTCTAGGCTTGTTCATGCGTAACGCTGATACTCAGGGTATTCATACTGTGCAGTCTGATACATTTGTCGTGTTGTGGTTTGTGTGGCAGTAGCAGGCAACGGCGGTGCAGCTGGCACAAACTGTATGGGTTGCTGTGAGGCTGGCATGGACTGTTGTTGAACTGGCATGGACTGTCCATGCTGCATAGCTCCTTGTTCATTCTGATCTTGTCTAACTAATCGTGGTCTCTCCTTTGCAATACCTGTAGCTATATTACGTTTCAGGACTGGACAATCGTGTACATAATGGCCCAGTTGTTTACAGTAATTGCAGCTTCCTTTTACAGGAACTGCAGAATCACCAGAATGTGTCACACCCTTTCTGTGACCATCTGCTGGTACTGTCTGAGAAACTAGCATTTTCATTTTTGTATCCTTCATGCGTCTATGCTCGTGTTCTTGTTCATCCCTAATTCTATTGTGATGATACTGTAACATTTGTAGCATTTGTGACGGAGTGTTACTTTGCCAGGTACTCTCGAATTTCAATATTCTATTCTTTACTGGAGGCAATGCATTTTCCACTAATTTTGTCACAAATAAATGTGGATATGAGTCACTACTTGCTTTTATACCACTATTTATACCAAAACATTTTTCAAATCGAGCATAATAATCGCTTGTGTCTTCATCTTGCTTTTGTTTGCAGGCTGTGATTGCACCCCAATCTTCCTTTTTTGTAGTTAATAAACGTGGCAGTACCTGTACTAGTAAACCTGGTAACAGTTTAACTTTATCCCCGAGCCCTGAACCTGCAGTTCGGCCCCTTTCTTCCTCTGCTAATGCTGTCCAGTCTATCTTTTGGTCACCCACTTCCCACTCTTTTTCTTTCAGTTTTTCATAAATGCCAGCAGGCAAAAGCACCTTTAATATCGTCATAATATCAGGAAAGGTGTACTCTCCCATCAGTAACATGTCTTTAATTTCTCGGTGGAAACCTGCTGGGTCTTTGTCATGACTAGGTACTACTTTCTTCATTTCCAATAATTCCATTTTTGATATGGGTGTGTAAACAAATACACGGTGAAACTCATTGTCCTCGCCTTTTATTGGGTGTACTTCTCGTAGGGGATTTTGTCTATCCATATAGTACGGCGCTCTTTCTCTGCGAGGCAGCGAGAGAGAATCCGGACTTACAAAAAGGACATACTGCTTACGTGACACTAATATCTCTTTAATTAGCTTGTTACTAGAACCTCTCCATCTGTTTGTGAGTAGTTCCGTTAATATATCAGGTAAAGGACCAGGGTCAGCATGTTGGCTCTTATATAATATGAGGAGTTGCTGAATCATATATATTCCAGCTAAACGTTGTTCATCTGTACTGAGATTAAAAAACGTGTGTGCTACGGTCTCATCACCGTATTTTTCAGGACTGTCAATCCAGTGAACGGCTGATCTGGCTAACTCTTGCTCATCCATGGAATCGAGGAAGTGGTAACCCCTTCGTTCTCGTAATATTTTATCTGCGGCTTGAAACGAATGTTCAGGAGACTTCAGATTTATTATAGGCGTCGGATACGTTCTGCTATTATTTGGGCATACTGAGTGTATGGGATCAGAAAAACATCTAGTATTTTCACAGGATCTTCCTCTGCCTACATAAGCTATGGTCTCTGACTGTCTTGCGGAATTCCCTGATTCGGACATTTCATCTTGCTCAAACTCGTCTGTTCCCAATCTCTCTTCATGAATACGCTCTATTTCTTTACGGATTTTTCGGCACATGGCTATTATACAATTTTGCTTATCGTGTCTCCCTTCTGATATATTCTGACTCCATTTTGTAAGAATAAGCATTGCATTCGGGTCTACCCCCGGGCGGTCTTGATTTCTGATCACACAGTTTATGAGGAAACGTAACAGTTCCCCCTGTATTTCTACTTTCTGGAATTCCATAGCTCTGTTAATACATCCTGGATCTCGTCCTGTTTGAACAAAATGATATATGTTATCTAGATGCGTAGTCATTCCTGGTAACCTTGCTAAATACTCTGCGGCTCGCCTGATACGTAATGATGCCAGGACCATTTCGTCCTCTTTACCAACCACTGGGTCATATCTACAGTTTACAAGGAGTTCCTTAAGCGTACGTTCACTTACGAATTTAGGTGTACGTGAATGTGCTGACTCTTGAAAAACAAGTTTATTTATTCTGGGTGGTGTAAAGGTAATGCTAGCACCTCCCGTGGCCCCATCTGGGGCGTCGGGTGTGAATGGGTTCGTTGAACGTGACACAGCAACTATGGGTGTCGATACCCCTGTAGAATCGACTGCGGAAACAGATGCGGAAACAGATGTGCTTGCTGACGCTTGCGTCGGGACTTGCTGTTGCACGGGGACAGATACCTGATCCTGACGTTGAACCCCTACACCAGACGGTCTATGTGGTGCGGCGTTAGCATATTCGGGAGCTGCGTCGTCTAGATATGAGGAAAGAAAAACATCTTCTGCGGTTCTGGGATGCCCTTGTGGATGTACCTTAATTGGAAATAATGGGGGTGGCAAGTCTTTTGGCATTTCTGGAGCAGCCTTAGGTAGTCCTTCGGCTAGAAGGGGATACATACCATTCATAAGAGCATTTCTTTGTCTATTTACTTGTTCTGATTTCACTCGGATACCTTCCTCAATTAATAGACTTTCTTGAGCTTTATTTGAACTTTCTTTACTCCTCTCTTCTTGTCTACGTGCTTTTTCTGTTCGTCTATGAGATTCTTTACGCCATAACTCAACAGCGTCTTTCTGTGACTGTCTGACCTTTCTTTTCCATAACTCTTCCTCCACTTTCATGATGCACTCTGCATCCCAGGTTCCCGCTACGGGCCACCTTTGACTTTCCGGCAATCCCTTGGTATAGTCTACCCATAGATCAAGAAACAATATGGCATCTAAGCCATGCTTATGGTACATGAAATGCCCTGGAGTGTCCCTAGGAGGAATAGGAACTGCTTCTTCAAGCACCCCTTTTCTGGTAGTAATCTGTCTTAACTTCGAGAAGAGCGGCATATTGACAACTGATCTGATACTTACTCTTGAACTCACTTAATACGAAAAACACAATAATGAACAGTGAACAATGAACACTCATTCATACCACAATATTTGAACACTTTAAACATTATACATTAAACATTTTAACAACGACCGACAATGATGACAGTCTGCCTAACTAATCACCACGCTGAATTCTTGACAATAACTGCATACTTCGGAATACTTGATATACTGCTAAACAGTACATATACACTGCTAAACAGTGCAGACCGGATTTGTGTACCCAAATCCGTCTTGACCGGCACAACCTATGTGCGCGTCAACACGCCTCCCCGGCGATGGTACTCACCGAGTAGCTCCTTGAAACGGAAGGCCTCAGAGAATGGACGGGACTCAATGACTGCGGACAGCGGACCCTCTGGACATCGGGACTTCGAAAACCTGGTGGGCCTCTGTATACCTCGGATCTTGCTCTCTCAGCTAGGCTCTGGTCGGGATACTTCGCACTTCTCACCGCCTCGTCTGGGTTGATCGCAGCCTCAGTCGCCCCCGCTTGACCGGAGGGAGCTTACAGGAAATCCTGCTGGTACGCGTTTATGGTCCGTCCAGCTGTGGCAGGAGACCGGGCCTGCAACGCACCGCCGGCGCGTGAGATGAGAAAGTGTCCCTGTTCGGGCGCCATTATGTGGTAAACAAAAATCTTCTTTACCGGACTGAATTTCATACGGGATCTTGAAATAAAATAAAATAGCTCAGAATAACAAGAGGCAGAATCCGTGGTATAAGAGTTTCTAAATGGGCTTTATTCCATCAAAAAATGGCCGACTCGAGTCGCGGCCTTCAGGTTCCGTCACCACGAGGGTTCAGGAAGTGAAGTACAATAATTTATTGACAGACATGCATTTTTATAATAAGTACATTACAATGAAACGAATGTAGAAGGCGTAACATTTGATAAGAAAAGTGACAAAACAGGTACGTAATCGAAACTAGGCGTAATAAGGAATAAAAGAAACATGATTGGTTAGGATTATCAGACATAGGTGGATCTATAAGATAATACTTGGCATAGATGCGCGCGCAGCAGCATGACGTGTGATTGACGTGCAACTAGGGGGTGAAGGGGACTTGACATTTAGCTCTACATGTGGAGACGAGAAGTCTGGGGGGTCAAGTCAACCTAATCCCAAATCATATCTAACATCCTATGTTTAAAGAACTATGTTATCCACAAGGAAGGACTCTCGGACAGAATCTAGTCTATACTGACTGTGTGCGTGCACAAACGCCTAAGTGTCTATATGAGATGCGAGGGGCAGAAAACTTTCCATGGCAGCAGGGCTATGAATCACTTGCAGGAGGACGGAAAGGCCGAGTCCTTTGCTTGTGAGCTAAAGGAAATGTTTACCTAAATCACTAGACAGGAATGCATCGGCTGAAGAGCAAAATAGATAATTCGAAGGTGAAATACAGCTTCTTGGCAGGCAGGCGAAAACTGGCCGAGGCAGGCACCGTTAGCTGCACAGGGAGTAGGGCAAAGTTCATGGATACAGATGCGAGCTCAAGCTGAAGCTGTCAAAGACAGAGAGCAGGGAAAGGCTTTGAGGACAGAATCGGGCCTACTTGCCTGAACTGTAAAAATGGAGTAACTTAGCCATATAAAGTCGGTGGCCTTTCATACTTAGGAATCGAATATCCAGCCCATCGATGGCGGATCTGACAGAGAACATGTCGACGGTAGACACACATATGTTTGCGTCTTAGAAACTGGAACTAGAGGGAACATACATGTACTTGTAACATGCATATAGAACCGTTGGGGTCCAAGATAGGGGACATAACTGATCAGGAAAATCCACATTTCCACACCCCCACCAGTAACTCAGTTTCCTTCAATGGTAAAAGACAAAATGTTACAATGAGAATCACACATGTTCGTGTTCATCTTTTAGATGTATGATGAGGGATGATATGGTGCTATCAATGGGAAATTGGCATGTTCCTCCGCTTGAAAGGAAACATTTTTGCATCTTTGTGCCTTTATGTTACTGGTTATGTCTACATTCAGTGGACAAGAAACTGGACCACCCTGTCTTCATGCCGGCTTGCCAGAATTTACACTTTGCACATGCATCACCTCATTCTTATTTTGAGAATTTGCATACTTTAGACTTGCTTTGGTGCTCTTGAGTTCTTGCATCTGTAATCCTGGTTTGTCTTTTGATACAGTAAAATTTATTCTGAATAAGTAAACCTGAGGGCCAGAATTTCACTCCCTTTGGCCAGCAACCCTTGAATGTTATCGGCATTTGATATATTGACTTGAAGTTGGCTTGCGTTTTGAAAATTGACTGATTGAATTTGAAAAACTGTTTTTGTTGTTGATCTGTTTTTGTCATGTGTAACTTTGTTGTTAATTATGACCAATTTTTGTGTTTGATTTTGCTATATGTACTCATGTAAGCACGAGATGCTATCTGGATCTGTCTTTGAATTAAGTGTCTGAACGTTCCACAAAATCCTTCAAACAAATTACATAATAAAGTATGTGGATCAAGACATTCAGTAGTTTGGTCTAATAATGCTAATGAGAAATGGCATTCAGAACTAACTGCTAGATCATATTTGTTTCATGTATATTACGGACCCCTTCTAGCTGTGTGACTTAGGGCTAACCCCTGTGTGTATAAAGTGCTAGTGGGCCTGCAGCACTTATTGTGCCCGCCACTTAAGTACACTTTAAAACATGTCCCAGGCCTGCCATCTCAGCCTGAATGCAGTTTTAAACTGCCATGTTGACTTGGCAATAAAAAAAACCCTTACCAAGCTCTACACCTCCACTTTTATCACATATAAGTCACCCCTAAGGTAGGCCCTAGGTAGCTCATGGGCAGGGTGCCTTGTAATTGAAAGGTTGGACATGTACTTTTCTTTACATTTCCTGGTAGTGAAAAACATCTACATTCATTTTTCACTACTGTGAGGCTAGCCTCTCTCATAGGATAACATTGGAGATTCCTTATTATACTAAATAAGCTGTAATTTACAATTGGGAGCAGGTGGCTTTATCATGTTTGGTGTCTTTGGAATTGTAATGAAAACCCCTATTTAATACTGAAGTCAGATTTTTTATTACAATTTTGAGAATGTCACTTTTGGAAAGATGGCATTTTCCTGCCCTTGGCCCTTTTGTCTTGTAGCCTTTCATGGGTCATATGACTAGGTGTAACTGACAGTTAAACTTTGTTAAGTCTTTCCAGACAGTCACGCGATAGATGGATTAGGTGTGCCTGAATGGGCCATCTTCTGGCAGGAAGGGGGGTACAGAGCGAAACACCTCGCCACTTGTAAATAAATCGGTTGTTCTCTGTCTTCACACAAATGACCTATCACCTCCACATTGTCACTACAGCCGGGGCATGGAACTCCTGGAATTCCATGTACTTCAAAGGCACTATCTAGAAACACTTCCCACCTTCTAGAACGAGGCCACCAGGGTATAAAAATAGGTTCTCAGAGACCAACACTCCAGTATACTTCTTGATCTGTGGATACTCTGTCAAGAAGAAGAACTGCCCTGCTGCCCTCTTGCCTGGGGAAGAATGAATGGACTTGCAAGTTGAACCCAGGAACACCAGATTGATTCTGAGCAGCTAGCTTGCTGGCCTCCTGATCTGAGCCTCAGGGACACAAAAGGATCCCTTCACTTTGAACCCATACTTGAACCCAACCTGAATGTGTCCTGAACTTCCAAGTGGTGGTGCACCAGTCCTGGACACTTAAAAGTGATACTGAAGGTGATGAGATAACTAAACTCCAAAAGTGAGGAATATTTGGCTATTAACTGCCCTGTGAACCAGGAGTAGACCAGGACCAACCTGCTTGCATATCCGCCCCACGGTGCATCGCTGGTTGAATCAACTTTGAAGCTTCTACTGCTACGTTCTTCTCCTCAGCAGCAAATCCTGTTCAGCTGTCATCTGCCAAACGGGTATCAAGCCTTGTGAAACTATTTTCAGCCACAGCCCCCTGCCTCATCTCACTAGAGATTTCTGACTTCCATTTCAAAGACTAAATCTAAACCTAGAAATCATCACAGTGGCTTTGCCCCAAGGCCACCCAATGATGAAGCTACATCCTTGGACACCTCCTGCGGCCTTGCCCTGCTGAACTTTACGTTTTCAGAACATTTTTTTCAAAATGTCTTCAAAGTCTGAAGGTAAGCACTGACTGGGCCCAATTCACCTCTTGCATCTGAACGGCACTCCACCACAATCGGCCATATCTTGACTTTGACTCTGTCGCATCTAGATGTCTGTGGTTGCCGCTTTGATCTTTTAGGTGCTCGTTTTTACAAAAAACTTTTAAAAATCATAACTCCGGTTCTACTGGTTGCATTTTTGGTCATTTTGGTGTCAAATAATTTCTTATTATTTACACGATTTATCTAAATAGGTGTGGGATGTTCATTGTATTTTCACTTCATTACTGTTGGTGTACTGCATACATGCTTTACACATTGCCTCTAAGATAAGCCTGACAACGTCTGATGCCAAGATACCCAAGGTTAAGCATAGGTGTTGGAAATGGACCTTTCATGAAGGATCAGCCCCATCTTCCTGCTCCCCTTTTTGGTGAATTCATTTCTGCTGGCCCTATGACTCTGGTCACTTTACTACTGCTTACCAGTGCTAAAGTACATGCGATCTCTATTTGTTTTAAACCTGGTAACATTGGCCTATCCACAATTGCACAATTGAGATATTTAATTTGCTTCTTAATCCCTAGTAAACTGCACTACATTTGCCCAGTGGGCCTTCAGCAATGATTGTGATACCCACTTAGGAAGCTTTTTAAACATGGCTCAGGCCTGTCACTGCAAAGCCTATGTGGGCAGTTTTAAACTGCCATTTAACCTGGCAAGTTAACCCTCTTGCCAGGCCCCGAGCTTCCTTTTCAATACATATACGTCACCACTAAGGTTGGCCCTGGCTAGCCCCAAAGGCAGGGTGCAGTATATTTAAAAAGTTGGACATTTACCTTTAAGTTGTACATGTCCAGGTAGTGAAAAACTCCTAAATTAATTTTTCACTACTGCAAGTGGGCCTGGGTGTGAAATTCTGCTACACTGTCAGAGTTTGCCGAGTTCTTCCAACTCCGAGCTTCGCGTTGGATGTGGATTTCTGAAAAACTCCACGTAGCAGAGCTTTATCCTCGCTTGCGCTTGTCAATGTTAAGTTGTTGAGCAAGGATACTCTTGCTCCAGCCCACCTTCCGGTGAGATTTATCAACGTAGGGGGTTGCAGGTGACCTCTACCACTCGTTTTGAGAAACCCGTTTGCATTGAGGAAGTTGTCGCTTGAGCAGAACATCTACTCAAGCAGCAGAAAGAAGCAACGCCCTCTTGAGCTGCGCATGGTGCCATTCGCACTGATTTACCAGCACGGGACAAACACCTGTTGCAAAAATCAACATGAATGGCGTGACCTAATGCACTCCACCACTTGAGGAACTCTGAGTAGTGCAACAGAGTTTTTTGGTCACTTTGTGGAGTTCCACCTAGCGGGACTCTGCGAACTCCACCCAGGCCTAACTGCAAGGCCTATCTGTCTCGTAGGTTAGCATCAGGATCACCTTATTACATCTTATAAGTGTTATTTTGAATTGAGAATAGATGGGACCCCCAAGTTTGGTGTCTCAGGAATCACAATTTAAAATCCTTACTTATGGTGAAGTTAGATTGTAAATTGCAATTCTGAAAATGGAACTTTAAAAAAAGTAGGCATTTCTTACTTTAGCCATTTGGTGCCTTCTGCCTGTCTCTGAATACATGTATTGGGTCGGTGATAGCTGGGCTTTGTGCATTCCCTCCAGACAGCCACACGCAAAAGGAGCTTAGGCGTGACTGAGGTGCCATCCACATCCTATCATCCATCCTGGGCAGGATGGGAGGGAAGAGCTGACACTTACACCTGAAAGGGTTGTGTCCTGTCCCCACATAAAGGAGTGCTTGACCCCCTGTAGTGAGTCTGGAGCCAAGGTAGGAAGGGCAGAGACTCTGCGTACTTCAAAGGCCTCTCTTTGAAGTATCCCCTACTTCAAAGGCACAATTGGGTATCAGTACTAAATCTCTGACACCACCACTCAGTTCTCTTCTGGACCTGTGGCTACTGGATACTCTTCCAGTGAGAAGGATTGCTATGCTGCTGAAAGGACTGTCCCTCTGCTGGACTGTGCTGGATCTTGCTGGATTCGTCCTCTGCTCTGCTGTGCCTGCCCGGATGTCTGCTGCCCTCCTTGTCTGGGAGTGCGATGGACAGGGCCTGCATCTCTCTGCCCCAGAACCAAAGTAACTCCAAGGGCTTGCTGGCTTGCATCCTGTTCTGAACTTTCAGAGACATCAAAGACTTCCAACAACCCAGCTACAGCACCTGAACTCTGCCAACTGTGAGTCTTGTCCTGCCAAGTGGTGCCCATCCCATCCTGAGCCCTTGGAAGTGGTGTTTCAGTGCTGCAACTAACCAAATCCACTCCTCGGTGTTGTTGGACCAGTCGGAACCAACGCATCTCCTTCGCTGCCAACGTATCATCTTTTTCAAGGAAATCGCATTGCCGGGTTCAAACATTGAAATATTTTGTTTGTTTCACAATCAAATATTTTAGTCTTCCTTTGTATATACTTTAATAATTTCAATGTATTCATTGTAATAATATTAAATTTTGTAAAACAGTTGTGGACCCCCTGAGAAGTCTCTGCGGGTCCTCAGAGTACAGGTTAAGAACCACTGCATTAGACTGATATGTTAAAAAAGCAGATGAATGGAAATAACAGTTTATTAATGATTGGTACAAGATGAGTGTGCACAGCAGAGATAGTGTGCCTGAATAATAAAAGGTATGTGGACATGATTGTTTAATTTGTCATTAGTGTGCACTGACTGACAGTGGTTTACGTTGAATTGGTGGGTGGAATACATTCTTTTGCTGGAAGGATGATTTCTTTTAATCTACAGAAGCCACAGAAGCCACAGAAAAGACTGGTGAAATCAGAATGCATGCAGCATGAGAACAGAGTTGGATAACATTATGGGTCTCATCTATGAAGAATGCATTAGGTAAAAAAGGTCACAACTTGTGCACCAACTTTTATCCATCGTGTTCCTATTTTGCCAACTTATCTATGTATTAGGAGGCTGGTTCACCACAAACAAAATTGTAGTGGGTTGCAATTCGACCTACCTCATAAATATTGAAGCGGTAGGTCACAAATTGCGACCCACTATGATTGGCTGCAATCACAGCCCTGGTAGCCTGCTGGTTTCAGGTCTGAGATTGCTCTCAAGTAAAGCATTTTTTTTTTTAAATGCAGCCCGTTTTCCTAAAACGAAAACAGGATGTATTTAAAACAAGAAAATTAAAATGTTCCCAAAATGTTTGTGCTCCATTCACAAACTGGCCAATGAGTTACCACCTCCTTAGAGTTAATGATAAAATATTATTGTTTTGCAATTGGATTTTGGGTGCAAAGTATTAATGCATACCTTAAAAAATCGGTATTTAGAAGAAATAGCCTTACAATGCATCTTTCCAAATAGCAATTCTTTAATGCCTCCTGAAGCTACTTAAGGATTGGGGAAACCTTTTCTGAATTGTTAAATGAGTTTAGTAGATTCGAAAAAAGTTTTTGAACAGTTGCAAACTTTCAGATTTACAGACACTGAGGATTTGAAACTGTTAAAACAGTTTGTACATGAGGCCCTTAATTCAAAAGAAGGGCCCTTATTGGGGTGCTGTCAGAGTTTATTAAAAATAGCAAACAGAGAAACACGTTTTTTAATCTAGATATATTTTAGAAGAAAAAGGATTAATTCTGTTTTATCCTATTTTGTCTATTTCATTAGTACATTTTCAGGTTTCGATTCCCAGGTACCATATTTTTATCTACAACCATGTTCACTCCTGTGCACTGTATGAGTAGTCTCAAGCAGTAGTCCTTTATTTATCTCTGCACCAAGAGCTGTACTACTTAAGTTTGGTAGAACTAGGCCCAGACATGATTTAAATAATGCAGTGCAATTTTCCTAATTTCCCGTTTCCCAAAATTACGCGATAATGAAATTACATGCAGTTAGCTGTAAATGTTTACATTGAACGCTCAGGAATAACGTGAATGATCAGTTCAAGAGGAGCTGGTACTCCTGTTACGTTTGTTTTTTGCACATTTCTTTATTACCACAAAATACGTCCTCAAGTCAAAAATTGACCTCTTCGTAAAATATCGTGCTAAATGACGGATTTGTAGTTTTTCAGAATTACACATAATTTCACCTAGGTTTCCCAAAAGCTTGTATAATCAAATCAAATAATTGAACAACTGCACACACCCTAAAGTAGAACTGTAATTTTATGAAGTAAAAACAACTGTCCTATGCTGGAATTCTCAAAACAAAATCCATATGGCCCCGTGGCATTCCGAATGTGGCAGCCCTTCAGGTGTAGACCCGCCAAATACAGTTGATAGGGCATGCGGTGCAGTGTACTTAATTGCATGATTGGGTATTGGTTCACATTGCATTGTGACTATTTGTGCATTGTTCATTTATTATTCCCCCTAATACTTGTTCCTTTTCCCTTCTTCTTCTCCATCTTTTATATTTTCACTTTTCTGTTTCATCTCTCTAGAGTATTCAGTTAGGCTCCCTCTCTCTTTTGTGCATTCTCTCTATAGCTTATTTGCCCTCCCCCTCCGCCTGTCAGTCCTGGTCCATCCTTTGAACATCCCACAGACTGCCAGAGAGACTGGGCGAACCTTCCCTCCAGCCCAACTTCATTCATGACCCTCTGACTCCCCCCTTTTGTATCGCAAACTTCATATCCATGCAAACGCCCTTGCTTTCCTAGAACGTCAATTGTCTTACAAATTTCATCAAGCATAGAAAAGTGCTATCTCATTTCCAAACAACCTGACATAGCTCTTCTCCAGATGCACCTCACTGAGATAGAAGCTGAGAAGATCTGATAGAATCGAGTGGGCAAAGAGATACACAATTGTTGTCGTCTGCGAGCAGCAGATGACTGTGGGCACCATGGAAACGTGGTGTAGCCATATTGATTTTAAAGAAATTGCCTCATGTAGTGCTTAAGACCGGGGTTTATCCGGAGGGTCACTATGAGTCTGCCAAGCTAAATATTAACAGAAGGTACTATGCATAGTTCCATTGTATGCACCCACAGGTCGGAAGAGCACCTTCCTTCTTCAACGTACCTGTATATTGACAGAGAGGGATACCGCTAACATCCTGATAGGCGGGGATTGGAACCAGGCCCGGGATGAGGCCTTAGACTGGCGCTGGTTCAAATTGACGTATGCAATAATGTAGAGAGAGACCTCTTAGGAGATCTTTGGACTGATCATGGCTTTCGTGATGTATGGCATCTCTTGCATCAGATGGACCAGGAAAACAAATACTTATGCCCAGTTTATGGCACGCAGTCACAAGTTGATCTTTGTCTGATGGCCCACTCCTTTCTCCCCGTTCTCTGCAAGACTTTAATTTTAGAGGGAGCACCTTCGAACCACTCCCTTATTGCCCTGGAAGCTAATCAGGGTCTGTCACTGCCAATTCGAAAACCCTTGTATCTCAACTTGTCCCGCTACAACCACTTGGTAGACCAAGCTTAAAACCCACATGCATACCTGCTGGGAGCACAATGGCGGCTTGGGTGACTCTGCCCTGACATTGTGGGAGGCAGCGATGGCGACTATCAGAGGGCAGCCGATGAGGTATGCTGCCCTGTCCAACAAGCAGAGGGAAGAGCATCAGAAGGCTCTAGAGGTGAATATAGCCCGCCTCATATACGCCTACATTGCCCACCATTCTACTATTACCAAATGCAGACTTGAGAAGGCGTGCATGGACCTCAATACCCTTTTAACCTCCAACGCTGAGTATGCACTTCAGAGTTTGAGGTACATGTACTATGAACGAGGAGAGAAGGAAGGACGGCTTCTGGTGGTGCAGCTCAGGCAGAGGGAGGCGGGAATGGTCATTTCAGCTATTTTCACTTACTCAAGGGTACTGGTCACCAACCTGCAGGAAATCGCAGATAAACTCACATCTTGCTACAGGGTCCTCTACTCCCTGGAAATTGTCCAGGGACCAAGATAGGTGAATGCCTTCTTGGATGGTATTCCCTAACAGTCCCCCTCTGAGAAACAAGCCAGCTGCTTCTGGGCACAATCACCAAGGAGAAGATAGAGCAGGCCAACTCAGATCTACCCTATCACAAAGCCCCAAGTGAGGATGGCTTCCTGACAGTGTACTACAAGTGGATCAAATCCGAGATGGTGGATCTTCTCCATGAGGCCTTTGCTGATGCTGATTGCTTTGGCTCCTTGGGTTTACTGTCCAACAAGGCACTGATTTTGGCTTTCCCCAAACCAGGAAAAGACCCACTCCTTCATGGCAGTTATCGCCCTATAGCCCTGCTTAATGGGGATGTCAACATATTGCCCAGCAGCCTTGCTACCTGCCTCAAGAGAATCCTCCCTTTTCTTTGTCACCATTCGCAAGTGGGATTTGTCCCAGGCTGCTCGTCACGCAACCATCTTCGCACGTTAGCTAATGCAGTCTGGCTAGGAGTGGACCTTCATGGT
The DNA here is from genome assembly GCF_964204655.1 of Triturus cristatus. NCBI lineage: Eukaryota > Metazoa > Chordata > Amphibia > Caudata > Salamandridae > Triturus > Triturus cristatus. The sequence goes on from NC_140580.1 coordinate 502,422,144, forward strand.
GAGGCCTTGGTGCTGTCTTTGGATGCCGAGAAGGCCTTTGACAGGGGCTACCTGTTTACCAGCCCGCTGCACTCCATTTCTGCTTCCCTTTTAGTTATTCCATGCTTTAAGCGGGTTCAAAGGAGTGGTAAGGCTTTTCTTTTTTGGCTGCCAAGGCATGGCATGAGTTCCCCTGTGAGCTGTGACTGACTGCTTCTGAGTCCATTGTCCGTAAAAAACGTAAAACCAGTTTCTTTCTGGTAGAGAAGTAGATCTTTTGGTATGGGGTTGTGCACTTGGGCTCACCAGTTAGTGTGAGGACATTCGTTGGAGTAGCCGCACACACTGTAGATCTGTCATTCATTCATTCATTGTCGCACTACTGAAATGTAATCTCCAAAGCGAGATGGCTTTATGACCCCCTCCCTTATTGCAGATCAATTGTGGGGGCTTGCCTTCTGACCCCTTGCCGGTCCATAGGGGTACCTGTCAGGGTTGCCTACTCTCCCCCCTTCTATTTCTCCTTGCAATGGAGCAATGTGATCGGATCATAGATATTCCTATGCCTGGAGGTACCCCAACACTGTATCTACATGTAAATGACATCTTACTCACCTTAACGGCTTTACCCTCCTCCATTCCCATTGTGTTGGAGACCATTGATGCTTTTGTGGCAATATCCGACTACAAAGTGAACTGGGGAAAAAGCAAGGCCTTGCCGCTGTCACAGATCACCACATATGCCCCTATAGTCAGTTACCCATTCCAGTGGAAGAATTCCTGCCTCAAGTATCCGGGCATTCTAGTTAACAGGGGCCTGGAGCATATGGAGGCGGACAACCTGGAGGCACTTATGGAGCAAATGTAATAGGATTTCGCAAAGCGATCCTACCTCACTCTGGGGATGGACTCAAGTGGTGAAAATGGTAACCCTCCCCTGATTCATTTACGTGTTGGGCATACTTCTCCGTCAATGAGACAAGACCATTAAGGCCTTTTTCTGGGGTTCAGTAAGACCTTGCCTTGTAATCGGAAGCTTATCGCTCAATGATCAGCAGGGAACTGGACCTGCCTTCTGTGGAGGATTACTGTCTAGCCCTACATTTGGCACAAATGGGGCACATACACCCTTGGGTCCATGACCCCCGTTATGGGTTGCGATTAAATGCAGACTCCAGGAGGCCTCATTGGGATGCCATGTTCATGCTTCCTGGATGTGGGCTCACAAGTCCCTTTCGGTGGTTACACTTCTCTATTACAAAGCTCCTCTCCGGAACAATACTACTATCCGCATAGGGGAGGGTCATGATTGATTGGGGCCCCTGGTGCAGAGCTGGAATCCTGACTCTTACACACCTGATGTCTGGAGTTAAGCTCTAGTCCTTTGAGATGCTACAAGATGAATTTGGCCTGTTGCATACTCAACAGTGGCGCTATACACAACTATGTCATTGCATGCTGAGCAAACTGGATTCCCAGCCCTGGATCATCCCTTGTTACCCGGTGCTCTCTTACCTTAATACTTGGGTTCAGTTTAAAAGTGTGATGTCCTGATTCTACAACCTCCTGAACCACCACCTCTACTCCCAGCCACAATTGGCTAACCTCAGGACAACCTGGCAGGCTCACCTGCAGGTGGAATATGATGAGGAGGATTGGGCAGAACGTTTGGAGCCCCTGGAACGGAGAGTCTGGGAGGCAGGGATGAAGCTCAGTCTTTTTAAGAACCTTCAGGGCTGGCACTGGACACTGCTTCAGGTTGTAGGGCTGTTTCCTCACTCTGCCTGCTGGTGATGCGATTACGTGCATAAAAAGAACAAAACTAAATCCATACTTGTAATGGGCAGTCTTTACTTGAATAAATTGATGTTTGGTGGTTTTCTCAGCACCCACCTAATTTACTGAGACCTAAGTCTTTCACCTTTAATTTGTTTCTCAAGTCGTGCCACCTTTTCTACAACTCTATGCCAATTTTATCATTGCCCACTACGCACATTTTCACATTGCCCACTGCGTTTATGTACGAGTTTTTTTCATTTTGAAAGTAAATGCTATTGGAACACGCATACGTCACATTTCGCAGTCCACAACATCAAGACCGTTGCAAATGTGTACAAGAGTATAATAAACTGTTTAAGTGCTGGAGGAGTGGAGTGTCAGACTGATGGTGGACATTTTCTAACCACTGTGCTGTCACTTTTCGGCGTCCGTGGTTACCAGTATGTCACAGCCACAAAATGGCATACAAGCTAGCATCATTCATTCGATGGACTGTGCAAATCTGTGTCAGTATTTTAATCTAAAACCGAATTTACTGAAGGGGTCATGTTAGAGATTCTCTTGTTATAGTTTACAATCTTAAGCAGTAGTTGTAACCAAACTCCTATCGTCACCTTTTATGAGAAAGGACATCAGCCTTTGCCTCTGTTGACAATAAGTCGACAGTACCCTTAATGACCTGTTAGGACCTTGTTATGCAACCCACTAGGGCTCGAAATGGGAGTTTCTCGTCTATTTGGGATTACAAGGAACGAGTAAAACTCTGGGGGATATAAAGCATTCCCAGGGAAATAAGGTGCATTATTTCTGATTCTGATTCCCATTGTAATTTCTCATACCCATACCCTCAAAATACAACTCAGAATCCCATGGTGTCCCCCCCTCAGAAGTACCACTGCCTCTGGTATCAGTGATGCTGAAGAGATAGTGGCAAATACTGGGATGTGTTACCGCCCATTTTAAAGAGGTCGGGGCATATTATCAAGCAGCAGCGATAATTATCGCTGGACGCTCTTAGCGAGAACTTATTTATCGCCGACTATCGCTGGCAATTATCCCCATGGTATCGCTGTATCAACAACGCATAGCACAATGGCGATAATTTTCCAGCGATAGCGGTGCTTTCCATGGAATATCGCTGGTTTTCCAGCGATGTTTCAGCGAAAGCGGCGATAACCTTACTGATGCGACCCTGTGGTCGTATCAGCATAATCCACCCCCATTGTTAGGTATAGGTAAGTCAGCATTTTAGCAGACGTTAGTTTTTGGCGAAAACCGCCTTTTTTTGCCAAAAACTAACATCTGCTAAAATGCGCGGGCCTCCTTGTAAATATCGCGATGTACATCTAGGAATATTTTATAAGATAGTCCGTCAGGGGTACGCCCAGTGACGCCCACTTTGCATCTCATTAGCGAAGCGTCGGGAAAACGGTGCTAACATGTGCTAATGCATGTTAGCACCACCTTGTAAGTAGGTTGATGGAAATATCACCATTTTAGCAGCAAAAAGTGCCACTAAAGTGGCGATACTGCCCTTGTTAATATGCCCCGTCCTTAGTTACCAGAGCACCTTTCTGAGCTCAGTTAAAACATTTTCATACAAGTGTCCCTAAATTGAACCTGACAAGAACTTTGTAGTTTTTGTGGCAATATTTCTATATGCACATTGTAAGCAAAAAGCGTAATATTTTGATTTTTGAATACCAGCTCCCGAAGTGTGCTGTTCCCAAACACAAACATCGGGTAACTTCCTCTGCTGTGCGCATTTCCTGTTATTCTGTTGTATTGACAAGCAGTAATTCCCGCTCTTCGCACACATAGCAATGGTACTAAAAGACTGCAGGCTAGAAAAAGTAATTACTGACAAAGCCATTTTCCTTGTTGTTAATCTCAACATTTGCCAGACACACAGATACATCCATAAATTTAAGATGAGTGGCATAGCGTAAACTATAACAACTTTTTTTATGGCTGACAGATAACACTTTTGTAAATGATCAATTATCTGCTGCACAATAGTTTATAGACATTGTTTGCGTTGACACTTAAAATATATTAGATGGCAACATTCATTTCGACAATAATGATTTGTTTTTCTTGGTTATTTTAATTATCTTTCAGTTTTGTGCTGTCTCATTTGAACTTGTATTATTTTCTTGTATGCTTATCATTCACAGCCTTGATACAGTAGCAGAGCACGCATGGCTGGGCGTAGCGGCAAAACATGGTGCAAATTGTTTTAGTCCTTCTATTCCTGTGCCCATTGCACAAAGAGCAAAATAGAAACAAGGAGACCCTGGAGGCTGAGGGGACCAAGGGTGAATGTATGCTAAAGAGAACAATGGTCCCATACAAGTTAGATTTAAAACAATATCACAATTTAGTCATCAAAATTGGAATTACGAATGTATCAATGAGAAATTGGGATTTTAATTGACATTTAGGTTGAACGCAAAATTAATATACAAGAAAGTGAGATGAGCAAAACGTGTCAGGGCAGAGGGAAATCAGCCGATTTCCTTACCACAGGCAAGTGACTTAATAGGTGACTTTTCAATATGCGAAAAATTATAGGTAAACAAAAAGTCACAATCTGAGTTGCATCTCATACTCCACAATTAAATACATATATTGGTATAGAGTTGAAGATGTATGTGTTGACGACGTTTCAACCCCAGTAAGGATATTGGGATCTCAGCAGGACTAACTGATAAACCAAGAGCCTGGAAAGTTGCCAATAAATGAAAGCGCAATGCTTATGGCCAATTAATTACGGCCGGAAATAATCAGAAGTAGAGCTGGTAACGGTGCGGCGAGCAGCCGGGGAAGCATGAAAATGGAGGTGCCTTGGCTGAGATGGGGTCGGAGGCAGTTGAGGGTGGAGAAGTTCCTAGGTATGCACGTACAATGGCGCCGGTGTGCGCGTTCAATGGCGCCGGTGAGAATCTGATGATGCAGATGTTAATACAGCATGCCGGTGAGTCTGGCAGAGCTCACTTCAATAGACTGCCTGATCGTCGCGGCCGCATTTTTTCGAACAACCGGCATGCTGTATTAACATCTGCATCGTCAGATTCTCACCCGCGCCATTGAACGCACACACCGGCTCCATTGTACACGCATACCTAGGAACCTCTCCACCCTCAACTGCCTCCGACCCCATCTCGGCCAAGGCACCTCCATTTTCATCCTTCCCCGGCTGCTCGCCGCACCGTTACCAGCTCTCCTTCTGATTATTTCCGGCCATAATTAATTGGCAATAAGCATCGCGCTTTCATTTATTGGCAACTTCCCAGGCACTTGGTTTATCAGTTAGTCCTGATGAGATCCCGATATCCTTACTGGGATTGAAACGTTGTCGACACAGACATCTTCAAGTTTATACCAATATTTGTATTTAATTGTGGAGTATGAGATGTAACTCAGATTGTGACTTTTTAAGTCACTTGCCTGTGGTAAGGACATCGGCAGATTTCCCTCTGCCCTGTCACGTTTTGCTCACTCACTTTCTTGTATATTAATTTTGCGTTCAACCTAAATGTTAATTAAAATCCCTATTTTTCATTGATACATTCGTAATTCCAATTTTGATTACTAAATTGTGACATTGTTTTAAATCTAACTTGTATTGGACCATAGCACAATGAGGGGAAACAGCACTACCTCGGTCAGATTCTGCAAACTATTTGACCACCAGCTGATAGGCCCTCAATAAAAGAGGCATTGAATTGCAAAGTCCAGAAACCGGAGTTACTATCCTTCGTGGAACTCCAAGATTCAATGTAACTCCTCAGATCTGATGTCTCCCATTTGGAGACGCCACCTGCTTTCAACAAGTGGAGTATTAGGCTGAAGTAAAATGGGATATGAGGAGTAACCCAGAAAAATACTCTCTCTTCATTTCTGAGGAGTCTCTCAGGGACCGATAGGTAGTACACAGTAACTCCACCGTATGGCGGGGCTGATGCCCCTGTATCTATAACACAAGGGAGTGGTGTTACCTGACCAATACAGTGCATTCATACTGAGGCCCTAGATGGTAGTGAAGAATGTTCAATCATTAAGTATTGACCAGATTTCTCCAACACTTGCTCAAAAGATCGCTCCTTCCATTTAAATGTTCCAAACAATGGATTAAATTTGTTTTCATTGGTTAAATTAAACAGAAGATAAATACTAATATCATTTAGTAACAAAATATCGAATTAATAACATAACCACCAGATCTATGAATAATACATATATTAGTAGGCAATCTACTGTTTTAATTTCAATATCAAACTATGGACACACTATATAGCAGACTGTGAGCAAATTAATATGTCTCATGTAAGAATTCATCTTTCAGCTACCATCATATTATTTTTGTCTGTGTAGGGTGGTCCTTACATACATATACATTTTTAAGAGGGAGCTCAGCAATGTTGGAGAAGATTTTGTCCTTCTTGGAGACAAAATTCCACTGACTAGAATTCAGAAAGTCTACAAGGGGATACATTTTGGGGATTGAAATGATAAGCAAGAAAACCTGTATTATTACATGTAAATAAATGCTGCCCCCCAGTGCTAGTTAATGGCAGAAATGAATGATCACAACTGTGAACATCTAATCAGATGCCAGATGTCCAGCTCCTCTTTAGACAATTGTTCCTATAGCAATCATTAATTTCGATTTATTTCCATGTTTTAAATATATCAATGCAAACACTGAGCCCAGAATTAAAGGTGGAAACATTTAATACCTCTAAGCCCTTTGAGCCTCCAAAATGGGTGAACTTAGGGCTTGCTTACGAGATGGACCGCTGAACCCGTGGTAGAGGTGTGGTGGTGGTCGTGGACCACCACATTACCAGTGATCCAACCACCATATTACAAGTAACGGCAATTGGACCATTTTGGGACTGCCTCAACAGCCAGGGATCCACAATCCCTGGAGGTCTTACAGCAATCTGGGGAAGCCATATTCTTAGCGGTGCTGCTGTGGCACCGACAAGCATATTACAAGTTTCCCTACCCCCGCCTTTTCATGGCGTGCTCATGGGTGGGGAAAGAAAGGGAGCCATACAAGTCCCCTTGTTGCCCTGTGCATGAGGATGCATGCAGCGATGCACATGACGTGCCCCCTTGTCTGCAGGCACCCCCTTTCCTACATGGCATGGACTGCACAGTGCATGCCAAGCAGGAACGGGCGAAGGTGCTCCCATTGCGGTGCACTCTCATTAGGCACAGCAATGGGGCAGAGTGCTGGGCACCTGCCAGGCAACGAGGAAACCCGTAATCTGCCGGACTGGAGGTGGTCAACTTTGGCAGTCTGGGAGCCGGGCACTGGCGTGGCGGCCCAGACCGCCAAAGGTGAAATCAGGCCCTTAGTGGGCTTTGACTATTATCCTATTGGCATTAGTGGAAATGAAAAATATCATTGTGCTTGACAAAGTTTTTCTATGCAAGTGACCCCTTTCAAGTCGAAAGGAAGAAATATTTTCATTTATAATGTGAAGATGAGGCTAAGGATGGTGACAGTCTCTGAATGAGGCTGAGTTGGGAGGGATGACATTTGTGGACTGACAGAAAAACCTTGGGTGGCTCGTCACTTACATGTAAGCATAGCCACACATGTAAGTGTACTCTTTTGAGTAACTTTGTTACTTTTGGCGATTCCCCATCCATGAGTCTAAAGTTACACAAAAAGGTAGACTTACATGTATCCATCGCCCGAACTCAGGAGACAGAGACTATTTTACAAGTGTAAATTAGTAAAAATATTTTAATCTTAAATATTTTTATGAATTTATATATATTCTTTAAAAAGTAGTTCAAAATTGCACAAAATTCTACATCATTATAATCTTAATTTCAATTCAAAATTTCCTATTCAAGAACAGCCAGTCATTAATCAGAACACCCAATAATAAAGCGTAACGTATGCCCAGCCCTGCATCATACTCGGAGAACCGTAAGCATTTAGCAAGAGACACGAGATGCCTGTCCATAAGAAGCGTGAGATTGTAGATTCAAAATCCACAAAGAATCTATATAGGAGTGGGTAGAGATAATTCTGAAGGACATAAAGAGCTACCCAACTCATCATTGTGCAATGCTGATAGACCAAGTCTTAAGATCTAGTTTCAGCTTTGTCAAGAGAGGAGCGATTGTTAGATCTCACTTTCAGGCCCTATTTTGTGCAATCTCTATTTCTAAATATCTAAAATTATCACCTGCAATATGTATATTGGTGACTGCCAAGCAGCAATGTGTTTCCCCACTAAGATGAACATAAGTAGATTTGGTCCAGTTTACCCATAGATCTAACATAACCGAAGAACCTAAGGATATCAGTCAGCCTGGGAATTGAGGTGTTAGGGTCTGGATATAAAACAGCATGTCATGTGCATGTAGTGAAAATCTGTTCTAGGATCATTTTACCATTTAAAGCTTGACACCTACACATTTCCCCCTCACCCAGGGGTTCTACTATGAAGACAAATAAGAGAGATAAAAGAAGACAACCCTGGTGTTTGTCTCTTTCAATCAGGAATGGGGTTGAGGGGACACCATTGACCTGAATAGGAGCCCATTGGGCATCAGAGAGGATGTCAACGAAAAGGAGAAATCAGAGTCCAAAGTTCATTTTGGATAACACCTGGAGCACAAAGTCAAAGGCCTTCTCTATGTCCTATATTAGTGAGGCTGTGTCCTTATGGAGTTCTTAGACTCTGGAGGGTATAATGTGGAGATGTCTTAGGCAATGTTGTTTACTTCAATTAGGCATAACCCCAATTTGATCCTTATGTAATAGTGTATATATCACGGAAAGTAATCCTGTAGCTCAAATCTTTGCCTGGGTTTTGAATTTGAGATTAATTACAGCAGTTGGCTGGTAAAAGGTGCAAGAACATGATGGTTTATAAGAATTAGGATTACTGGGATTGTAGGGCCTCTCACATGATAAAGCAAAGGGGAGGTCGTGTATATTCTTACACAGTGTCTCAAGGTAAATTTCTTTTAAAATTCTGCTGGAGTACTGTCTGACTTTGCCCTTTTTGCAGGGTCATCCCGGAACTTTTTGCCTTCCTCCCGGTATTTTTTCTGACCTGGTGTTGTTGGTTTTAGGACTCTTAGCACTTTATCACTGCTGTCCAGAGTAAAGTGCATGTGCTCTCTATGGTAAACATGGCAAAATTGATCTACACTGGTTTGGCGTATTTAATGTACCTATCAGTCCCCAGTAAAGTGGTACCTCATATACCTGGGGCCAGTAAATTAAAATGCTACTGGTGGGCTTGCAGCGCTGATTGCGCCACCCACCAAAGTAGCCTTTCAAACCTGTCTCAGGCTCTGCCATTGCAGGGCCTATGTGCGCAGTTTACAGCTGCTGTGACGTGGCACATAAAGTGGGTGCCACGTCTGCGACTCCCCTTTTACTGCATATCAGGCACCCCTAAGTTAGGCCCTAGCTAGCCCTATGGGCAAGGTGCGCTGTAGGTAAAAGGTAGGATATGTGCCTTAACTGTGTGGCATGTCCTGGTAGTGACAAACAGCCATTTTGTTTTCGCACTGCTGTGAGGCTGCCCTCTCATAGGAATGCATTGCGGATTCCCTGATATGTGCTTCAGTGGTAATTCCTGACTTGAGAGGAGTAGAGTGGTCAACTTTGGTAAAGTTTGGAATAGTGGCAATAAATGCTGCAAAATGGTGTTCGCAGATTTATTATCACTATTTTAGAAATGCCACTTTTAGAAGTGGGCATTTCTGTGTGCTATGTGTCTTTGTGTCTACCTGATGTGTATTGCATGTCTGGCTCTGGAGTGACAGGGTCTGGTGAGGTGCAGTGGCTTCAGAGGGGTTGGGTGAGTCAGCGCTAGGCTGAATGGGCCTGATCTGGATTTGGAGGAGTGGGAGGAGGATCACCTGGGCCTGAATAGGACAGAGCCTACCTCACACAATGCTGGCTCCACACCCCTCTGGTGTGTCTGGGCCAGGACCTACACTGACAAAGGAGGGTGTTGTGCACATGTGTAGGTGCACCCAGAACTGGTTTGAACCGGGCGCAGATCCCCGTGCAGGGGGAGAAAAAAGACCCTTGCAGTATAAGTATTGGAGATGTGACCCCATGTTTGTGGACCTGCTAGGAGCTGTGAGGAGAGGACCGCTGGGCGACAGGAGGAACTGCCACAAAGGCCCCCTCTCTGCTGGAGGACCCTGTGAGCTGGCCTACCTAGGCCCAGCTATGCCCCTTGCGACTTTGGGGCTCAGCGCATGGTGAAGCACTGTACTCTCCTTGGGGAGCTTGTTTTTAACTACAAGGGGACCCTCCACTTTGGAGGAGCCCTGGGACTTGTTAGGTTGTTGCCCCTGGTGGTTCTCTGATGGAGCGTGTGCAGGGCGGTACATTTCCCCGCGAGAGTTGAGCACCAGGAGGGGAGAGACACAGTAACAGAGGAGCTCTCCCTCTCCCTTGATTGTTTCAGGCTCCATTTTCAATTTGTGGCAGCCGAAGCGCTGCTACGTGGCCCGGGCCACCAAACCCTGCAGAGTGCAGTGTCCGCCGATGAGAAGTGCGTGGAGGGCATTCCTTCACTTGGTTTTCCAGAGCCTAAGGAGGGGGCTTCAACTCTGCTCGTAAACGAGCAACACGGACCGACGAAGGAGCCACAGGAAGTCAGGTTTGGTCCTGGTTGTGGGCGGGACCTAACACGAAGTACCAGAGAGCCCCGTGGATCAGCAGAGGAAAACGAAAACAGAGAGCTGAGAGAGTGCAACGCTCCTCCCAGCTATTTGCAGTCGTCCGTGGTGAAGGCTGGTTGACCGGTGGTTCCAGCACGCCTCCCGGGCTGTAGAGAGGGCACAGGTGTCCCCGCACCCAGAACCCGGAACCTAACTTCGGAAGAGAGGCTGCCTACCCAGAAGCCAGGCAGAGGCGAAGCCTGGTTGTGGGTGTGGCGGCCCTCCGAGAAACAACACTGCCAGAGGCTTCACTTTGGACCCTGCTTCCGCCTGGTAGGGAACTGCGGTCGCCGAACAGAGTAGCTGCACCCTGGTTGTGGGCAACCATGGGGAGAAGGGCCCCAAAGGGGGGGCTGCCACAAACCTCACAGCAAGAGAAGTTGCCAGTTGAGAAGTTGCCAGCGGCCCCAAGATCGAGGACACCATGCTGGGGAGCCCTGTGGCTTTTCTTCTCTCTTTTTATTGCATTTCTGGTGTCGGCAAGGTGGCCGAAGGAGGTCGACCCGCCTGAGAGGACAGTGTGTGTCCTACCCGCCCTCAGGAGCAATTGTACCAAGGGAAATACGGCCTTGCTGGTCTAGGGGCAGGCCTGGCCCCCCTTGGCCCCAGCCCTCACTTTTGAAAAGGGGCTGTGCTGGGCAAGCCCAGGACAAGGGCCCTAAGCGCTGTAACACATTTTCCAAAAGAGGGAGAAAGGAGATTCCTGCACTCTATGTTGAATGGGGAGTTACTGCCATCCTGGTGTAATGAGTACTTTTACAGAATGTTTACAGCTTTTACCCTGATTGAAATGGTATGTGGTGATCCTTTCCTAGCAGTGATTCTACTGTATGGTGTGCCCACTGTTAGTAGCTACTATGTTGCACTACTAGTGATGTGTATGCATAATGTGCTTAGGCCATGGTGGTAATGTGTGCACCTAGTAAGCGAATAACTTGTACTGCTGACGATGGTGGCAAGGATGGGATGTGGTGATGTACTACACTACTGGTGATTATGTGTTACATAATATGTCTATACATAATGGGTTTATGCTGAGTGTACTGTTACCAGTAGTTACTGGTTGTTTTACTACTTGGATGTTCTAATGATGATGACAGTGGCCCGATTGGCCCTGTAATGTATATAATCCCCTGTAAAGTCATACCTAGTGCCAGGTAGCACAGTGTATACATGTGATTGTGTTCTAATGTGTTGTTATGAGTAATACAAGGGCTATTTTTATATATCCTTGTGTGGAGTTTCTTTTGTGGGGTGCCTAGTGTGTCCCTGCTGGATGAGTGTGTTGCGCAAATGCTTTACACATTGCCTGGGATAAGCCTGACTGGTGAGCAAGGGTTATCTTCAGGGTGTAACTCCCTTGCCCTGACTAGAGTGATGGTTTCTGCCTGGCTAAGACGCTTGCCCTACCCAAACAGAAATCCCATTTCTAACAAGGACCATTCTGTCTAAAGGTTTTCAAAGAAGGTATCACCATTATAGCTGTTTTGATCTCCTTCTCAGTAATCCGAATATCAAGGGTAGAATTGTCTGCCAGAGACAATGTCCACGCCAGGAGGTCTCATATGATGGGGTTTTCTTTTTAAGCATGTGAAAGATCAACATGGGAGTAAAATTGTTTATAAAATGCAGCAAAAGTTTCTGTGATCTTTACAGAGGATACTTTCAAGATCCCCATAGAGTCACAAACTGAGGGGATTATTCTACTCTCATGTTCCCTAGTGTTAGACCTGGCACCTTGGCGTGGGTCTCCCTTCCATATTTTGCTGTTGCCTCATGTGTTTTTGCTGGTTATAGATGCTTTGGGGACTGTACCACTGCTGTCCAGTGCCACAGTGCAAGTGCTCCCTATGGTAAACTGAGTGTGCCCAGGGCTTGTAAACCAAATGCTGCTGGTGGGCTTGCAGCACTGGTTGTGCCACCCACAGAAGCAGCCTGTAAAAGTGTGTCTCAGGTTTGCCATTGCAGAGCCTGTGGGCAGTCTGGTACTGCCATGTTGCCTGGGCAAGTGCACCCACTTGTCAATCCCTAAACCTTCCCTTTTCTGCATATTAGTCACCCCTATGGTAGGCTCAAGGGCAGGGTGCGTTGTAAGTATAATGTAGGACATGCCCTGGTGTGTGTGGCATGTCCTAATAGTGAATAACAGCCATTTTCGTTTTTCACTAATGCAAGGCTACCTGTTCCCCATAGGCCAGAATGGGCAGTTTGATTATTACATCTTATAATCCTAACTGACCCAGGCAACATGGTAGAAATTCGAGTTTAGTATGCCTGAACTCAAAATGATAAAATGCATCTTTTAGTGAAGTTGGTTTTAACATTCTGTGTTTGAAAATACCACTTTTAGAAAGTAGGTATTTTCTTGTCTAACCATCCAAGCCTGCCTCTGCTAGGTTGTGTATTCCTTGTCTGGAGTTTGAGTGACAGGGGCAGGGGGATTCCAGGAGACAAGGTGAGTCAACACAGGGCTGAATAGAAAGATCTGCATGTAGATGGGTGGGAGGAGTTGCACCTGGGACCTGAATAGGGCTGTGCCTTCCCTCCACAATGCTGGGTCCACTTCCTGTTTGCATCTGATGTCCCTGGCCTCCACTGTGAAAGGAAAGAAGGAGTCTTGTCAACAAAGTGCTCCAGGACTGACCAGAACTGGTTTGGACTAGGCAAAGGCCTCTCTGCCTTCAGAGAACAAAGAGAAACTGTGTATAAAAAGGGGAACCCAGACCCCAGAACTTTAGATTACTTTTGGAAAACAAGAAGAAACCTTTGCTGAGGAGAGGAACCAGAGAGCCTGAGGAGAGACTATCCCTAAGCTTGAGGGATTGGCCTGCAGTGGTTGCCTGACTGCCAAAGAGAGGAGAAAGGAAATGTGTGTGTACTTCATTCAACTTGTGAAGGATCTCCAAGGGCTTGAGAAAGAGCTTGCCTCTTGCTGAAGTCTTAGGGACAACAGACTTCACCCACCAGCTCCCCAAGAGTTCTTTGGAAGTGCCTGCAGTTGTGGCTTTCTGAGGGACTGCGTGTCGCAAGGAGCTGAAAGCACAACGCACGAAGAAGAAGCGTGTCACCAAACTGCCGCTGTCGCTTCACAGCGCGAAAGCACCCCGCATCACCGGAGAAGAGGATCGACGTCGCATCAGATGCCGCCGCATCATCGGAGAAGCGTATCGCAGCCGCAGCCGCTGTCGTCGCATCGCTGGGAAAGCGTGTCGCCACTGCAGTTGTCACATCGTTGCCGAAGCGCCTCGCATCGCCGGAGAAGAGGATTGACATCCCATCAGATGCCACCGCATCACCGGGAAGCGTGTCGCAGGGCCTGTCGCGGCTCAGAAGAATCGTTGAGTCGCCGCACAGCCTTCAGGCACGCACGCATTGTGTAGCATCAAGGAGAAGATGCCATTTTTGTTTCATTGCACCGGATCTTCATCGCATCACGGCGTTGCGGGCCGCATCGCCACGGAAGCGCAGTAAGAAACCGACGCATCACCTCCCCACACAGAGAAGAACCGATGTATCCCTACGCATCAGTAGGGACCCAACACATCACCGTTTTTGCGTGTAAGGAACCAACGCATCACCTTCCCTGCAACACTTTCGTTTTATAGCGTTACGTATCCTAAGGTACATTGAACTCAAAGTGGCGCATTTTACATCTTAAGAGAACTAAGATAATTCTACCATTTTTTTAAAGTACAGTATTGTGGATTTTTATCGTTTGTGGTCTTGTGTTAAGTCTATATAAAAATACTTATTTTTATACTACAACTTGTGTGGTGTCCATCTAGTGTTGTCACTGGGTTACTGTATGTGTTCATAAATGCTTTACACACTGCCTCTGAGATAAGTCTGTCTGCTCGTGCCAAGCTACCAAGGGGGTGAGCAGGGGTTATTTTAGGAGTGTACCCCCTTACCCTGACTAGAAGCAAGGGTTCCTATTTGGTCAAAGGTACCTACCTCTGCCAACTTGAGACCCCCAGTTCTAACAACTACCATCAAGGAAGTAAAGGAGTCTACAAGCCTTATCACCATACTACTTGGACCGTCAATGGCAACAATTTTTTGGAGGCGAATGTCAGCCTGATCAACATATTATTTTAGTGGGAACTACTTCTTTTGAAAGTAGTTTTTAAACTCATTCCTGTTGCAGTGAAACAGCTGAATTAAATAATTTACAGAGCACTTGCAAGGCACAGCAGTTCAAGTCATAGACTCACAAAGATAACTTACTGTTGTACGTAAGTTACACATATAAGTTTACCCTACTTTAATGCTTTTGGATACCCACAATTTACAGGTGCCAAGTTACTCAATAGTGTAGACTTTCAGGTTTCAACACCCTTGAAAAGAGGGTGGAGCCAAATTTACAAGTGTAAATAACTAAAGATAAAATGGAGCAATGGAGCAGTAGTAAGTCCAGCACCACACATGTCCAACCACTGACACTGCAACATCCTGCCATAATATAAAATGTAGTCAAGGACTTAAAAGGGAACCCCACAAGTAATAATGATAAATTAGGTTTTCTACTGAATATATATATATATATATATATATATATATATATATATATATTTTCACTTAAAAAACCATAGGTTTCACACATGTTATAGTTAGCTGGACATTTCACTCGTAAAAAACCAATGAAATTCCCCCGTTATAGTTAGTGCAGGCAACTATAACTCACGCGACCGCAGTCCTCTGCTGATGACGTCAGATATTACATCACTGTATTTAGACACTTATTTACCCATGTCTTCTTCCATTATTCTTTAGCTATACATATATTACAAATATTTATTTTTCAGAAAGACACATATGTCATCAGTGATGTAATATCTGACGTCATCAGCAGAGGATTGCGGTCGCGTTAGTTATAGTTGCCTGCACTAACTATAACGGGGGAATTTCATTGGTTTTTTACGAGTGAAATGTCCAGCTAACTATAACATGTGTGAAACCTATGGTTTTTTAAGTGAATTTGCAAGGTTTTTTAAATGCTAATTCCTAACTATAACGTGTGTGAAACCTATGGTTTTTTAAGTGAATTTGTACGTTTTTTTAAATGCTAAGTTATGTATTTATAATAATTTTTTTTTTTTAGGGTTTACACCGTGCGCGCACGGTGCGCTCACGGTGCGCTTCGAGCACCGTGCGCGCTCTGTGGGCACTCGGTGCGCTTCACGCACCGAGCACCCACTGTCCGGCGTGCGCGCACCGTGCGCGCACCCCGCGAAATTTTAAAAAAATATAAAAATGTTTTTTCACCCTAGGGGGTCCTTCTGTGACTCCCTGACAAAGGTTAGGGGGTCAGGAACTGTCCACCCTGCCCCCTTTTCACATTTTCCACCTTTGTTTTTCACCCCCTCAGACTGCGAGAGACAAAATGGCGGCTGACACTTCCTGGTTTCGACCGATTCGAATGTTTACCGACATCTAACAACCAATCAGAATTGCGCTAGCGCACGGCAGGGTGCGCGCACACTGCGCGCACGGTGCGCGCGTATAGATATTGATATGGTTTTAATTGCTATTTTCTCAGGAAATACTGAACAGATTTACACCAGACTTGCAAAAGGCACTTCCTTGACCTTATGGCTACCTCTCTGCCAAATTTCACGTAATTCTGTTCAGCCGTTCGGGCTGTAGCTGCGACTAAAGGTCCTATGTAAAAATGCATGGGGAAAACGCGTTTTGGGACCCCCCCTTTTTCTCGGCCCCCGCTTGACAAATCACCACGAGACTTTCAGGGTAGGAGCTGAGCGGAGCGCCCCATTAGTTTTGAAAATTTCGCAAGGATTCGTCAACCGGCGCCAAAGTTATTCAAAATAGAATTTTCAGATTTCCTAACTATAACTATCTACTGGCGACCGCCAGTAGATAATATATATATATATATATATATATATATATATATATATATATATATATATATATATATATATATATATATATATCCAAGGTCCTCCTTCCGTGTCCTCAATCTATTTAGGGGTGGCGCGAGACCGGCGGAGCATAACCGGTAGTCAACATGTCCCAAAAACAAAATACCACTCGCGCTCTCAGAAAGTAATTGACACAGGAACACCGGACTTTATTCCAAATAAATCTGGGGGTTTATTTTAGTCATGAACCCGCCGTGACGCGTTTCGCCACCGTGGTGGCTTGTTCACACAGCGTTTGTAAAACATGAGACACCATTACATATTGTTGCATGTCATAATCACAGAGAAAGGACTTTCATTTCATCGTACATGGATAGTGAATACGGTTGGTAAACATCAAGCGCCATCTTAGCATATGCAAAGGTTGATACTTGCAACACCTCAGCCTTGTTCGTTTTCAAACTTACATACATATTTCTCTTATATGTCTCTTTCGCAAGTTGATAATATCACAATTTGGCTCAAACGAAAGTTAATCGTTAAATATAATAAAACAATAGCTCACATGCCGTGTATTCCACTTGTTATATACACCGTAGCGGTTTTACAGTGTTGCCTAGTAGTCACCCCTTCGTTGCCATTGTAGCACAAATTAATACTTGTTATACATGTTTGAGGGATTATTTAGGCATTGTCTATCGGATACGATAGTCAGAGACTACTGGTCTATGTATTAGATAACGGTGTTCGTATCGTAAATATTACCCTTGTTAGTGGGTGATGACAACCTTAGAAAGTCAAACTCATCTCATAATATCATAAAGTTCACACAATATGGTGTCTCTTTTTGCCCCCATACCTCACCTCAATGTGTATGCATAATTATAATGAACAAATATCAATTAAATCTTATCTCACACAAAGACGTCGGATGATCTGAAGAAAAGGGTTGGGATCTCGTTTGGGTCAGCGACATATTCCCTTCCTTTTCTTCCTGTTGGAAAAATAATGATACATATTTACATTAGCACTTCTGACACAATTCCAGAAATAGAACATTATCATTCATTTTGTAGGTGTATCGCCATTTCTTCATCAAGATTATGGCCATTGGGGAAGAGTGTGCACATGCCTATTATGTGCCTTGATTCTCTCTGTCTGAGTCTCAAAACTCTATTCCCACCTCTGGCTCTAGGTAAGATCTGTTCAATGGCAAAATACGTAAGTTTCGTGTAATCTGAAAAGTGGTGACGGGCTATCGGATACTGTTTGTCATTATTTGTGATTGCCCTCATATGCTCTAACACGCGTTTCTTTGCCATATGTGTGGTACTGCCCACATACCGTAGTTTGCATGGGCACTCTAACACATAGATGACAAATGAGCTAGTGCATGTCAGGAATTGAGAGATGTTAATCATGGTATTCCTGCTGGTATTCCAATATTCTTTAACCATTTTGCTACTTCCACAGGCTTTACAATGGCCACATGGAAAGAAGCCTTGTAAATTTATACCTCTTGTTTCTATGTTAGAGGTTAAATCACTGTGTACCAGGGTGTCCCTGAAACTTCGTCCTTTTCGATATGTTATATTCGGTTGTGCTGGTAAGGTCTTTCCTATTGTGGCGTCATTTCTTAAAATTTCCCAGTGACGATGTACAATTTTGCGTATCTGGGCAGAGTGTCCACTATATGTCATGATCATCCTAGTTGTGTTTTCCTCATCACTTTTTGTAGTCATCGTATCTGGAGTCATTAAAGTAATAGATCTGTCAACCGACTTAACTCTTTCAACTGCTTTCCTGAGGACCCATGATGGATATCCTCTTGCCCTGAATCTTTCTATCATGGTTATTTCTTCTTTCTGATAGTCAGGTGTTGAACTGCAGTTTCTTTTTGCCCTAAGTAGTTCCCCAAATGGAATACTCCATTTCAAATTATCTGGGTGACTACTTAGGGCATGAAGCAGAGTATTGCCAGCAGTGCATTTACGGTAGAGAATCGTATGTACAATGTTGTTTTTTACCTGGACACACGTGTCTAGGTATTCTACCTGATTTTTACTAATTGTACTTGTTAACGTGAGATTCTTGTTGTTATGGTTTAGTTTGTCAATGAAGTGTACTGCCTCTCTTTCTTCTCCTTGCCATACTACAAAAATATCATCGATATACCTAAGCCATAATTTGACCTTGGTAAATGATTCCTGTAAATCAGTCTTCGCTTGGATGTCCTCCTCCCACGCCCCCATAAACAAATTCGCAAAACTGGGCGGTACCGTGTTCTTGTTTGTATATTAGGCCATTAAACATAAAATAGTTGTTCATAAGACAAAACCTAATCATCTCCAAGATCATGTCTGTATGCTCTAACAGGCCAATGTTTCTGTGTTTTAGAAATTTTGCACAAGCTTGAATCCCTTGTTCATGATCTATTATAGTGTAAAGTGAATTAACATCCAAAGTTATAAGGATGTAATCCTCTTGCCATACTAGATTCGCAATTTTGTTCAGGAAATCTTTTGTGTCTCTTACGTAGGAGGGAAGAGTAAATACAAATTCTCTTAAAAAATGGTCTGCATATCGTGAAATATTTTCTAGGGCACTACCTCTTGATGAAATAATCGGTCTGCCTGGGGGATTTTCCTTGTTTTTATGGATCTTAGGGAGCAAGTACATTACTGGTAAAATGGGATAATCCATTTTCAAGAAACAAAACTCCTCCCACTCCAGCAGACCTTTATCCTTCCATTCATTGAGTAGTTCCCACCCATTAGAGATACTGTTGTTATATTCCACCCGTGTTGCACTAATATATGTCTTACCATCATTCAGTTGTCTTAGGGCCTATATATATTATCAACAATTCTTTTCGTATTCAAAAAGCAATCTCGAGCCCAGCTCCATAAGCGTGATTTTTTATTTAGAAAATAGCAAACAAACGCCCGACGCGCTTCGGTGCAGCCGCACCTTGGTCACGGAATATGACCGGCTTGTTGATAATTTTGTAGGAGGATCGCTACCTCGCTCGAGCCCGCCACCGCAAAAGCGGCAGGGAGACCAGCGAACTGTATTTTAGATATATATATATATATGTATGTTGCAAAAAAATGCTTTTACTATGGAAACTTGTCATATGGACCAGAGATATATATATGTGGCGGTCCATAGCAAAAGCCTTTTTTTGCTGTTTATAATGTTGGGGCAGTTTGATGAATCTTCACAAAATTTTCAAAACTAGTGTGATAGTCACTTCAGCTGCTTACTGGAAAGTTTCATGGTGATTCGTCAAGCTCGGGCCAAGAAAAAGTGGGGGGTCCCAAAATGCATTTTCCCCATGCAATTTTCATAGAGATTTTAGACACCAACACAGCCTTAACCGGAATTACACCAAATTTGGCAGAAAGCTGGATATTGGTCCAGAAAGATCTCTTTTGGTAATGCGTTGTAAATCCGTTCAGTAGTTTCTAAGTAATCAAAAAGAAAGATTTATGCAAATTTAGAGACACGGAGTGTACTCGGATCTTCAACCAGGAAGTGGTGGCAGCCATCTTGGGACTTGGCACTTGGCCCGAGTCCTAAGAAAAATGCAAAAATAAACACAAGCAGGGTAGGAATACCATGACTCCCTAAGCTTGGTGAGGGGGGGTCACAGGGACCCCAACAGGGGCCCAAAACGTGTTTTTTTTCAGTGAATTCGCAGAGGATCTGCAGCAACAGTTTTATTTAAAACAAGCAAGATTTTGTGTTCTTGTTTTCTTAGCCCTCAGGTAGGCCAGGTACTGGGGGGAATTGTTTATATTAATTTAGGGGAGAGGGCTCTTGAGGCCCCCTCCCTAAGTGGATTTTGGCCCTGGGAGCCCATCCCCCAGGGCTAGGCCATAGGTAAAAACAGGGAGGGGACACGCAGCCCCCCTCCTGGGCCAATGTCAGCCCTAGGTACCCCATCCACCGGGTCTTGACAGTATTAGTAATGGGGAGGAGGGCTGCACAGCCTCTCTCCTTGGGCTGATGTGGGCCACAGGGACCCCATGCCTGGGGCCCAGCAACAATACCAAAGGAGAGGGGGCTGCGCGGAACCCTCTCCCAGAGAGATTAATGGCCCTGGGGGTCCGATCCACCAAGGTCTGTTCCTGCTATGTCCTGGGGCACCCATGCCCAGGATATAGTGGTTTTCCTGCCCCCACAGGCAGGGAAATCTGTGTTTGCTCTTGCTTGGCGGGAGAAATTACAAAACTCCCACGAAGTGAGAGCAAACACAAAGTCCGCTCCCAGCTGGTGCAAGCTTCTAAAATGCTCCCTCCAGCTGGGTGCAGACTTCAAGTTTGTTTCCCTGCCTGCAGTGAAGTGGGCAGGGAAACAGATCTGAATATTGCTCCCGCCCACAAGGAGCAGCATTTTTAGCTGCACCCTGCAGGCAGGAGCAATGCAGATTCCTGCTGCATGCGGGAAGCCGGCTGTGGCTGTGGGAGCCTTGGGGCTCCCCTCCATGGCCCCCAACCAAGATAAGGTAGGTGCCTAGGGTGGGCACGAGGGCATCCACCCTTTGTTGGCCAGGCCCTGAGGGCTGTGTTAGCTGGGGCAAAGAATGGCCCAGGTGGGGGGGCACATACCCCCTCCCCTAAAAGAAAATTACGGGTCCATTTCAAATTTGGCCCCCAGTGGCCAAAATTGGCCCAGTGAGGAGGACACATGCCTCCTCACAAAACGTACCTGACCTTTGGGACAGGGTCCCTGGGACCATGTGTCCACCACTCGGGTTGGCTGCCTTTGGGGGTTGGCCACAGAGCCTGGTCACAGGTAAGGCCTTGTGGCCAAACCCCAGCTCGCATGGCAAAAGGCCATGCATGGATGGGGGTTGGCCACATATAGTGGGTCTGGCATGTTGGTTACATGTAGGGGGTTGGCCACAGGGTCTGGCCACAGGCCAGGCCCTGCAGCCAATCCCCGGCCATTCATGGTGGCCGGTGGATTAACCTATGGTAATTAAATATTAAATATTACTTACGTTTACGTTAACAGACCCAAATTCAGTGAAAAAAACAAAGGTTACAGGGACGTTATAATTAGGAAATAGCATTTAAAAAATTTAGAAATTTACTGAAAAAAACAAAGGTTACAGGGACGTTATGATTAGGGAATAGATTTTAAAAAACCTTGGAAATTCACTACAAAACCAAGGATTACAGGGACGTTATATTTAGGTTCAGATTGTACACACACAAAGCCTTAGAAATTCAGCAGTTTTAGCTAGAGTTATTTCAAGTAACTATAACTTATGCCCTAAGGTAACTATAACCCGTGCCCTCGCCATGCACTGCTAATTACCCCTCATATTACATCACTCATAACATCTTCTATGACATCATTGACAGTATCTCTGCAACATGTGCTGTAAAATTATTAATGAGAAAACTGTGCATAACAAAATGTTACCATGTAACACTTGTTTATGCTTCGTATTTTTTTAATCAAACATATATCTTTATTTCCTGTGCTGGTTTGGATGAGACAAGAGACTTCTGCTGATTCTAGGTCCATAAGGTCTCTTGATCACAATAATTAGCGAACATTGCTATTATTGTTATTTGATATATCTTGTTGAGGATCCATGGAAAGAGAAACCTTCAGCTCAGCCCAAGAAAACCCATTCCATATGAGCTACATCAACAAAATACCCTAACATAGTGCCGCACAGTTTAGCACATTAGAGCACGACCAGTGTACAACAGAACTAGAAATAGAGCCATCCCGGCTTTCACCAAACAAAAGATGGAATAATGAAGTCACCCAACTCCCATTTTGTACATGAAAGTGTAACTCAGTCATAAAACATATTAGAAATAGATGATATGTAATAAGTACAATGACAAATAGGGACCAATTAACTGTGGAATGGAATGATGTTTTAGGGATGCCTCTGGTTATCCTAGAAGATCTTTGGAAAGTTTGAACGAAGGGGAAACAATGACTCCATCATACACTGATGAACTGCGGCCGCTTTCATAGACAGAGCAGGGCCTAGAGCAGGGCGGAAGCATGTCCTGGTTAGAACAACGCCCTAAGAAAACTTGAGAAATGAAGAATAATCCATGTTGCTTCACGGTGCATTCAAGTGTTGTGCCGTTAATCCAGATTACATCCAAAATTGTACTGTGGGCCTCATAAGAGGCGTTGTTTCTCTAATTTTGCAGCGAATTTTGTCAATAATACATTCTGCAAGCACATTTACACTCGTCGTCTGTCTGGTTCTTAGAGCTGGATACATTGATCTGAGGTATTGTTGCTGGGCTTTGTTCAGCTCGCTCCAGTGAAGAATGTGGCAGCAGTTCTTTGCCTTTGGCAATCCAGTTGCAATCTCAACCTGCATCTGTTGTGATTGTCAACCTAATTCGCAAACCAGTCAAAACCCCATCCATATTACTCATAGACATGTTGGCATGTTAAAGCCTATTTATTCATAGATGACAAGTGCGCCTCTTGGAATGGTGTTCTATTACAGCTAAAAATGTTAATTGCCTATCTTAAAGAAAGCTAAACAAGGTAGTTTACAGCAAAACAGCTCCTTTATTCCTGTACACGGAGTTTAAACACAACTGTTTATTTCCATCGAGCCCGTGCTCGTCTAATTTGAATACCACGTTGTCCTGGTCGCAAACAAACGTCCTCTTCCTGTGCCCTTCTCTGTCACGTGCTTCGGTTGCACGCGCACCAAAGCTTGTCTGCAGCTGCCTCAGCATCAGCAAGGTGAAGCGAGGTAGCTCTTCAGGGAGGGGAGAGAAAATTAAAGCTCACTGCAGGAAACTTGTGCCCCTGGCACTCTTCTTATGCAACAGCTGCAGATAGAACAACTATCATCTGACATTCTGACATATACGTTGAGCAAAGCAGCAAGCGAGCCAATGCCTACACAAGATCGCACTGGGCTCCGAGTCCCAGCCTTAAGCAAAACAGGTGTACGACATCCTGTTGCTGGTCTTCTGGGGCCACGAGGAGGAGCGGAGCCATCTGACAGGAGAGAGGATGGAAACAACAAAGAAGGTTAGGGCTTGGACTGACAAGCTCGTAGATAACATTTTAAAGAGAACAGACCTGTATGTTAGACTACAAATTGCTTCCAAAATCTCCTGCAGGCTCATGGCCACAGCCAGAGTGAAACTGGGCACATTATTCATTATTTAAAGGCAAGCAACTCCTCTAAAAAATATTTCATGTGAAACTTGTGACTTCAGGGGCCTAAACTGCAGAGTTTTTTTTACTAACCAAACAATGCGATTATGCATCTTCTGCCGTCATACTTTAATATGCTTGTAGATGGCTGGAGTGAACGAAGTGTCCCAGAAGACACTCGAAACTTCTGATCAAAGACTAAAGCGGTGTTTTTGTTTCCTTATAACATTCGTGTGGCTACTTCCAAGGATGGAAACATATTTGTGTTAAAAGAATGATTTAAAGTGCACAACTTTTTGTTACTTTCGTGAAATTATTTGTATAGGAAATCTAGTTTATGCATTTATGATTCCGAAACAACCGAAAACTGAGTAAATGGTTGGGAAGGCACTATGCATGTATTTATAGATGCCAGGTTTATCCAACGATTATCGTTTCGCTCTGTTTCATTATATATTTCTTCCCACCTCATTATAGTGTCAGGTTTATTGATAGATATCATTTAATTCCTACTTGTGGCCTGCCCTAATGTCAGCTTTCACTATTCCTGGGTTTTAAAAACATATATTATAGATACTGAATGGAACATCGGGGAGTGCTGGAGTTGCCGTCTGCAGCTACATAGTCTCTAGTTCTTACTGACATCTTTTATTTCCCTTAACCTATTTGTTCTTGGACTGTCCTGATATAATATTTTAAAGTACTCACTTTGGGATATAGTCCTCTTATGTGCTAGACGTACTATCTGGTAGGGTTTTACTCAAATCTATTTTTAAATGTCAGGTATCATATATGTATTGTTTAAAATACACAAGCCCCTCAATCACACTAGGTGGCGTGTTTCACCATCATCTATCTATAATCACCTGCTACAGGTGTTTGAAAATGGGTTCACATTGACGTCTTTGAGCAGTCGTTGCCTACGATATGAGAAATGATGGGGGGGGGGTCAAAGGTAGCCAGTTGTTATTGTATTGATCTACCCTGGACACAAGATTAAAAACATGAAGAGTGAAGATGAAGGCTATTGGGACCCCATAAAGCTTCATGGCATAGTTTAGTCTACATGACCCAGCTCTTGATTGCCACCTTTATGGGTCTGTGGCTCTCTTCGGGACCTAGGTGGCCCAGATGTAGAAGAATCAGAAAAACATCGAACATCCAAAACCTGCTACAAATTCAAAATTGTTCAGAGATGGAATAGGTTGATTCCAAGGAACCCAGCATGTGCATTAAGTAACCGAACATGTAAAATGTACAACCTACCTTGAACAATGGTGAATAGTGAAATGATGTACTGTAGGACAGATGCAGCAATGAATCAGTTGGGTAAACAGTGATAAGAAAGAAAATGGTGTGATTTAGAACTGGGTGAAAAGTATAAATCATCAGATTTCTGAAGGCAATGATAAATCCAGAGGTGTCTTAATTATATTGAAAGAGAATTACTACATTTTGCATCTAGAAGCCTAAGGATATGGGGCCCGATTCATAGAACTAACTTAAGACAAAATCCTAAACTTACTGCCATTTTGGTATTCACAGAAGGCACTTACTCATTTTGGTATTCGCAGAAGGCACTTACTCATTTCGGTATTCACAAAAGTTAGTAGTCCTAACTTTAGGACTCCTAAATGCCTTCTGTGAATACCGAAAGTCTTAAAGTTAGGATTTTTCTCAGTTTAGGAGTAGTAACGTTAGGAGTTCTAACATTACTACTCCTAAACTGAGAAAAATCCTAACTTTAAGGCTTTCGGTATTCACAGAAGGCACTTAGGAGTCCTAAAGTTAGGAGTCCTAACTTTACTACTCCTAAACTGAGAAAAAAACTGCGGTCTGTCAGAGATCGGATGGAGTACACGATGCATGAATCATAATCCAGCAGTCAGACCAACCGATTCTGACAAGACAACGGCAGTCCAACCACCTCCATCAGGAGCACAGAAGCCAGTCCGACAGGCATCATAATGAGGCCCATAGTTAGGTCAGGCTCTCTATAGTAAAAGCATTTTTGTTTTGCCAATAATTTTGGCATGGTTTGACGAGTCTTCACAAAACTTTCCCCACAAAAATGTCATCCACCTCAGCTGTTTCTTGGAAAGTTTTGAGGTGATCTGTCAGGCGGGAGCCAAGAAAATGTGGGGGTCTAAAAACTCTTTTCCCTATGCAATTGCCATACTATAACTCGCCCCGTCTCCATGCAGTACTTATACCTATGCATATTACAAAAGTTAGAGCTTGTGAAATCACTGCATTAATAACAACACTTATGACATGTCAATTTACATGATCTGCATGAATACATTGCATGGCACACTGGCGAATCATAGTTAATGTAGTGTGGCGAGTCAGGTGGGAAGACTGTGTACAGAGGTGCGCGAGTCATGTGAATTTTGTCACGATTTGGCAAGTCTTCCCAAAACATTCACCCAAAAAATGTCATCCACCTCAGCTGTTTCCCGGAAAGTTTTGAGGTGATCTGTCAGGCGAAGGTCCAAGAAAATATGGGGGTCCAAAAATTCTTTTCCCTATGCAATAGCCATAGTATATCTCGCCTGTTCTCCATGCAGTACCGATACCCTTGCATATTATAGAACTTAGAGCATGTGAAATCACTGCATTAATAACAACACTTACAACATGTCAAATGACATAATTTGCCTGAACACACTGCATGGTACAGTGGGGAATTATAGTTAATGTAGTGTGGCGAGTCAGGTGGGAAGACTGTGTACAGAGTTGCGCAAGTTATGTGAATTTTAAGGTGCATGTTAATTGAAATGTGAGTTATAAGTATCGCTTACATTAGGGTGAAAGTAGTGTTTAAATGATAAATTTAATATATAGCTATAAAAGTGCAATTTCTAATGTGTGTGTAATTTAAGTTGGGCTTGTGTAGTAAACAGAAATAAATCTTACCTAACTATAACTTATGTTTAATCATTGTTTTGTATGTGAATTTCAATGGTTTTTGTAATGTTAGTAACAAATGTGTAATATTGGTACATGTTAGAAATGAGGGTCTCTAGTTGGCAATGGCTTGCACCTTTTTCCAAAATAGGGACCCTTGCTTCTAGTCAGGATAAGGGGGATACACTCCTAGATAACCCCTGCTCACCCCCTTGGTAGCTTGACACGAGCAGATGGCTTATCTCAGAGGCAGTGTGTAAAGCATTTGTGAACAAATATAGTAATACAGTGAAAACACTACAAATGGACACCACACCAGTTTAGAAAAATAAGTAATCTTTACTAGACTTAACACAAGACCAAACGACAAAAATCCACAATACTATAATCAAAAATAAGTCTTTAAAATGGTAGATATAGCTTAGTTCAATGTAGATGGTAAATGCAACACTTTACTCTCAAAGTACCTTGGATGCGTCATTCAAAACAAACAAAAGTGTTGCAGGGAAGGTGATGTGTCGGTTCCTTGTTTCAGGGGAGGTGATGCGTTGGTTCCTTACTGCAGCGCAGGGGAGGTGATGCGTTGGTTCCTTACCAGAGAGGAGGTGATGCGTCAGTTTCTTACTGTGATCCGGTGCGATGCAACAAGGTTGCGCCTCGCTGCGATGTGATGATCCGGTGCGATAAAATGGCATCATGGATGCTATGCGACAATGTGGATGTGATGCATGCATGCCCGACGGCCGTGCGGCAAAATTGATGTACTTTGGAGCTGTGACAGGCCCTGCTACACGCTTCCCCGGTGATGCAACAGAGACCTCTGCAGCAGCGGCACGCTTCTCCAGTGATGCGACACGCTTCGTCTGCGATGCGATGGCGAACAGCGGCGGTGGCATGCTTTTTCAGGTATGCGACTGCAACTGCTGTGGCAGGGACACGCTTCTCCTCGTAGCGTCCCGCTTCCAGCTCCCAGCGACACGCAGTCTCTCAGAGGGCTCAAACAACAGCAGGTACCTCACTGCAGGTAGAATTCCCAGCCAGGGGATTCAGGGGGAGCTGGTGGTGAAGTCTTTGTGTCCCTGAGACTTCAGAACAGGAGGCAAGCTCAGCTTCAAGCCCTTGGAGATCTTCCTCAAGATAGTAAAAGTACACACAAAGTTCCTTTTCTCCTTTCCTTGGCAATAAAGTAACCAATGCAGGCCAACCGCTAAGAAGGACCTTTAGCAGGGGCAGTCTCCTCCTTCAGTTTCCTTGGTTCTTCTCCTTGGCAAAGGTTTGTCTTGATTCCCAGAAGTGATCTAAAGTTCTGGGGTCTGGGCCCCAATATTTATACTACAAAATCCTTTGTTCTCGGAAGGCCGAGAGTGTCTGCACCTAGTCAAAACCAGTTCTGTCCTCCTGGGTGCAGCTTCTGGGCAGGAGGTGGGGACATCATTGTTTGAGAGCAGATATGGCCCAGGTAGCTGAAAGGAAAACTCCTCCCCCTACTCTCTATTCTATGAGGGCTCAGGTCAGTGAAAGGAAATCTCCTCCCCCTACTCTCTTTTCAATGCAGGTCCTATTCAGCCCAGCCCTGACCCATCAGACTGCTGGAGCCAAGGCCCCCTCCAGCACCCTGTCACTCACAAACCAGACATGGAATACACAAACCCAGTAGAGACAACTGGATGGTTAGGCAAGAAAATACCTACTTTCTAAAAGTGGTATTTTCAAACACAGAATGTCAAAATCACCCTCGCTATAGATGTATTTTAACATTCTGAGTTCAGGCATACTAAACTTGAATTTCTATCTTGTTCCCTGGGTCAGTTAGGATTATAAGATGTTATAATCAAACTGCCCATTCTGGCCTATGGGAACAGGTAGCCTTGGAATAGTGAAAAACAAATGTGGCTGTAATTCACTATCAGGACATGCCACACACATCAGGGCATGTCCTACCTTTCACATACAATGTACCCTGCCCATGGGGGTACCTTGGGCCTTCCTTAGGGGTGACTTACATGTAGAAAAGGGGAGGATTAGGGACTGGCAAGTGAGTGCACTTGCCAAGTCGACATGGCAGTCCCAGACTGCACACAGGCTCTGCAATGGCAGGCCTGAGCCATATTTTACAAGCTGCTTCTGTGGGTGGCACAACCAGTGCTGAAATCCCACCAGCAGCAGCTGATCTACAGGCCCTTGGCACACACGGTGCACTGTACTAGGGTCTGACAAGTAAATCAAATAAGCAATCATGTAGTCACTAATCCTTTACAACAATTTAAAATAAAGAGCATATGCACTTTAGCACTGATCAGCAGTGAAAAAGTACCCAGAGTCATAAAACCACCAACATCAGGTCAGAAAAAATACAGGAGGAAGGCAAAAGGTTCAGGGATGACCCTGCAAAAAGGGCCAAGTCCAACAGTACAGTTTACTGTTTTGGAGTAGAGTGTTATAAAGTGTAGTGTGGCACAAAATATTGGTGAACAGTGTTGTAACGTCTACTGTGGTGCAGTATATTTTGGTATACTGGACTGGATTTGAATGGAATGAGGTTGATTGGAGAGGCGTACACTGGAATGGTATACAGCCAAGTAACGTAGAGTGGAGTTGCATACAGTGCAGTGGCCTATACTGAAGTTGGATACAGTAGAGTGCCATATATTGCAGTGGCAGGAAGCTTAGTACTGTATCGTGTAGTGGTATACAGTGGGATAGCATAAAATTGAGTGTTGTGAAGTGGAATTACGTTTTGTAAATATTGTAAAGTGTATTAGCGTACATTATCGAGAAGTACAGTGGAGTGGTATAGAGTGGATTGTTATAAAATGTAGGGGCATTTATTGGAATATCATGTAGTAAGATAGCATACAGTTGATTGGCCTACAGTGGAGTGTGATAGAGTGGAGTGCCAGAAACTGGAATAGTGTACACTGGAGTGGGGTACAGTGGAGTGCCAGGTGGTGGAGTGTCATACAGTGGGCTTGCGTGTGGTATAGTATTGTATTGTAAATTAAAATTGTGTAAAGTGCGGTGGCATATATTGCAGTGTCGTAATGTGCAGTAGTGCAGAGTGGAATAGCGTACACTACAGTGGGGTACAGTGTAATAGAGTTCAGTGCAATGCTGTATAGTGGAGTACCATAAAGTGTAGTGCTGTACAGTTGAGAAGCATACATTTAAGAAGTTTTTACTGTAATAACGTGGGACCCCATTCAAAAAGGTAAAGTAAAATGAAAGTCTAACTTTACGACTTTTGGTATTCACAAAAGGAATTTACTACTCGTAAATGCCGTTTGTCAATACAGAAAGTCATAGAGTTTTACTTTAGGTATTTACAAAGGGCATTTGTGAGTAGTAAATGCCCTTTGTTAATACCAAAAGTCATAAAGTTAGACTTTCGTCTAACTTTGCCTTTGTGAATTGGGCCCGTAGAGTTTGCCAGTGTTAAGTCTTGAGACATAGATCTCAGTGGCATTTAGTGGAGTAGCATACAGTAGAGTGTTGCAGAATTAAATAGAGTTAATTATAGAAGAATAGAACCCAGTAACATACACCGAAGTGGCGCAGAATGTAGTAACATTTTCAAAGGTTCACATTCTTGACTATCATTTTTTCTACATTTTTATGCCACTGTAAGGTGAAGTGTGTTTTTTTTAAGTAGAGCAGTAATTTTGTAATTACCACGCTAATGCATACACTTATATGTGCATATTTAAAATTAAATAAATGAAAAACCACTTTAACACACATTATTAATAAAATTAAGGGGCATATGTATCAAGCGATTTTTTACTCGCAAACGCTGCGATTCGCAAAAAACAGCGTTTGCGAATAAAAAATCGCTAAACAGTATGTATGAGCCATTTTTCAGCGCAAATTTAAGGAATTGCTAATTTTGCGATTTCCTAACTTTTCGCAAGCATTTAAGAAATCGCAAATTGCGATTTCTTAAATGAAATGTAACAGGCAACAAAGTTTTGCGAAAAATCCGTAAGAAATCGCAAATTACCACCAACTTCTAGTTGGTGGTAATTTGCGAATTCTTTTAAAAATGCACTATTTTAAATTTTAATAAGTGCCACGTGGCGCACATACATGCCCTTAGGGCATGTATGTGCGCCATATGTCCACACATGCTGATTTCAGGGGTGCATCAGGGTGTCATCTTGACACCCTTGCACCTTTGAAATTATTCTCAAATTGCGATTAGCAAATTGCGAATCGCAATTTGAGAATTACTTCCCATTCATTCCTATGGGTCTCCTGGCCCATAGAAATGAATGGGCAGGTATTCCTTAATTGCGATTTCGCAATTTGCTAATCGCAATTAAGGAATTTTAAGAAATCGCTAAATATTAGCGATATTTTAAATACATCCCATTTTGCGATTCTCAAATAGCGATTCTCAAAAAATCGCTATTTGAGATTCGCAAATTCGGGTTTTGATACATATGCCCCATAGTGTCTTACAATGTATTTTCAATTTTTTGTTTTGGGTACCGTAGTACCACTGTACTCCCACAAAACTCTTTTTTATTCAACATATACATAACCTTTTTAATATTTGTCCATACTTATTACCACTTTACTTACCTACATTGAATAGCCTAATGAAGAACACAGGGAAACTCCAGGTGAAAACAAGATGTTTGCCTTTAACTTTTCTAAAGGTAGTCATGAGCCAATCAGCTAATGACTTGTCATCTCTATATACCTTGTTAGTACCACGGTACTACAGTGGCCACAGTTATAAGTAAATTGAAAACAGTTAAACATATGAAATACTTACCTGCTATACTCCCACAGAATCATCTGTGCACCATAATATATAATCTTTCCTAATTTTGTGAAATATCGACAACGGTTTTAGAGCTATGTGAAATACAAAGTCTATGGAAAATGCACTGAATTTACGCCTGTTTTGGGACCCCCTTTTTTCCTTGCACCCACTTGAGGAAACGCTGCAAAACTCCATTTGCCACATTTACCAAGTAATGTGGACAAAAGAAGCTTGCATGATGTCATCAGTGAAGTCATCAGTGATATCATCAATGATGTCATTTGAGATATCATCAGTGAAGTCATAAATAATTTCATAGAACATGTAATGAGTGATGTCATATTTGAGGTCATAAGCAGTGCATGGTTGGGGCGTAAGCTATAATAAGCTCTACTAACAATTACTGATGAATTTCTGAGTTTTTTTTGTTCAAAACGTTAATGTTGTCACTGACAAATTAACCTTCTAGAATGTTACTTTAACTGTTGGTTTTTTTAGTGCATCTCTAAGGATTTTTTTTAAACAAAACAGATCTTTATATCACACTTAACAATAATGTTACTTTAACCACTTTTTTTGTTGAGTTTCTAAGTTTTTTTAATGTAAAAATGCCCTGCAACCAAACCTTCACATGCAGCTAACCCCATCCTTTAGCTATGTGCATCAGGGGTTGTCCACATGGCCTGGCCTTGGCCAGTGGCCCACTCACCCAAAGGTAGCCAGCCCCACACTGCATACAGCCTTAAGTCATTTGTGGTTGGTCATAAGGCCTGTCCCTATGGACACCATCACCCAGGGCCCTTTTTTTAATTAAAGGAGAGCGGGACTGCAAGGCCCTCCTACCTAAGCTTATTTACGCCCTGGGGATCCCATCCTCCAGGACCATCAATATCAGTTAAAAGATGAGGTGGCCACGTGCCCCCCTCCCCAAAGTTAAAGGGGTGGCGTTGTGCAGCTCCCCTCCCCAAAGTTTGGTAGGCCCTGAAGATCAGGCCCCAGGGCCATTTCTAAAAATAAAGCCATTATCAACCCAAGTGACCCCATGATTTGGATCCACTCATTTAAATAAAGGGGAGGGGGCATGCAGCTCCCAGCCCACACTTTTTTAGTATGGGGGACCCCACCCCCCGGGGATGTACATATATATATAGAAAAGGGGAGGGGACCATATAGCACCACTCACTGAGCCTCTTTAAGCCCTGGGGTCCCCATCCCCTAGGGCTGTGTATTTTGTTAAAGGAGGGGGGGTGCATGATCCCCCTCCCAAGCTGTTATGCACCCCATAAACCCTATCCACTGGCCACTTATTTTAAAAAATAGAAGGTCGGCCATGTGCTTCATCCCGAAGCCTTGTTAGGCCCTGGGGACCCATCTTCCAGGGCCATTCTTTTAAATAATGGGGAGGCAGGTACATGTGGCTCTCTTCCCCTGGTCAGAGCATAAGGTTACTAAATACTAAATTGTTTTTCTTTTGCTTTTTGATCTTGTGAGGGTCTTTTTGATCGCAGCATTTTTTGCTTAGGGGTCAGGGTATCCCTACACCGCTCCCTTATATATATATTGTTTTTACTTCAGGACAGGGAACTAAGCCTCCGAGCTCAGTAATGGCTGGCAGCAACATTTTTCTCATGTTGCTGGAAGCCAAACAAAACGCTCACTCCCGAGTGAGTGTGACTCCTGTGGCCCAAGGGAAGTAAAGGTCTCTGGGCCAATCAGAACACTCTGTTTTTAAATTGGTGCTCGCACGAGAGTCTCACTGGACCCATCCAAATACACAATTATTTTCCCCCTTAATTTCTCAAAAACTACTGAACGGATCTACACCAAATCAAAAAAAGCACAATCTGCAGACCAAAATCTAGCTTCCTGCCAGATTTGGTGTAATTCCATTCAGCAGGTTGTGCTTCAGTCTTGTCTAAAGAAGTCTATTGAAAATGCATGGGGATTTTGCGTTTTGGGTCTCCTCTGTTTTTTCTCGCCTCTGCCTGATGGATCACCCTGAAACTTTCCAGGAAGGAGCTGAGGTGGCTAAATAATTTTATGGCAACGTTTTGTGAGGATTCGTCAAATGGGGCCAAAGTTATTAGCAGACCAAAAAACCATCTTTCTATGGAGAAGCAGACATAATTATAACTACCTAGTTGCAACCGCCACTAGTTAACGTGTGTGTGTGTCTGTGGGTCTGTGTTTATGTGTAGTTATACATTAGGTCACAGTTACTATAGAAAGAGCATTATTTGCTTTACTAATAACATTACTAATAACTTTGATACTGTTTGACAAATCTTCATAAAACATTGCAAAAAAAAAGTTTATTCACCTCAGCGACTTCCTTGAAAGTTGCTGAACATTTCTCCCGCAATTGCCACTCACTTTTCTTGTGTATAAATCTTTGAAGAAACAGGAAACATGGAGAATGCCAAGTCGCATGGAATATCTTTGAAGCAGGAAATATCTTTGTATGGTATCAAGTCGCCAAAAATCTTGCATTCCTGACAGCAGGCCAGGAGATAGCACGAGCTGAGGAAGGTAGTTGCAAGAATGAACCAGCGAGCAGGACCAGTGCCAGGAGGACTTTGACTTCTTTGGCTTACTGGAATGCTTTACTGCACCCCAGGATATTGGACAAGAAAATACACTAACAATAAGCCTCAGCATCAAGTATCAGACGTAATAGAATAAAGCCCTACAATCACAAAGATGATTAGGACCTACCCATACAGATCCTCATTTCAATCCAAAGTGAAGCCGCCTCAGCGGATATTGGCATTGGCCAAAGTGAAGTACCCTATCTACACAGAAGCCCCAAGACTACCTATACCTGAATTCAAGGTCACAGGAAAGGCAGCAAACTAACAGTGACACAGCTGCAGCACACCAGAAGAAGAAAAAAGTGCTACAGGATGTACACCCTAACCCATGGATGGAGAGCAGCAAATGAAATATTCTACAATGTGCACCCACACAGCTGGTGACTTTTTCCTCAGTCTGCAGTGCCGGATGCAGTAGAGGACTCCAGAACAATTAAGAAACTTGGGCAATAATATGTGGTCAATCAGAGCCTCAGAGAATGAGGACAAATATTTGACTGTTATATCTGCTTGAAGAATACAGTGTAACTGTTTTATCATTTTAGCTAATTCGCTAATATATGTGCAGCATTTAAGTAATTATAATTTGTCATTTTTAGTGCACAGTCCTGGTCACTTGCTTTCATGACCTAATTAGAGATTTATTAAGTGGACAACTGCTTAAAACATAGTCATTTTGCCCTTTAATAAAATGTACTTCGTCTTAATTTAGCATCTGTTAGTGCTAATTAATAAATTGTGCCATTTTTGTAGCATGACTTTTATTCACCTAATATTTCCCTTTCCTTGCACAATTATTATCAAATGACTCTTACTTAATGTTGCTGGTGAATGAGGGCACATCATTTCTTGCTAGACTCTTGCATGTTATGACTTTTTCTTTGCAGCTCTCTGCCTGGCGTCATCATTTCATTTCTGTTGAATATGTGAAATCATCATTTTTAATTAGAACAGCCTATGATTTAAAAATGTTATCAAACCAAGCACTAGTGGGAAAAAGAAACATTCATCCATGAAATCACACCAGTGCCTTATGTAAATTCAATAATACATTCTGGATATTCGCATTTGAGTACTTGATAGTTGGCACTGATAATGTACTGAATGCCCTCAAAAATAGAATATTTCTGGAAGAGGCATCACCAATAAAAGTTATTACGTTTCTTATACGTTTTTCTATTGTTTTTGTCTTATTCCGTTTTTTACATTTTAAGTGCCCATGGGAGTTTGGGTAGCACGCACAGAAAAAATTGCTCCAAATTGTTCTTGTTATCAATTCATTGAAATAATTTTAAAACATTCTTGTTTCCATAACTAGTCCTGATTTTTTATTTCCGCAGCGTTGGGTCCTCCGTAATGGCGGCAGAGCATCACACAACTGGTCAGAGCCAGCAAATGCAAAAATAAAATGATAATAAAACAATTTTATTATCATTTTATTTTTCACTGTGAGCTTAGTCCCCTGAGTCACGCAAGGTTAGGGTGGGGCATGGCCATCCTCAATGGAGAGCAGAAGGGAGGAGGAGAGGTGGGCACTGTAAGTGCGCATGTTGGTTTGGCCGGCCATCTTAGGGTGCCAAACTGACATGCGCACTTAGATTTCTACAACCCAGCTGTGTTGCACAGCCGGGTGGAGAAAAGGCACAGTCTCCCTATGCCTGTGTGTGCATCAGACCAGCCGACCTAGGCCAATCCTGGAACTTCTCACATGC
The DNA here is from genome assembly GCF_964204655.1 of Triturus cristatus. Classification (NCBI taxonomy): domain Eukaryota; kingdom Metazoa; phylum Chordata; class Amphibia; order Caudata; family Salamandridae; genus Triturus; species Triturus cristatus. Next base: position 502,457,659 of record NC_140580.1, read on the forward strand.
TTGGTATAGCATGAGAGCCGTGTGTGGATTGGGTTTGGAGCCTGTGCAGAAACCAAGAAGCTGTGAAGGAGCTGTGTGGTAGCCGTCAGCGGCAGGTAAATGCTTTTTTTATCATTATTATTATTTCCCCCTGTGCTGCCCACCACGCTTTATTGGCAACAGCAGATGCTGCATTTCCATTTCTATCTTCCATTTATCACACAGCCTCTTTTTGAAAATTGTCTTGCCTAATAACAAGAAAAGTCTCACTGGATCAGCAACAAGAAACTCCTTTCCAAATCCGAATAGCTGCAGGATGTTGGACAGTTTTGTGATTCGGCTGTTTTTTTGGGGTTTCACAAATTTAATTAGGAGAACTATAGTAAGAGAGCAAAGAGGTATGACCGGCCGGTAGCTAATACTGACTCTTTCTAAATAACAATAGATGTTTACAGACAGTAGCTATTACACTCAATTCTCAATGATCCCCAAACTTGCTGCTGCCAGCTTTTTAGCTTTATTTGAATTATGGTTGGGAGATTTAAAGTGACTCAGAAGAATAACAATTTCAGCGAAACACCCCTCCTCTCAGGTACTCGTATGAAACACTATGGCTTCCTCGGGGACAGGAGAAGCACTAATTTCAGTGGGAAACACCAAAGTCAATCAAAACTGCATTCTGTTCTTTGTTCAAAAACACTGGTCAGTGATGTGGGAGAAATCCTCCTAGAATTCCTATCTGATTTCATCTCTGTGATTTTATATTTAATGTAAGAGATTTTGAAATTTGCAGAAGGACGAATGATGGGCTGACCTCTCATTGTTTTCCTAACCAAATCAATAAGCTCTAAGTAACAGACCAGAGAATTATCTGAAGGAAATTTAAATTCTGAAAAGGTTAATGTGGTATGGGATGTCTTTAATGATTTTTTTCTGTGGGGTATTAATATGTAAGCAAAATTGATTATCCAGGGAAGGGCCCATAGTGGAAGACACCATAGCAACGAGCCATTCAGCATCCGTTCATAACTCAACATGCCTCAGCAAAAGCTCATACAGGTGCCAATGAATACATGTAGCTATAACTTTCAATACCAATGTCTATCAGTGCCATTTGTCAGCAGTGTTTGCATTCTTTCAAAGGTTTTCACCTTGAGTGAATCCTTCTGCATTATCTCAATTGTGACAATTCTAGATAGTCACATCTATGCACCCTTCCAACCACAAGCATGTATGTATATGTTGACCAAGTCACACTTATCCATCCATCACCATCTACTTACAATTAATCACCCTTGTATTCAACTAGTTATCTGTCCACTCACAGACACCAATCCATCTACCCATATAGATACCCACACCTATGTAACTATGTTCCTACAACTATGGAGCAATCCTCCCTTGCTAATGTAATAGTGCCACCCATTCTCATATTCATCTATCCCACTCAGCATTATACATGCATTTCGCTTCTCATTCACAAAAACACCCATACCCATATTCAACTAGGCAGGTATGTACCCACACACAGCCATCTACCTCCCCATCCACCATCACATGCACACTACAGCCATCCAGCAGTCCATGGAACCATGTAGACACCCACATAGCCATTAGTCCATCCACACATCAAGGCAATCTCCATGTGTCTTTATTCATGTATTCTTGTTGTGTTCCTGTTGTGTGCTTTTGGCCCTGTGTTTATTGTCTATGTGTAATAGGTGCCTGATCGTGTGCTATCTGTTTGTGCATCTAAACGTATCACATAACATGCATTTGTCACAACAAAATAGGACAAAGAACAAGTTCCTAAAAAATGACAGACCTATGGGTTTTTCTATCCTCGTTATTCAAGGGTTGAACAGGAGATTTAAGATAATTTCAATGCAATTAATAATGGGCCAGATACACATTAAGGGATAAGTACGGGTGGAGATTTACACTCTGGCTGAATGCACTTTCTCAGTTTTTCCTATTTTTCAATTCACAAGCATTCCTGTGGGTTACTATTCCTCCTGTGTGGAAATCTCCATAACATCTATTTCAGCATCGTGGAAATGGAGCCCACTGTGCAAATACAAAGGGAAATATTTCTGGCTGCGGGGAAAGCCTAACCCCCACCATATGTTGCCCTACTCATCCTGGATATGTAGTTACTCCAGCTATGAATAAAGCTGATTATGCTTTCTTGATTTGTCAGCAAATTTGCAGATGGCCAGCCTGATCAAAATTGCTTTACTTGTGAAGCTTCAAGTCACAATTGTTTCTTCCAAATTCTGTTCTCTCATCCTCTACTTTATGAATCTACTGCTTTCGCTATTGAGCCCATAAAAATATGTTCATTGGAGTGAAGTCTACACGGTAGCGTTCTATTATGTTATGTGGGATCATTCACTCCTGTTTGACCTCCTTCTCCCTACTTCTGTGTCTCTAGCGCCGGGAAACCCATGGGTAGCTGCGCGCTTAACAAATTCATATATAATAATAATAATAATAATAATAATTCAATCCATTATATTTTCCCATCTGTGAGCAGTGAAGAGCATGTGGGATCGTGCTTTCCACTTGTCAAATATGGAACTTAAGGAGTCTCTTCACTTTGACCATAAGGGCACAGCACTCCCAGCATCCGACAGTTTCTGGTAAGTCATCACATCCTAGTTCCAAAATTCTTGTTACAGCAGCCAACTAGTGATGCACCAGGTACAGTTGAGCGACATAGAAGTGAATCTCCTGATCTGTAATCCAAGCGGAGAAGATCAGGTAGATCTGAATGAGGGTGCTAAATTGTCATGAAGACTATTTCCCCTGTAGTCTCATTTTGATATGAGCCAGGAAATTAAAGATTCACTGTGCAGTAGGCAGTGACATCTTCTTTAACCCCATTGCTTTAAGAGTGTCCAGCCCTTTTGTCTTATAAAATAATATGGCAGCAGCTGAACAGATGTGAACAGCCCAATCACAACTAACACTGAAGCTGTATGTTTATAATCATAAGCCTGGAATTGAGAACCAAGGCACAATCTACCATTATGTTTGGTGCCAGTGATGTTAGATATGTTTGAGATTCAGGAACAGTGTTCTGTTCCATATCATAACTCACAACCTTTCTGTGTGACTGATATTGCAAGTGGCAACTACCCTTTTGATACTGCTCTGCTGACTGTCAGACACAAATAAAAAAGGGCATTTCATTTAGCACTCTCTATAATGGTTAATAATATTAATCAAAATTAATGACTGGTAGTCCCTGAGTAGGCCAGGAGTCAACCAAGATCCCTGATATTTTAAACAGCAATTAGATTTATAATACTTCCTCACATACATTCACAACTTGTTTAAATTCATGGTTACTGTCTGATGCCTTTTAACACATTGTGGCACGCTATATCTCTGGTAATGCAGTCCATACATCTCTTTCTATCCCCCTTTCACAATGACCCCACTCAAATCAATAAGATATCTCTTTAAAGAAAATAAACTATCATTTAAATGAGTCATTAAACCATGGCAAAAGAGTTTGATTCTGTTTCTTGGTTCATATAGGCATATAATGGTAGGCAAATTATTTCATCCTATAAAAGGCTGCATTTGCACAGATAGCAATGATCAGAAAAGGATGCTCACATTTGTCTATCTTACTTTACCAATATCAACTTGTGAAATTGACATGCTAGACATTTCACCTCTTTTCAACACCCTTGACCATCCCACGCTCATTCACACCATGAAGATTTATTTGAGACTTACTTGCCACATCCCTCATTTTTTTTTCCTACCTATCCAGTGGCCACCAATTTGTTCACTTGGCCTCCTGAAGGCCCAGAAGCTCCCTGTCATCTGTGGATTCCCCAAAGTTTTCATCTTGGGCCCGATTTCGATGTCGGATGGACCTTAGACCGTCCAACACTGATTCAGTACTGGGACCGACCGACCTCCTGTTGGCAGTCCCAACCCAGCGATTAGGATGCGACCAAACACTGTTCGGTCGCACTCCTATCCTTTACTATGGGAGCATGCATTCCAAACGAAATGCATGCTCTCATTGTAAAGAGAAGAGTTGAAGTTCATCCATGCATCCCGTGGCAGGCACCTCAAGGTGCCTGCCACGGGGTGCAAGGATCAACAGGGGGCACCATTGGTGCCCCCTCGGCCTCCAACCGGAAGCTGTGCATCCATGGGGGCCCAGCTGGGGCCCCCAATGTTGACTTCCGACAGCCTTTCTGTGTCAGGAAGGCCGGCACAGAAAGGCTGTCAGAATCTGAAATTGTAATCCGTCGGCGGAAAGAGCCGCCCTTGGGATTACTGGAGGCTTTACAAATGGCAGACGGGGTTTCCGAGCCCTTCGGAAGCCATTCGGAAATCCAATTTGGATTCCTTTCCGACTGACTCCATTCAAATGGGTCGGTCAGAAATTAATCCGAACAGCTGATTATAATGCCATAGGAACTGTTTACTACGGGATTGTAATCGGCCCCCTTGTCTCTGTTGGAACGTGGATTATTGGTAGTGATAAGTAGTGACTTACCACTAGTAGTAAGGCCACAAACACAATTAAAGGTTCAGTTAGGATCTCAATAAATTATCCCTTTGTTCAACCCTTGGTAGCTGGCAACGAGTAGGCAGGCTTAACTTCAGAGACAGTTGTGTAATGCATTTAAAAACACCAATACATTAAATTAGTAAGACAAAACACACAATAAAAATCCAACTCCAATTTATAACAATAAATAATATTTGTATGAACAAATAGACACCAAAATGACAACAATCTAATGTAGGGAACCGGAGATATACGTTTTTAAAGAATAAACACTTTCTAGTGCGTAAAAAGCTATAGCACCACTTTGGCACACCTGGTCGCGCTAGACCGGGACAAAGTCAAAGTTTGAGGCCAACCGTGATGAAGCTGTGGTTGTATACACTAAGCGGGAGGCCACTGTCAAAATGTTACCTTAGGTCTTAGAAACTTTTCTTGATGATTCTTTTCTCTACGTAGAGCGGTCCCTTCCAGCAGCCCGATTTCTATACAATCTCAAATGATTTCTTCTAGTTGAGGCCTCGGTCAGGTCCTGGAAGTCTGAAGCTCCAGATCTTTCAATGGGAGGAGTGTGAAATCCAAGCCGGGTCTCGGTTGAAGGTAGCCGGCCTCACTCTCAACATCGAGTTAGTCACCTCATGGAGAAATTTGACAACAAGTTCCCAAACTTCATCAAAATTCTGGATCTTCTTCCAGAAGGTCTCCTTGAGGGTTTAAAGTGTTTTAAATACAAATCTTTGGGTCTGGAATCTCCTTGATGGTCTTTCAGCTGTCTGGACTACAATTCCCTCAGTGTACCTTGCCAAATCTTTAAAAGTCCACTGGTCACACTCCAGGATGGGGACTCTTGGTGGAGATGATGCAGGTGGGCTCTGTTAACCTGTAGCTTGCAGGGTATCCCCTTCTCAATCCTTGTTGAAGCAAGGCAAAGTCAATAGGGCAGTAGTACCGGATTGTGCAACAGGTGCAATCCTCCAGAGTGAAGTACTCTGCAGATCCAGATTCAAGCAGGGCAGTCCTTCTTCCCCTTGTCACATCAAGCAGTAGATCTGAGGAGCTAAGCAGCTCTCCCATATTTATTCACAGTTTCTGGGAGTCAAGCAGTTGGGCACCCCTGACCAATGGGATGCAGGGTGCCACCCAGGCATATGGCCACTTCCTCCAAAGTGTTGCATATTCTTGTCCCAGAAAACACTAATCTCTCAAAATCCAACAAGGCGAAAGACTCTCCTTTGGGGTTAGATCTGGATAAGTCAAGCCACTGGTGTGGCTTAGTTTCACTAACACTCCCCTTCCAACCCCCTGACTAATTTATTTACCAGGCAGGCCGCGGACTCGGCGGCGATTTTTGAATGCGGCTCGGGCCGCGGCGGTGAAATCTTGCCAGCAATGCACCGGCAAAGCACCCGCCTTTAAAATAAAGAAACAAGCGTGGTGGGCACCCGTAAGCAAAATAAAGGCGCCAGTATGCGGGGTGGGCGCGACGCTGCACAGCCCCAGCTCCTCTCTCTGGGGGAATTAGAATAAAGTGCTCCCCAGGCGCTATGTTCAGGACCAGCACAAAGTCCTTGGTAGATCAAGGAAACAGCAAAAAGGTCCCAAAAGTCCATCAGGCATCCAGGGGCTGGGCAGGGCCCAGGGAGGCAAGCCTTCCCCTGGGCCCCAGCAGCAGCACGCCCCTGGTTGTTTCAAGTCAAGCACAAGAACATTTTCATGGGGTCACAGCCCCTCTTTTATACACCAAATCCTTTGTTTCCAAAGGTGCAGGGAAGGGGCAGACCAGATGCAACTGGTTCCTGAGCACTTTGTTTTGCTCAGCCCCTCTCCCTATTCACAGGACAGGCCAGGGACATTAGACGCACCAGAGGGGGTGGAGCCAGCATTGTGTGGGGAAAGCCCAGCCCTATTCAGGTCCCAGGTGTACTCCTCCCTGCCATCAACATGCAGATCTCCCCACCCACCACCGGTGCAGACCCATCTTGACTCCTGGAGACAGACACACCAGCCAATCACAAGCCAGACAGTCACTGCACATTTATGCCAGCGTCTAGAAGTGGCACTTCTACACTAGCCACAGTAACGCCGCACACATCATCGCGCAGCATTTAATCTCACGAGTTTGCACATACCAAACTCGACCCTGCACTCCCCACGCATCAGGAACTACCATGGACACACACATTCCCCATGCATTCCTATGGGAGGGCAGGTCAGTCTCATTCAATGTAACCCAGAGTGCACGCACTTTCCACTGGGACACAGTGTGAAAGCGCCTAGAGGCCTAAATCCACTAATACACCATAGGGAAAAGGCTAGGATAATGCAAAAAGTTCTAGGGGGGAACTTGCCAGAAGGGCCAAATCCAACAAACATGAACATAGATTGATTTGAATGCCAATTTTCCTCCAACACTTAGACACACTGGTTCACTCTAGCTACTGCCCTCAACCTCAAGATACGGCCAAGAAAATCAAGATGGCCTGGGTACAGATATCCCTGGTAATGAAAGCGAAACTATTCCTCTCAGAAAGCAACTTCAGAATTGCCTTTAAAACCCTTGTGCCCTCCCATCTGGATGGTGGCATCACCCTGCTTCGGACACACCCAAACTACATACTGAGCCACCTTAGGGGCACGCTACATGCTGTAGTTCACCTCATCTAGGGTCTAAATAACCTCCTGACCTAATAACCTCCTACTTGATAGAACTCCACTGTCTCTCCTCAACGTACTGCATCATCTTCAATGCCAGCAGCATCATTTCAAAGCCAGGACTACATCCTGTTTGTCTGACAAGTTCACTTTCTCTGGTGGCTTGGCCATCTGCAGTCAGGATAATACAAGACTAGAAATGAAGAAGTGCAAAACATCCATCTATGCAACGAGGATTTTGAATGGCACCCCTGTATTCATATGAACCCCCTCAACCCTGCTGCAATTTAAGAAAAAGCAACAGGCACACTTCTTAAAGAACACTAAATCATGATGCAGTAATAGTCTACACAATCTATTAAAACTCCTTTACCACTCCAATCACTTTGTGTCTATCTTTCTGTTTTGCTCTTTATAGATTTTGTAGAAGTTATTATCTGATGAGAATTGGATGTGCATAATAATGTGAGTCATTTGTAATTAAAATTAAAAAGCATTGATGTTTAGAATGTTGTTTTCTGGGCTTAGGATTACTAGGCCTCGATTCCATCTTGAAATTTAATGATTGTAGTTTTATAATATTCATTTTCTCTTTATATTTCTCATTGACAACGCACTGTTTATTTTGTAATGACACGTTTTTCTCAAAGAACTCAAGAAGAAGCCTTTAGATCCTTTCAAGGCTCTTCCTGCTTGCACACTGCATTGCATTTATTCAGGAGTCTTTTCATTGTTCATGTAATGTAAGTAGTTTGGTCATTGTTTATGTAACTAGTTTTTTCTAGCACCTTGTATGACATTAGGTCCGAAGGGGTGAATCAACATTCATGTAGTGGGATAGTGCTAGGATAGTGGGGTTACCCGACGTTTTATAATTCTGAAAAGTGATTTGTTGTCATGTTGATACTTTTGCTTGCACATTGCATTTTCTATTGCTTTCCAAGGTGTACTTTTCGAGTACGTTCTTTATTGCTGACTGTATTTTGAAATACTGTTTGAATCTTATCTTTAGGGACACATTGCCTCATCTATTCTTGAGGACAAAACCCACATGCTGCATAGCCTTTTGCCGAGCTTTGCACTATACAAGTACAACATATATGCATGTCTGGTAGCCACATACTCGAAACAACTTTCTCAAATGTCACTGCATCCATATTACTAGTAACATTTATTAGAATGGAAAGATGAAAACTAAACATATTGATCTGCCTACCTTGGATTTCTCATTTGGCAAAATGAAGAAAATAACTCTAAGCTGGACATCACCAAGCATTGCCTATCTCACTCCATTAGCAGGCCTTGTTAACACCCACATAAAAGCATTGTTTGCTTCTGTAGATAATATCATCCGCCCATCACTACTGGGAGCAACCCCAATGTATTTGTGTTGTCATGTACCTTCATAATTAATTTAACCAGTGTCTTTTGCTATTCCGACCTATAGTTCGTCAAGCCATCCCAGAGCTACCCATTTATTGTGATCAAACCCTCTGGCATTCACCTGTCAATGAACTGGATGCGAAAACAATATTGCCTTTCCACAAAAAAACTTCCCATTTGTGGGATTCATGCTATACCAAGTTCATCAGTTATGGGTGTCCTGATAATCGACAGTGTCATAGTCTTCTAAACCTTCTCTGGATTATAAAGTGAGTTGTGCATTGAAACATTTTGATTGCATATATGCGCTATTAAGTCGGATTGTCCAAAGTTGGTGTCATTACCTCATGACCCAGCTTGTTCCATACAGTCCTTGAAAGACAGAGTTCTATTCTGACCCACCCAAGGCCCCACTGATGAAGAGGTGCTCTCTTTTTTCCTCCAAGCCCCTTATGCTATAACTGAGTCTTCTTGTTATACACTGAATGGTTAATTAGTGATGAGTTTATTTTGGAGCAATGTGTCAGCTAGGCACTGACTGTTTCTGTGATGAAAGTGTTCTGTTCAAAGAGTTAAAGAACATCATTTCATCTTGCCTCACAATGCCTGAGTGTGTTTTGGTTGGCATTACTTTTTGCCTCATAAGAGCTTTATATGCTCCAGAGAGTTCTTGCCTTACAGGAGGCAGACACACCCCCCTAGCTAAAATCCCACTTTTATCCTGTGATGTTTGTAATATGCTGTGTGTTGCCGCCATGAGCAGACCCCCATCTTTCCAAGACCTGCCTGCCATTTAAGGTCTGGTGCGATCATTATAATAACATTATTATTTATATGGGATCCTCATCAACATTGCCAATTATTTCTGCATGCTTGTTATGATCAACCTACAAAATTTGATTTGGCACAATTTAGTAATACGAAATGACACCTCAATGATGTGCAGGCAGTCTCCTCGAATACCACATTTTTCAGCTTTTTTGTGAGAGTCTTTCATCACAATTGTCAAGGCATTGTCCAGAGATCCTTTCTTCCAACACTCCTCAATTGGAATTTGGGTAAGGCTCAATACTCTTTTTATGGAGTTATTTTTGGGAGCTAAGCACATGCATAACATATGTTGAAGCAGGGCAGCAAGTAAAGGGGCCACTTGCAGGTTCAAAGTCTTCTAGATTCTTCTTTCCGCTTTCTCTAGTCATTCTTTCACCATGTTGGTTTACCAATCTCTATTCCGTAGAAGGCTATACTTCCTACTTTGGCACTCATAACCTTGTTCAGCTGATTTACTATGCTGTGGCCAAACTAATTTGCTAAAGTCTTTATTCTTCTCACAGTATCCTTTGTTTTTGGGAGAATTTTATTTAAATGTCTGCTCCAACGACTGGTGCTGATTATTTTCAAGGTATTATAAAGAGAAGAAAATACACTTTCCAGTGTTTTCTTATGTGAATAAAAACATATTCCACAAGGACTCTATTTATATGTCATTACCATCATTATATTGGGTTTTGTTGGTGATAAAAGTATTCCTTGAACAGTATCGATCTGCTACCTTCACAGTTTCTGGGTTGCTGGTCAAAAGCACTCAGTCCCCTGCATACAATAGTATATAATTTTTTTTTTTTTAATTCTTGTGACAGCCTCAGTTGCTGCAACCATTGTCTGAGAGATTGCGTTGGTCTTAAAATTGTGGAAGGCTGCGGCAAGTAGGCAGTCTTGTTTATGCCATTTTTACGCCTTAGAGGAATGCATATGTAGCCATTCAAGCTATTCTTCACTTTTGATGTGTCAGGTGTGTCCTTGCTAATCCAGCTTCTAAACTGTTATTCTTATCACTGGGCCAAAAGAGAAAACTGACTGGAGAGGTAAAAAAAAGTATAATTGACTTAAGAAAATTTGGTTGGTTTGGTATTATTTTCCTAATTCGGCAGTTCCCTGAAACTGTTTATTTTGCACTGCGCTTCAAGAGGCATTTAAAGAAATAGTCTACTTCAATTCATCAAAGTGTTTAACCTTTCCCAAAGAGTAGACTCTTTGTGAAAAAGCAAAAGAAAGCAAAGAGGCTGGTATATGAGTATGGGAGTAGAAATGCTTTAGAAATAGATGAGGTAACTCAGAATATTTGTGACTGTTGTTAATTCTGACATTGGGGTCACCAGCAAGGTGCCATAAATACCATTCTCAAGGTCAATCATCATTTATGTTTTAACACTGACGTTGCAGAAAGGTTGGAAGGAGAACAAATGAACAATTCTGATTTCACGCAGGGACTGACAAAAACAAGCAACCTGATTATGAACTAATATACACTTAAGGCCTGATTCACAAAGGTAAACTTAGATGTTTGGTCTAAACTTATACCAAACATCTAAGTTTAGGACTTTGGGAATTCACAAAGGTAATTTGCAAGTAGTATCTTGATGTCCACACTCAGGCTGGATCCCCGCTCCGAGTATGGACATCAAGATTCTGTTCGACGTTTGGTCTAAGTCAAGGGTGTAGTCAGAAAATTAAAAGTACTCCCCACTTTTAAATGAAAGCTCTGATGGCACAAAGCAAGGGAAGCAAGTGAGCTGATTGTTCCCTAGAAGAGCACTCCTGTCTCTTCTTTCCACACATCTACCTATTCATCCTTTCATCCTTCCATCCAGCTGCTGATATCCACTATTTCACCTGTACGTTCTTACATCTATTTATTTTTTCATACATCATTCAATTGTTTCCCATTCCATCAATACATTCAATCTGCCATCCATCCACTCTGCCATCTATCCATGCATCCATCCATTCATTCACCCTGCCACACAGCCACAATCCTTCCATCTGACATGCATCCTGTCACTCATTCGTCCACTCTAACACCCATTTGCTCATCCTTTTACCCCACTCATCCATCCATCCCTTTACCATCCTTTCACATGTCCATTCACCTATCCATTCATTCATCCATCCATCCATCTACTGGACCATCCTTTCACCTGTCTATCCACCTATCCATTCACTCATCATTCTTTCACCCATTCATCCATCTACGCACTCATTCATCCAATCACCCTACCATCCCCCTACTCATCCCACATTCTTTTCACCCTTCATTTTCATTCAATATTACTTCCTTCCCTTTTCTATTTACCCGTGTTTTTTTGTTTCCTTGCGCCTGCTTGCTCTTCTGTTGACAGCTGTATTCCTTCATATAGTTATTTACAAGATTTGGGCTGCCGAGTTGCAGACAGAAGAGACCCATAAAAAGCCCCACCCCTACTGTAGCGGGGTGTTCACTACACCCCTGGTCTATGTTTAGACCAACCATCTATGTTTACCTTTGTGAAGAGGGCTCTTAGAGTTTTACTTTCATTTCCTGCCTAACTACAGGGCCAACTACAATGATACAGCGTAGAGAAATCTATGGTGCTTTGTGCTATAGTGAAATGTGTCAGTCGCTCTTATATTTTAAAAAAAATCTTCAATGCTGGAAATTCACATTTGGAATAAACAAATGTACCTGGTCATAACATACTGTGCATTCTCTGAAACTTGCTGAACATGTGTTTCTTAGACTGTGATACTAATCTATACAACTTGCTACTTTATAAAATTAACAGGGTAGACAAATTGCTCATGTGGAAGCAACCAGTACATCTAACCAAGAACAAGTTTCAAGTAGGAATACATTTGGCAGCTCTAGTCTGAACACTGACTTCAGACCCAATTCAGAGTGCAGGACAAGAAAGTCATTTTTGACTGCTGCACCTTTAATTGTGCTGCTCTGACATCACAGCAGTAGATAAAAGCCTTTAAGTTTCACAGTATCTACCAGACTGCGTCACAGAGTCCTAAAAGAATAAACAAAATAAGATATAAGGTGTAGGTTAAGGGCACTCTGACCCCCTGGGTCTTGTGGGAGGCTAGTCCCACAGGGCCCACAGCAGTTAAACGTAAAAATATTAATTGGGGGGGGGGGGCCTGCTGTGGATCCGCACATGCACTGCGATGCCCAAAGTAGAAACTCTGGGGATTCCCCAGACGCATCACATTAGGTGTGAGGGTGGATCTGCGGATCAACAGAACCCCCGCAAAAAAGAAAAATGTGGTTGTGCATCTGTGGGGTGTTGGGTGCCTGCAGTGGGTTGGATACATGGCATTCACTGAAAAAAAAACAAAGGCTAAAGTGACGTTATAGTTAGAATTTGTAATATTATTTTACTTTATAATATTAAAAGGCCCTAAATATACAATAAAAAAACAAGGTTAAAAGGGTGTCTAATTAGGTGAAAATGTCAGTTCAAACATACTCTTTTAAATTGATAAGCCAACAGAAATTTACCAGTTATAGTTATCTCAAGTAAATATAACTCAGGCCCTAAAGTAACCATAACTCGTGCTCTTGCCATCCTCTGCTTCTATACTCACATAGTACATCACTCATGACATGTTCAACGACTGCATTGATATAATTCCTAATGGCATCTAAAATGACATCATTGATAACATCACTGTGAATGGTGCCGTCACCAGTTATAGTTACTTTAGGGCAGTCTGTGGTCAGCTTGCTGTCCCCCTCCCCTTCCTACAGGAGCTACCAGTAATTTTCACAGGGAGTAGAGCTGGGGGCACAAGTACACACTCACTCACACCCATGCATTCACACACGCACCCACACATACCTATTCACAACACTCACTCACGACAAATTTATACATTAATACATACACATCCGCACACACTCACCAAACATTCAAAAACATAAAACTTACCTGCCCTGTAGCTCCCAGAGAGAAAAGCCTTGGGGGTCCCAGGAGAGTTGAGACTGCTGCCTTCTCTCGTTGGCTGAGGGAAGGCAGCAGTCCCTCACTTGTCACAGAGTGGGATGGTGTCAGAAAGACCGCTGACCCCACCCCAGTCTGTAACTAGGTGTCACTTCAGGGTTTAAACAGAAGCGCCCAAGTCCGAGGCAATCAGTGACGCTCCCTCTCGTCATGAGGGGAGTGCCTTAAGGCGCTTTTACCAGGCTGAGGTGGTCACGCCCACAGGGCTGTGAAATCCTAAGCATGGCAAAGTTCAGCCCAGGCAGTCTGGAGCATGTGCATTAAGCACAATTCTTGTTCCTGGCTGCCTGACCTGAACAAGAACAGTGTCTGCCAGGCTGACACTTGTTCAGCCCGACAGACACTCTTCTTGTCAGGAAAATTATGGGGGGCATAGTCCCTCAGCCTCTACAAATAAACTGCTGCTACTCTACTGTCAGCCCTCTACTGTTTGAGTCTGTGCCATGCCGCCTCCCTCCTGCCTTGTGTGATGTTTTGTGCTGCCACTGTACCTCCCGCTTGCCCTCAATGCTTTGTTTGCTGCTTCTACCTACCTTCCCAGTGCCCTCTGCGATCTGAATCTATGCTCCTGCACACATGGTTCGATGTGCTGCCACTGCCCCTTCCGTTTGCCCTGTGTAGGTAGCTTGTTTTCCCTCCCTCTGTCCCTTTCTGCCAGTCCCTGTCCCTGTCTGCCAGGCTGACACTTGTTCAGCCTGACAGACACTCTTCTTGCCAGGAAAATGATGGGGGGCATAGCCCATCAGCCTCTACAAATGAACTGCTGCTACTCTACTGTCAGCGCTCCACTGTTTGAGCCTGTGCCCTGCCACCTCCCTCCTGCCTTGTGTGATGTTTTGTGCTGCCACTGTACCTCCCGCTTGCCCTCAATGCTTTGTTTGCTGCTTCTACCTACCTTCCCAGTGCCCTCTGCCATCTGAATCTATGCTCCTGCACACATGGTTCAATGTGCTGCCACTGCCCCTTCCGTTTGCCCTGTGTAGGTAGCTTGTTGTCCCTCCCTCTGTCCCTTTCCCTCAGTCCACCATTGTTCCTCGTCCAGGCCCATGCTCCTCACTCCAGACCTGGATGGCTAGTTTGCTGCCGCAGCCCTTTTCCCCCATGCTCCCACTTGACATATCCCGAAACTTTCCAGGAAAGAAGTGAGGTGGATTAACTTTTTGGGGAAAGTTTTGTGAAGATTCGTCAAATGCCACAAAAGTTATTAGCAAAACAGAAATGCTCTTCCTATAGAAAGTCTGACCTAACAATAAATACACAGTGGCAACTACACACACACACACACACACACACACACGAAGAAACAGTACCCTTTCAAGCTAAAAGTGTTGCATACATTATGCAAAACAATTAAATATCAAGCATCTTTCCTTTAAAGATACATTATAGTAAGTGCTTCGTGATTATCTGTGACACTGCATTTGTCTATTTCATGAAATCTTTGTGCTTATTGACTCGCACTAATTGGCACTGTTTGCATGCATCCTTTAAAGCGTATGCATTCTTGTTGATTTAATTAGCTCCCTGACTCTCACAAGAACTCTCCTCATTGGGTTTAAATGTGAGCAACCTGAGTTCCAGGAAAGCCCATAAAGCCCTTGTTTTTTTAGCAGGAGTGAAGACATACTGCTTATGTTTGTTATCTCTATCACTGCAGTTACATATTTATTTATTTGTATATTTACTTTCTTGATATTTGTAAAACTCTTCTACCCTACATGCTAAAAACACTTTTACCCAAACAGACAAGTTCCACGGCAATCCAGAGATAGACACAACTTAATGATTCACAAGAGGTTCAAGTCATAGCAATAGAACTGTTTAAAATACACAGCATGTACAACCACCTACGTGTCAGGCAGCCCAAACGCTCAGCCCCGCACACGCAAACAGCAAATATTGGAATGATACAGACATTCCCACAACAAATGTGGATTGCTCTACTTATTTCCCCTTCAATAAATCACTCTCAGAGCACAATGAATTCCTCTTGCCAATGCTAATTCCAGACATGAATGTATTCATGAGAAAATTACCACAATCTGCAACTCTTATGTCAGTTTAAAAAATGGACGGCTTGTAAGAATGAAATACCTCATCAGAAAGTAGCCAGGCCAAGTATGTAATCTATGTGGGAAAGCTTGCTCGCAGCGTAGCCACCTGTACTTTTACCTCATACTTTGGGGGTTTATATCAGGTTTCTCCCTTTGATGTTCCGAACGTCCTAGTCTCCAAGAACACTTAATTTATTACTCAAATCGAGTTTTTATTGAGTTATTCATCACATTCCATACTATTGCTGCCAACGCAGATGATTTCCTTGGCATCCTGTTTTTAAAATAATGTTTTTTCAGCATTTAACATTAGTCTGAAATATTTTCTGCCAAAGATCACGGCCCATCAGGGAACTTTGGTGTGTTTTAACTGCACAGGGTTCAGAAGATCAGTGTAAGTCAATCCATGGAACAATCGTTCATTTCGAAACACACTGCTATATAAAAAGGCACGAAAATTACTCAGCACATAGTTAATGAGTAATGATGAGTGCAATGCATTGGCTTTGACACAAATCTTGCTTTAATTCTTTCGATAGCTGTTTCAAACCCTCTTACAAAAAAAGGCACATTTGAACGCGTCTCATAAATAGGAGTTTGACAAAGTTATTTTTTTACAGCAGATACATCTCTTTTTAATGCACCCTCAGGTGAAAGACAGTGGTGCCAACATATCCTCAAATTATCATCCTGCAATATAAATGTAAGATGAACTTGTACCGTGGTGGCCGTGCCTACTAAGATGTTGGGTTTCTGCAGTGCCATTATTGTTGTGTTTTGGTCATGATTAAACTGTGAGGAGATGAGATATCAGGAGCGGCTCTTACCGGACATCGGTGGTAAGGCGGGGGGATGAAAAAGAAAAAAAAATACTTACCTGGCTATGGCCAGCTGCAGCCTCTCCTCTCTCCTCTTCTCATCTTCTTGCTGTCTGGAGTCCGGCAGCAGGAAGCACCCCGGCTCCCAGGCTCCCCTAAACCAATCACAATGCTGCAATGCAGCATTTTGATTGGTCTGAGCGTTGTGGTTCGTCGTTCAGACGGGGAATGGGAGCCTAGGCAAGTTCTCCACCCAGGCTGTAATGCAGCCTGAGTGGAGAACATACAAACTGCACATGAATGTATGACCGGTCTGAGACGGTCGTCAAAACATTCATGTGCACTCTGAGTGGGCAAGCCCCTCCTCCCCCTGGCCCTGCTCTGTCAGCAGAGCAGCCCCTCCCGGCACCTGGAAATGGAAAATTAAAATGATAATAACCTTGATAACGTTGGTTATTATCATTTTAGTTCTCCTTTAACTACTGCTCGCAGAGCAGTGGGGCGACGCTCCTCCGCCTTAGTGGAGGAGCCGCCTCTGTAAGACATGTGAGTTTCACACTGCGCAGCAGTGAAAATGGTGCTGGTTATCACAAGAGCGGATTCAGTGATTCAAAAACAGCAATCTCCAAGTGAGGCAGTCCCCAATCAATATAGTATTGCTTTGAATTGACTTTGTACAGTTTGCGTCAAATTATCACAAGATCAATGTTGTTGGTAAATGATCATGGGATCGTCACGTCACTGATGATCATAGATAATCAGATATGAATTGAAAATAAAGATAGACAGACTGTTGCAAAACATATTTTCTTTTTGTTAAATATTCTATATAACAACTGAGATTTTAACATTTTGTCATGATTACCTCGCTCCACCTTTAAAGGGTGAGACGTTTTCATATTTTAATCTAGAAAATGAGTCACACAGAGATTATTGTGCATCAGATATAAACTCTTTTGAGTTGAAAAGCCGGCTAATACCACAATACCATGTCACTATGGTATCTGAATGGTCAACTCATATAGGGTCTAATTTGACCAGTACTGCCAAATTGAGCTTGTTCTTGTTTTTTAATTATGTTTGCATTTTTACTTCAAAGCTTGCTGCATTATGTTTTATAATATATGGGAATCTGCAGTCCCTTCTCTAATTTGCTTATTACCAGCAACTTGTGAGTCCTCTAGTCACTTGTAATACAGAAATGGCACAGCTGCTCAACTTCAGCAAGTTATTCCAGTTGACTTCTGATGTCTGATGTCACATTGTCTGCTTCCAGAAACAGGAGCTAGGGTGAAAGGTAGGCCACATAGCATAACTACAGCCACAGTTTAAGAAAGGGAAATGGGAATAAGCTTTTACTTTATCTGATATATCTCTCTAAAAAGAAAAAGTGACGAAAAGAAAGGATATATTTATGGTAACGTATTTATTTATCTCACTCTATAAATCAATGAAGATAAGATAGAATCTCAGCATGTTCCTACACAATCTAACCACCAGCATATTTTAACCTGATTTACATTAAATTGATTCTAATATATTTTTGCAAAATTACTTTGAAAAATTGGGTTGCTGGTTGAGGATTGTGTGAGCCCTTCTCAAGCAAAAGCCACAATCCTTGTCAGGGTGAACCACAAAAAGTCACTCAATTAACCTGTGCTTAACCATCTTGCAGCTTGGCACAATATCAGTCAGGCTTAACTTAAAGGCAATGTGAAAAGAATGTATGCAGCCCTTAAACAGCAATAAAGTGAAAACACACACAAAATCAAACACTAAATTGGAAAAATAGAGTACATTTCAATACATTATATGACATAAAAATGACCAAAATCTAAACAGTAGAGTTATGAATTTTTAACGTTAAAAGTGAAAATTAGCGCTTTAACGATCAAAGTTTTACCTTCGTACATCTAGACATGCAAGACCGGGGCAAATTCAAAATTTATGGCCGACTGCAATGGAGCGTGGTTCAATTATAATAAGTGGATTGGGCTGGCCTCCACTTACCTACAGACTTAAAAGTAATTTTGGAAAAATATGTTGGTGAAATTAAAGTTTAGCAGGGCAAGGCAACTGGTGTTATCCACGGAGAAGGCATCATTGTCTGGGAGTTGGTGAACGAAAATTCATTGAAAATTTCAATGTTCGGACTTAGACTCTTTTTTGGAAGTCAAAAATCTCCAGCGGGATAAAGCAGCTGACTGTAGTGGGCAAGGATTCCACAAAGGCGGATATCCTACCAGGGTCTGCTGAACAGGATTTGCTGCTGCGGAGAAGAACGTAGCTTCAGGCTGACTGGTGATGCATAAGGAATGGATTGGCAAGCAGATCGTTCCTGGTCTCCTCTTTATTCTCAGGGCACGTTTGGCTGAAAATGTTTTCAAGTTTTGGATTTGGTTCATCTGAGCACCTTTAAGCGCCACCTGTGAGGGTCCAGGATGGGAGGGGCACTACTTGGAAGGACATGACTCACTGAGGCTGGGTCCAGGTGCGGGTTCAAGATGATTGGAGTCTTTTCCATCCCTGAGGCTCTATTATCAGGAGGCCAGCAAACTAGCACTTGGAGTCAATCTGGAAGTCTTGTGTTCAAGCAAAAAAGTAGGTCTCAAGCAGCAGGGCAGGCCTCTGAGGGCACAGGGCAGGCTTCAGGCAGAAGGACAGTTCTCTTGGTGCAGCAGGCAGTACTCTGAAATACACAGTAGGCCATAGGTAGCAGGACACTTCTCTGACAGTCCTCCACAAGTCCAGAATTTAACTGAAGAGTGGGTCTGAGGGTCCTAATTTAATACCTGGTGTCAGCTTTGAAGGTGAAGAAACAAACTTCTGGATTTTCCCGCCAATATAAGTGTCTGGAATTTCCTGCCTCCCTGCCCTGAGCCTAGCCTGTCAGCAGTCACAATAGGCTAGTGTGAAGTTTTTGTGTGTAAACTGATGCAGTGTCTTTGAAGTGTAAGTGGGGTAGCACAGCTCTGCACTCTCATCCTGCTTGGATGGCCCATCTTCCCAACACTCAGTCCCTCTATTGTGTCGCTGTCTAGGATGAATACACAAAAGCAACTGCCAACTACACCTAGTCAAGTGACCCAAGAAACAGGGTGCAGGCACCACATGGTTAGTACAAGAAAAGGCCAGCTTTCTAAAAGTGGCATTTTTAGAATTGTAACTTAAAATCCAACTTTACCATTCAAGAGGATTTTAACTTACAATTCCTTAGGCAACAAACATTACATTTCTACCTGCTCCTAAACAAAGGTTATCACTTATTAAATGGAATAAGGTAACCCAAAGTTATGCTATGGAAGCGGGAGGTCTCACAGTAATGAAAAACAAATTTGTGAGCTTTTCACTATCAGGACATGTAAAACTTAAAGTCCATGTCCCACATTTAAAATACTCTGCACCATGCCCTATGGGCTGTTTAGGACATACCTCATGGGAGACTTTTATGTATTAAAAAGGGAGTTTCAGGTTTAGCAAGGGGTTTATTTTACCAGTTCGAGTTGTCAATTTAAACTGCGCTCAGGCTGCAATGGCAGGCATGAGACATGTTTTAAGGGGCTACATAAGTGGATGGCACAATAAGTGCTGCAGACCCACTAGTAGCATTTCATTTACCATCCCTGGGTATATAGTATACCACTTTACTAGGCACTTATAATAAATTAAATATGCCAGTCCAGTGTAAGTCAATGTTACTATGTTGTAGGGAGTGAGCGCAAGTTCTTTAGCACTGTTTAGCAGTGGTAACATGCACAGAGTCCCAAGGCCAACAAAACTATTTCAGCAAAACAGAATGGGAGAAGGCACAAAGTTTGGGGAAAGACACCCTAAGGCTGACAAGTCTAGCATCTACTTACTGCTTTTTGATGTGTTTAATTTCTTAGTACTTATTCTGCTTTTATTATTCTTGCCTGAAATGAATTCACAAGAGCAAGGCACTAAGGATTTAAGTGGTTTATGGGAAGGGTAACCATGTTTAATAAGGAATAATGTAACCTCTGCCATACACTTGTTAATGCAATTTTGCTTTCCTAAAAATGTTTGACCCTAAATTATTACTTTGAATGTCCTTTGGAGGATCCAAAGGACTATGATCCTGGAATAGAGATAAACCAAGTCAAAGCAAACTTACACCAGACAAGGTTCAAAGTCAAAACCATGAAGGTTTATTTACATTTTAGGAATCATTACAGAGGGGTAAAATAGTTAGTTAGACTGTTCAAATTTAAACAAAAATATTCGCAAAATGCAAATATGCGGGAATTAACATAGGGCTCTATTCTAGTTACTGCGCCAAAAACAACTATGGTTTAGCACAGGCAAAATAATGAATTTGCAGAAAGGCAGACATGAAGTTTGCAAGATTTAAAGGTAAGACCAAACCCAAAAAATCTCTACGTTCAACGTAAAGTGGAGTCTGCTCTCTATAGAAAGCCAAAGGAATCTGGCTCAGTTCACAAGTACATCATTATATAGGTTTTTCAGTTAGAGAAACCACACTGTCACTATGGTCTTAAACAAATGGTGCATCACAATATCCAATCGTAAAAGATAAAACACATCATGGATAATGAGAGCCCCATTAATAATAATCAGGGACATTTACCTAAAAACTAGTGAATAGTGCAGCTGAACAAAACAATAACATAATTTGAAATTACATATACAACCCCCACTAGCCAGAGGGCAAGGCCTTGTAAAGATACAGTCGAGCTCTGCTCCTTTCTTCAGGAACATTAGAAACATACAAAAATTAAGATGCATAAGGCACCAGACCATAAAGCTGGCTGAATTAAGGATATTTTACAAAATTCTGAAGGACTCATTTTAATTGGAGCTGCACAGAGAGAGAAACGAGAAATCATGCTTTTGAAAATGTGTTCAATGTACAACTAATGCAACTGGATTTGAAGCCTATTTGTCACCTTGAAATGCTTTTGAATGTTAAGTACAGCTCAACTATTGTTATTTATGACCTATTCATGTCAAGTAAACACACATTATTTGTAGATTCAAATTTCACGTCTGCACATATAAAAGATACTGCTAGTCACCATGGAGCTCAATGACCTTATAAAAGAATTCAGCCTTTAGCATTGTTCCCCTGTATGGTCACAGAACTCCTATGTGACTTACAATAGTCTTGTAATATATGGCAATTTGCACTTTATCCCATATATAAATGAATTCTGTAAAATTGGTTAGGAGGGTCGCACAGTGAGTGACATGAACATCTGCTTGCATGTTTTTGGCCCTATATGCACTGAACACATTTGTTTTTTAAAAACGCATGTGCTGAGCTACCTGACGCAATCATTTGTCCTCAATATAAAGTCAACTGGCACAGCCAGTATGCTACCCACCCAACATTTAAAATTGTTAATAGTTGACCTCTACGTACAAATAGTGTTCTATCTAGAGCAGAGCATTTCTTTGTAATTTGGCTGCTCTGCATGTTAGTGGTGGGCCGACTACATTACAAGAACGATAAGGCAGAAACCGAATGGAAAACATAATCAACATTCAGCAATGAATGATACAAAATAGAGAGGTGCTTACATCATGGAATACTGTTCTGTTGGATATACCAGAACTTCACAAAAATTGCTGCCTCCAAAATCACTTGCTAATTCACAACCAAGAGTGTTTAGATATCAACATACAGAAAGATGTGTAGCAGTTGTATTCCTATTTACCTAACTAATATCTGGCGCACCACTGCAGTCATATGTTTATTTCTACAATAGGAGACAACCTGTTCAATCTAATGTGGATTATACATTCAAAATCTTTGCTGTAGCTTTTCATTTTTGAGTTTGTAAAGATGCTTTCTGGAAGCGTTTGATATGAGTTTCCTTATTTTGAAAATTGTTTTTTACCCATGATTTTATTCAGTAGTAGAAAGATAAAAACATGTTAAGAGTGTGCAACCAATAAAATGTCAAGTCTGTAGAACTTGGCGGGGGCGTGGTCTGCTGAGCTGCGGAATGGCCGCTAGCTAAGCGAGCTCTGCCAGCTGAGACCCAATCCTTTGATTATCCGCACACACAGGGAGCTGTGGCTGTGCCACAAATACCCTCTGGAGGTGCATGATAAGCAGGGGAACAACTGCGCCGATCCCGGTGTCTGTGGCCTGTTCCTGCAACGAACGGCACACCCCGGCCGGGGGCTTGGCTGCGTGACCTGGAGCGGCTGGTGCCAGGTCCGGCTACGCATGATTATCGAGACAGCGGCGTGATTGCCAGTGTGTGCCGCGGGCTGCGCCCGGACCAGCGGGCCGACTTAGAGATCGTGTGAGGAGTGAGCGAGGAGAGCCGCAGCCTGGGAGGTGGGGAGCCGGGCAGAAGGGCAGGGCTGGACTAGATTGAAAGGCATACACCTGCGCAGCTTGTAAGAGGCCACGGGACGGAGGCACGTTCGCCCGGGGCAGAGAGGGAGATCCCACCGAAATCCTGAGACACGGTTGGAAGAGGAAAGGGAGATAAGTTCTGACTGTGGGACATCTGGGGCCACGAACAGCACCTGGGCAGCAGACATTGCGGATACGGACTGCCAAATCGAGCAGATTGGGGCGGGGCGCTGGGCCCGGGCTCCATTTTGCAGATCAGTGGAGGAACCTCGGCTCAAAGTGGAAACCAGAAATACAGGCAGGCACACTATCAAGGCCCTGAGGCATTTGGAAGCTACTGGATCGTGGCAGCTGGCTCCAGACCTGGAGGGCCCAGGCCTACATAGTGAAACACGAGTAAAGTACGGGTGCGAGAGGATGAAGTCATAAGAGGGAACCCGATTTGAGCTGCTACAACTGGCGGAGCCGCCATATACGCACAGCATGTGCCATTGATAACTGGGGTCTGCTACCACACCGCCACAAATATTAGCAATTCTATCTCATTGGGACAGCGGACATGGGCTGGAATGGAATAGATTATTGTAATACGGTCTACAGTGTCGGCGGCCCAGGGAAACTAACTGCGAATTCAACACCAAATTATGGTGTGTAGGAAAGTGCGCGCAGTGGACAGTGAGGAAGGTGGCCGAGTCTGTTTGTGCGGTGCACCTGTGCCATGCTGTGGCTGCAGTTTGTGTGAGGTTAGGTGGCTGTGACCAGTCAGAACACAGGCAAACAGGATGCAAAGCAGACAAAGCTGAATTTTGATGGCAGAAGGACCACGAGGCAGGCAGAACCAGACCCTGAAATCGGCACCGACAGACCACCCGAGACACAGACGGAGGACCATGGAGAGGATTTGCGAACTTTAATGCTAGAGATGAGATCGAGTCTTCGGACCATTGACACCATGCTGGATGCGCTCACCACCCAACTAGACACTCTTAAAACGCAGGTGGGATCCCATGAAACTCGATTAGACGTTCTTGAAATTGAGCCACGGATTTCCATGAGTTTCAAGTTGAAACTAACGAACAGTTGCTACCCATGGATAAAGTGCTGGGCATCATTTGTGCAAAGAACAAGGACTTGGAAGCCAGGTCCCGTCAAAATAACCTGCGCATCACCGGAATACCGGAGACGACTGCCATCTCCAAGATGGAGACCTATGTCACTGATCTGCTACGTGAGCTCTTTGATCCAAAACTGTCTACAGTGCTTGCCTTGAAACGATCTCATCGTGCCCTAGGTCCCAGACCTCCAGTTGGAGCTCCACCCAGGCCCATCCTGGCCAAAAAACTGAATTACCAGGACCGTGATCTGATCCTACGCTTGGCCCGTGAGAAGGGGAATATTACACACAAAGGTAACACAATTTCCTTTTATCCAGGCTTCACTCCAGCTGTGGAGGCGGCAAAGCAAGAGTTTCTCCCTGCAAAATGAATCCTGCTACAGGCTCAGATTCCCTATTTGCTTTTATATCCAGGTAACACAGGATGGTACTGCTCATTTCTTCACAGACGCAAAGTCAGCCTTGAAGTTCGCTAAACACATTGGTGGGAAAAAGCCGAAACTGGGTCCTAACTCGGCTGACTCGTTGGCAGATTGATTGAGCGACAATGACTGAACCTGCTTTGGTGTTGTTTTGCTTGCTTCCTGGGATGCGCTGTTATACACTGGGGTGGGTTGGGGCCCGCCAAATCCGTCTAGTTTTGGGTTTCATTGCCGGTGTGAGGTTTGAGACTGCCTGACAAGTTATGTTGGCACCACTTTATAATGTTGAAGGATAAGCACAGCTCTCCGCAGTTCTCTCGGCCACCCTGTTCCTGCAGGGGAGTAAGCCGACGTTACTGCGCCCCCCTGGGAGAGCTTCCAACAGTTGTTTTTCTTCCTTTAGGATGTTTGGGAAGGGCTATCTACAACCTGATTGGGGGATTGGAGGGGGAGGGGGCTTGGGGGCAGGGTTAGTTGTTATGTGTTTAGCCAGTACATTGCGATACAGCTCAAAATACCACCATTGCGTAATTTTATCCACTGACACGTGCGCTGTTCCTAAAGTAATGTTACATTATAAACTGCAAGCTACCATATGACTAGCCTACATTTTCTCACATGGAACATCTGGGGGCTAAATGAATTTATGAAGGCTAGGCTCGCTCACACCTATTTACTAAGTCATCAAATAGACATATGTGTGTTGCAGGAGACACACCTAAACATTACTCCTTCGCCCAGGTTAAAGCATAACAGATGGGACCACGTGTATTCCTCAATTTATTCAAATTATTCTAGAGGGGTGGCAGTGTTGGTCACGAGGGGTCTGGACTGGAAGGCCAGCGAAATACAGGCACACTCAGAGCGCAGATTTATCATATTACGAGGTGCTTTAGGCAGGGTCCAGGTAGTCCTGGTTGCAGTATATGGCCCGAACGTTGACTCTCCTGGGTTCTTTCAAGATATGTGAGCAAAGGTAAGAGCGACAAATTGCAAAACTATTATCTGAGGAGGGTATTTTAATGCTATACTGAATGACGAACTTGATAGGAAAGGTACATCTAGATCACTACACCCCTCAGCTAGAGCTGCATTGAACGCCATAATTGCAGACGGAGACCTGGTTGACATTTGGAGGCGGAGTCACTCACAGGCCAAAGAAGGGACGTGCATCTCTGAACATCATAGGGCGTGGTCCAGAATAGATTTTTGGCTTGTGTCTCGAGACGTGGCTGCATGGACCAGCGAGGTCTCTCATCTTCCTAGTTCCCTATCGCACCATGCACCCTGACTTCTGTGCTTGACTTTGTCACACTCAGTTCCACTCATGTTCACTTGGCGTTTGCCACCTGACGCCCTGTTGGATGACGCGTTCAAAGAGGAGATTAGAGGAGACCTCATTCATTATTTTATCCTCAATGACGGCTCGGTTAGCACGGAAGTGACGCTATGGGAAGCATTCAAGACAGTGATTAGGGTGAATTGCAAAACTCGTCAGGCTGGAGTAATGAAGGCCATACGAGGTACGCTGGCATCTTTAGAAAAACAAATTAAAGAGTTAGAGACACAATTTTACTCCTCTAGCGATGATAAAACACTGGGCCTGCTGAAGGAGAAACTGCTGAAATTTGAGAAGGAGGCGCAGCGCGAAGTTAAATTTTTAGGGAAACATGCCCAGGCTAGAAGGTATGGTGAGGGGGATAGGCCGGGGAGAACTCTGGCGGCAATGCTTCTTGCCCCAAGGTCAGCTGCATATATCTTGGAAATAAAAAGTTAACAGCAATCTGTGATTAGAGGCCCAAAAGAACTCTTAGATGCATTTTCTCAGTTCTACTCTGAACTTTACACTACCACTCAGGAGTCGGTTCAGGAGGGTCTTCAGCCCGTTCTTGAATCCTTAGAACTGTTATGGCTGGGTCGGGGACATAGAGAATATCTTGATGCCCCCTTTACAGTGGAGGATGTTGCCCAGGTAATAAAAAGTCCACCACTAGATAAGGCCCCAGGGTCGCGTGGTCTAACTACTGCCTTCTATTAGGCTTACGTGGAAGAATTGGTACCGCTCCTTATAGCGGTGTATGAGGAGGCCCAGACATCGGGCATTCTGCCACAGACAATGCGAGAGGCTATTATAATTACATTGCTGAAACCCGTGAAGCCTAAGGATGAGCTGGACTCATATAGACCGCTGTCATTAATAAATGTAGATGTGAAGATCCTGGCGAAGTTGGTTGCTAATCGGCTGCAGCCCCTACTTCTGCTAATTGCTCATCCAGATCAATCGGGCTTTAGTCCCTGGAGATCTACGTCACGCAACCTCAGGACCTTTTTTAGTATGGTAGACTATTTGCACCCTGACTGGCAAGCAGCCGCAGTTTTCCTAGACTTTACGAAAGCGTTTAACACGCTTGAATGGCCATACCTATTCATATTCCTGAGTCGGATGGGGTTCAATCCTCTGTTTCTTATCTTGATACGTCTACTATATACAAAGCCCTCTGCTCGAATCCGGGTGAACAGCCTGCTATCGCCTTCATTTGGCATCTCGCATGACATTAGGCAGGGGTGCCTACTGTCCCCTCTGCTTTTCGCGATAGCGATGAAACCTCTGGCAGCAGGTATTAGACAGCACCACACCAACAGGGGCATTGGGTTCAGCACCAGGTGTCTTCTTATTTCACTATACGCTGACGACGTCACACTGTATGTAACTGATCCCAAAAAGAATCTAGCTCCACTCCTTCGGGAATTTACCAAATTTGGGGGCCTCTCTGGCATCTCCATTAATTGGACCAAATCAGTTATCTTCCCCCTGACAGACAACACCAACCCGACATCCACTATATTTCCCCTTAAATGGCCAACAGAGCCAGTGAAATACCTGAGCATATGGCTCAGTAGAAACATGCAGGACATATGGGACATGATCTTTGGGCGTGCAATCACATGGTTGGAAGGAAAAGTCACTGCATGAGCCAGACTCCCATTGTCCATAGTGGGGAGAATAGCATTGGCCAAGATGGTGGTTTTGCCGAAACAACTCTATCTATTCGTAACTATCCCAATCCCCCTTACACAAGAATTTTTCAGAACCCTCAGATCCCTACTTGTGTCACTGGTCTGGGCGGGCAGGCAGGCACACATTTCATGGGAACTTTTGACCCTTCCCCTGCACCAGGGCATGCTTGGTGCCCCTGACATGCCATTGTATGCTTGGAGTGCTCAGGTGCATTTCCTTCATTATTGGGTGCACCGACCCCATTTCAACCTCACATAGCTGTTGACGTCGATGAGGCGGCCCCTGTCCCCCTGCAGGTAGCATTAAATCAAATCTACAAACATCCCTGGGAGGGTGTAGACACGGTCGAAACCCTGCGATGGGCGTGGGATGCGCTAAGGAAAAGAGCCAGCATTCCTATCCTATATGCCCCGTCAAAACCCCTCGCACACAATGTCACCCACCATGGGGGAAGGCGCTAGTAGAGACCTAGCACAACAAATGGGGCTGCGCACGTTTGGTGTCCTATATCCAGAGGAGACATTTCAACCCCCACCAGATCCCATAGAAGGACAGGCTATATATTTTTCTGAGCTTTTTGTATATTACAAACTCCAAGCCACATGTCGGGCAATACACAACACATTCCCAGGTCCCCCACCAGCCTTGCCTGCTTTAGAGAGTGTACTCACGTCAGACTCGTCGCGCAGGTTAATTACATGAACCTACAACCACATGCAAAGATCAGCCCCATTGATGCAGCCGTGGGCACTGCAGGCATGGAATAATGACCTGCAAACTCCACTCACAGAGGAGCAATGGGCCTACTGTTGCAGCCATCTCACGGCCTTGTCTACCAATTACAAACTCCGCTTGATACACTTTAAGTACCTTCACAGGTTCTATAGGAGTCCTCCTGCACTGCATTGCATGGGACGAAAGGAGGACGACAGCTGTTGGAGATGTGGCTTTGCCCTGGCTACCTTTTTGCACATGGCGTGGGACTGCCCGCTGCTGTCGTTGTTCTGGTCCAAAGTATTCACCACGATACATCAGATAACAGGTGTAGGGGATGATCCAAACCGTCTGCTGGGCCTACTAGGCTATGTGAAGGATACGCCAGTTAAAGTTCGGAAGCTACACGCTATACTACTCCTGTTTGCTAAACGTCAAGTGGCCATGCACTGGGAAAGGAAGGGGGCACCTACTAGGAAAGAATGGCTCCTGGACGTAGCATTTGGACATTCACAGTTGACTACCTTTTGGGAGCTGATGCCATCCGCATCTAGACCTAGAGACATATGGGAGCCTTTTGTACTGTGGACCCGAGAGAGACAGGCGGGTGAGGGTGGCATGCCAGAGACCCCTATGGCTTTGTAGACTTACACAGGTGACCTGGGGAGAGTTGTTGAATTGTGGTAAACGTACAACACACATTGGACACATTTTACATTGCCGAGAGTACCTATTTGTGAATTGCCTTGCGATGGGGTGAAATGGACTGTATACTGTCATCCGAATGTTAACCAATATGTTTATATCAAGATGGCTCTCAATCATATCACGAGTCATGTAGAGGAACGTGCATGTTGAAATAACAATTATAATCAGAGTGGTAAAATAATGTACAGTGGACTATGTACACATTAGCAACTGGCTTGTTGTGTTGAAATGTTTGTAACATTGATTGAAAATGCCAATAAATCAAATTAAAAAAATCTAATTAAAAAGTCTGTAGAACTTTGTTTTTGTTTCCTTTGTTTCTGCTTTAACAGCATGTGTGTATGTATATATGGGGTATGTATATAGCATGAACCTAATCAAAAAACCATTAAGTTCACTGAAGTGGCAAAGGCAAATATGATAGGAGGTGTACCTATTTCTACAAGTGACACTGGTCTGTTACTGCATCATAAAGTAGAGTCTTTTGAAGAGCGTGTGTCCTAAATTGAAGCACGGTTGGTTAAGTCCTGATGGAAAGAAGGGTGTCGTTATAGATCATGGCTGCTTAGATGCATTGTTTTTTCATTTCTGCACTTGTTCGTCTCAAGCCTGATGGTCCCAGGCTGCAGACTGGTCGACAACCTCTGGGGAGAGTGAGCTTATCATTCAGATAACATCAGTAATGATGGCTTTGTAAATGATGCAGCTGGTTTTGAAGATGGTGTGTGCTGGCAAGTGGAACGAATGGAGTTCCATTACGGTGATGGGTGATGCAGCCATATTTCTTCAGGTCTGAAATAAAGCATGCTAAAAATGTAGGTTGCCCGTAATGGCGAATGGTGTGGTATCTAGGAGGCCACCATTCACATAAAAAAGTGTGACAGCTTGAACAGCCATTATGAAATCACTTTCTGGGAGGAATGTTTTCACTTTCTTTAGTGGAGACAGCTGGTACCAGATGCCTTAGTTTTGTTGCAATGTGCTCCATGAAGGGCGATTGGTGTTCAGTGCAAATCTGAGTGACTTGGCATGGGGTGAAAGCAGGGCCTCGAGTCCATTTAGGTTCCGGTTATTGAGTCAGGTTTGGAATACTTGGAGCTGTTTTTGATGAATAGTACCAGTTAAGCTTCAGGTGAGTGATGTATATCCAGCTCTGGATGAGTTGCTAATAGTGTTTGAGGCACTGTATGTCTGAAGTAGGGGAGACTTTCAAATATAGTTCTCTGTATTGGCGAGTATTGATTTTATTATCTGTGTGTAGATCCCCAAGAGGAGCGATATATAGCTTGTAAATGACAGGGGACAAAATGGAACAGTGGGAAACTCCACAGTTGATTGGCATCCTCTGGGACCTGCAGGAGCCTATGACAAAGAACTGACCAATGCTATATAAAGTGTCCTGAAGGTGCTATAGGCATGTGCGACCACTTGCTGTGCTCCTAAGGAAATTTTGTATTACAGAATAGGTTGCAGATGCTTGTGCAATCCGTTCTGTAATGTAAATAGCGCCAATGTACTTCTAGTGTGTCCCTGTACTAAAGGGTTATTTCTCATTTGAATGGAAGGGTGGCCCAATGCAAATGAGGGAAACACTTCGCCCCATGGTATGAACTTGAGTGCAGAGGCAAAGAGGCAATCAGGAGGCCTACTCACTCTGCGCTACAAAGAGGTGACACACGGTCAGCCCTCTCCCAGAGCACCATCTGACAAGGGGAAAATTGGGTGCCCTGGATTCCCAATGCATACCCCTGGAGAAAGTTGCAGTCACTCACTATAGGAGAATCTATGCTCCCCTTTCAAAGTACAGGCCCAGTCCGACCTGATGTTTGAAATATGGAGCAGCTGATTCAAATAATCACTCTGCCTTTCAATAATGCACTGCTCACAAGGCAAGCATTAGTTTGCCTCTGGACTGGGGAATAGCACATTATCTGTTATAGGGTGCACTGTCAATATTTACACCTGTTGCACCTGCTTAAACATGCATTACTGTTAAAACTGGTACAGAGAACCCTATATCTAAGAAAGCATCTGGTGCCATTTGCATAGGTGAGGGAACTAGTTAAGGATGTTTCCAGTGAATCTTATTTGTAATTCAGGATGTAGATAAGGGTGGGGTGGTTGGCTCCATCAAAAATAACTGAGAGATCTAGTAATATCAGGAGGTGGGCCAATCTTTATCTGTGGTCAGGAGGGAGTTGTCTATTATATGTAACATAGCTGTCTCAATTATGCAGTGGGATGATAAGCCAGATTGATAGTCACAAAGAAGATCATTTTCATTGCAGTGAACTTGACTTTATGTATGGATACATTTTTTGATGCTCTTGCTGATATGGGCAAGATCAGTGATGGAGAGGTAGTTGAAGAGCCTGTCTATATCTAGCATGTATTTCTTGCTGAGTGGGGAGATCTGTTTTCAAAGCTTCATTTAACCCCTTCAGCGCGGCGCGGATTTCCGCGCCGCGCTGAAGATTCCGTGCGCTGGCGGGGCCGTGACGGAGCGGTTCCGTCATGCGCACAGCGCAACCGACGCACGTGACGGAACCGCTCCGTCACAAGCGTCGAAGGGGTTAAAATGCCTTGAGTGAGTGAGACATTGACAATTGTGTGTAGGTATGAGAGAAGTTGTCCAGAGAATGGGTTAATGGCAGATGAGTGTAAGACATCATCTCCATAGGCTTTGGTTTTGATGGAGATAAGGATGCTGGCAAGATCTTTGAGACATATTTGAAGAATGATCATTGTGGAATGCAGTACAGAGGAGTGTATTTCAGAGGAGAAGCAGGGTTAGCATTTTTGTTGTGCTGGAGAAGTTCTGTATTTTTTTCTGAAAACTTGGTGTAAGGCATTGTTCTTGTTGTGTGGGAAAGGAGGGTCAGGAACGGGGATGATGTCGTTCTTAATCAATTTGAACAGTGTTCTTCTTCTATTGCCAGCTTCAATGATGGTCTTGGTATAAAACTTGGCTATGGCTGATGTGATACATTGTCTACGTGTTGTAAGAAGAAATAGTAGTATATTCTATGAGTAGCATTTTGTTGTGATCTTGCTTTGCTTTAATTAATGCCTTGGTACTGGTTAATGGAATGTTGTTGTATGACTATTCTGTTGCGATGGTGCTAGTCTAAGAACTCAGCAAGACATGCAGTTGCCGCTGGCTGGTGAGAGGAGCACCAAACTTTGAAGAGCTGTGTAATATAACATGCAGGATACTACAAGCTGTTATCCTAATAAAGCTTTTCACAAGTATCGATTGTGTGAAGGACCCCGATACAACATAAATTGGAGACCAGTAGCCAGCCATGTGAACCCATGTCTATTCAAGTGTGGATGAGAACCAATGCATTGAGGGTACACAGATAAGTGGCATATAACGTGGAGTGAGTTAATTGTGCTAATAACTGATAAGATAAAGTGCCGTGTATACATGCCAGCATGGTTAGCATGGTCAGCTGTGCATAAAGCGTGGGACAAACACTTTCATGCAACTTGGGCATTAATCCTAGAGCGAGGTAAACTGGCATTTTACACGCACTGTCTACACGCTATCATTAAAAGAATGCGAAGAGCGGCCCGCACGATCTATGATTAACTATTGCAGCTGTCACTGTTGTAGAGACAAGCCCATGCGGCCACGTCCGGTAGCCAGATGTCGTGGGGGAATGTGAAGTGTGGCCTGCACTTAGTACAGCTGTGCTCAGCCATTATCTGTGAGTGTGGGCTTCACAGATTCTTAAATGCTATTGACTTACTGGATGGTGTTGAGCATTACGCTCTAAGTGGGCTTGCCGTTTTGAAAAGCGGATATCTCTACATTTAGTGCCCATTTAAGGAGAAGCTCAACATATCAGTCTGCATCAGATGTTGCAGGAATGGAGATATGTTGTGATCTCACTTTGCTTTCATTAATTCCTTAGCAGTGGTTAATGGAATATTGTTGTATGACTATTCTGTTGCCATGGTGCTACTCTCAGAAATTAACAAGACTGACACTGGCTGGTGAGAGGAGCACCACACACTGAAGAACTGCTAATCTAACAAAGCATTTCACAAGTATTGATGGTGTGAAGTTCCCCTGATTGCAACACAATTTATCAGGGACTCAATTTTTCTTACATGTTCTTTCCTGTGTGTGGATGTGGCATTTGCTGGTGATAAGATTTATGGACTGCCAGTGTGCTGAAGGGTTCAGATTGCACTTTTGTGTTTTGTTGGGGCACTGATCTTCAAAAGTTATTTTTACAGAAATGCTGTGAAGATATTTTAAATTGTGTTAATGACAGATTTGGAGGTGGGAGATGAGTTTGCAATTAAGTTGTCGATGGAGCATCCTTTGAAAGACCTGATTGTTTGTTTCTGTCTTTTTGGTTGACCAAGATGTGTTGGTTGGATCCATGAGGATAGCGAGGTGGTTGCTCTAGCCAAGGGGCATGGGAGAATTACAGTGGATGGCTAGTAATGTATAGAATATGAGGTCCAGGATGTGACCTCTGGAGTGTGCAGATAGTGTCGCACACAGTGCCTCAATGTGAGTGCTGATAAGGCTAAGAGTGATGTCACTTATATTTTGATGCTTGAGTTGTCTGGGAGGTTGACGTCACTGAGAATGGTGGTGTGGACATGTTGGGTGGATGAAGTGTTCGGGAGTTCTGAATATTTGCCCATGAACTACTTATTCTGTTCAGACATCTGTTCAGACACCTGTAAATGTATAGTGGAAGGTGGCAGCCTGAGGTGGGGAGAGTGGGTAGTAGCATATGGAATTAAATGTAGGCCTGGATTAAATTTTAATTACACTGCCAGAATTGGCATAATTTTGGTAATTTAAAGTAACAAAATTTACATAAAATTACTGAGATTATGTCAATACGCCACATCACATACTTTTGGGCAGAAATGTTAATGCAAGATGTACCATTTGGATAATTTTTGGAAGGGAGTAGCATTTCAGGTAGATTTTTTACCCAAACAAAGCATTCAGGTACTTTTTGAGCAAGTAAGTAAACATTTGAATGTGAACAGTAATGTTTTGAATGCAAGCAGCAGTTCCACTAACATGGGCGGTGAATAAATATTTCAGGTAGATTTCTTTACTAGATCAGACCATTCAGGTAATATTTGTGCACAAACTACAAAAATCCAAATGCCAGCAGGACTGTTTTGAATGTAAGCTACTGGAAATCAACTCGAAATTTCATTTTCGGGTTGAATTTTTTCCCAAATTTAACCGTTCAGATAAATCTAAGTGGGAGATATATTTTCGCATATTTCTTGTAATTTTGCGGTTATTTCGCATATTTATGCTAGAGCCAATAGCTAAATTTTTACACATCTTTAGTTGAGTGCTGTTAAGTTGCCGTTGGTGCAAGACCAGAAGTACTTATGGATGATAGTAAGGTGAGGCCACCTTCACTCTCCTGAGCACAGTCCACACACTGGGTGCTGTAGCCTATGGAAAGAAGTATATCTATGATGTGTAACAATGAGAGGGTGAGTCGTGCTTCTGTGATGAAGTGTGCATCGAGGTAGAAACACTAAAGTGTACTAAAAAGTGATGGATAGCATGCTTGATATAATCTCAGCCACTGGTAATTACTCAGGGCTGCATCCCAGTCCACTGTTATTTTGCACACCATGCCACCTCAGTTTGAACCCAGCCATTTGCAAATCAGATTCAACCCTACTCAAATGGGAACAGTCCAGCCAAAACTTCCGGGCCAGATCCTCCCTTAACCAGAACATAAGCAACCCCAGACCAGTTTTGCCCTTATTATGGCTCATCTGCCAGGTATAGCTTGGTTCAAGTGACACAGAGTGCGTAGGACCCACATCTGGGCATACCTGTCCCACTTAGGGCAACACAAAAAAGTGTACAAAAAGAAAATCATCGAATGCTTGAATTAATCTCAGCCACTGGTGATTACTCAAAGCCACATCCCAGTCCATCATTATTTTTGAACAGCATGCTACCTCAGTGTGTAACCAGCCATATGCAAATCAGTCTTGACTCTGCTAATGGGAACAATCGAGCCTTCACTGCCAGTTTGCAACAAGGTTGTACTAGGTGATAAGGTTTGAAAGGCATGTAGCACATAGCACTGCAGAGCGTGTATTGATGAGCATGAGATGGACCTTTGGCTTGGTCATTTGATGGTATGAGAAGGTTAGTGGAATTTATTTGAGATTGGGCCCATGCATTGTGAGACTCATATGCAGGTTTGTGGTGTAGGTCTGTGTATTATTGTGAGGATAGGCAATGAGGGATGTTGAGCAAGTCTCATGATGCCATCATACCTTTAGCCTGCAGTGGAGCTAGGCTCTCGCCCAATTCCCTTCTTGTCCCAAACTACAGCAAACAAGGGATTCTGCTGTCTGTGCTGTCCTTCGGAGGCCATTATAGGGCATATTCTTGCCAGTGTCTGCCAATAACCGTGATCATGCTGGTGGTAGAATGCCCTGAGGAGCTGATAGAAGTATGGGAATGTAAAAAGTGAGGTCACTTCCTTTGGGGATGGATGCTAAGAACTGCAGGGATGTCACCTTCTGTGGAGGAAGATGCTTGAAGCTGCATTGAAGTCGATTAATTTGTAGATAAATGCTACAAAATACAATACCCGAAGAATATATATTTATAGTTTAAGAAAGTTGAATTCAAGGCTGGTATTTTATTCCTATCTTAAGATTGTACTGTCTTCTGCAAAGTGTGTTGGTTGGCTTTGAAAAACAAATACATTCTAATAAATGACAAGCATATAGTGTATGTGTATTAGACTAGAGTACACACCATCAAACCTTCTTTACACATTGAATACCTTAGGTTCCCATGCATCAACTAAACCATGAGGTCATCAATTGATCACAGCAGAAGGCTTTGAACATCAATGCCAACACTACAGATGTCAACACTATTTTCTTCACAACACTAAAGCCACAAGTATATCCCACCAACCTCAATGAAGACAATTGGTCACTGCAAATCAGGAACACTACTCAAAATATTGAAGTTAAATACCAAATAATATACATAATGATGTCATATAAGCAAATAAAAAGCCATCACAGGTCCCAAATTGAGGAATTGATTTAGTGACATCAAAATCCAAAGTTCTGAAGAAGAAGGCAAACACTTTTGTGTCCACGCCCTAGAATAATTTTAAGAATAAAAGGCCTACTGTACTACCATTTTGTTTGCAAAAGGCGGCTCCTGCAGACCAAATTTTTGTGAATTAAATCACCTTTTGTGAACTGACCTATGTACTATTAGGTCTGTTTGCACAATCACCATTTGGAGTGGGTCGCAATCTAACCTACCTTATGAATAATAATGATGAGGAGTCTGGAGCCTATCAGTGGTTTGCAACCACAATTGCTGTCGCCAACCACTGATACATAAAATTACAAATTGGAATTTGGAGAGGACACCCAAAACATGCCCGTACCAAATTGTGAATTTTAATGCCTTTCTAAACCCATTTTGCGAATTAATAACCAGTTACCGAATCACAAAATGGGTTTAGTACATTTGTAAAAGCCACATATTGCTCCCAACCCCTGAGATATAGAGAATTTCAGGCTTAGTGACTGCTAAATGGCTTTGTATATCTAGCCCCTACTAAGTTATTCTGCCCTTAAAAAATAAGCATGAACCAAGCACTTTCACAAAGACAGACATCCCACTGAAAATCACAGGCATGCGTCTTTGCTTGATATCGCAATCAAACTAATACCTAAAAAAAAAATGATCTATTTTACACCAACCACTCACCAACCACTTGCTACTCTTAGATACACTGAATTGGTGTCACAACTACATTCAGCAGCAAAACCCTAATCTCACAAGGCAGCCTCCCCCCTAATCAGACTCCCTCTATGGCTCGAATATAAGTTGTTACCCGATTGTTAAAAGAAATTTAAATCCAATCAGACATGTAACCAATATTTAGTTGGTCATTAAAATACATTCATTCGATTACAAGAACACATAATTGCAAGGATTTCGAATGGAATTATATTAATTATATAGCATATAACAGTCTTGTAACACGTAGCTAAGGATTTCCTCTGTGTGGGAATGCATACTGAGGCTGATCATCCTCTTGTCACCCCTCAATGTCAAGAACCAATTATTGTCATTAGTTCCTAGAAATAGCCTGTTCTCCCTACTCGTGGTGTATCATTCCCAGCTAGTCAAGGTCGTCTCTCAGTTTAAATTTATCTCGGCCCAAATGTCTTGCTTGCACAATAGATCAGATATCAGATATTGATCTAAACCAATATCAGCAAAATCAGAGATGCAATTCATTATCAAAAATGCACGTACATTCCTTTAAAATCGAAAAAACAAAGACCCAGCAGTGGGAGCCCATTCTGAAAATGATTCAACTGGTTGTAAGGAAATTCTGGGCACTTGTAGGAAAGGGAAATCTTGAAAACTCACCCCCTCTTGCTAACAATATACCACCTAATGCATGGCAAGAGCACTTCGGCGCCTTGTACATGACTTTCCATATCCATAACATGGGGCTAATCCCCTTTGACCCACTCAAATCCACACAAGGCCTCTCCTTTACCAAGGAGGAAATTTTGACCTCTATAGAGGCAATTGCATCTACCAAAGTGGCTGGACCCGATGGCATCCCGGGAGATCTTTTTCGCTTCGACAGGGTCAATTGGGCCACCTATATAAAGTCACTTTCCAACGATATTGCTAGGGTGGGGGATATCCCAGAATTGTGGAAGGGGATTGAAGTGATCCCCATCTTTAAAAAGGGCTATAGTAATCCTTCCAACTACCTGCCCATCAGCCTGATCAATTGTGTCCAAAACGTTTTCTGTCGCTCGCCTTTGGAGAAGGTCCAGGGCTGGATGGACGAGAATCATATTCTTTCACCCCTTCAAGCGGGGTTTCGCCAGAAAATGGAAACAATAGATCAGGTTTTTCACCTCCTCCTTCTTTATTGGACGGTGGTATTGCTGGGCAAGGGGAGTTTATATATAGCGTTTATCAATCTAAGTCAGCATTTGACCTTGTGCCCAGGGATGAGCTCTGGCGGGTGCTTAAGGAGATGGGTATACCCCTGGAAATCCTGGCATTGTTAATAAGATTACATGAAGTTACTGATCCCATTAAAATCCAGCAGGGGTCCGCTGGGGTTGTGTCCTGCTCCAACTCTGTTTTCACTATATATCAATCAAGTAGTCTAATTCTTCTCTGCCATTCTAGCGGATGCTCCCTCTTTAGCGAATCAGAAAATCGCCAGTCTCCTATTCACAGACGATACCCTTCTCATTTCCAAAACACCTATGGGCCTGCAAAAATTACAAAATCAATTTAAGTACTTTTGCGGTGAGAGGAGCACTAAAATAAACACTCACTAACAAAAAGTATCCAACCCAAAAGGAATACTAAAGGGTAATGTACTTGCCTGTTTCTCTATCTGAGGGATAGTCAATTGCTTCAACCACTATTGGGAGCAATACCTCTTTGTATAGTTACCCTCACACACTCTAATAGTGTCATGCTTCATCATCGGGTCACCCTGGCTCCAAAAGGCCAGGGTGGGCTCAACCGTTTTTCGGGGAGCTCTTATGAGAAAAGGCCAGGGGGGTTTAAAGATTAAAAAACTACCATACACTCTAGGTATCCCTATTAATATGGAGAGATGATAGTTATTAAAATATAAAAGAATAGGGTGTGCCCAGGATGCAATGGTCCTATGACCCTACAAATGCCAACATGTTTCAGCCAATGAACGGCCCTATGGGTCCACGGCTTTCTTCAGGGCATACGTAAAAGATATTTTCCCTCCCTAGAAGTATAAGAAGAACAACACAAAGACAAAACTGATGCTTCTGAACCCCCATAAATCCTTCAAAAGGAGCTTGACCCTAGATAACATCCCCTTAGAGAGAGTGAGCTGCTTTGATTACCCGGGAATTAAATTATCGGAAGGTATGGCCTGGAAACAACATCTCAATAAGGCCTACCTCAAGTTTTCACAGGTAACTGGGGCTCTAAGTAAGAAGCATTGTCTCTCCCATACAAAACCAATTGCACCAGCCCTGAAGTTATACAATTGCAAGGCTGTGAGTAGTGCCCTATAGTGGCAGAGCTATGAGGCATGGAAAAAGTAAGCGATCTCACAACATCTGAGAACAAGTTCCTTAGGAACCTCGTGTTCCTTCCGTGAAGCACTCTACTTTGCCCACTAAAGCTCGATATGGGCATTAAACCAATCGATGATCTAGCGAAGCTTCACCTCCTCCTATTTTGGCAGAGGCTTGTCACCACCCCGGAACTGAAATCACATGGAGCTGCTTTCAATGAGGTTTGTGCCCTAGACTCCATGAACAAAATAGACTGGATTAAACACCTAAGAAACCTTATGTCTAGTATTGGGCTACCAGGGCACAGCATCAATTGCCCTTCAACTCCTACCAAAAAACAAATTAAAACGTTGCACTGGGAATGGGTTGAGCAGAATGGTCGTAACAATAGCAAACAGGGCAGATTAACCGAAGAATTTAGAGACTTCAAGGCCAGTCGCTCCTTAGAAACCTATCTCGATTTTATCAAGGTGCCGGCCGACAGGAAGCTCTATATACAATTTAGGCACAGCAATCTGCTGGTTAATGCATTTAAAAACGCTTGCTTATGCAATGATGCCCAACCTAAAGGTTGCCCTTGCTTTCCTGCCTTGATTTAATCAATAGGTCACGTTCTTTTTGCTTGCACTGCGTATTCAAAACCAAGGGGTAAATGCCTAATACCCATTTGTAGACAACTTGGAACTTGCGACTTTAGAGCGGCCGTGTGCATACTAAAATCAGACACAAGACCATTATGTGTGTGCGCAATTGCGAAGTTCCTGGGCCATTCCTGGGGATCAGAAGGAAGGCTCTGACACCAGCCCCGACTCATTCTTGAGATGCCTGGACCATGCTGGTGATGGAACTGAAGTTGCTGTGATGATCTGACATTGTTATTATTAAGGTCTACTGATTACATTCCATTTTAAATGTAAATAGCTCTCCCTTGCCCTTCATATAACAATTTCTAAAAGGTTTGTTGTATTTCCACACTAGGTATTATGAATTAAACAGCAGGCAGTAATATGCTATTTTTGCAAACCGTGATATAGGGATATTAAGTTTGCATTGATGAATTGTTGTGTTTTAATCGTGTGAACATCTACATTTTTATATGTATTTTAAACCCTGGTTGTGTAATATTTATGTATTGTACTTTTATGGTCTCACGACCGAATAAAGTTTAATGACTCAATACAAATCAGAAAGTAACCTTGTAAACCTACAAAGCACAAAACATATTTAAACACTGTTGAATGTATAAGAAAATTCTTTATTTGTTCAACTAAAAATAAAACAAAAAATATATATATAATATTGGTAATGAGAATGAACTTGAGTCCCGTCAAAGGGAGATTTTTCAAAAAAATGATTAGATCTGTTATCTCAACTAGACATCTGAAGCCTTAGATAATTCGG
Organism: Triturus cristatus; assembly: GCF_964204655.1. Lineage (NCBI taxonomy): Eukaryota > Metazoa > Chordata > Amphibia > Caudata > Salamandridae > Triturus > Triturus cristatus. The sequence goes on from NC_140580.1 coordinate 502,497,751, forward strand.
AAGCCAAACTTACTTTCAATACATCTTGTTTTTTTTACTATATTAAGAGCATAAGCTAGTTAAAGTAAATCTGTAGAGGTAATTGATGATAATAAACAGAAGGGGCATGAAGGATCCAGGGACAGACAGGCCTTATATTCCACTGTGCATTTCCCCAGTGGGTTGAAGACCTTGGCTATTGATTTTCATAGCCCAAGGTCACTCCTGGTGCATCTGTCACTTTCCCCAGCTCTCCGAGGTCACTTGCATTAGGCATGGGGAGGCTTCAAGGGGCATATCAGCAAGGCGATAATTTTTTCGCCTAATTAGAAAGCTAACGCGTGAAATCTTGCGCTAGCATAGGAATTCCTAACGCCCACCTTTGCATCTCTAATGAGATGCAAAGTGGGCGTTCCTGACCTGACATGACAGGAGAAATGTCGCTAAGCAACATTTCTCCTATCATCAAGCCCCACGCTATGAAGCATAGCGGCAAGAAAAGTAGCGATAACCCCTGTTATCGCTACTTTCCTTATGCCTGCTTCAGGACTGACTTAGCCATGATATCCTATAGAAGGTGGATATCATGGCTAAGTTTGTGGGGCCCTATCAACTAGCTAACACCACATTGCGTGAGATTATCGCTGGGTTTCCAGCGATAACTCACGTTAGGCAGTTAGCGTGAGGATTTTTATCGCTTTTGAGATAAGCGTTGCAAATAGCACTCTATCTCAGCGATAAAAATCCACGCTAGCCAGCGATAATCATCCTAGCGCTAAGTGCGCTTAGCGATAATTATCGCCGGTTGTTGCTGATATGCCCCCAAGAGAGCAAGAAAGAGAGGTGAAGAGATAGACATTAGAGAGAAAGTGATCAAAGAGGAGGACAGAAGGAGAGAGAGAGAGAATGGATGGATGGAATGAGATCGAAACAATGAGAAGACAAATGGAGTGGGACTGGTTTGAGCATTTTTGTTGGACTGCTTTTGGTTTCTGAGTTGAACCCTGTAAGGGTCACCCTCAACTCAAACTGACATTGAGCGACAGTGAACAATAATTTTGGTGCATACATTGACATTATAACCTGGAAGTAGAAAGCATCTATTCTTGTGGTCCAATATCTTGTCTATCAGCAACAGTGAGAACAGAGGCTATCCTTTGCTTAATCAGTTTAAAGGAAACACAGTGTGCAGTGATTCACGTATAATCTGTAACCTGACAAATGTTTCATATATCTGTTGCTAGGTGGATGTAGTGCACTGTTCTCTCCTTCATTACTTCACCAACCAATACCTGCACCTGACGGTGCAACTGTTCAGTTGGAACCTTCTACTTTGTGCAAAGGACTCCACAAATTCCAGAAACCTCTCTCCTTCCACAAAATAAATAGGCAGAAGGTCAAGTGCAAATGTGTTGGGCAGTTCCCCATAGTATGGAAGGCCAAACAAATGAGGTCAGTGGGACTGCAACTCCTTGCTGAATACAGACTTTATAGTGTGTTGTTGTGTTTATTTTTTGTGTGACATTCCCACCACAAGAGACCTCCAAGTATGAGGTGGACTGCTTGGACACTTTTGTGTGGCTATGGTATCCCTCTTTTCCTTGGGCCAACCTGAGATTGCTGCAGGTAATGACTACATACTATAAGTGACAGGGATAATTCTCCTAATGATGACATCTTCTTTTTCATCACCACTCTTTCTATCTGTTCAGTTTCTTGTCTCTCTACAGCAACTATATTTTTAGGTTTCGACCGGATTAATTGAATGTTGGTTTTTCATGGGGTCCAATTGGCCCTCAGTACGAAAATGTCCACCTGTATCCCGTTAAACACTGGGCTGCAATTCTCAGTATGGTACTCGTGTGACCTAGAGGTAAAGAAGTCCCAAACTGGGAGGAGAGATACCTGATGGAGCCCATGCCTGCAGTTGTTGTAGTGGAGCTAGTTGATTCTGAATGCCTTTCCCTAGTGCTGACTGTGACTACAGTAGATAGGGTGGCTAGTGCAGGTGAGGTTTTGAAAAGGTGGAACGAAATGATGTTTGGTGGTTCTGCGGGAGCAGTTTAATAGAAGTGATCTGCACTTCCTGTGTGCCTCTGTCAACATGGACAATCACTGATTCATCTTCCTCTCTTCCAGCTGGCTTCATGAAACTTTCCTTATCCCTTGTCTGCTGTGGCAGGACTTAAGGTTCCACTCCAGGTCACTTTCATCTGAAGGAGGCTTGAAGAAGATGGGGGAGTGTTTTTTTTTTCTTCACAACAGATGGTTAAGATGATGATGTGACCAATAGCAGTGAAGTCATTACATACTGCTGCACAGCAAGTTCTTCTTCCTACTCTGCTCCTACCGCAGGAAAATCAGGTGTAGGAGATGCTTGTTGCTGCTAAGTGTAGTGTGAAGATTCAGTTTGCTGGAACATTTCTATTTTAGACTTCCTGGGCTCAGCCATGACTAGAGTTACAACAGCATTGAGAAACATCTGCTATTGTTTTTGGTGGAATGGTGATATTGTTGATCTAAGGATGATCCTCCTTCCAAGAAGGACCCCAAGAAGAGCAGGTAAAGACTAGCCTATTAGATTAAATTAACCAAAGACAATAACAGCCATGGCCCAGAGGGCCAAATCCATGAGGCAAAACATGCGGTAAAAATCTAAAAATGATAAAGATGTGAGCCAGGGGTAGGCAGGCTTAAACTGATTACATTATTTTTAAACAACAAACAAGTTTTACTAACTACTGCAAGGGGTCAAAAACACAAATAAATATAACAAGAAATATATATGAAAACATGAAAAGTGGACATAAGTAACATGGCTCCTACAGAGCCACAACAATCAATGCTCTAATGATTAATAGTCAGACACAGATACTGGTTTAACAAAATGGTCAAGAACCATTTAGCACGGAAGGAGAAAATATGGAGAGAAAAGACAACATGGCCACCTATGATAAACACACTGGTTCCACAAAATGGTTGTTGACCATATGGCAAAGAAAGAAGCAGACAATGAGAATACATAGAACATGGCTCCCCTACCATGGCTAGAGCACCCTCATCATACAAAAACATGATGAATTACAGGGTAAGAATTGCACAAATACATACCCAAAATGTGTCTAAGTACATCCATTAGAATATGCACAGTACCAGTACCAGTAAACCAGCATTTACAATTTAAATACAATCAGCCGAGATAAATATAATCACAGCAAGGCAACACAGAAACTGACAATGAAAATTTAAATATATTTAAAAATGTCCTAACCACAAATAGCAATAATTTCCCAAGCCAAGGATTTCTGAAAATTGTGGAAAATCACATTAATTCTTCGTATCACATATTCGCAAACTCACAGATAAAAAAGTGTGTGCAAGCACAAGGTGAAGAAGGAGGCTGAGAATAAAAGAAAATATATGCTACATGAGCATTGACTCCTGGAGCTACCCTGTCCTAACCACCAAAGGGTACATGCGGACAAAAATTACCATAATCGAATCACAGTATATTAGACCGGAGGTTCAGTCCCAGAGACATTATCTCTAACTGACCACAGGTAGACGAAGTATAGACCCTAGCCTACTTGTGGGTCTATAGGTGAATGACACTTTACAAAGCTAGGGACCATTATTTTCCCAATTTCTCTGCCAATGTTTTTATGCTCAACATGGACCAGGAAGCTCACATTAAATATATTGCAGCATCTGGTTGATAGTTGATCTTATACTCACACTTTCACCAATCTTCTCACATCTTAGGACACAACATCTTCTGTCCTACTGTACTCATCCGGCGAATTTATTAAAAGATCTCCAGTAAAGAGCCCTCTCGCAGGGCCCACCAGGCATAGTAGAGCTGGCCTGTCGAAGAGCATAGCCCAATGATGAAGCATGTCACCTTTGGGTGAGTGAGGGCAACTGGTCTTATAAGCACATGCTTTCTAGGGTACCTGAATTCGGTAATAGATAATGTCTCTGGGACCAAACCTCCAGAAGAGTTTACTGTGATTTGATCACGATTTATATGAGGAGTGTGTATACTCAGCCGTCATTCTCCTCGTCCTCATTTTTGATATGACAAAAAATAACCTACATTTGGCAGGAATTTAATGCCACCCATGAGCCTCTAAATTAACAAACAAAATATCTCCAGCACAGTACTACTAGGTAGGTAGAAAAAAGGATTAAAAACTATATCAAGGGCCTAGAGAAGACTAGGAACCCAATGGGAAAAACACCATAGTATAATGACAAATCAGAACAAAATTCACAAAACCCCAATTAAATGGAAGATATATATTTTTACATATATTTCCTACTGGCTGTCTTCAGTAGGTAGTTATAGTTAGAACCTTGTCTCCATAGGAAAAGTGTTTTTTGATTTGCCAATATGTTTTGCATTGTTTGACGAATCTTAGCAAAATGTTCAAAACTAATGGCCCGCTCACTCAAGCTGCTGTGTTGAAAGATTCGGGGTGATTCGTGAAGCGGGGGCCAAGAAAAAAGGGGGGGTCCCAAAATGCTTTTTCTCCATATTAATTTCTATAGGAAACTGTTGACGCAGCTACAGCTCGAACTGCTGAACGGAATTAAACCAAATTTGGCAGAAAGGTAGCGCTTGGTCCAGAGTGCACTCTTTTTGTTAAATGGTGTAAATCCGTTCAGTAGTTCCTGAAAATTATAAACATTTCTTAGATATACAGATATGACCGCGCAAACCCTCCCGATCTCGAGCCTGCGATCTGATTGGCTGCGGACAGTTTCAACCAGGAAGTGTTGGCAGCCATCTTGTGACTCGGATGAACCGAGTCAATAGGCAAAAGGTTCAAAAACATTCAAAATTAAGAAAAGGGGGCAGGCAGAAACACTCTGACACCCTATGACTGCTGAGGGGATCGCACAGGTACCCCCCAGGGCCCCAAAAATATAATTTATTTTAATTCTCCGCCTGAGTAGCATTGGGTCCGCGAATCTTGCAGAAATATTTTTTTAAAAGAAGCACGGGCTCTCACTCTTCGTTTAATTAGGCCCCGGGTGGACTAGGTCCCGGGGACTTTGATCTAAATATATGCAGGGGAACATGAGGGCCCCCACAGCCCCGGAGGCAGCCACCTATCCACAGCTATGTTCATTAATTGTGGGGGGGACACGGGCCCCCGCAGCCCCATGGACCGCCACCTTCTAAGAGCTTTATTGTTTTTTAAAAGGCGTGGGGGGCTTCTGCCCCCCCACGGAGCCCTGGGGGCCGTCACCTCCCGGGCTAATTTTGTTAAATGCAGGGGGCCCTGTGGCCCCCCCCATTGCCCCGGGGACTGTCACCTGCCCGGGGCCGCATTGACTAGATGTGTGGGGGACTCCAGACCCTGACGGAGCCCCGGGGACAGCCACCTACCTGGGGCTATATTACAAAATAAGGTGTGGGAGACTCGAATCCCTCCACACAGCCCCGGAAAACACCACCTCCTCGGGCCTTCAATACTGTTGGAGGGGTCTGCGCAGCCCCCTTCGTGAAGCCATAAATGGCCCTGGGGACCACCACCTCCCAGGGCCAGCTCCAGCAATGTCCCAGGGTGCCCACCCCCGGGACATTCCAGTTTGCTATGGAATGGTGGGAGCACCGCCATCCCATAGCAAACAAGTGCTCTTCTTTGAACAAGTGAGAGCATTTTTGCTCTCACTTGTTCAAAGTGGAGCACCTTACTTTTTACCTCAGGGAGTTGCATGTCAGCAGCTCCCGGGGTAAAAAGCAGCCGGCCGGGACCGCGGGGCTTAATACTCCCCCTGCAGTCCCCGAACAGAAAGCCATGCCCCAGGGGATGGGGCCTGTTCACCCCCCTCCTTTTAAAATGAAAACAAATGACCATGACCCGGAGGATGGGGTCCCCGGGGCATGGCCCCCACCTTCCTAAAAAAAAAAAAAAAAAAAAGTCAATAACTCCCCAGAGGCCCCACCCCCTCAATTCACTACTCTGCAAACGCGCCTCCTAGCGCACTCTTGGTTGGGGATGAAGTCCCCTTCGATGCTGAGGGTCTTCAGGAGCAAACTAGCCCACCTGTTACTTCCAGTAAGCCCCTGTTGGAAAACCACTCCCACACTAGAAGGGGTGGTGGTGGTCTTCCAGGCACACTGTGGTAGCTTGGCTCGAGTGGTCAGGAAACAGGCGCAGTGCTAAGCATACAATATACCCATACAATAACCATGCGTGCATCCGTTCCAAAAACGACTCTACACCGTAAAAATTATGAAAATATTCTTTCTTTATCTTTTTCTCTTAGTTGCTGATTGGAAAAATAAATAAGACAATCACAATATACAAATTTAAATAGTGCAGGTCAAATAAATACTGGCTGTTTGATGAAATAAATAGGGGTGATCATAAATAACAGGGCATAAATACAAGTGCAATATATACAGACAATTAAATACTTTGAGGCAATAAATACTGTACCAATGAATATTGTACACCATCAAGTCCTGTGGACCTATAAATCTAGTGCAGCAATAAATAGATAAAAACTCAATAAATACAGTATCCCCAATAAATAATTAAAAGTATACAGCAACACTCATGAATCAGATGACACTTCAATTCTTAAGGGCTGATTTGGCCCAGGCACAGCTTGTAGGGTGTGGAAGGCTTGAGGGGGGGCTACTCCCTGGCTGGGACAAGGCTGAGGCCTAAACTGAGGTAGATCAAAGGGGGGGAATACCAATGCCCTGGCTTTCCTTCTCCACACAACCTCTCTAGGTTAGTCCCAGTTCACCCCAGGCACAGTCAGGTGGGTTTCAGCACCTCCCTAGCCCCTTAGAGTAGTCTCTCAGGTCTCCACAGGGCCTTAGGCGCCCTCTACTCCACTTACTGCCCTTTTCTGATGTTCCGACGCCGCTGGAGTCGTGTCGACGCCGTGAGGCGGTTCCGGTTCGGTCTCGGCGGCCTCGGCACAATGTCAGTTCTTTGACGACGCCGGCAGGCGGCTCCGGTCCGACGTCGGTGGCCTCGGTTCGATCTCGACCTCCGATTCGACGGCGTCGGGCAGTCTCTTCACGAAGTCGATTTCGGGCGGCTCCGGTCCGATGGCGCTCTCGGCTCCAATGACGTCGGCCGGCCTGGCCTTGCTGTCGACTTCCGGCGACTCCGGGGTGCGATCCTCACCCCCGACCTCCGGTGTTCCTCCTCACAGGTTCCGGGCGACTCCGGAGTGCGATCCTCACTCCCGACCTCCGGTGCTCCTCTACCTCGGTCTCCGACGACTCCGGAGGGCGGACTTCACTCCTCCGATGACGCCGCTCGCACGACCTCGGTTCACTTCCTTCTCGACCCTTGGTATTCCTCTCGACCTCCGCCGGCGCCCTCTTACGACCTCAGGCGGCTCCGGGTACGACGTCTGCTACCTCAGTCAGCGCCGCTTCTCCACCTCGGGCTCCAGGTCTTCGGCTACTCGACGCCAGGCTCCAGGGAAACCAGTTCTCAGGTCAGAATCTTGCTGCTTTCTTGGTTCTAAGGCCTGTTCCTGCTGTCCAGGTCCTTAGGATGGTTTTCTTCTGACTTCTTCCCACACAGGGCTATAGGCTGGGATCCATCAGTAGGGACAAGTATCAAGGGTGGGTTTATGGACCCCACTCCAGGCACAAGTTTCCACCCCTGCTGCTTCACTCCTTCCTCCTTCACTGTTGTGCTCCTCTCTCTTCACCAGTCAGGTGCCAACTGCCAGCTCCAACTGCCAACTGCCTCTCTTATCCTCCCAACATTCTAAACGGTTTCCAACTGTCACACAGTTCTGGAATCTCCTGGAAGGTTCTGGAAGGTGCTGGTAGGTTCCAGTGGATGCTGGTGATGTCACAGGAGGCCACCATTTTGTGCTCCAGGCCCTCAGACAGAAGTTTCAGGGGTAGCTAAAATGGCTCCCTGAATCTGCAGCAACACTAAAAAGTCTGGTGGTTCCCAAAAAGGAAAAATTCAAACAGGGTTTGAGGCAAAAGTGGGACAAAATAAATAATGATGAGGAGGGACCACCCAAAGGGCTGACAGGTCTAACACGCGTCCCCCCCAGCTGAAAGTGGGGAGAGCTACCCAACCCCTTGGGAGTTCTCATCACTAAGGCGGAAATACCTTGAGAGACCGTCTGCATTGGCGTGGTCCACTCCAGGCCGATGTTCCACCTGAAAGTCCATTCCCTGTAGGGAAATAGACCACCTCAACAACTTGGGATTCTCCCCCTTCATTTGCATCAGCCAACGAAGGGGTCTGTGGTCGGTCTGAACCAGGAAGTGCGAGCCAAACAGGTATGGCCGCAACTTCTTCAGAGCCCATACCACTGCAAAGGCTTCACGCTCTATTGCACTCCACTTCTGTTCCCTGGGAAGTAGTCTCCTGGATAGGAAGACCACGGGTTGATCCAGACCCTCTTCGTTGAGTTGCGATAACACTGCCCCAATGCCATGTTCTGATGCATCTGTCTGGACAATGAACTTCTTGGAAAAGTCTGGGGCCCGTAAGACCGGGGCCTCGCACATGGCTTTCTTCAATTTCTCAAAGGCTTGCTGACAAGCCTCCGTCCAGACTACCCGTCGAGGTTGTTTCTTGGACGTGAGCTCCGTGAGAGGGGCTACGATGGTACCGTACCCCTTCACGAAGCGGCGATAGTATCCCGTGAGGCCCAAAAATGCTCGGACCTCAGTCTGTGTCTTGGGGGGTTCCCAGGCCATGATGGCCTCGATCTTCGCCTGGAGGGGCTGCACCGTTCCCCTACCCACCAAGTGTCCAAGGTACACTACCGACCCCTGCCCGATCTGGCACTTGCTGGCCTTGATCGTCAATCCAGCTTGTCTCAGGGCCTGGAGAACAGCTTGCAGGTGACGCAAGTGATCCTCCCAGCTGTTACTGAAGACGGCTATGTCATCCAGATAAGCAGCAGAGAAACTCTCCATTCCGGTGAGGATCTGGTTTACCAGGCGCTGAAACGTGGCAGGTGCGTTCTTGAGCCCAAAGGGCATCACACAGAACTGGTAGTGGCCATTGGGCGTGGAGAAGGCTGACCTTTCCCTTGCTCCATTAGTCAAAGAGATCTGCCAGTACCCTGAAGTAAGGTCAAAGGTACTTAGATATTGGGCAGCTCCCAGCCGGTCAATTAATTCATCCGCCCTAGGGATCGGATGAGCATCAGTCTTTGTCACTGAATTCAGTCCCCGGTAGTCCACACAGAACCTCAGTTCTGGTTGGGCACCCGGTGGTGCAGCTTTTGGTACTAACACCACCGGACTGGACCAGGGGCTGCTAGAAGGTTCAATCACTCCTAGCTCCAGCATCTTAGTGACTTCACTATGAATGCTGGCCTTCACCTTGTCTGACATCCGGTAGATCTTGGACTTCACAGGTGGGCTGTCTCCTGTGTCCACGTCATGGACGCACAGGTGAGTCCTACCCGGGACAAGGGAGAACAACGAAGAGTACTGCCCCAGGACCTGGCGACAGTCCTCCTGCTGTTCAGGAGTTAGAGATGGGGAGAGAATCACTCCCTCCACTGACCCATCCTTTTCCTGAGACGCAAACAGATCAGGGAGAGGCTCGCTTTCCACGTCCTCTCCTCCGTCAGTCACCATCATCAAGATGACTTCGGGCCTCTCGTGGTGGGGTTTGAGGCGGTTGGCATGCAGCACCCGCAGGGGCTGACGAGGGGTCTTCAGGTCCACCAAGTAGGTAGCCTTACCCTTCTTCTCCAACACCTCAAAGGGTCCTGACCAGCGATCCTGGAGGGCACTAAGCTCTCCAGGTTCGATCACCCACACCTTCTGGCCAGGCTCCAACTCCACCGGGTGAGCGTTGTGGTCATACCACGCCTTCATCACTGCTTGGCTGGCTTCCAAGTTGTCAGAAGCTTGCTTCCACAACTTAGCCATTTGGCTCCGGAAGGCCAGCATGTAGCTCACCACATCCTGGGGGAGCTTTCTGGGAGTTCTTTCCCATCCGTCTCTCACCAGGTTAAGAGGTCCGCGTACAGGGTGCCCATACAGAAGCTCGAAGGGGCTGAAGCCCACTCCCTTCTGTGGCACTTCCCTGTAGGAAAAAAGTAAACAGGGTAGGAGGACGTCCCATTTCCTCCGCAGGCTTTCAGGCAGACTTCTGATCATGCCTTTCAAGGTTTTATTAAACCTCTCCACCAGACCATTGGTCTGGGGGTGGTAAGGAGTTGTGAACCGGTAGGTCACTCCACACTCCTTCCACATTGCCCGCATATATGCTGACATGAAGTTGGTCCCCCTGTCGGACACAACTTCCTTGGGAAAACCCACTCGGGTAAAGATTCCCATCAGGGCCCTAGCCACAACAGGTGCTGTTATGGTCCTCAGAGGTATTGCCTCTGGGTACCGTGTGGCATGATCCACCAGAACCAGGATAAACCTGTGACCAGCTGTAGTCGGTGGATCTAATGGACCCACAATGTCGATGCCCACCCTTTCAAAGGGGGTGCTAACGACAGGAAGTGGTTCCAGGGGAGCTTTCAGCTTCACCCCTGTTTTCCCACTGGCTTGGCAAGACACACATGTCCGGCAGTAGGTATCGGACGACACTTTCATCTGAGGCCAATAAAAGTGTGGGACAAGACGGGCGAAGGTCTTGTCTTGCCCCAGGTGTCCTGCCAATGGTATCTCGTGAGCCAACTCCAGAAGGAAGGCTCGATAACGTTGAGGAACTACCAAGGCTCGTGACGATCCATGTAGGGGTGCCTTGGGTTCACTGTAGAGGAGGCCATCCTCCCAGTAAACACTGTAGTTCCCTTCAACGTTCCCTGCTGCCTGGGCTTCGGCCTGTCGCCTCAGCCCCTCAAGGGTAGGGCACTCCCTCTGGCCCTGGCAGAATTCCTCCCTGGACGGGCCTCCCTCCACGTGCCACTCGGCCGGGATGGGTAGGTCCTCCAGGTTGGTAACGTCCCCCTCCGCAGACTCCTGGTCCACCACCTCCGGTGGCCTATCCGTCCTACGGGGTGGAGACGCCGAGGCAGGCTCCTCCTGTCCTCGGTTCTTCCCTTGACTGGCAGCTGGCTGGGCCTTTGTTCCAGGCTCCAGCCGGAATGAACTCCCTCTTCGGGTAGTCACGGACCTTGTGCTAACACAGGCCCAGTCAGGTGTACCCAGCATCTCGGTATGAGTCCGGTATTCCACCTCCTTCCAAGCGTTGTGCTCCATGTCATTGCCCAGCAGACAATCGACTGGCACGGCAGGGCTTACGGCAACTCGAAGTGAACCTGCAACCCCCCCCCATTCAAAGGGAACCTCAGCCACGGGATAGTGGCCGGTTCTGCCGTCAGCCATCGCGGCTGGGTGGAGTACATCGGGAATTACCTGCTCTGGAGACACCAGTTGGCTACGCACCATAGTCATACTGGCTCCTGTGTCTCTCAGAGCCTCCCCTCTTTGGCCGTTGATGGTGATCCACTGCCCATACTTTGCGGTATTTGCGGGCACCTGGATATTAGGAACCATCTCCCGTTCTCCCAGGGACACTAAAGTGACTCCCGCCCACTCCCTTCCCTTAATTAAGGGCATCTCCTCCCCGAGCACTACACTAGCTACTCCGGGGGGCTTTCCTCCAGTGGGAGGGGGTGGTCGTTTCTGGCACTTCGGATCTCCTTTATAGTGTCCAACGCCACCGCACTCGTAGCAATGGACAACCCTTGGCTGCTGACTCTGGCCAGGATTAGGGTTTCTGGGTGGGTTAGCCTTAGAGGTGAATCCTGTTCCCTTCCCTTGGAAGTTATTTTGGGGGCCTTTGGAGAACTCCTTTTTCTTTTCCCCTCCCTCTTTCTTCTGGGGGGCGCCCTGTCCGGCCTTTTGAGTATCCCCTCCAGTCCCCCTTGTGGACACCCGGGTACTAGCCCAAATGTCCGCCTCCTCAGCAAGCTTCCGGGGACTGGTCAGCTTGCTATCCACCAGGTGTTGCCGCAGTTCAGGGAAACATTTCTCGAGTAGGTGTTCCTTCAATACTAGGTCAAACAGCTCCTCGTAGTTCCTTACTTCACTGCCTTGAATCCAACCTTCCAGTGCCTTCTTTGCATAGTCCAGAAAGTCCACCCAATTCTGTGTGCCCAGTTTGTGACTACCCCTGAACTTCTGTCTGTACTTTTCCGGAGTTAGTCCAAACTTTCTGATGAGCGCCAGTTTCATGGTGGGGTAGTGGGTTTGCTCCTCCTCTTCGAGGGCCAATAAAGCATCCCTACCAGCTGGAGGCATGTACTTATACAATCCCCCTCCCCAATACTTCACTGGAACCCCATGGGCCCTCAATGAGACCTCATAGGCTGCTAGCCACTTGGCGATGTCGTCACCCGCCCCATAGCTCGCTACAATGTCCTTTGGCAGGTAAGGTTTGGATTCCCTAGTGGACTCTTGGTTTTGGCTGCCACCATTAGGAACAGGTTGTGCCCCGATTCTCAAAATCTGAAGATCTATTTCTTTCAGTCGCAATTCATGGGCCATCCTCTGCTCCTCTTTCTCCTTTTCCAGCCTTGCTAAGTCCCATGTAAGCTGTCTCTTCTCTCTCCGGTCTGCTAACTCCACTTCGGATAAGCCCCCACTAGAGACAGTGCTGCCCTTCCTAGAAAGTGTCCTGGGCCCTGCGGACAGGTTCCCCACCTCAGGTTGGTACATCTCAGCCCCCTCGGGGTCAGGCTCTCCATCCCTGTCTTCTTCCTCAGCCTTGCTTTCCCTGCGTGCCTCCCCCCAAGCCCTTAAGCTGGTTTGAAGTGCACCCTTCTTTGCTCCTGGGGGACAGTACACCCCCTCTCGCTGGCAAAACTCCCTGAGTTGGGCCACAGTGTACGTGTCTAGATTTTCAAGAACAAACTCCATCTTGCCCACTCAGGTTAGAGGACAGGTTTTTGTGCAGTAACTATGCAGGGGGGTACCTTTAATAATACCTCCTCCCACCACCAGAGTAAATTTGGAAAAAACAAAAACCCACAATTAGGAAGGCCGCTTTGAGAAAACTCCCGGTGTAGGCCTATGGACTACCCACAGTTATTGTTGAGTATACGTAGGCACAGCTCTATCCCACCACTGAACACCAATTTATGTTGGAAAACCACTCCCACACTAGAAGGGGTGGTGGTGGTCTTCCAGGCACACTGTGGTAGCTTGGCTCGAGTGGTCAGGAAACAGGCGCAGTGCTAAGCATACAATATACCCATACAATAACCATGCGTGCATCCGTTCCAAAAACGACTCTACACCGTAAAAATTATGAAAATATTCTTTCTTTATCTTTTTCTCTTAGTTGCTGATTGGAAAAATAAATAAGACAATCACAATATACAAATTTAAATAGTGCAGGTCAAATAAATACTGGCTGTTTGATGAAATAAATAGGGGTGATCATAAATAACAGGGCATAAATACAAGTGCAATATATACAGACAATTAAATACTTTGAGGCAATAAATACTGTACCAATGAATATTGTACACCATCAAGTCCTGTGGACCTATAAATCTAGTGCAGCAATAAATAGATAAAAACTCAATAAATACAGTATCCCCAATAAATAATTAAAAGTATACAGCAACACTCATGAATCAGATGACACTTCAATTCTTAAGGGCTGATTTGGCCCAGGCACAGCTTGTAGGGTGTGGAAGGCTTGAGGGGGGGCTACTCCCTGGCTGGGACAAGGCTGAGGCCTAAACTGAGGTAGATCAAAGGGGGGGAATACCAATGCCCTGGCTTTCCTTCTCCACACAACCTCTCTAGGTTAGTCCCAGTTCACCCCAGGCACAGTCAGGTGGGTTTCAGCACCTCCCTAGCCCCTTAGAGTAGTCTCTCAGGTCTCCACAGGGCCTTAGGCGCCCTCTACTCCACTTACTGCCCTTTTCTGATGTTCCGACGCCGCTGGAGTCGTGTCGACGCCGTGAGGCGGTTCCGGTTCGGTCTCGGCGGCCTCGGCACAATGTCAGTTCTTTGACGACGCCGGCAGGCGGCTCCGGTCCGACGTCGGTGGCCTCGGTTCGATCTCGACCTCCGATTCGACGGCGTCGGGCAGTCTCTTCATGAAGTCGATTTCGGGCGGCTCCGGTCCGATGGCGCTCTCGGCTCCAATGACGTCGGCCGGCCTGGCCTTGCTGTCGACTTCCGGCGACTCCGGGGTGCGATCCTCACCCCCGACCTCCGGTGTTCCTCCTCACAGGTTCCGGGCGACTCCGGAGTGCGATCCTCACTCCCGACCTCCGGTGCTCCTCTACCTCGGTCTCCGACGACTCCGGAGGGCGGACTTCACTCCTCCGATGACGCCGCTCGCACGACCTCGGTTCACTTCCTTCTCGACCCTTGGTATTCCTCTCGACCTCCGCCGGCGCCCTCTTACGACCTCAGGCGGCTCCGGGTACGACGTCTGCTACCTCAGTCAGCGCCGCTTCTCCACCTCGGGCTCCAGGTCTTCGGCTACTCGACGCCAGGCTCCAGGGAAACCAGTTCTCAGGTCAGAATCTTGCTGCTTTCTTGGTTCTAAGGCCTGTTCCTGCTGTCCAGGTCCTTAGGATGGTTTTCTTCTGACTTCTTCCCACACAGGGCTATAGGCTGGGATCCATCAGTAGGGACAAGTATCAAGGGTGGGTTTATGGACCCCACTCCAGGCACAAGTTTCCACCCCTGCTGCTTCACTCCTTCCTCCTTCACTGTTGTGCTCCTCTCTCTTCACCAGTCAGGTGCCAACTGCCAGCTCCAACTGCCAACTGCCTCTCTTATCCTCCCAACATTCTAAACGGTTTCCAACTGTCACACAGTTCTGGAATCTCCTGGAAGGTTCTGGAAGGTGCTGGTAGGTTCCAGTGGATGCTGGTGATGTCACAGGAGGCCACCATTTTGTGCTCCAGGCCCTCAGACAGAAGTTTCAGGGGTAGCTAAAATGGCTCCCTGAATCTGCAGCAACACTAAAAAGTCTGGTGGTTCCCAAAAAGGAAAAATTCAAACAGGGTTTGAGGCAAAAGTGGGACAAAATAAATAATGATGAGGAGGGACCACCCAAAGGGCTGACAGGTCTAACAGCCCCACACAGTGGGATTGCTGAGAGGTGGTCAGAGGCACACCCCTTTTTGGAGTACTCTGCAAACGACCATGTCATGAGTGAAGTAATATGTAATGTCATAAGCAGTGCATTGCGGGGGTGCGAGTTATAGTTAGCTATAATGGCTGAATTTCTCTGGTTTTGTATGAGTGAAATGTCAGCCTAACTATAAAGTCCCTGTAACCTTTGTTTTTTCCGTGATATATATATATATATATATATATATATATATATATATATATATATATATATATATATATATATTCAATGAAAAAACCAAAGGTTTCACACATGTTATAGTTAGCTGGACATTTCACTCGTAAAAAACCAATGAAATTCCCCCGTTATAGTTAGTTCAGCTAACTATAACTCGCGCGCCCGCAATGCACTGCTGATGACGTCACATATTACATCACTCATGACATGGTCAGTGACATCACTCATGACATCACTGATGACATCTCAAATGACATCACTGATGACATCACTGATGACATCATCCAGTGAATGTGTGTGTTTCTGAAAATAAAATATGTTTTATATATGTATACCTCAAGGTCGATGGAAGAATAAATGGGTATATAAGTGTCTAAATGGATGATTTGTTTTTGAAAAATTGATTGTGTAACTGACTGATTAAGTGTATCATAGTGAATACATGGCTTAGTAAGTAATGTTTAAATATGTAAATATCTGTATCAGTCTCTCACTTTGTGTATAAGTGGCTGCATGGGTTGGTGAGTAGCTACATGGGTGTCTATATTGGTTATTAGTTGGTTTTATGAGTATCAGTCTGAGTGTCTGCATGGTTCGGTGGGGGTATTACGTAGTGCATAGGTGCATGAATGAGTGACTCACTCTTTGTATGTGTTGAAGACAGCATGTGTGCAGGACTCTATGGGTGGATGAGTGAGTGTATGGGTGTGTTAGTGGGTGAATGACTGTCTCAATAGTGTCTTTATGAGTAACTACATATGCTTTAAACTAGTATATGTGACTATTGGTGTATATAAGCGAGTATATGTGAGAGTGAGAGATTGAAAGAGTTCCTGTATGAATAAGTATGTGTTTCTATAAGTGATTGTTTAAAAGACTAAGTATGTGTAAGTTTCCGTAGAAGTAAGTGTGGTGGTGTGTGTATAACTGTATATGCAAGTAAATGGATGTTTGATACTTTATTAGCATGAGTGACTATGTGTGTAAGTACCTCTATGGATGAGTGGCATTGTGTAACAGGATGTATAGGTGTATGAGTACATATGATGAGTGAGTACATGTATGAGTGACTGTATAGGACTGTTGGTGAATGAGTGGATGTGTATGTGGATCTTAGAATTACTGTATAGGTTGTTGTAACTGGTATTGGTATGTCCATTGTTTTTAAAATTTTAATTTCTATTTTTGAATGTGTGTATCAAAGGTTATATTAGGGGAAGAGGTGGTCTGCCACTCTATCACAAGGATGATGTAATCAGTGATGTCATCAGTGATGTCATTTGAGATGTCATCAGTGATGTCACGAGTGATGTCACTGACCATGTCATGAGTGATGTAATATGTGACGTCATCAGCAGTGCATTGCGGGCGCGCGAGTTATAGTTAGCTGAACTAACTATAACGGGGGAATTTCATTGGTTTTTTACGAGTGAAATGTCCAGCTAACTATAACATGTGTGAAACCTTTGGTTTTTTCATTGAATTTGCAAGGTTTTTTAAATGCTAATTCCTAACTATAACGTGTGTGAAACCTATGGTTTTTTCAGTGAATTTGCAAGGTTTTTTAAATGCTAATTCCTAACTATAACGTTTTTGAAACCTTTGGTTTTTTCAGTGAATTTGTACGGTTTTTTATATGCTAAGTTATGTATTTTTAATTAAAGATATTTTTTTTTATTAAAATAAAATTACTATATATTCATTTATATATTATCTGTATCTTTTTTTTTAATTATTTTTTTAAAAAATTCAATTAGGATATATTTTTTTTTTTTAAATTTTTTAAATTATTTTATGTCCACTTTTTTTTTTTTTTATATATAAATTCTTGGGGTGCGCGCTCTGAGCGCGCTCCTAGTACTATTTCGTAAGTTTTTTATGAATTCCGGCGTACGTTATTTACGTACGCAAATATACTTCATGGTGCGTGCTGGGAGCGCGCACCCAGTACGTATGCGTACGTACGTACGCATGCGTGCATGCGTCCTACGCGGTTTACTTCCGCATACGCTAAAATTATGCGCAATAACGGTCGCGTATACGCGTGTTCAACGTATGCGCGCTAGGTACGCGCATATGACGTATGCACCTGCGCGCTTACGCGTTCGTGCATACGTCATCACGGGGTGCGCGCTCGGAGCTTGCGCAGTGCGCGCACCTCGGGTTTATACATAATAAAACAATATTTCTTATTGGTTATCATTACTTTCAGTTTCTAATTGTTTCAATACCACACCCAATCCCCTCATGGCAAGTCATGTGATCAAGAATCATCACTTTTGATTGGTTTGAAGTAATTTCTGTTCCAGATTCTTCCCAAACCACACCTACTCCCCTCATTATTAGTTCTGATTCCTTTGGAGAAGGAGCTATTCTGTTGTTGAGAGACAATGGCTGAACAGCAACCTACTTCAGACAGTGACCAGGACACTCTTGAGAGGCAGAGGAACAGGAAGCAGAAAGACAGCTTTATATGGCAGTTTTTCTCTTTTCCAGAAGGTGAGAAAAAGGTAAATGCACCGAAAGTTACATGTCTACTTTGTAAAAAAGTCTTATCTCGTGGGAATCCTAACAAGAAATATTCTTTTAGCATTCACACTATGTTGAGACATGTTTACAAAATGCATCCAGTAACTTTTCGTCGAGCTTCTGGAGAAAACCCTCCACCTGCTCAGCCGACGACATCAGCAGCAGCTCAGCCGAGCACATCTTCGGCAGCTCAGGGGAGCACTTCAGCTGCGATGGTGCCTTCACCTGTTTCTATACCTCTTGTTGGTCCACCTTGTTTGGCGAGGTTGTCTACACGGTGCACTGATTGCGGTTCTCTTATTTCTGTGGGGGAGACCAGTCTTGATCTCCTTCAGAGAAAATTTGATGCGCATCCGTGCACTAGGCCATAGATGTTTTTTCTTTTTTTGCGTTTTTCTCTTCCTGTTTCCCTCCATTAACTCAAGGGCTCTTTTAAGAGCCACTTATAAACTAAACCAAACAAATTTTTTTTTAGATATTTTTTTTTTTTGGAGAGACTACAATTAAAAACTGAAAATGGGATTGTAGAGAAGTAGAAAAAAAGGAACCATGATATTGGTGACTTACCATACCCACTCAAAAAAATATTTATTCATTTATTTTTTTTAAAAATTGCTTTAAAAATGGTTCTAGTTTTCGTAAATTTTCTATATCAATCTGAAAAAAAAGAAAAAAGTATTAATATTTTTAAAAACATTTTATAATACAGTACACAAATTTACATATTTATCAAAACAAATTTTTGCCTTTTTTTTGCTGTTTTCAGAATATATTGCATTTCACTATAAATTGTGAAAGCAATTGCATTCATCATTTAACAGCGGGCAAAAAAAAATAACAATCACAAAGATTGTATTAAAAAAGCCCAGAATCTCTTCTCACTTAAACTTAACATTATAGAAATGCATAATATTCTAAAAAAATATCATCTAAAAACAATACTTATTTCTTTAAAATACCGTCTTATATTTTTGTTTCAGAAGTATAATCACAATATTATATCTCAAATAACTCCACAATACATCTGATTCCATTTCCTTTAGGCCAAATAGTAATTTTAAAATTCTTTTTTGATTAAATTTCCAATGGTAATCCAATAAAATTCTAAAGTTAAATTTGTACAGATCTCACCGATTCTCTGCAACATTTTGGTTCCCGAAAGATTTATTAATAATTTATTAAGTCCACAATAGAATTGGTTACTTTTCCGCATGGCCAAATAGTAATTTTAAAAATCTTTTTTGAAAAAATTTCCAATGGCACTCCAATAACATTCCAAAATTTGAACTGTGCAGATGTTACCAATTTTATCTAAATTTTTGGTTTTTGAAAGTTTCATAAAAAATTATAAAAGTCCACATTACAATTGGTTATCTTTCCATTAGGCCAAATGATAATTTTATAAATCTTTTTTTTTGAAAATTCCAATGGTAATCCAATAAAATGGTACAATTGTTTTGTCCAGATTTTGCCAAGTCTCTCTAAAATTTAGCTTTCAGGAAGATTAGATAGGAATTTGCTAAATCAAAAGGCAAACGTTGCTTAAAAACCAATTGGGAATCATTACACAGTGTCCAGCCTTTTTCACATTTAAGATAAACTGTGTAATGTCCAGAAGTAACAGTAGGTCCTTCATGGAAAATTATTGCAACAGTTACAAAAGTTTTTCCTGAAATTGATAATTGCTGTCCTGTAAACTTCTTTATTAAAGTATCCAATTTTGAACCATCAGCTCTACATCGTTGCATCATTAAAATTACATACTGTCCGTATTCCTTTAAAATTAATGTTGAAAACATGTCAGATTGACACTCACCGCATTGCATGCTATGATTAGCATCTTTAACTAATTTAGCAAAAGTGACTGTTTTACTCTCTGGTAATGTCAAATAAATAAACCTTTCATTATCAACATTAGAGCCACATATATTATAACAGTTTTCACAACTATGTTCCCATTTATAAGAGAGACCAAATAAAATATCAATTGCAACTTCTTCTTCTTCCAGTACTTGAAGAAAAAACATCAAAAATTTGTGTGCATCTTGCTGTTCATTTTGAGAAAACTGTGTTCGTCCTGAACATACATCTAAAAGTTTTCTAATTTCAGTAGCACTTTCTATTTGAGTTTTATCATTACTCAGCTTTTGAAAAAGGAGACTCAGCTCAGAACAGAATCTTTTTCCCTGATTTACTATTATCTGCTCTTGCAAACTTTCCAGATAAAATGCAACATTCAGCACTACATTAGCGTAGCAGTTGACACCAGAGCTATTTTCAAAATGACATCCTACAACCTGTTCTTCTTTTTCCTTACTCTTTTTGCTTGCAATTACATCACTCCTCTTTTTTTTCCTCCTCTCTACATCTTCATTACAGATATTCTCATTTCTCCTTTTACGAGAAACTACACGTTTCTCCAATAAAGGATACTGACCTAAATGAGGAGCATAGGTTCTTCTTAATCTACTATACTCCTTTACACAATTTGCATCAGCACTAACTTTTGAGTCATCAAAGTCTATCATGAATAAACCAGATAATGTTTTCACTCGTGACAAAGCTACATAAGCCATACCTTCTTTGAACACAGTTGAACCAATGTTCACAAATGCACAATCTACAGTCAATCCTTGAGACTTGTGAATAGTTACAGCATATGCTAGAGAAAACGGAAACTGCTTCCTACGTACATATAAGTCTTTCACAAGCATGAAACGAACTGAACAACGACAAATATCTTTAACTTCTTCTATCTGATCAAATTTTATTTTTAAACATTCAATTCCATCTTTTTTCTGATAATTAATAAAACCCACAACTCTTCCCATAGCTCCATTAACTAAACCTTTTTCAACATCAAAATTTCTCCTTAAAAATACTCTACAGTTCATGCAAACATATAGATTTTTTTCTAATCCAGCTGTTTTGGAAATGTTCTTCTCTAGTGAATTCAATTTATTTTTCAGTGTGCCTGTTACTGTGTCAGTAATTCTTCCATTCTCAATTTTGTCAACTGCTTCCAATTTCCTGATCTCTTCCTTTTCCAATTTCAAAAGCTCCTCATTGAATATTGAGCATTCACGTAGAGTTGGCATTAAGCAGATGACACTTTTGTTTTCTGCAATGTTCTTGTATATCTTCTCTGCAACTATTTCTTCCTTTGGAAATAAATTATGTAGCAGCCGACTCTGTAATGCTTTTTTGCCAGCTTCAGTGAGTAGTCCAATACTGATATCTTTCAGAATACTTCCATATTCTTCATCGCTTGCTTGCCTCATATTAGTAGTAAGTTCCTTGTACTCAAAGAAGGACCAAATATTTGTATTTCCAATGCTTCCCAATGACTTCTTCGTGTCTTCATGTGTGACAGTATTAAACACTGGTTGTCCTTTAACTGGAGTAAGTTGCAAAAGATCTCCAAAAACTATGACGTGTTTTCCACCAAATAACATGTCATAGTCTGTCTTCAAAATTTGCTGCATTCTTAAATGCACAAAGGCAAGCATTAAGTTTGATACCATGCTCACCTCATCAATAATGAGAACTTGCATCTTCTTCAATACTCTTGAAACTTCCAAGGATGCTTCTCCAGTTAGCTTGTTGTATTGTATTTTGTTCTCATGCTCCACTGGTAACATTAGCAAACGATGTAAAGTGATTCCTTTTATGTTATATGCTGCTAACCCAGTTGGAGCAGTAACCACACAAGACAAAGTAGAATCCGTTTTTTGCTGTAGGTAGCTTCTGATGACTTTTATAAGGAAACTTTTCCCAGTTCCAGCTTGTCCGCTTACATACATCCTGATTGGATGAAATGATGTGCATGAGCACTCTTTTTTTTCATGTTGAAATCCGTGATCAATTTTGCTTCTGATCTCTTCATAAATTTGTTGCTGCTCTTCATTCAGTTGTCTTTCCAAATTTTGTAAGTCTATAAATTCTTCTTGAGCTTGATTCATAGCCGTTTCCACTTCATTCATGGCTATTGATGCTTCATTTTCAACGATTGGTTGTCCTAGGGGATCTTGACTGAGTGTTCCTGAACTTTGGCTGTCTTGAGAACTGTCTCTAGCTACTTCTGCTGCAATTGTAGTTTCCTGTTCAATTTCTTCATTTAACATTTGCAGATAAGTTGTGAATGTACTGCATTGTATGCTGTCTTTGCAAGCATTAAAAGAATCTTCATAGCTTTGAAATTCTCCCAGTAGTTCGTCCTCTGAACGCCATGGTTTAAACAGCTGTAAAAGAGCCAAGTAGTAAAATTCCTTTTTGTCAGTAGTGTCGCAACTCAGCTTCCTGTGATTTATCAAACTTCCTTTTGTTTGCTTCACCAAACATCCTTCCTCACCAATGACTTTATATTTTCCATTGTTGATGTCTTCTGCGGCTTTCCGTGAATAAATGTAGTTCTGCAGCACTTCATAGAGACACATGTTCTCCAGATGTTGACTTCTTTTTGGATAATATGTGTCCAACATGTTTGATTTCAAAATATCTGTACTTTGTGGGTCATTCTCGGCCAAATATTCAATTTCTCCAACAGATTTCAGTACCCGATTTCTCATTGCTGCAAGGCCTAAACTTGCCCAAATTATTCTTCTTGATTTCGAGTAGAGACTTGCAGAAGATAACCTATCTGAACATTCGTAGGATCCAATTTCTCGATGCGATAACATCTTCAAACTGAAACTGTACAGCTTCTTACTGACAGTCTTCTCGTGAGAAATCTCTTCCCACATTTCCTTCAATTCTGTTTTTTCTGATTTCGTAATGTAAGACGTTACATATCGAGCAACAGCAATGGAATTGTCAGCTACATACTGTATATCCATGTTAGCGTTCCACATGGATAAAATGACTGGGTTGTAGTCATTTATATTTTTTGATTCTTCTTTTCTTTTTAGGTTGTAGGTATTCTTAGGTGATTTTCTTGTGATAGTATGTCTCACAGCTGACATAAAACTGTTTACTCTTCCATTTGAAAGAACAGGTCTAGGAAATCCAAATCGACATTTAGTGTAGTATTTATCTTTGCTCTTGTATTTCCGTCGACAGTACTTTCCACACCGATGACTTTGGAAACGTAAAACTTGCTCCTTTAACTTTTTCTCTTCTGTGCTTTTTGGTATAGCACATGTTGCATATTCTTCAATGTAAGATAACACTGCTTCATCAGTATCTGTTCCAAACTTTGGGGCATCCTTGATCCACAACAGCATATGAATATGAGGAGCACCTCTTGCCTGGTACTCTTTTCTCCAAAAGAAATCTACTACTTCTCCAAGAGGTGGATTTTTTTTATTGCAGATGAAGGACATCATAGCCTCAAATCTATGATTGAAATATCTGCAAACATTAACTGGATCCAATGAGCACAGTTCTCCTGCTGTCTTGTATTCGATGTTTTTAATGTTTGAATTTGCCTCTCGTAGAAAATCCAGTAAATCATCCCAAGCGTACTCGGCACAGCTTAGGGTAACGAACCATGTTGGTGTTCCTAAATTCCGTAACATGCATTTTAATTCACCATGGCGTCGGTACCAATATTCATTTGTCCCACGCTGACAAGCCATCAGATTGATCAGTTGTGTTTCCAAATGATCATCTCGGTGCTGCACTTTCTCCATAAAATCCTTAGCAGACACATTTTGTAAATGTACTCCACTTTTTAAAATGTGATTTACTGCATATGACAGTGCAGACAAATCGCTTTCAAATAAAAGATGGAACAAATAAGGAATACTTTGTCGAAATCTGGGATCTTCAGCATATAGTCTTGTAGTCCGATACTCAGAAGCTGGAATCTGTTCCGGACGTTCATCATATCGTCCTCCTTTTCCTTTAGGAAACAGCTGGGGAAAACATCGAGCTTCCAAGCTCTCCTCCCATACACTCACGGGAGTTCCTTTTGCTTTCTTCATCTGAAAGAGATCAATATTGTCTCCCATAACTTCTTTTGAATGAAGAGGATGTATGCTAAAATGTTCATAAATTTCTTCTTCCTTTGACTTGTCCACTTTTTCAATTTGTCCAGTTGGTGTTTCTGTGTCTTCTTGTAAATCTTCTTCTTCTTCTTCTTCTATATAAATTGATTCATACCATTTGTTATTCCTTTTCAAATACAAATTTGCTCTTTGTATTTCCGCACATCTACCAGCTCCTGCCAAATCTTCTTATTCTTTGTAGGTACACCATTAACCAGAATAATTAATGGTTCAGTTTCCAAAGTATCTGCATCAATAGTTTCCATATTTTTTTTCAAATCCAAGGGCAAATACACCACTCTACCTTTTAAACCTCTCAGTAAATCTGAAGGAGGTAATTTACCAGTTTTGGGCTCCATACGTACTATGGTCTGGAACGGATGAACACATTGAATGAGTATAGACTCATATGTATTTAATTCAGAAAGTTCAGCAGGAATAGCATCCAATTCTAAATTATTATGTACAGCTCTGGTCGGCATTCTATTTTCCTCTAACTTGTTGTAACAGTATTTACAAATACGCTGATCTTCACCCAAATCAAAACAATTTTCAAGAAATATATATGTGGCAAAATCCTTCCACTTATAATTATCTTCATTTTCACTCTTTCTGTAGAGATCAACATTCCTAGTTTGTTTTCTATAATGAGTTCTGCGGCAACAAATACAAGTAAAATGTGGTCTTTCATTAGAGATTATTGCAAATTTTGTTATATGATCATTAAATGTGTTACTTACAGAGGGTTCTACGTTCTCTTCCACTTCTTCCTCATGTACTGTGTCCTTCTCTGCACTGTTTTGTTCAGGACCAAAGTAACAAAACTGAATTTCACCAACAACCTTCTCTACATCTGATACCGTTCCTCGGAACAGAGCCCTATTCAATTCATTTAACTTTATTGCTGGACTTTTGGCAAAATACAACCGTCTCACAAACTTTCTCATTTCAGTATGATGAACAGCCAGCATCCTAAAATGATGGAAAACACTATTACACACTTTTCTAGATAGACAAGCCAGAGAATGACCCTGCAAACCAGTATTCTCTCTCACTCTGCATGGATCCAGACTTTGAAGCACCTTAATCTTCTGTTTTATACTTTTTTTTACTATATTCTCTTAGAAACTCACGAAATTTGTCAATAGATTCCTGACGCACAGTGCAAATACTACTACAATTCCAAGTGTACACTGGGGCTTTAGGACGTCTCCCCATAGCCTCATCCGCCATCACTTGTACCTCATCTCTTGGAACCATTATCTCCTTCTCCATTATGCAACCATTTGTCACTTCGTAACCACGACCTCTGGTGTCAACTGCATGCAGCAAACTATTACTTTGAAAATAGCTCTCTTCATTAAAAAAAGGTTCACTACTTGAACTATGCATCCACTTTCCTAAAAACACTTTACAAAAGTTTGTTCTGTTCACTACTCTTTTCCTTTTGCTATGTGATTTCAGTACATTAACCATTTTGTCTAATGTACGCATCCTATTCAAAATTAAAATGAATAGTTTCCTTTTTAATTCTAATGCCTTTGCTGCAATGACTTCAATTTCTTTTTTTCTTTTATAAAACTTACTCTTTTGCTTATATTTCTTCACATCCTTTATCAAATTGGACATAACTCTTCTCTGAAACATTTTTCTACGTATCTCTTTAAACGCTGTTTTTCTGTTTATGTAAATCTTTTAAGTTGCAGAAGGTATATTTGCATTAACTAAATTCTCAATTTTTTCCTGTCCTTTTCTTTTCAAAACATTCTTTCCAGTACAGACATTTTGTCCATTTTTCCTTCTTTTGAATATATTTTTAAGAAATTGTTTTTTCTGCTTACCAGAAGATTTTTTCTTTTTCCCAACATGAGCATCTTCTACTAACTTTGGTCCTCCAGTTGTCTTCAAATATACGTTTTTTTTCTGGGTTTTTTTAACTCTGGATTTTGTAGGCATCCTAAATTTTGTTCACTGCTCTTCAGCAATGCCTGAAAAAAACTAAAAAAAAAATCCTTTATTTTATTTAAATATATTACTACATTTCTTTTCACATTAGTCACAAAACGAAATTTCTTTGCCAATTTGAAAGCACACTTACTGCTCTTTTTTTTTGGCAAGTGATAATCACTTTTACAGACTGACACATTATAAATCCACTTTTCAGATTTTTTTAAAAGCACATGTCCAAACTGCTTTTTCAGACCACCGCCATGTGTATCCTGGGTGACTGCCTACACTCCAGCAAGGGCAACCAGCCTTAGTGATGCTGAATGTATTTGCATTACAGACTGAAACCTCAAACCCCACTCACTTGTGAATACTGTGCATGATTATACATGGAAAGGAGCTGGGTGTGTGCTAAGAGTCTGCTTCTGCACCAAAAAAACGCTCCCCCTTTTTCCTACTAATGCAACTGTGAAATCACCAGAGCAAAACGCAATAAATCTCTGCCTGTAATTCCTATTTGCACACAGAGTCATGTTTTCACATTAGTCACAAAACGAAATTTCTTTGCCAATTTGAAAGCACACTTACTGCTCTTTTTTTTTGACAAGTAATAATCACTTTTACAGACTGACACATTATGAATCCACTTTTCAGATTTTTTAAAAAGCCCATGTCCAGACTGCTTTTTCAGACCACCACCATGTGTATCCTGGGTGACTGCCTACACTCCAGCAAGGGCAACCAGCCTTAGTGATGCTGAATGTATTTGCATTATAGACTGAAACCTCAGACCCCACTCGCTTGTGAATACTGTGCATGATTATACATGGAAAGGAGCTGGGTGTGTGCTAAGAGTCTGCTTCTGCACCAAAAAAACGCTCCCCCTTTTTCCTACTAATGCAACTGTGAAATCACCAGAGCAAAACGCAATAAATCTCTGCCTGTAATTCCTATTTGCACACAGAGTCATGTTTTCACATTAGTCACAAAACGAAATTTCTTTGGCAATTTGAAAGCACACTTACTGCTCTTTTTTTTTGACAAGTAATAATCACTTTTACAGACTGACACATTATGAATCCACTTTTCAGATTTTTTAAAAAGCCCATGTCCAGACTGCTTTTTCAGACCACCACCATGTGTATCCTGGGTGACTGCCTACACTCCAGCAAGGGCAACCAGCCTTAGTGATGCTGAATGTATTTGCATTACAGACTGAAACCTCAAACCCCACTCGCTTGTGAATACTGTGCATGATTATACATGGAAAGGAGCTGGGTGTGTGCTAAGAGTCTGCTTCTGCACCAAAAAAACGCTCCCCCTTTTTCCTACTAATGCAACTGTGAAATCACCAGAGCAAAACGCAATAAATCTCTGCCTGTAATTCCTATTTGCACACAGAGTCATGTTTTCACATGAGTCACAAAACGAAATTTCTTTGCCAATTTGAAAGCACACTTACTGCTCTTTTTTTTTGACAAGTAATAATCACTTTTACAGACTGACACATTATGAATCCACTTTTCAGATTTTTTAAAAGCCCATGTCCAGACTGCTTTTTCAGACCACCACCATGTGTATCCTGGGTGACTGCCTACACTCCAGCAAGGGCAACCAGCCTTAGTGATGCTGAATGTATTTGCATTACAGACTGAAACCTCAAACCCCACTCGCTTGTGAATACTGTGCATGATTATACATGGAAAGGAGCTGGGTGTGTGCTAAGAGTCTGCTTCTGCACCAAAAAACGCTCCCCCTTTTTCCTACTAATGCAACTGTGAAATCACCAGAGCAAAACGCAATAAATCTCTGCCTGTAATTCCTATTTGCACACAGAGTCATGTTTTCACATTAGTCACAAAACGAAATTTCTTTGCCAATTTGAAAGCACACTTACTGCTCTTTTTTTTGACAAGTAATAATCACTTTTACAGACTGACACATTATGAATCCACTTTTCAGATTTTTTAAAAAGCCCATGTCCAGACTGCTTTTTCAGACCACCACCATGTGTATCCTGGGTGACTGCCTACACTCCAGCAAGGGCAACCAGCCTTAGTGATGCTGAATGTATTTGCATTATAGACTGAAACCTCAAACCCCACTCGCTTGTGAATACTGTGCATGATTATACATGGAAAGGAGCTGGGTGTGTGCTAAGAGTCTGCTTCTGCACCAAAAAAACGCTCCCCCTTTTTCCTACTAATGCAACTGTGAAATCACCGGAGCAAAACGCAATAAATCTCTGCCTGTAATTCCTATTTGCACACAGAGTCATGTTTTCACATTAGTCACAAAACGAAATTTCTTTGCCAATTTGAAAGCACACTTACTGCTCTTTTTTTTTGACAAGTAATAATCACTTTTACAGACTGACACATTATGAATCCACTTTTCAGATTTTTTAAAAAGCCCATGTCCAGACTGCTTTTTCAGACCACCACCATGTGTATCCTGGGTGACTGCCTACACTCCAGCAAGGGCAACCAGCCTTAGTGATGCTGAATGTATTTGCATTACAGACTGAAACCTCAAACCCCACTCGCTTGTGAATACTGTGCATGATTATACATGGAAAGGAGCTGGGTGTGTGCTAAGAGTCTGCTTCTGCACCAAAAAAACGCTCCCCCTTTTTCCTGCTAATGCAACTGTGAAATCACCAGAGCAAAACGCAATAAATCTCTGCCTGTAATTCCTATTTGCACACAGAGTCATGTTTTCACATTAGTCACAAAACGAAATTTCTTTGCCAATTTGAAAGCACACTTACTGCTCTTTTTTTTTGACAAGTAATAATCACTTTTACAGACTGACACATTATGAATCCACTTTTCAGATTTTTTAAAAAGCCCATGTCCAGACTGCTTTTTCAGACCACCACCATGTGTATCCTGGGTGACTGCCTACACTCCAGCAAGGGCAACCAGCCTTAGTGATGCTGAATGTATTTGCATTACAGACTGAAACCTCAAACCCCACTCGCTTGTGAATACTGTGCATGATTATACATGGAAAGGAGCTGGGTGTGTGCTAAGAGTCTGCTTCTGCACCAAAAAAACACTCCCCCTTTTTCCTACTAATGCAACTGTGAAATCACCAGAGCAAAACGCAATAAATCTCTGCCTGTAATTCCTATTTGCACACAGAGTCATGTTTTCACATTAGTCACAAAACGAAATTTCTTTGCCAATTTGAAAGCACACTTACTGCTCTTTTTTTTGACAAGTAATAATCACTTTTACAGACTGACACATTATGAATCCACTTTTCAGATTTTTTAAAAAGCCCATGTCCAGACTGCTTTTTCAGACCACCACCATGTGTATCCTGGGTGACTGCCTACACTCCAGCAAGGGCAACCAGCCTTAGTGATGCTGAATGTATTTGCATTACAGACTGAAACCTCAAACCCCACTCGCTTGTGAATACTGTGCATGATTATACATGGAAAGGAGCTGGGTGTGTGCTAAGAGTCTGCTTCTGCACCAAAAAAACGCTCCCCCTTTTTCCTACTAATGCAACTGTGAAATCACCAGAGCAAAACGCAATAAATCTCTGCCTGTAATTCCTATTTGCACACAGAGTCATGTTTTCACATTAGTCACAAAACGAAATTTCTTTGCCAATTTGAAAGCACACTTACTGCTCTTTTTTTTTGACAAGTGATAATCACTTTTACAGACTGACACATTATGAATCCACTTTTCAGATTTTTTAAAAAGCCCATGTCCAGACTGCTTTTTCAGACCACCACCATGTGTATCCTGGGTGACTGCCTACACTCCAGCAAGGGCAACCAGCCTTAGTGATGCTGAATGTATTTGCATTACAGACTGAAACCTCAAACCCCACTCGCTTGTGAATACTGTGCATGATTATACATGGAAAGGAGCTGGGTGTGTGCTAAGAGTCTGCTTCTGCACCAAAAAAACGCTCCCCCTTTTTCCTACTAATGCAACTGTGAAATCACCAGAGCAAAACGCAATAAATCTCTGCCTGTAATTCCTATTTGCACACAGAGTCATGTTTTCACATTAGTCACAAAACGAAATTTCTTTGCCAATTTGAAAGCACACTTACTGCTCTTTTTTTTTGACAAGTAATAATCACTTTTACAGACTGACACATTATGAATCCACTTTTCAGATTTTTTAAAAAGCCCATGTCCAGACTGCTTTTTCAGACCACCACCATGTGTATCCTGGGTGACTGCCTACACTCCAGCAAGGGCAACCAGCCTTAGTGATGCTGAATGTATTTGCATTACAGACTGAAACCTCAAACCCCACTCGCTTGTGAATACTGTGCATGATTATACATGGAAAGGAGCTGGGTGTGTGCTAAGAGTCTGCTTCTGCACCAAAAAAACGCTCCCCCTTTTTCCTACTAATGCAACTGTGAAATCACCAGAGCAAAACGCAATAAATCTCTGCCTGTAATTCCTATTTGCACACAGAGTCATGTTTTCACATTAGTCACAAAACGAAATTTCTTTGCCAATTTGAAAGCACACTTACTGCTCTTTTTTTTTGACAAGTAATAATCACTTTTACAGACTGACACATTATGAATCCACTTTTCAGATTTTTTAAAAAGCCCATGTCCAGACTGCTTTTTCAGACCACCACCATGTGTATCCTGGGTGACTGCCTACACTCCAGCAAGGGCAACCAGCCTTAGTGATGCTGAATGTATTTGCATTACAGACTGAAACCTCAAACCCCACTCGCTTGTGAATACTGTGCATGATTATACATGGAAAGGAGCTGGGTGTGTGCTAAGAGTCTGCTTCTGCACCAAAAAAACGCTCCCCCTTTTTCCTACTAATGCAACTGTGAAATCACCAGAGCAAAACGCAATAAATCTCTGCCTGTAATTCCTATTTGCACACAGAGTCATGTTTTCACATTAGTCACAAAACGAAATTTCTTTGCCAATTTGAAAGCACACTTACTGCTCTTTTTTTTTGACAAGTAATAATCACTTTTACAGACTGACACATTATGAATCCACTTTTCAGATTTTTTAAAAAGCCCATGTCCAGACTGCTTTTTCAGACCACCACCATGTGTATCCTGGGTGACTGCCTACACTCCAGCAAGGGCAACCAGCCTTAGTGATGCTGAATGTATTTGCATTATAGACTGAAACCTCAAACCCCACTCGCTTGTGAATACTGTGCATGATTATACATGGAAAGGAGCTGGGTGTGTGCTAAGAGTCTGCTTCTGCACCAAAAAAACGCTCCCCCTTTTTCCTACTAATGCAACTGTGAAATCACCAGAGCAAAACGCAATAAATCTCTGCCTGTAATTCCTATTTGCACACAGAGTCATGTTTTCACATTAGTCACAAAACTAAATTTCTTTGCCAATTTGAAAGCACACTTACTGCTCTTTTTTTTTGACAAGTAATAATCACTTTTACAGACTGACACATTAGGAATCCACTTTTCAGATTTTTTAAAAAGCCCATGTCCAGACTGCTTTTTCAGACCACCACCATGTGTATCCTGGGTGACTGCCTACACTCCAGCAAGGGCAACCAGCCTTAGTGATGCTGAATGTATTTGCATTACAGACTGAAACCTCAAACCCCACTCGCTTGTGAATACTGTGCATGATTATACATGGAAAGGAGCTGGGTGTGTGCTAAGAGTCTGCTTCTGCACCAAAAAAACGCTCCCCCTTTTTCCTACTAATGCAACTGTGAAATCACCAGAGCAAAACGCAATAAATCTCTGCCTGTAATTCCTATTTGCACACAGAGTCATGTTTTCACATTAGTCACAAAACGAAATTTCTTTGCCAATTTGAAAGCACACTTACTGCTCTTTTTTTTTGACAAGTAATAATCTCTTTTACAGACTGACACATTATGAATCCACTTTTCAGATTTTTTAAAAAGCCCATGTCCAGACTGCTTTTTCAGACCACCACCATGTGTATCCTGGGTGACTGCCTACACTCCAGCAAGGGCAACCAGCCTTAGTGATGCTGAATGTATTTGCATTACAGACTGAAACCTCAAACCCCACTCGCTTGTGAATACTGTGCATGATTATACATGGAATGGAGCTGGGTGTGTGCTAAGAGTCTGCTTCTGCACCAAAAAATCGCTCCCCCTTTTTCCTACTAATGCAAATATAAAATTACCAGAGTTGTACACAATAAATCTCTGCCTATATTTCCCAACATGTGTAACCTGGGTGACTGCCTACATTCCACCAAGGGCAACCAGCCTTAGTGATGCTGAATGTATTTGCATTACTGAGTCCAACCTCAAACCCTTAAACTATTCTTTTTTTATACCAATACACCTTAATTTATCGTGAAAACATAGTCCATATTATTTTACATGTTCCTCACATTTAAATTTCTCCCAAAACAGAAAATAATAAACACAACTTCAACAAAAAGAATTACATTTCTATTATTCATTTCTTAATTTACCATATACATCTCCTCTCAAACTCTAACCTCACCTTTAAAATTAGTTAGTTGTGATAGAAATGTGGCACTCAAACAGCAGATTATCAGAGCCAGGATCTCTGTTCTCTACACCTCTCTCCTCTCAGCAGAACCAGATAATGGCAAAGTTTCCCTCTATTTTTCCACACATATACATGTAAGTTTCAAATCTCAGTGCTTCCCCCTTTTTTTCAAATGTAATCACACATTTCTATTGGTTGAAAACCAACCCTTTTCCAAAAGTACCCTTCCCCCAACTTGACTTCTGCCTAGTACCCTTCCCCCAACTTGACTTCTGCCTGCTACCATAGCAACAGCTCATGGAACACTGCTGTGTGGAGTTAGGTCAGAAGTTCGCCAAACAATGTTTCAATTCCACAGAGCAAGAGTGCTTGACTTTTCAAACCTTACAGCAAATCCATAGTACTGTTCTTTGGTAACACATTTTTCTGTACCAATACAAAACATGCTTCTATAAATTTACACATACAGCCTAGTTTTTAGTGTAGAATGGTATGAAACAGCCAATCAGTTCTTTTTTTTTATAAAAAAATATGTATGCCTCCATTTCCAAACTGTCTTTCATTTCTTTTTCCCATTCTACTGAATTACACCTCCTGAGTGCATCCAGATCTCCTTTGAAGATGTTCACAGTGTGGATTATAGGACACAGCTATGTCTTCTGGAGTGAAAAATTTGCAGAGAAAAGAGGTATGGTGAGAGACCTTGCTTTGCCAAATGTAGACATCAAATGGATTGGTCAGAGAGGGTTAAAGTGGCACCAATGAATGCCTTTGGTGAAAACCTTTCTACATCTCCCACAGCCTAACCTTATTATTGTGCACTGTGGTGGTAATGATCTAGGCACTTTAACTGGGGTAGGTCTGGAAATGCTTATTAAGGACACCTTTGTGCAATTGATGTCGCTTTTTCCACAAACTGCCTTTGTATATTCTAATATATGCCAAAGGCAAAAGTGGAACTGGTCCAACCAATTTTGTCCGCAGATTGACAAAGCAAGGAAGCACGTCAACAAATCTATTTCTGCTTTCCTCAGAGACTATGGTATGGGTTCCATTTACCACAACAACTTGCGTTACGACATGCAAGACATTTATAGAGGAGATGGTGTGCACTTCACTGATGAAGGCAACGGAGTCTTCCTCTTGAACCTTAGACTCTGCATCGGTACTTACTTGTAGGTACCAAAAAACAAACAATAAACACAAGGGCTCTTTTTAGAGCCACCTTATATCTAAACACTTAAATGCGATTTTTTTTTAATTTGTTTAATAAAGTTTTTTTCCGGGTGCGCGCTGGGTGCGCGCACTCGGCGATATTTTTTAACAAAATATAAATCATTTTTTTTGCCCTACAAGGTCCTACTTTGACCCCCTTACAATGCCTACTGGGTCAATTTCTACCCACTCTGCCCCCTTTTCAAGTTCTCCCCCTTTGTTTATCACCCCCTCTTTATGCGATAGACAAAATGGCGGCCGCCGCTTCCTGATTTCCACCGATTCGAATGTTTACTAAGATCTAACAACCAATCAGAATTGCGCTCGCGCACGGCGAGGTGCGCGCACCCAGCGCGCACGGAGCGCGCTTACAGATATATATATTGATTGAAAGGCTATTTTCTCATAATCTACTGAACAGATTTACACCAAACCTACAAAAGGCACTTCCTTGACCTGAGGACTACCTCTCTGCCAAATTTCTAGTAATTCTGTTCAGCCGTTCGGGCTGTAGCTGTGTCTAAAGGTCCTATGGAAAAATGCATGGGAAAAACGCGTTTTGGGACCCCCCTTTTATCTCAGCCCCCGCTTGACGAATCCCCCCGAGACTTTCAGGGAAGGAGCGGAGCGTAGCGCCCCACCTATTTTGAAATATTCGCGAGGATTCGTCGACCGGCGCCAAAGTTATTCAAAATAGAATGTTGCGGATTTCCTATGGAAACGTGGTCCTAACTATAACTACCTACTGGCGACCGCCAGTAGGTAATATATATATATATATATATATATATATATATATATATATATATTACCTACTGGCGGTCGCCAGTAGGTAGTTATAGTTAGGACCCTGTTTCCATAGGAAAACCGCAACATTCTATTTTGAATAACTTTGGCGCCGGTCGACGAATCCTCGCGAAATTTTCAAAACTAATGGGGCGCTACGCTCCGCTCCTACCCTGAAAGTCTCGGGGGGATTCGTCAAGCGGGGGCTGAGATAAAAGGGGGGTCCCAAACCGCGTTTTTCCCATGCATTTTTCCATAGGACCTTTAGACACAGCTACAGCCCGAACGGCTGAACAGAGTTCCTTGAAATTTGGCAGAGAGGTAGTCTACAGGTCAAGGAAGTGCCTTTTGTAGGTTTGCTGTAAATCTGTTCAGTAGATTCTGAGAAAATAGCCTTTAAATCAATATATATATCTGAGCCAGCTTACGGTGCGCTTACGGTGCGTTTACCGTACGCGTACGGTGACGTGCGCGAGCGCGATTCTGATTGGCTGTTAGATCTTAGTAAACATTCGAATCGGTCGAAACCAGGAAGTGGCGGCCGCCATTTTCTCTCTCGCACTCTGAGAAGGGGTTAAAAAACAAAGGCCAAAAACATGTAAAGGGGCTGTTTAGACAGCTCCTAAGCACCTAGCCATGTTGAGGGAGTCCTCAAAGATCCCCCAAGGTAAAAAACGGTATTTTAAATTTTTCGATAATTTCGCCGATTACGCTTACCGTACGCGTACGGTAAAAATTAATTAAAAAAAAAAAGTATCCATACTCTCCCCACCCCATGTGCAAATGGTGCCCGAAGGGCACCATTTGTGCATTGCATATCACCCATCTAAAAAATTAAAATATTACCTTTCACAACGAAGCGCATCATATGTCCTCCATGTGCGCACGGTGCGCGCAGCGCATCGTGCGTACATGGCCCATCTAGCGTAACGTGGGCACGCGGTGCGCGTAGCGCACCGCGTGCCCACTGTGCGTGCACGGCACTAACTGCGTAAAGTGGGCGCGTGGTGCGCGAAGCGCACCGTGCGCGCACGGAACGAACTGCGTTAAGTGGGCGCGCACGCCACGAATGGCGTAAAGTAACTTAGCATTTAAAAAAACGTACAAATTCACTGAAAAAACCATAGGTTTCACACACGTTATAGTTAGGAATTAGCATTTAAAAAACCTTGCAAATTCAGTGAAAAAACCATAGGTTTCACACATGTTATAGTTAGCTGGAAATTTTACTGATAAAAAACCAATGAAATTCCCCCGTTATACTTAGTGCAGGCAACTATAACTCACGCGACCGCAATCTTCTGCTGATGCTAATACTGTATTTAGACACTTATTTGCCCATGTCTTCTTCCATTAAATTTTAGCTATACATATATTACAAATATTTTTTTTTCATAAAGACACATATGTCATCAGCAGAGGATTGCGGTCGCGTGAGTTATAGTTGCCTGCACTAAGTATAACGGGGGAATTTCATTGGTTTTTTATCAGTAAAATTTCCAGCTAACTATAACATGTGTGAAACCTATGGTTTTTTCACTGAATATATACATATATATATATATATATATATATATATATATATATATATATATATATATATATACACACACCAAGGCCTCCACCATCCAAAAATGTCCATCATTACCCTTGCATGAATATACCTTAATCCCACATAGACCTACTTGCATTCCTTATTTCAAACTCCAGGGCATCCAGCCACAATCAAACAAAATGACAAAATATCCAAAACAGGGGACATAATAGTGGTGCTTTCCCTCTCTCAAACATCAAACATTTTGCAAAGCACTGCAGTGAACTTTCTTGATTCAAGAAAATGCAGAAATTCTAATGGTTAAAAATACTGCAGAAATTGCAGACAACAAAGGAGTGATACTTTCTCTCCAGAATCCAAATCCAAAATAACTAAGGACTAACCATAGAATTGTTAGAAGTCTTCAGAACCAAGAAAGACAGTTGATACTATTTGCACAGTAGCCTCACTCTTTAAAACACTTCCCCAATAAATATTTAAAAAAATTAAAGGATTTAAGATGCAAAAGAGCCAATAAAATAACCAATTTAAAAGTGAAATGTAGGTGGCTAGCAGCCTGCCAGGTAGAACTGTATAGGAGTATGCGAGGAAGGGAACTAATAGTTGTGATCAATGTATATATTCAGCCAGGTGCAATAATAGACTATGAAAAGCAACTGGATCTGCTAGAGAAGGATCTAGAGGCTATTAGTACAACAAAAGCACCATATCTGATAATGATCTTAGGAGACTTTAACCATAAACTAGATCCTTCCTATAGCGATAAACTTTTTCAAGACCTTTTAAACATTGCACAAGTACCGGCAGCAAGTTTTGCTGGCGCAAGCAAATCCGCACGAGATAAACATTTAGTAAGATTTTTTGGATCCATAGGATTATTTAGTGCCAATGGACGGTCTAATACCGACGGCCCTGCAAGGAAGACTTTCCGCATAGGGAATCAGAATTGCCCAATTGATTACGCCCTTATAAACGCATGGTATTTCAAGGAAGTAGAACGATTTCAAATACTGCAGTGTGAAGGTACCGACCACTGGCCCTTACAATTACTAATAAAGATGGAACAAGAGTCGGAAAGAGAAAAAGTGGTTCCCTTACAGATTGAATACCCTAGACGTATAACTACGCGCATAACAGAGGACAGCCTGAAATTGGTTAATAATTTAATAATTGATTAAAGGGCTGTGGATGAAGTGGTGCGGTATGAGCATACAATAGAGCAGGTCATAAACTGTCTAAGGATCCAGGTAAAAGCAGGGCCCGCCTTTAAGAAAAAAGCGAGAACAAATGGGTGGTTTAATAATGAATGTAGGAAGTTAAAATTGAGGGTACGAAAATGGGAAAGACAGTTAAGAAAAAGGCCAGATAAAGGAACTCTGGAGAGCTTCCGAGTGGCAAAACAGGAATATAAAAATAAGTTGAGAGACAGTAAATTAGAATATATGGCCAAAAATTGGGATACAATGTTAGACGTGATAAACACAAATAATATAAGATCATTCTGGCGTCTGGTAAAAGAGGGATACGTACAGGAGGAAATGCAGTGTTTAGTGGGTGAAGATGACTGGGCTAGTCATTTGAGTAACTTGTACAATGGTACAAATAGGGAAATAAGGTACGAGGAGTCAGAACTAAAAGGGCTGCACTTCTCCATTCAAAACATAAAAGAAACTATTCAATCCCTAAAGCTAACCAAAGCAGCAGGGCTAGATAATCTGCCTGCAATCATATTAAAAAATAGTACAGATTGGTGGGCAAGGTTTCTAAATGCGACCTTTCAACATATTATAACTTCGGGAGTATTCCCAGAAAGTTGGAAGGGAGCCATTGTGAGGCCAAGTTATAAAAAAGAGGATGCTACACTACCTCAGAATTACCGCCTAATAAGTTTGCTGGTTGTAGGGGAGAAAGGTTTCTCTTAAATACTACTAGGCGTAGTGAAATCCTGGGCAGAGCAGTATAACCTAATACCAATAGAGCAAGGTGGGTTTCAGGAGGGCCATTCAACCATTGACCATTGCCTCAGTCTGTGGGCAATGGCAAAAAAGTCAATTGAAGTGCGAGGTAATCTGTTTTGCTGCTTTGTGGACTTCCGAGCTGCTTTCGATTCAGTAGATCGTAGTCTACTGTGGAGTATGATAGCAGAGCTCAGAATCAACAAGGCAGTACTCGCTTTAATCCAGGAAATGCACTCAAGTAATTTGGCCCGGGTTATCTTTGACACCCAGGGAACCCTATCTAACAAAATCCAGATAATTAATGGTTTGCGGCAGGGTTATGTTCTTGCCCCATTGTTCTTCTCCTTATTTTTATCTGATTTTCCCAATATATTGAGTAGGGCAGGTGGGGTAAGCCCTAAGATGGGAGGGACCCACATATTTTGTCTGTTATATGCAGATGCCTTAGTGATAATGGATATGACAGAGTTGGGCTTGCAAAAAAACTGGATATTTTTTACGAATATTGCCTAAAAAAATGCCTCACAGTCAACCTAGAAAAAACCAAAATAATGGTATTGGGAAAAAAGAAGAGCTCCCTGTACTGGAAATTTGGAGAGGTTAGAGTGGAAGAAGTGGATAGATACAAATATTTGGGTATGTGGTTCGACAATAAGTTAAATTGGAGAGATCACATACAGTCACTTAAATCAAAGGCGCTCTCTTCAGTATGGGGCCTCAAACATTTTAAGCAAAAGTATGGAGGCCCCTCTCTGGGGCCAAATCTATCGGCTTTTAATGCATTGGTACGTCCACAGTTCCAATACGGTGTAGAGGTACTATATATGGGAGGTAAATCGTATTGGAACTTGGAAGAGGGTAAATGCATCAAACAGCTCCTTGCACTCCCCTCGTCAACAATGATACAGGCTGTACGAGTAGAATGTCATCTTACAGCCTGGAATTTTCGGGGTATGCAAGCAGTGTTGAATTTTTGGCAGAGAATGAATGGAGAGGGGCCCGCCAAAATAGCAAAACACTGTAAAATAGAAATAGAGGCTAGCGAACTAAATTGGACATCCCAAGCTAGAATTAGGCTAGAAAAGTTGTGCGTCAAACTATCCCTAGAACCAGACCAATGGAGGCTGGGGCAGCAGATTCCCAAGTCGGTGTTGCGTGCTATTATTAATACGAAGACCCGAGAGGAAGATTTGGGTTATTTGAGGAGTAAATCGTCCTCCCGGTTCTTGATAAACGGGTGGACTAACGATCAAATATTCCCCTATATTGAGGCCATGCCTAACCCAAAACTTAGAAATATAATCTTGAAATTTAGAGTGGGCCTGAACCCATGCAACTCTGATTGGAAGATAAAATCTGCTGCGATGAATGAATAAGGTCTGTGCACACGTGGATTACAAGTAAAATGCAACGCCCACATATTCTGTTGGACTGCTTGTGGTTCTTAGAAGAACGGAAAACATTTTTGAAACCCCTTTTTACTGTTTATGAAAGTTTTAGTAGGGATCAAGCGCTAAGCTTAATGGTAATTATAAGATTTTTAAATGTGACATGTGCAATGGCAAGATTTTTAATTGCTGTACAGGAGTCGTTGAAGGAATTGGTTATATAATTTAAATGGGGCGGGGCAGAAATGTGACGATGCCCATGTTTGGGAATACCCCTGGCCCTTGTTATTTATGGTGGATGTATAAATGTTTACCTAATGTATAAGTGATTCCTTCCCCTCGCTGATGATGAATTAGTTTCTGCCTATGGTCTGGTCAAGTTCCTTTTTTCGATTTTAGCAGGATTTTATTGTGTTTTATACTGTTTTATGGCTATAGGGTTTGTACAAATCAGATTTTAATTGTATGTATCGCAGCACTTTCTTTTTATGGCCATATATGCCAAATAAAAATATAATAAACAAACTAAAAAAGTTACTCACATGATCTACGTGGGTAAATAAAAATCGACTCTATTTGAATTTTCAAGTTAATTTTATGTGGTTCAATAGTGTTGTTGCCAAGCTTCCATTAAAGGATTTTTATCCAAACAGAAACCTTGTTTAGGCTACGTGGTGTATTGGAGTAATCTTGATCCTAACGTGTCACATCGGTAATGTAAAAGGCCAGAGTTTATGTGAAATTACACCAGTAAAAACATAATTATGCACAGGTTTACTGAGAAGCAGAGACAAATGTTTGAAAAAGTTGCCCATGTTGTTTGGATTACTTCACTAAAAGTGATGCTTCACAAAATGATTCACAGGAAGTTGCAAAAACAATTCCTGTGCTGTCACAACTCAAGTTTATCATTCAGATAGCTCCCAACACACTCTCAATTATAGAAAATGGTTGGTCGAAGAATTTGTGCCAAAAAAATCAGGTTTTTGTTTCCATATTCGCGGTTCCAATGCAAATCCAAAGCTGATTGTGATCATAGATATTCGTTGTTTCCCCGTGGAATCCATGTCTTCTGGACCAAAATAAAATCTAAGTGGTTTTTTTTCCCAGAAGGTTTTATTTTGACTCAATGTTCTTCCATAATACCTCAATACCTGGCTTATATGTCTGCTTTTGATAGGAGTGGCTGAGTTCTTCTGGATTCCTGGGATGAAAGAGCTGGTATATATACACACCAAGGTGAAATGTAATTTACACCAGTATATTCTTGTGCACGTTCAAGCATTTTGTTGTAGACTTTTTGCACCAGATGCCTAAGAGTACGCCATTGCACCACTTTACATAATTGGTATATGTTTCAGTAAAAAACATATTGTGGAACCATGGGAACAATACAAATCAACTCAACATCAGTAGATGTTGTTTGAGTGATGTGCGATTCTATGCTATTTTTTTAACAGCAAACGTATCCTCATGTTCAGATTGGCATTTCACATAATTTCATGTAATTTTTTGTAGAAGTTTGCCCAATTTCCACATAGGAATTTATTTGAATTTTGCACAGAACTGCTTTTAAACTATGGTGAACACTTATGAAGGTGTAAACACTAGGACTTGATTCACAGAGGTAAACTTACACTTTAGTGTAAGTTTACAATTGTTTGCTATTCACAAAGGGATTTACGAGTAGCATCAGCACATTAAAAGATAGGGCTGTTGTGTTTATGTGTGGAGATTCCACACCCATAAAGATGCTCCTTGCAAATCACTTTACGAATAGCAAACAATCGTAAATTTATACAAAAGTGTAAGTTTACCTTTGTGAATCAGATCCTAGGAGAGTAACGTACACCCCACTTTTCATGGTGGCGCATTTGGATGATCTCCTAAGCCCCAGGAGGAATATAATAAGTAGAGTACTCCCTTTGGAGAAAATCAGACTGGGAAGGTTTCTCTCACTTTTCACCACTATGAATTATGCTCATATACATAAGAAGTGCCAGGAGTAAGACAATCATGTGAGAGTAATGCTGGTCTGCAAGGGGAGAATTGTATATAAATACGGATCCCCACCCAGCCCCTAGAAACAGTAGACACAAACAGTTGTTAGTATTTTTGGATAAAAACGTTATCTATTATGTCTTAGTTGTACATAAACCATATGTATCAGAATTATGGTAATTATCACTGTAATCTCAGTAGACATAATACAAAACAAGGTGAATGTCAAAAATACCTCAGACACTTTACATTACACATTCCTACTCTCTCAATTAGATTAGTCTAGTCCCTACATAATATATACATATGTGTTATCAGCTTCATGGTTAATGCATTTGCTGAATCTTTAGTTGTATTCCCTATTGACATGGCTAGCTGTGTAAGCATTCTCCCATACCTTGGAGATCTGTGAGGTCTGCAGCCGGGTAGCGATACTTCATCATATCGGGTGGAGATACGTCATCATATCTCTGTAGCCATCAGTTCTCATGTCTGCCCACCCAAGTCTTTCGTACTCTATATAACTTCTCTACCAATGATGGAGAGAGGATAGGGAACTCCTATGCAGCCTCTTTCATCTCTGCTTGGGTGTGCTATTACCGCTTCTGTAACAGATGCACAGAGAAGTCATGCAAGCGTTGCCATTTTAGTTCCTTTCAAGCCTGATTTGTACAAGACTTGATGACGTTGCTACTCTAATCATTGAACATAGTACTGCAGCTTTTCAGAGAGTGGAAAGTTTCACATCTCTATTTTGATGAACAACTAATAACTTACAGGTCTGAAAATAATGTCAGCCATTATCCCAATCATGCACAGACTATTAACATTGCAATGCAATACATTAGTTTTCTTGGCCCTATGCCTGACACACATACTCTAAAAAGTTAGGTCCTAATTTAGATGTTGGTGGATGGGTTGCTCCGTCTCAACGGTGAGGGAAATCCTTTCGCAGAAATCTAAATCCCATGGGAAATGACGGGATTTAGATTTTGGCGGACGGGATATCCGTCACTATGTGATGGAGTAACTCGTCCGCCAACATCTAAATCAGGCCCTTAGTCTCTCATGTTCGAATATGATCATGCCTGATTTTCATGTAACATGTAGGTATTACCAGGGAAGCCCTGCTGTTCGTTAGGTGGGGGAAGTGATACACTACGGCAGTGAAGTTGTGAAACTTCACGCTTTGCAAGGAAATGTGGAGTTCCCAACTTCAGCTACGTTTTGTTCACTTTACCTGGCCAGTAA
The DNA here is from genome assembly GCF_964204655.1 of Triturus cristatus. Taxonomy (NCBI): domain Eukaryota; kingdom Metazoa; phylum Chordata; class Amphibia; order Caudata; family Salamandridae; genus Triturus; species Triturus cristatus. Next base: position 502,540,112 of record NC_140580.1, read on the forward strand.
TGCAGAACATTGTGCGCCTCTGCTGTCACTCAAGCATGCCCTATACCTTAGACACGCCTGGGAAGCACAAGAGCCACTGCTCAGCATTCACATCATCCCTTTCAATGCTGCTGGAAGTCCCCCCAGGGGACTTGAAGCAGCAGGGAAAGGAGACATGTGTAGTGCTATTAAAAGCAATCACAAATGTCTGCTAAATGCCATGCTCGTGACCCTGAGAGGCAGCAGGTATGTTACGGCTTTAGTGGAGAGATCCAGTTTTGCCTCGATTTTAGGTCTGGTCTACAGGGTAGCTGTCTGCTTGCTTATTGTTGCCAATTCTTCAATATGTTCACAGTTTGGGTTTTGTTACATACAGGTGAATAATACTCTCTCACCTCATGTTGTTGGCTAAGTGGTGTATTTTAACTTCCAGGAAGTGCTTCCATTAGCACGCATAACTGAATAGTTTATAGCTGAAAATTACTATCTTGATGAATTTTATCCCATTCAATTCTGTTTCTCCTCTGTCCATTCATCACAGAAAACAATATTTTGGATATTTCCCCCCAGAATTGGTAAAGCTAACAGTGCAGGTGATAAACATAATTTCTGCATGCAAAACATGTAAACAGCATTTGAAAATGCCTTTGTTTCCATGCGTTGCCACATTAAAGGCACACCTAGCAGCATTGCTGATGCTGTTTTCTAGAAAATGTGCTATCTGTGATGCTAAGGGCTTTAAAACTTTGCACAACTATTGTCTACAGGGTTCATCGTGTGAAGTGAGATGGGTAAAGGAACAAGGTCTCTTTTTTATCTAACGTAAAAGAGAAAACTGTCCCTTTTACCATTACGGCGTCAGGCTGTTGAGGAGTTACACATTAAGGGATTGGCCCTACTATTTAGTTGCTACACATCCGCAACACTGACTCTCTTAACCGTCATCTGGTGCTCAAAGAAATGGAAATGACATATCACGCATACTAAAATGCCTTAAATAGCTGGAGCGACTTAGATATTCCTTAATAACAACCATTGTGTTATGAAAAAACTGCTTCCTTTGCATTTCCTTCCCACAATGACTTACTGAGGAACGCATATCCCATACGTATAGCACCTCAGGGCAAGAATAGCAAGGTTTCCTTTATGAAGCTGCATGCATCGCTGTTAGCTCTATCCAGGGCCACTGGAAGTATGCAATTCTGTGACTGTTCCTTTTTTCTGCATAATTATTGATTTGCCGCATTTGCCACATAATCAGTTGCCTACTGCATAATATGCAGATTTTAACCCAAAAAATTAGTTTCAAACTCAAACGTGATGAAAAGTAACTAAAAGCATGGTGCCATCTGTTCACACTCAGTAGAAGCCCCTTCATTAAGGTTAAGTATGCACTGCTGTTAAGTTCCCAAGCAAAAATAGAGAATGCAGCCAGGGGATTTGACACTGCACAGCCTGGAACAGTCACTACAAATAACAAAGAAACAAGTAGAAACAACCGTTGCCCACCTCAATAGTCAGCCGTGCATTTACCATATATTAATGAAAATAAATACACAAAACGAGAGGCAACAGGAATAGTTGAAGAAAAACACATTCAATAACAAGCATTTGCAATGCAATAGGTCTCGCATTTGCGAGAGTTTGAGCTATTGGCATTGTAAATGACGATGCCTTTTATTTATGCGTTTGAAAACCTGCAATCTGTGCGTAAACAAGCACTTTGTACTTATAGTCCTTGCTTATGAGAAGCAAAGCTGGCAGTCTCTTTTACTGACAGCCTTGCTTCTCGTAATTAAGAATTATAGGTACAAAGTGCGTGTTTATGCACCACTTGCAGGTTTTCAAAACAAATTAATAAAAGGCATTGTCATTTACAATGCTGAAAGCTCCAACTCTCGCAAATGCGAGACCTATTGCATTGCAAATGCTTGTTCATTATACGTGCACCACAAAAATAACTCTTATCACCAAACATTTGTAATTTGTTCAGGACATTAAGAACACCCATAGCTCGGTGCCTGGAAGAGAGAGAAATAAACAGGAGGGGGAGGGAGAGGGAGATATAGAAAGAAAAAAAATCAGGGACAGAAATTAGGAATTCCAGATAAGGGCAGAGAGAGAGATAATGAGAGACAGGCAGATCAGGACAAAAGTCAAAGATAGGGAGAAAATAGAAAGTCAGAGACAAGGATACACAAAGATACAGAGAGAGGGAAAAAGAAGACAGACAGGAAGTGGCAGAGAAAGGCAGGCGGAGAGACAAGGAGGGAGCGTCAGAATGACAGATGGCTAGAGAAAGACGAGGAGAGAAAGGGAGACCAGAGAGGCATAGAAAGAGGGAAAGCAAAAGAAAGACAGAGACTAAGAAAGACAGAGCCAGGACGGGAGAAAAAATGGAGAGAGAGACATACCAGGAGCCAACAAGAGAGCACACACAAAGCAAGCAGGCGGCCAAGGGAGGGGGATGGGAGGGGAGCAGAACAAGCCTTTATGTATACACAGATATCAACGCTGCCGCCCACGAGCTCGCTGAAAGCAAGAAATCGGGATAAAATAGAACAGTGCAAAAGGTTTTACCTAGAGGAGGCAACCCCTTGTTTAGCAAATGAAAACTTCCCATTGAGGTGTATGTCCAGACTCCCTACAGTTAAGAACTTGAGGGAAATGTTTAAAAAATCCTAAGCATATGGCGGCCACTTCAGTTTTTCCCTGAAGTAACACACGAGCGCACACGCACCAAAGCCCCAGCGCTGCTGTCTCTGAAAGTGGGAGAGGCGAGGCAGGCAAGGCTTGGCTCCGGCCGGATTGATCTTCTGTTTAGCAGGCTCCAAAGAGCACTAAAAGATGAGGAGGGAGGTGTAAAAAGAAGAATGAATACAATTTCCATCCGCTTGATCTACAAAATGGGGACCGTGCAGTTGTTCTGCTCGGTGTGGTCAGATGCGTAACACCAGCTTACAATGTCGCTGCTTTGCTGTTAGTGCAGGTAGTCTATACACAGTGACAGCTAACATCTTATTAAAAAAATATATAACCGTAGCAGGACAACAGAGCAAGCCAGTTTAAAAAAGACAAAATCAGCCTATAGAGTGGGACCAATAAATAAATGACACTAAAAAAAATCTTGCATGGCGAAGAGAAAAAGAACAAGACAAGCCCGGCGGAGCGTGGCGCGCGCGCTTGGCGGGGGCAGGGGAGCGCATTCCAGGCGGGGGAGCGGACCCTTTGAAGTGCTCCCAAAAGCGGAGTGCATTGCGGCACGATGCGCGTGATTGTGCGCGTGCTAGCCATGCAATCCGCTTTTGGGAGCACTTTGAAATGCCCCTTTACAATAGTCTCGCTTTGCGAACGCTTACGCTATAGAAAGGCGAGACCTAAGAATGGGAAATCGTGAGTCCTGAACTGATAGACACTGTGGGAGACAGGACGTGAGTCTGTGGCTATTTAGAACTGCAAGATGTTTGATGTACCTAGTTGTTCCTCTTTTGAACCTTACCGTAAAGGAACAAACAATGGATTTAACCTCCTAGAAAGATTCTGTGAACCAGAGTAACCACTGGATGGTGTTTTGAATAGACAATCTGCATGTATGACACACATTACTTAATCAGGAGTTTCGTGCGGTGAACACTAAATATATATTTTTTCAGCAGATATCAATATAGCATGGACTGTTAGTACACTAGTACGGCCTTGTGTACATGGAGGTGCCTTGCGTCCCTGTTGGATCAAATATTTGGCCCCGATGAAGCCTTTTGTAAGGTGAAACACATTGGCTGCGCTATCTTGACAATATACAATAAAGAAAAATTCTGCAACATCATTTAAGACTCCCGTTTTCGCATTTTGCTTTGATTTCCTGGACTGAGGGGGGCATACGCTACCGGTCCCAGTTTTCAACGCGGCCGGAGCCACTCACGTCAGCTTCCAGTGCCTGGATGTGCATTAAAGATCAGCGATGGCTCCCGCAGTGCGGGACACCCATTTCTTCACTGCCACATTTTGCTTTGATTTCCTGGCCTGAGGGGGACCTACAGTACCGGTCCCAGTCTTCAACGCGGCTAGAGCCGCTCACATCAGCTTCCAGCGCTGAAGGTGATTTAAAGATCAGCGCGGGCTCCCGCAGTGCAGATGCCCGTTTCTTCACTGCTGCATTTTGCTTTGATTTCCTGGCCTGAGGGGGACATACACTACCGGTCCCAGCCATCAACGCGGCCAGAGCCGCTCACATCAGCTTCCAGCATCTGGAGGCGCTTTAAAGATCAGCGCGGGCTCCCGCAGTGTGGGATGCCCGTTTCTTCACTGCCGCATTTTGCTTTGATTTCCTGGCCTGAGGGGGACATACACTACCGGTCCCAGCCTTCAACGCGGCCGGAGCTGCTCGCAGCAGCTTCCAGCGCCTGGAGGTTCTTTAAAGGTCAGCGTGGGCTCCCGCCGTGTGGGCCGAACGTTTCTTCACTGATGCATTTTGCTTTGATTTCCTGGCCTAAGGAGGGCATACACTACAGGTCCCAGCCTTCAACGCTGCCGGAGCCGCTCACGTCAGCTTCCAGCGCCTTGAGGCACTTTAAAGATCAGCGCGGGCTCCCGCAGTGCGGGACGCCCGTTTCTTCACTGCTGCATTTTGCTTTGATTTCCTGGCCTCAGGGAAACATACACTTCTGGTCCTAGGCTTCAACATGGCAGGAGCCGCTCACGTCAACTTCCAGTGCCCGGAGGCACTTTAAAGATCAGCGTGGGCTCCCGCAGTGCGGGACGCCTGTTTCTTCACTGCCGCATTTTGCTTTGATTTCCTGGCCTGAGGGGGACATACACTAACAGTCCCAGCCTTCAACACAGCCGGAGCCGCTCAAGTTAGCTTCCAGCACCTGGAGGCGCTTTGAAGATCAGCGCGGGCTCCCGTGACTGATCGATGCAGGGCCGGGCTTATCCTCTAAGACCGTGGATAGCTAGACCTGGAAAACTTCTCCACTTCTGAAACAGAAAGTAAGCGCGGTCCTGGAGGTTTGGACACGGTCTGCTTCCTCTGACAAGTAGCGATTAACTGTCAACAGCGGATAATTTATTTCGGACCATATGTGTCCATTGACTATTGCCTATTGACTGTGGATCTATTCACACATACTCAGCCGCGCTCGGGTTAATGATTTATCTGATTAATATTCTTGCTTAGTAATCTAATTTGTTAGTCAATCTTTTCTTATAGTTCCTATTGTGTTTTCTGGGAGGAGTCTAGGGATCTAAAAATGGGGAAGAGAAAGGCTTCCACTGTTCGCCCCCAACTTGCTAAAAAGGCAGCAGCAAAAACCCATCACACGCTAATGAGCTACCTCACAGGGGCAATGGGGGCTATTTAGAAACAAATATCCACTGTAGAGGAGTCATGGATTACAAGAACACTAGGCATAAAGGATGTAGTAAATGATGAAGTCCCTGAAGTTTCCGTAGTGGCCTCTTCAGCATCCCCACGAGATATCGTTCCTCAGAACGGCTGCATTGTTAATACGTCAGATCACATAACAGTCAGTGATCAAGATTCCACCATTCAGCCCCCATTAAAGCGTCACAAAATACCAACTGATGTGAGTAAGACATGCGCAATTCCAGAAAAGGATGTGGTAATTAGTATGATACCTAGGCATACTTCATCTCATACACGCAAAAAAGCATTTAAAGCTAGGTCGAAACGTATTCCGTCTGAAGCAGGAAACAGGGAGAAGCCTAAATCCCTGGCCTATAATATGGGCAACTTAACCTCCTTAGTAGAAAAATGTGATTCCTTCGTACGAACCTCAATGACATCACTGGAGGAACAAGTCACCCAAATAGAAGTGCAACTGGACAGTTGTTTAGTCAACCAAGGGGCGGTATATCAGACAGCACATCACAGTAATCCAGGGCAGGTACCTTGTTGCAACCAGAGGCCAGTAAATCATATTGAATCTCACATTGTATCGCAGATGGTAAAAGCTAGAGGGCTCAGTACTGCTAACTACCCCAAGACAGAACCAACGACGTTGGGAGCTCTCACTACATCCTCTTTAAATAATCCCCAACTGAAAGAAAAGTTATACAAGGAAAATAAGGGCACCAATACACAATACACAAGTAGGAAACTCAAGGCTGGTACAGAATAACTACAGCTCTATACCCATACCCTCTAGGCCAGATAAAGCTGACCCGGTCTGCTTGGATTTGCCCCCAGCAGTAACACCATACACAGTTATCTTGGCAAACGTACCTAGACTGAGGTTACAAGAGACAGAAGCATGGGACACTTTAAGAGACAAATCCTTGCACTGGTTGGGCACAAAAATAGGGCTTACGGAACAACTTTTTATGGAATTCAAGATAGTCCGTAAGGTTGATTGGATCGGTAAAGACCATAAAACCCTCCACGGGGACTGTGTGATATTGACATTCAAGACCCGCAGTTAGTGGAGAACATTCTTTGGAGGGCAGGCAATGACACAATAATGCCAACTGCCATTAACATACTTCCTCTGGGCTTTTTTTTACCAGCCACCATTTAGACATTGGAGGGACAAGCCAGAAAGAGCCTTTAATGAGCGTAACAACTCGTATGTGTATAATGTGGCAGTTGAAAATCGCTTTGACCTCCTCCCTTCTCTTCAAGAAATAGACTGACTCACACCTGCTAATGATAGACTGCCTGATTATATAACATCAGCTCTGGGTACAACCGGTCCCAGCCCAAGGGTGCTTTCTCTAAGAACTCTCGGAGCAGTGATTGAAAGTGGGGATATTAGCGCATGAAGCACCCAGAGGGGGGGGCGGACATCCATATCTCAGGGAGGGATATAGGACCTGCTCTAGCAAATAACTCGAGAGACGAGGCTTCCGCCCATAACACCACATCGCAAGTTCTGGAAAATGGGTGTAATAATCATGGGTCTAGTGTCTTTGTTCTATTCTGGAACATCGGGGGCCTACGATCCAAATTGGCTAATCCTACATTTGGGGATTTTAATATACTCTGTCTTCAAGAAACATGGTCCGTGGATCCACTTCACATAAATGAGTTTAAGACCTTTCACACACCTGCCATTCCGGCAAGTCATGGAAGGCCTAAGGGGTGTCTTAGCATCTATATATTAAATATGTTGAGCATGCACAAAACATTACTCATGAAGTCAGAAACGCACTATCAAATTGTGATTTTAATGTTGGATAACAGGAATTGCTTTGCGTTGATCAATTTCTATAATAATGCTCCAAGGGAAAGTGTGGTGGTTATTCTGAAACAACTCATGAATTATGTATATGAGATACAGAACGATCAGGCAGATGATGTTTGTATTGTTTGGGGGGGATTTTAATATTGCACTGAGCTCATTGGTCAATGATATTACTTGTGGATTAATGGACGATAATCATTGTAATCTACCTCATTTCCCACATTCTCCATATGGGGATTTTCTAAATAGAATTATATTTGCATTAGACCTGGATTTTGCTAATTTATTAGGTTCACCATTGATTTCCTTCACTCAGACCTTCAATGGAAGAGGCCTAAATTCTATTATAGATTTTATACTCATCCCAAATAGATATGCAAACAGACTTCTTGATTACAAAGTACACAAGAATGTTATGAGTGACCATTTTCCCCTGAGCCCATCATATCTAAACTAACTAACTTGCGATATTCTCAGAGAAAAAGGGTTTATGAGGCCCATGACTTAGTTTTGGATAAACATAACGGCTACTCCCTGAGATAGGATAAGCTAGAGCCCACAGAGATTATTGAGAAGATCTTAAAAAGTAATTATAAAAATGTTGAAGTTTGCTTAGATGTGTCTGTGTCACCCTAAGGAATCGTGGAGTCTTACATGCAGATCGCGGAGACAATCAGAAGTACAGTAAAGGTCAAAATCAAAGGCCAGGGTAAGACTCTAGGGTGGTTTGACCACAAATGCACAAAAGCATACTCAAATCTAAAAGAAGCCTTACAGGAAACTAACAGGGACTGTAAGGAAATTAGGGAGTGTAGAAGGGAATATAAGTATGCCATGAAACTACGTAAAAGCGAACTTAAAGATAAGGCTTGGACTGATTTACAAGAGGCTAGCAAAAACAAGGCCAGCACCGCCTTTTGGGGGGCTGTGAAATCCCCCTTTCTTGAAACCAATGAGAACCTAAGTATAGAAATTGCCATTGAGGAAGGACATTGGGTGGAACACTATTCTAGTATCTACAGACGGGCTGAGGAAGTGGAGGGCATGGATTTTAACTCTACTTACAGGCCCTAACTCCACTGATATTTACCCTGGAGGAAGTACTCCACGCAATTAATGTCTGCAAGAGATGTAAGGCACAAGGACCAGATGGGGTACCCATAGATCTTTTCAAGACTAACATCGATCTATGGGGCCCACTTTTAACACAAGTGCTTGCAGCTTGTTGTGAAACTGGCCTCATTAAAACTTCGACAGAATCCACGGTGGTCCCTATCTTCAAAAAAGGCGATAGGCAGAATCCAGCCTGCTATCGCCCTATTTCATTGCTTGATTCTCTGGCTGAAGTGGCAGGATGGATAGTACTCAACCGGTTGCAATCATGGGCAGAGGCCAACAACGTTTTATCCGACCTGCAGTTTGGGTTTAGAGAGGGTCTGGGACCATTAGAACAAGGCCTCAACCTTAATATATTAATTGGCAAATATACAAGGTCAAGAAAGGGGAAATTATTTTTGGCCTATGTAGATCTCACTGCCGCTTTCGATTGTGTTATTTGTGAGAAGTTATGGTACATTTTAGCCAGCTTGAGAGTGGAGTAACCGCTAATCCAATTTTTGAGGCAGCTGTACACTGATGTGACTGCCAGGGTCCAGTATGGGTCCAAGGGCGAGTGTTCAGCATCCTTCAAGGTGAAGAGGGGGGTTAGGCAGGGCTGCGTTTTGGATTCCTTTTTATTCACACTATACACTAATGGGTTAGAACAGGTGATGGTAGAAAAGTACCATGATTTCCCACAAATAGCCAGCGCCCCCTTCTTTTCCTTCTCTACACGGAGGGCGCCGTAATAATGGCTCGCACACCGCTGGGCCTACAGCAAGCCCTTGACATATATAACGAGTTTATGAAAAATCTGGGCCTGAGAGTGAATACCAATAAAACTTTTATAATGATTGCGGAAAAGGTAGCATGAAGACTAGAGATATCCACATCGATAGAAAAAAGGCAGAAACTACCACCACATACCCCTACTTAGGAATTATATTTGATTCTAAGGGTTCTTGGCGCCAGGCCATTAAAACCAGAAACCTGCATTTTATGAGAGCAACTACTTCCTTGGTCAACTTTTCTAAAAAATTGGGCAAAAAACCCACCGCTGAGTTGCTCCATATTTATAGAGCAAAATATGTTAGCACAGCTACATATGGTGCAGGGATTTGGGGCTATTGTGATGTAAATGTAATCCAAAAGACTGAGACTGCATTTTTAAGATTTTGTTGGCAGTCCCACGTAGCACCTCGTCTTACATTTGCCACGCAGAATTGGGAGTCCCGTATATAACTGATATAATAGAAGCACAACCGGTCCTTATTTGGCATCGGATCTGGTCTACAGCCAATACAGCATTTAACCGTGAAATCTTGATAGACAGTCCTAAATTAGATCATGCATTAGAAATCCGATGGTTGAAATATATAAAAGATTTCACGAGTGACTTGGGGGAACAGGGCTATTATTATGATTCCCCCTCTATGGGTTCCATCTCCAGAAAAACTTTCAAAAAATCATGTGTGGCTCATCTGGATGCACTTAGACTTGCTGGGAAGGCTTCACATCCAACAGTACTCTCAAATCAAATGCTGCTAAGTACTCCTGGTATCCAGTTATACTTAACCAATATACCAAGTGGGTATGACAGATTAGTTTTGAACCGTTTTAGACTGAGTACTTTTCAACGTCTGGTCAGTTTCCCAACAACAAATGATTGGTCTAAAACGTTGTGTAAATGTCCGCGTGATGAGGTCTCCCAGCAATCCTCAATGCATGTTGTTCTTTTTTGTAAGTTTTACAAGGCAACAAGGAGGAGATGGATCATACCTATTTTAAGATTATGGGGCTTGAAGCAATGTCGTCCAGCGTTTATCGCATTGCAGATTTGGGAAAATGAATGTGTTACAAGAGAGATAGCTCCGTTCTTAAAAAGTTTCATCAAATGTAGAAAAAATATTGAGAATTTTACCTATGTATTGTGAAATGATTTGATGTAGTATGATTTTTGTTTTTAATATTACGCCAAAATGACACAGTTGTATTTATTATATTCTGTATGCTTTTATGATTTTTATGAAACAAAAATCGAAAAAAGTTTGATTTGATTTGATTTGACTCACTGTTTCCCGTTTTTATCGAATGTGGTTTTCGTCAATTATTCCTGTTGCCTCTTGTTTTGTGTATATGTCATTGTTAAGTTGTTTAATTCTGTATTTGTTTTTTGAACTGGTAGTAATGAGGTTAAATCTTTGCTCAGACAGTACTCCTAGTGTAAACATGACAAAATATTAAAGTAATACTATCAAAAAATTAGCTGCATTGTGGTGTCTAGTTTATCTTTACCTGCCGCATAATTTAGTCAACCCTGCCACATAATTTGGTGCTCCCCTGCCACATAATTCCAGTAGCCGTGTCTGTATCAAACCGCAGGTAAGCAAGAGCGTGCTTAGAGGAAACACAGCGTACCATTGCAATGCACACAGCACTGCATGTATAATAGAGGAACATGTCCTAAATATTTTTACATCCTTCTTTCCCATGGTAACATGACAAGGTGTATGTTGTGCTTCTCTTTCCTAAAGAATTTGAGACATTGCACCATTTCTGAAAGCAGGTGATGGAAAAAGCTGTAATTTTTTTACAGCCAATCTGGGGAGAAAAGCAGTACGTTCAAAAACATTTCAAAAACATATTACCTCTGCAAAGCTGGAGGCAAGATTCATTTCAACAGTTTTCACTGTCATTGGTGTCACCGAGTGGAAGCTTGTTTCACGCGGAGTCGGTGCTCTGCCAGGACTCGGCATTAAAATGAGCAGTTAGTGCGAGTTAGCCATAAACATGGCAGATCTGTGAGACTGGCAGGAGCCGCTGCGCGCTCCCTGGTGCAGCTTTTAAGCACTTGGCACGCTGCTAGCTCAAACTGGAGAGGGGGCTGCGTGCATCATTTGGGCCTGAGTGCAATGCACTCGAAATAATTACTTTAATCAGCAAAAGTTAATTACTTTAAATCATAAATTAATGGCGGAGCATTTGGCAGGGCCTGATGTGCGTGGCGAAGCTGTCAAGCAAAAATCACAGGTGAACCAGCGACCCCCTGCTCAATAGGACTGGATGAGGGGAAGGCGCTCACCTTCGGCGCGTGCCACCTCTGCCGCGCGAAAAAAAAGTCTCCTTGTAACAAAAGAACAGGCACCTTAAGCTGCCATCTATAAAAAATAACGATAAACAAGCAGATTGGTGCTAAGCAGGTGCTGCCGTAGTAGTTGGCCCTTGATAATAATAAGATTTTAAAATGGCATCTGCCTTTATTTTACAGTGCAATTGCAGAGACGGTTAAAAGTAATAAACCCGGCTATGTTTTACGAGTTAGTAGTTAGCACTGTTTGCTGTGCGTGAACCAAAGAATTCTGACAAGATAGACAGAAAAGTGTAAAGGCACATGAAGAAAAAAGGGGCATATCATCAAGGAGGTGCTAAAAAATTATCGCCGCTTTTGCGTCCGTTTTGGGACGAAAGCGGCGATAATTTTATCGCCTAATCAGCAAGGTCAGCTATCACGTGAAACCTTGCATTAGCGCCTGTTTTCTGAACGCCCAGCTTTGCATCTCTAATGAGATGCAAAGTGGGCGTTCCTGCCCTGACATAACTGGAGAACAATTATCAATGGGCACGCTAACCTGCAGAGCGACAAGCAAAGTAGAAATAACCCCTGTTATCGCTACTTTCCTTAATCCTGCTTCAATACTGATTTAGCCATGATATCCTATGGAAGGTGGATATCGTGGCTAAGTATCGCCAAACTTTGTGAGATTATCGCTGGATTTACAGCGATAATCTCACATTTGGCAGTTAGCGCTTGGAATTTTATCACTTTTAAGATAAGTGTTGCTAATAGCAAACTATCTCAGTGATAAAATTCCACGTTACCCGGCGATAATTAGCCTAGCGATAAGTGCGCTTAGCGATAATTATCGCCGGTCCTTGATGATATGCCCCGAAGTCTTTCTTTCGGCAAGCACATTGTTGGGACTGAATTAACGCGCTGTTTCCATTGGTCAGTGTAAACTGCATCATACTTTTTATACTGTTCTTTTTATCGACAGAGACAGCATGCGATGCCCCACGAAAGAGGTTGTTTGCTTCGTAGTCACTTTTCATCATCATTTTGCGCTTGGTGACCTTAATGTGAAACGCATTAGAATAGCATTTAGAGCATATATTGTAAAGATGCACAGCAAAAGGCCATATATCAATTTCAGCACTCTTTCCAACGTCACGCAAGGTGTGAACCAATGTGAATCTAGACTTTTGATTCTATACGAGTTCTAAACGTGGGTGCTAGTGCTACGGTTCTGCGTGCACCAACAGAAGTTGAATTTCCCATCAAACATTGCAGCGCACACCTGACATCTGCCCCGGAACCACTGCATTTCTTTGCGTGCGCACGAAACATCATTCACGCGCGAGCACGTTCTGGAAACAAATGTACGCGGTTCAGTGCAAATCCATTCCTCCCACCTACAGCGCAATTGACTCATTTCAAAAGCACTGCAAAGCCTCACTAAACGGCGAAGAACTAGCAAGTGAAAAACACTAGAACTCTGTCGGCTTTTTAGGGAAAAAGTAAACGGCCTAAACACCTTAAAAAGATGTGTTTATTTAAATGAACCCTAACAGCTAGGATTTGGGGGAGTGACAAATCTGTTGTTAGGCGAAGCCATCTGGCCCTACTTCTGGGCAAACGTGATAGCTTTGTCAATTGTGTGTGAGGGGTTTGGGATTTGCATCAGCCTCCAGCCAGCTGGGGACAAATTACGGAAGTGTTAATACCCATGGCCTCTGATAGGGCTGCGACGGGATTGGCAGGAGCGGTTTTCGTTGCATATGGACTGCCTCCCGAGTTTCTGCCCTCTCAACCAGGATATTACTGATGATGGCATCTGGGAGCTCGTCCAGGGAAGGTGAATTGTACATTTATGCTAGGCTTTCTCTAAAATGGGTAGCATGTAATGCTAATGCACAATACATACTTTTATAATAGATGTAGAGGCAAGGGGCAATACTGCAGTTCGTGCATTTCAATAATCTGAGAAAATAGAATACAAAGTACACATTGGAACGAAGACATTTTTCAATTGATTATATAGCACGGTTTATTTGCAGTGGTGTGGCAACCTCCCAATTGACATATCATTGATTAAAGTACGCAACTTCCATATAAGTGTGTTTTTCATTCGGGGAGAAGAACAATTATAACTTTTGAAGCTAGGCACATCAACGTGTAGACTAATTAGAACCACGTCCTTCTTATGTATAACTTCTGTAAACTATGAGAACATGTGGGGAAATTTGTTTAGTAGGCATAGGTAACAACAGCCCCCACCCTAAATTCCAGTGCTTAATTTGAGCCGGTGGTTTCCTGAGCTGGCCTCAGCACTTAATTATTAACACCAGCACTAGTGAAATTACACCACATGGTGGCTCTGTCTGTCTAATTTTGAGATGAGCACAGCCAGTGTTTAATAATTCAACATACATTAAAAGGGCAATTCAAACAATTCCAAGCCATGCTTATCGTTTTGGGTACCATGGAATAGTCAGAATTGTCACACTTGTAAGAGTGCGAATGTTAGTAATTGCGTTGGTACTGCTTGTGGCAGTGCTGACAGGGACAAGGAGTTGTGCAGGCTGCCGTGGCCTCGTAGCGCTTATTTTTTTTAGTAATTAAGCACTGCAAATTCAGCTAAGCACAATTTTATTTAAAAATCACCTCAAATGTTGGGACTGCATATTTTCCAACTATTCAGAGGCAACTGACAGAATAAAAAGTGACAGGCAGAATGCTTCAATTATTCTCAGCCACTGATAATCACTTGGAACCTGATTCCAGCCCATTGTTGCACTCCAGTTCTTCTTTCCCTATTGCAAACAACGACTGGCCATATGTAAAACAGTTTTTGATACACCCCAAAAGCAATGGTCCAGCCTGAACTGTTAGGCTGGATCCCCTGTGAATAGGAAAACAATCAACCTCAGACCAATTTCGACTGTGAAGTGCCTCATCAGTGAAGCGTACCTTGAGACACGTGGCACAGGAAGCTTGGCACCCACATATTGGTATACTTGTCCGACTTAGGGAGATTCACTAAGACAGGCAATTGCATATCTTCAGTTAATCTCACTCACTGACAAGCACTCAGACCCACGTTTCAATCCATCATTTTTAGCTCATCTGTGCCATCGCAGACAAGAACCGACCGTAAGCAAATCAGCTCAGCCTTGGGCCCCTAAAAAAAAACACTGTCCTGGCCATGTTCCTTCTCAGCAAGATCACAATCAACGTCCTCCGTACAAAAATCTATATTTTTAAAGGACATGTGGTGATATATTCAAGTGAGGATCTTCTTGTCTGAATTTACTTCTTGAATTGAATTCCCTTCTAAAAGGATAATACATCTAATTCCCTAGCGGGGTTGCACAAAAGACCCAGGGGGGTGAAATGTGTCCAGAGTGTAAACAACCAAAATCTATCATCTACTTGCGAATATGATCTGTTTTTTAAGTACTATAGAGGTCTCTGCCTCTAGGAGACCATTCTATTCTCTGAGCAAATCTTACATTATTTAATGGGGTTGGGAGAGGCAGCACTTCCAGACACAGGTGGGGATAATTTAGACACCCTGATCTCTACATGTGATAATACAGACACTGTAAAAGGGCTGAATCATTCAAAGTCTCCAGACCGCCGTCGAATTGTTTCTGATTTCGACGAGTCCTGTGTGGATTTTTTGCAGTAGCCCAATGAGGCACTAGCTTTGGGCTCTTTCGAGTCAATAATACCATCCCTGCAGGTTTCCACTGTTAATATTCCAAGCATCATCCTTGTGCTTGGAATTCAAAAAGTAAGAGCACCCAATATTCAATTTTATCGGTAAATAGTCATACCTGGTGGGACCACAGAGGAACATTTGCAGGTGATTTACACTCACGTATAGGAACAAGGATGATCTGGACTAATGGCTATCGTGAGGATTAGCTTTTATGAAAAGCATAACCTTGATCATTGTGTGATCATTTGCATTAACGTCCTCTCCTGAAGACGGACTACATATCTACTTTGTGGGGCTTCAACTGATCTACCTTGGAGCTAGAGAGAGGGGTGGCAGGGGTGCCAACTGTTCTCACTCCAGTGTTGCCCAGTAGTGGAGGCTTGAGTGGCTGCAGTGAGATGAAACTGCAGTCAAGATGGCTGGATTGCCTTGCAACACCCACATGATGTCACTGTGTGCAGACAACAGCTTGTTCTCAGAGAGATAACTCCCCATAATGTAGGAGATTGTAGAGGATTTTGGAATAACGTTCATGCTTGAAGTTTCATAGTCTCGATCGGAAAAAAAGTAGGGACAACCTAGACAGAATAGTTCCAATACAATAGAGACAATTCTCTATTAAATCTTGGGGGTTTTGTTGCACTAGAAGTCCTACACTCTGCACCTCCCTCTGCTTTCATGGTCCACCATCCTCTTGTTTACGAATCCTAGTGCTGGCTGAGTGAGCGGAAGGGGTAGCTGTCCCACTAAACTTGAAAGTTCCGCTTGAGGGGCTTTTGCTATGCACACTCCTCACTGTATATGATAATGATAAGAATGGAAGAGACACTCTTGCACAGACCAGAGCTGCCCCCATCAGACTGGGAACTCAATCAGGCAATTGTTTGTCATGTGCACTCTGCATAAAGAGCGCTTATTTGGTCGCAGAGCATTGATTTGGCCTCATGTCGTTTCATTCACAATGTTTGAAGAATGTCGGAAAAATATACTTAATCCAAGTATTTTTATTCCATTAAACGCCACCTATTTCTTAAATGTCTGTTCAATGCATTCCATTACATCCAAATATTTAGACACATAGTGCATTTCGATGAATTGCATTATACCATCGGGCGAATCGTTTCTGAAGGTATATAGCCATCCATGGAAGGTAAATAAAGGAAAATATTTGAACAACCACACAGAAAAGAAATTAATTGAATTATTTCAAGATCAGATTTTTCTAACAAAATATAGATCTCCGACATGACATTTCGACAGATCACAGCCAGCATCAAAAGTCAATTAATCAATAAAATCTTTTTTAGGCTAAATGTAGCGATAAAAGTTCATATTAATGAATGCATCACATAAACACATTTCATCAGTACATACAATTATTGAATATGTAGATTTAAACATATTAAAACAATTCATAAAATATTAAAACATCAAGTGTCTGCTCTTCCTATCTAAGGACTTCAACAGTCATTAAATGGGGGCTTTCGGCTGGAACAATGGAGCAAAATACATTCGTAAGATTTTGTAGCATTACGCCCAGCAAATTCCATTATCAAATACACCAATTAAAATTATGTTAATACTATTATCAGGGAAGTTGTTATTCGAAAAGTGCAACTACTATCCCTTGAGAAGGCAAGAAATTAGATGTCAATAGATTCCATGATTCAATAATGGGGGAACAACTACAAACAGCTGGGGATGGGCAGGTTGCCTGCGTTAACGTGAATCCGAGACGCCAGAATGTTGAGTCAGCACTGAGGGGTAATGCAGGGGAGGTTAGAAATACGAAAATCTTCCTAATTGGTACAAGTTACAGGTGTGCCACTCTTCAATGATTCCCTCACAATCAGCCTCCAACAGTTATTCCCATATCCCCATAGACCCTCTCTCACATGTATTTGATTTGTTTTATAGCACCTCTCATACCAATTTAGTGTGTCAGGGCATTTTACATCCCCCACACATACAGAGACAATGAAACACACAAGTGTAAATCATTGTATAGAAAATGTTACACAAGGCAAAGTGGACTACAAGCTGTGTAATTCAAGTGTCATCCATACTGGTAGGCATTTTTTAAGAGTCCTTGGTGTGGGGGAACAGAATCTCAGGATTCAAAACGTAACACAGTGGTTAGGGTTGGCTTTAATAATAAACATTTATTCTTACCCAAACAACCCCTTTTTAGCAAAATTAGGATAATGAAAGACTGGAAAAAAACATAACTTTCTAACCTAGATTATGATTGTAACTTATGAACTGCACAGTGGCAAGAGGTAAGAGGTAATTCTTTATTGTACAGTTAATTAAAACTCACAATTTAAAACTCTCAATTTAAAGCCATCAACATTAAAATACGAAACAATCCCTGTTTGTACATTAACATTTTTAGATACAGACTGCTTAATTAGCTTATTGATATTGTACAATGTCTGTTCGTTCCACTGTGGCAGGTAAAAACTTGTGGCAAGAGGGTCTCTGTGACAAAAGCAGTAACCCACTGAGCTATGCACATAAAATACTGTTCTGTGATCTGCACAGTACATGCTCTTAGGAGCAGCCATATTAACCCTCTTTGCTACCTTAGATGAATCAAAACCACCACTAGACAAAACTCAGGTCTCTGTCCAGCAGGCACATTAATCACCAGAGTTAGCTTGGCACTTTATTTGTTGCTTGAAAACAGTTGGATATACAGTTGGATATAAGAGGACGCTTTTAAAACTGCTGCACTGCTACAAAACCTGCCCAAGGTAACAAAAGCAGGCGCTCACCATTCCAGCCTAACAGTATAATGCCCCATGCCCAGTATCGCCATTCCGGCTTTGTTTATCAAGCAGTTGTCATGCATTTTGCTAATAGGATATATAATTCCTCATATAAGCAGGTTACTTATTGTCATTTATTTGAATTATTTATAATGACCTCTCTGCGGCCTTCAACACTATCTCCCATAACACCTTTATCAGAAGACTGCATGAGATTGGCATACAAGGATCGGCTCTCAAATGCATCTGTTCCTTCCTCATGGGAAGAAACCAAAGGGTCAGGCTGCCATCTTTCACATTGGAGACCAAGAGATTAAAATGCGGAGTCCTACAGGGATCACCCTCAGCCCTACCCTTTCCAAAATACATATGACCCTGCTCACCAACATCATCCGATCACAAGACATCACTGTCATTTCCTACGCCAGTTACACCCAAACAACTACCACCAGGACTTTACCAACTGCATGAACATCGTAGTAAATTGGATGCAAACCAACTGCCTGCAACTCAACCCCAACAAGACAGAAGTACTGTTCTTCAGCAACAAGACCTCCCCATGGTACTTCCCCTGATGGCCGTCAGAGCCAGGACTAACACCCACGCTAGAAATCTAGGGGTCATCCTAGATGAA
Source organism: Triturus cristatus (assembly GCF_964204655.1). Lineage (NCBI taxonomy): Eukaryota > Metazoa > Chordata > Amphibia > Caudata > Salamandridae > Triturus > Triturus cristatus. Next base: position 502,558,578 of record NC_140580.1, read on the forward strand.
AAGCTCAACATGACGGCTCAAGTCAATGCTGTGTGCACCTCATGCTTCCACATACTATGCTTGCTATAAAAACATCTTCAAATGGTTTCGTCAGAAGACCAGACGGACCGCCACGCAAGCACTAATCACCAGCAGGCTGAACTACAGCATCACGCTCTACGTCGAAATCTCCAAACAACTTCTACACAGTTTCTAGACCATGCAGAACTCCACTGAAAGACTCATACTCAACTTCAAACGCTGCACCCACATCACACCGCAGCTCAAGAAGCTTCACTGGCTCCCCATTCAGAAGCACAGCCTATTCAAAGTTCTCACGTACACATACAAAGCACTACACAACACAGGACCAGAATACCTGAACAGCCGCTTACACTTTCACCAACCCACCTGACATCTATCCTCTGCCTCCCTCTCACTCGCACACATTACCTGCATCCACAAAAATAAAACTGGAGGTAGCTCATTCTCCTACATTACAACCAAGACATGGAATAGTTTCCCTCAAGACATCAGAGCCTGCTCTTCACTTCTTGAGTTCCACAAGAAGCTGAAGACCTGACTCATCATATAAGCATCTTTGAGACCACACACCTACACACCTGTCCAAGTGCATGTGTACCCTCTTGGGTGATTAGTGCGCTATACAAATCAACATAACATAACATAACAACGTATACTAATATTGAGTTTGTCATGCATTAAGGGCTAGCAATAGTCCTGGTGTTTTTTTACCTTGTGCTTTGTGAGTGCAGAAGCAAAGCAATACGGTTAGGTTAGTTTAAGGTTGCTTAGCTTATATTAGGTAGGTTAGACCTGGCTAAATTATGCCTATACTTTGGCAAGGTTTGAAGAATCTTCACAAAACTTTCCAAAAACAAGTTTATCCATCTCAGCTTATTCCTGGGAAGCTTCACACAGATCCATCAATTCAGGTCCTAGAAAAAGGGGGTGTTCCAAGACATTCATTTCCCTTGTTAACTCCCATAGGAAATTTTGGCAAGTGGTACAGAAAAATAGCTGAACTGAATTAAACTAAATTTGTCAGAACTTTATTAAAAAAGCATGCTTTTTTGTTATTTGTTGTAAATGGGTCCAGCCGTTTTCAGAAATTTGTGTCTAAATCGGTGCTTTGGTTGATTAAGGAGGGGTTAAAAAGGCAGGTATATCTGGAATGTTGGTGTCCAGATATGCACTGATCGTCCATTTTAAGGAGATCTAGTAAATCCTGATTGGCAGGCCACGGCCTGCACAATATATTTTGCGAGCCATTACAGGACTCTGGAGCATGGTCCCTGCTTCCTGAAAATGAATTAAAAAACTATAAGGGGGCATGGTGAACATAAACTAATGCTAAGGGGCATGCAGGGGGGTCTCAAAGAGACACCTCTTTATTGACTGGTCAATATGGACAACATGTTGTGATAGCCATTACAAGACTCAGAAACATAGTCCCCATTGAAATCATTTGTTGTGAATGCCAGGTTTTGAGGGTCTCACAAAGGAGCAAAATTAAAGGGTGGTACCACATTTTATTAATTTGATGGTGGTACCATCGAATGTTTAGGAATTGGGTCTGTTCTCAAGAGATTTTACCATGTGAAAAATGTTGACCCTCTGCTGGGATTTTATGAACCATGCTTGAACAAAAACAGTTTTCTCTTATGGTTTTCTTATAAAGGTTATAGAAGGTCTTCCAGACACTAAAGTGAGAGCACACACAAACTTTCATTTTAATACCTATAAGTCACCCCTAAAGTTGGCCCTATATGTTCCCTAGTACAAGGTTCATGGTATTCAAAAAGTAGTGCATGTGTATTTATGTTTTACATGCTCTAACGGTGAAAAATCTCCAAAGTCGTTTTTTACTGTGATAAGACTGGCAGGCCAATAGAAAACACAATTGGACGGGGAAGCTACCTCAGAACTGGTTTGAAGTGACTGCAAGGGGGGCTTGCTCATTATCCTAACCATGCCACCAGTTGGGAGCCCTGCATGGTGGAGAGAAGCTTTGCCATGCTGGTTTTAGGTCGAGAAGGGCACTGTGGGATAGTTTACAGTATGACATCTTGCATTTTCCCCCCTTTATCTTTTTTCCTCTCGCTATAGCATCATGGATTCTATTACCAGTACCCATGTGGCAGCCTCAAGGGAGATGACTGCCACCCCACCATCACCACTACTACCATCATGAACTTGGTGTAGATTATGTCTGGCAACCCCACATTCACCAGCACCATCACCAGTGCCACTGCTGATCTCACTGTCATTGTCAGTGAGTCAGTGTCACTCATCCAGATGTCAGCTCATTGTTCATGTTATATGTTATACTATTTTATAAAGCGCAAAGCTGCCCCCGCAAAGGGGTGTCCCAGCACTAACATCAGCAGATTAGGAAACCACAAAAGAAAGACAATAAGACCTAAAGTGGAAGGAAGAGGTGTGTTTTAACTGCCTTACGAAATGCCAGGTGATTATTCATACTACGGCTATATATAGGAAGAGAGTTCCAGGGTTTGGACGCCGGTGTGCGGAAGGAGCGCCCACCAGCACACACCCTCATCACCCTAGGAACAACCACCAGATGTTGACCCAAGGAACGGAGTTGGAGCGTGGGTGTGTAAGGTAAAAGCAAGTTAGACAAAATGCCAGGAGAGGAGGAGTTCAGAATTTTAAAAGCAATGCAAAGGGAATTGAACTCCACATGACTGGCCACTGGTAACCAATGTGGTCGGCGGATAGCACTAGAGGTAGGGCAAGTTCTAGGGAGGCCAAGAAGAGTTCTGGCCGCCGCATTCTGGACCCTCTGCAGTCTCAGAATCTCTGTCTTATTGGTACCAAAGTAGAGTGAGCTAGCGTAATCCAATGTAGACAGAATGAAGGCCTGAATGATAACCTGGCGAATGGATGGATTGAAAAACTCTAGCAGTGGTTTGAGCCCCCGCAGTATTCCAAAGCAGGTCCCTGCCACTTTCTTAGTTTGGACCCGGAAGCTGAGGGCCGAGTCCACCCAGACACCCACATTTTTACCACCTGTTTGGGGTTGGGTGCACAGCCCAGGGTTGTGGGCCACCAGCACTTGCTCCTCAGCTCTGATTCCCTCCCAACCAGCAGAACCTTAGACTTGCTAGCATTAAGCTGCAGATAGTTGGCAGACATCCACTCAGTGATAGCTGCAAGATCTCTCTGGAACTTGGAGGTATCATGCACAGAATTGTCAGAGAGTGCCACTACCAGCTGTGTATCGTCAGTGTACGATACTACTGTCAACCCTCTGCTCCTAGCCACAGCTGCTAACCATTGGACGTACAGGTTAAATAGCGTGGGGCTCAATGCTGAGCCCTGTGGCACCCCTTGTTTAATGGTGTGGATCAGGGAGGAGAAAGGGGGGCCGTCACCTGGAAGGCCCTATCATAAAGAAAAGAGGCCCATTACTTTCAAAGACAGCTTCCTGGCTGACTAAATGCATTCATCTGTCCCAATGCAAGGAGAGGCATCATAGCAGTAGGGTATTCGTTGTTCACTGCTTCGAAATCGCTCTTCCAGGGTCTTCATTCAACAATAGCACCATGAGTACCAACCACACCTGCTGCAATGCTGAAGACAAAGAAACAGTTTCCACTGCTGCCACTCATCATCCCCTCTGCTGCTCAAAATACAGTGCGGAAAAGGAAGACCTTTTCAGTTCCCACTCTACAAGTGAAGAAGACCAGTGAGACCAATGTCATCAGCAACAGTGGCAGTAGCACAATCCACAGAGGTGCCAGTTGTAATACTAGCAGAAACGTCCACAGCAGCAACAGCACCAAAAGTGCTAGCAGCACCATCCACAGTGCAGACTTTAGCACCAAAAACAAAATCAATGCACCATTGACAGTGGCACAAGCAACAGTGGCACCAGCTATAGTGCCAGCAGCTCTATGCACAACATCACCAACAACAGTGGCACCAGCCACAGTGACATCAGCAATATCCACTGCGGCACCAGTGACAGAGACACCAGTGAAAGCACCAGTTGCACCATGTACAGCCAGAATAAGTGGCACCAGGAAAGTGTCAGCAGCATCATCCGTATAAAAAATATCATCACCACCACAGGAAGCTCCAAAATTGTGGAGTTGGCAGTACTTTCACCTAACAGAGAGAGGGGGAGATGCTGAAGTCTGCATCAGTTGTGACCTACCAGCACTGTTGTTGCCAGGTGAACAGCAGCCACTGGCTGTCCAAAGTGTGTCTATTATCAACCAGCATCACCACCATCACCTGAACGAGCCTTTAGTATCCACCACCACTACCTCATCCAGCAGCACCAGCTTAGCCTTGACCAGCACCATTCCCACTGCTTTGACCAGTGCCACTTCTTTGGCTAGAAAACTACCCTCATTAACAGCAAACGTGTGCAATTTCTTCTAGGCCACACTGATCACGGGAAGCACACTTTCCCACATGCTCCATTCATTCTGGGGTTGTGATCTTTTAGGGTGCAGTAACCCTGTTCCAAAACCTACAGCCAGATCACTCTTCTAGGCTCTATATATGATGATGAGTCATGCCTGATCTTTTCATTTGTGGAGATTCTGCCTTCAGTAATAATCAAAAAAGGAATAAATGGGAGGTTGATAATGGTCCATCACAGGTCCTCCTTGGACTATACGTTATGTCAAAAAATGTGACATTCTGGAGAGATCCATTTGCTACTTCCACTATCACCACCGCCACTCATGAAGGGCAGAAAAAGATCTCCACCAAACAGCTCTCATTTGAGAGCCCGGCTGGACATTGCAGCACCTGCCTAGTGTGGAGCACGACTAAATTATGAAGTATGCCATCTAGGTCAGTGAGGGTCCTTGCATCATGAAAATGTTACTTCTGGTGATCTCTGAAGCAGAATAACTAGTAGAAATTTCCATTTGCAGTTCTCTAGCCCTGTTGTATGTTAGGGATTCTGGCTTCAGCCTTGGTGAAGACTCTGCAGGAGTACATGAGACAACACCATCCTCAGCAATTCCTACAACTTCATGAGTTACATTATGAAAACCTGTGCACCAAGATTAGGTGAAGGAGGCAGGAGAGGCAGGTGCTGGTGGAGATGATGATGACATAAATGCACAATGAATCCTGTGTTACACTAATTTCTAGTTGTGTTTCTGGTTCATCTGTGATCTTAATGTTGATGCAATGCTCATTTAATCTTGAATTATGCTTTAATGAGCGGTAGGGAATTGTTTATCCCAACGCTTCTCATTGATGATGAGACACTAGGACTACTAATGGCCTCCAAAGGTCAATGAGTCCAAGTTTTACATTTTAACCTGTGGGCACAAAAGGACAAAATCGAGAAATAATTATAGCACCTCTGCTGACACAGAGAGCCATACAGTTTTCTAGAGCTATTGAAGGGATTTTTCGTTTTTCCTGTAATTTGGGACACAAACTCATAAAGGAAATGATGACATTGTTTAAATCACAAATGTATCTCTGTGGTGTCTTATGGGGCAGGAGTGTGGGGCATTGTAGTACAGATAATCTCAGAAAATACAAAATAGCTTCCTCAAAAGATTACTGGCAGTTGCCGCAGGTATAGCCACCTTTTTTGCCACTCAGAGGTTGGATTGCCCAATCTTGAAAATCTTATTGGACTTGCCCCTCTTTTGCCATGGGTCAAGATATGTCAACCGAGTGACCTTGGCCTCACAAAAATAATTATTTTAGATTGTATGGCCCTGGAAAAGGGGGTGAGACTCCCTGGCTATGCCATATCAAGAATACCTACTTATCCTTGGAATTGCCTAAAATATATAACAATCCGAAGCTGATAGTCCCAGCCCCGAAAGTTCGGATTAAGTCATGTTTTTCTGATTATCACCAGGGTTCTTGTACAGTGGAGACTGTAAGGATGACTTCATTAGGGAGATATTTTTATAATGCATCCTGCGTTCAAGCTTTAGTTTAACCCCTTCGCCGCGGTGCGAATTTTGCCGTGGTGTGGGGAGGCTAGGGGTTGAGCGCGGCGCTGCGGTGCTCGTGACGGGACCACGCTGTCATGAGTCACGGTCGGCGTGTGCTCATGACGGCGCAGTTCCGTCATGACCCCACCCGCTCATTAATTTGCCCGCACAGGCGGGGAATTAATGCCGCATGGACAGAGTGGCAGCCACATGACGGAACCAGGCCGTCATGAGCACACGCCACCCGTGACTCATGACGGCGTGGTTCCATCATAAGCACGCAAGGGGTTAATTTTGTTTGTAGAAAACAGTCAATTTAGATTTTCCTCACTCGGTTTCGTTTGAACATATTACATTTTTTCTTTGCATTTCCACAACAAGGCACATGGACTGACCTTCGCCCTTGTGACAATTCTTCTGTTCAATCCACTATTCACTTAACATTGTTTTGTTCATTGTATAAGTCTGCTGGCATTCGTTCTATTTTTCCAATTCTGCTGCTATAATTTTTTTGTCACACAGGTTGGGTTTCCAATACATGCAGCAGTTGGGCTCTACTGAAAAATGTACTGTGGGTATTTATTTCATTAGAAGTGCATTGTCTATTGGGAGTGGGTATTCAATTGCTTTTAAGTATTATAATGTCGGACATAGAACATATTGTTCAGAGCTGGCAATTATTTTAACAAATTGTCTCTTTTAAGAGTTTTAAACTACTTTCTGATCTTAAGATGAGATGAAATGTTATTAAGATTCTGTGATTTATTGTGATTTTATTATGCACTATTATGGCATTCTATGCTGAATATCGTTTATTTGATTTGATTTGTTTACTCTAATGTTTTTCTCATTATGCCAGGAGTGGTGATGAAGGTGTACAGAGTGGAGAGCAAAGGAAAGTTCTGTGACTTCACTCAGGAAGTCAATATGCCTCCCTTACTTTCCCTTGCCTCTTAGGTGTATGACTGTGTCCAGTGCCAACGAAAAGAATTAGTGTGGGGTCGAAACTGCTGATGAGCAAGTTGAGTATTTTTTCTTTCTGATCCTGTTCCTCTCTTTCTCTGTTCCCAATTTTCCCTGTCTATATCTCCCTCTATCCTTTCCTCTCACTTTTACTGCCCTTTCCTCTCTTCACGCTCTCTTCTTTCCGTCATTGCCTTACCCTCTCTTCCCCTTTCTTTCCCTCCCTGTTTTGGCCTGCATATCATCTCATGATCTCTCTTTATCTCATTTTCTATGTTCCTCTTCTCTCTCTCGCTATTTATTTATATATATATTATCTACTGGCGGTTGCCAGTAGATAGTTATAGTTAGGACTGTGTTTCCATAGGAAATCTGAAAATTCTATTTTGAATAACTTTGGCGCCGATTGACGAATCCTCGTGAAATTTTCAAAACTAATGGGGCGCTCCACTCAGCTCCTACCCTGAAAGTCTCGGGGTGATTCGTCAAGTGGGGGCCAAGAAAAAAGGGGGGTCCCAAAACACGTTTTCCCCATGCATTTTCCCATAGGACCTTTAGTCGAAGGTACAGCCCGAACGGCTGAATAGAATTACTTGAAATTTGGCAGAGAGGTAGTCCTCAGGTCAGGGAAGTGCCTTTTGCATATATGGAGTCAATCTGTTCAGTAGTTCCTGAGAAAATTGCATTTAAAAGCACATACATATCTATAGCCGAGCACCGTGCGCGCACCGTCGGCGCACCGTGCGGGCACCCTAACGTGCACAAGCGTACTTCTGATTGGTGGTTACATGTCAGTCAACGTTCGAATCGGTCGAAATCAGGAACTGTCGGCCGCCATTTTGTTTGTTGTGGGTGCAAGAGTGAAAAAGAGAGGTGGCGAACGTGAAAAGGGGGCAGGGTAGAGAGTTCCTGACCCCCTAGCCTTTGTCAGGGGGTCCCTAAAGGACCCCAAAGGGTAAAAAACATTTTTTTTTTTTGTTAAAATCGCGGGGTGCACGCACGGTAAAAAAACATAAAAAATAAATAAAAAAAATTAGCATTTAAAAAACCGTACAAATTCACTTAAAAAACCATAGGTTTCACGCACGTTATAGTTAGGAATTAGCATTTAAAAAACCTTGCAAATTCACTTAAAAACCATAGGTTTCACACATGTTATAGTTAGGTGGACATTTCACTCGTAAAAAACCAATGAAATTCCCCCGTTATAGTTAGGTCAGATAACTATAACTCGCGCGACCGCCACTCTATCACAAGGATGATGTCATCAGTGATGTCATGAGTGATGCCACTGACCATGTCATGAGTGATGAAATATGTGACGTCATGAGCACTGGATTGCGGGCGCGCGAGTTATAGTTATCTGACCTAACTATAACGGGGGAATTTCATTGGTTTTTTACGAGTGAAATGTCCACCTAACTATAACATGTGTGAAACCTATGGTTTTTTAAGTGAATATATATATATATATATATATATCATCGCATGTGATCAAGGGCTCCCGAGGCCTGAAACGCGTCGTGCGTGGGTTGTGAGTTACAATAAATATCCTACCTGAAGTCCAGCGGGGTCTGAGTTTCCTTCTTCGCCGCCGTGGAGTGGAAGTAGTAGGAATTGGAACTTTTGATATATATATATATATATATATATGTCCAGTAAACTCCTTCAAGAAAAAAGAGCAGAGGCCACACAGGGGAAAATCGAAGAAGCCCTTTATTGCAATGTAGTGGCGAATGCATTTCGGCATATGTTTGCCTTCTTCAGCGCCCAAGGATTCAGGAGACTTCCCTTCACATTGTATGAGTCCTGCCGCCCTTTTATTTGTTCAAGCGTGCTCCGCCCCCACGAGTGTCAGCTCACCTGTTTCCTGTCCTCGGATCTTTTGTGGACTGCACAGCCCAGAATGCATTGTAATGCTTCCAGGTAGGTGATGCATGGGGGTAATTCTGCCAAGTGGTTGCGCAGGATGCAAGATATTGTGCGAAGTTAAAAACCATTTTTCCTGCTTGTGTTTATATACAAAAAAGTGCCTCCTCGAGTCCCCAACCGCTTCAGCCTCTGTGTTCAGGAGTCCATTCAACGGGGACTGACTGGCAATGCAAGCCGCCCTGCATGAGGTAGAATATGTGTGTGTATATATATATATATATATTTCTCATTCTTTTTCTGTCACTGCATCTTCCTGCCCCTAAATCTCTTTTATTTGTCTCCTAGTTTAATGATCTGTCCAATACTGCATGTGGTAAGAAATTGCAGAGGGCTGGAGTTAGTAATGAGCAATTTATGTTTCTCTTTCTCCTCTCCTCTTCCCCTTTCCCTCTATTTACCTCCTCACTCTCTCTCATCCCCCACTCTCTACCTTTCTTCCTCTGTAATCTCTACTAGGCGGTGTCATTTACATAATTTTGGGAATCTCATGTTATGCTTGTTACGTCAAATTCTCGAAATTACACTATTAAGCCACACTGTGTAATTGCCCACAATTTGTAGTAAAACTTTACGGTGAAGCGCGCCATTTGTGGTAAAAATTTAGTGCACATGCACAGGAAATCTCAGTGAGAGCAGCTGTTCGCAGTGCTTTTGTTTTGTAGCAGCTCACAAATTGATGCAAGAACTCATTTGTTGCTAAAATATAGCACAAAATAATGGATTTGAATATTATGGATTTACGCATAATTTTGCATATTTTCCTGAAATTTTACTTAAGGACATGAAAGCACACCCTTATACATTACTCCCTTTCGCTATTCACACTCTTTTTCTGTCTTTGTGTCTTCATGACCCACCCTTTATTTTCTGTCTCTCCTAGGATGGCAGTTTTACTGCTTGAGATTATGAGAAGAGTCAGTATATGGCTGGAGAGTGCACCAAGATAAGGCAGAATTTTATGCATACATTTGCCATGTTTGTTTTCAAATCAAGTAACTACAACTACTACTTAATTTTGATTTACTCCTACTTAATTTAAAAAGTTGCATGGACATATGTTCTATGTGGACATTGGATCGTTTGTTTGTGGGCTTATGTCTCTCTCTCCAAGAGTGCCAGAGGTGTTTGAGGGATGCATGGTTGTGTGTCTGTCTCCAAGATGCTAGGCTTTTTTGAGAGTTGCATTGTTAGGGCCATCTCTTGAGGGATGTCAGGGGTATTGATTAGTCACGGCTGGTGCAGGTAAGAACGGTGGGGTGGGGCGGTGGTGGGGGAAGTCGACAGACACCGGAATAGGAAAAATAAAAAATAAATAAAAAATAAACCCATTTACCTTGCCCTCGCCGCGTCGTTGATAAGGCGAGTGCAAGATATGTGTTTTTCTTCTTTTACATTTTATTTTCCCTATTCCATCATCTGTCGACTTCCCCCCACCCGCCCCAATGCCCCACTGCTCTTAGCTGCACTTGCCGCAACTATTTTTCATGAGTTGTGTAGTTGAGTCCCTCTATTCAGGGGGGTCAGGGTTGTTTTGAGGAAATGATTGGGTCTCCCTTTCGATGGGTTTTGTGGACTTTTGTTGTGTGTTTCAAGGAAGTATGGGTGGGTCTCCTTCACTGGTTCAGGTGTTTTGGGAATGCTTGGTTGGGTCCCAATCTCTAGGTGTGTCAGGGGTGGTATCAGAGGTGTTTGTAGTATACATATTTGGGTCTCCGTGTTTGGAATGCACATGATTGGTTGTCCCCTTCTAGGAGTCTGTAACACAATAGTATCAGAGGTGGTTGCAGGATGCATGATTGGCTCTTCCTCTCCAAGAGTGTCAAGAGTGTTTGGGGAGGCGGTGCTGGGTCTCCCTCTCGAGGGGTGTCAGAGGTGTTTTGGGGATGAGTGATTGGGTTTCTCTCTACAGGGGTGTCAGAGGTAAGTGGGGATTGCAGTGAGGACATATTTCCCACCCTCACATCTAAAAAAGATAACACACTAAAAAAGATTATATTGCTGAGCAAAAGTGCACAGCTTTTTTATTCTTCATTTTTCATACAGCAAAGCAGATGCTTTTCTCATCACCCTCTAAAAAGTGTGCACGTGCAACATTGTCTCGTATCAGTTACTGGTTTATCTTCAGGAATGTTAGTCTCTCAGCACTCTAAACTGACAAGAAGGTCCTTTTGTCAGTCACAATGCCTTTAGCATTAAACCCTGGTAGTCAACTAACATCAGTCAATCATCCCGTAGATCAGGTCTCCCCCAAACCATCCATTTCACACCAGCCGTGCATGCAGGCATGCATGATGTCCAAGGCAATTGGCCCTCTGTGAGGCACAACACCACTTGAGCCTTGCTGTGAAAGAAACCCAGATTCAATGGCTTGTAAGCACATCAGAGACTGCAACAAGCAGCACCAATTCAAATGAATCTTTGTGGCCATCTGAACTTGCCTTTGCTACATCAGCTTCAGAATCAAGGTCTGTTTTCCTTAACGTGAGCGCCCAAAAAATCTGCTTGTAACATATTAAGAGCCTAAGCACTGGGAGAGTAGCCTTGCTGCCAAGATGGTGGTCAAGCTTTTGTAAAGCTCTGTCTGAGGCCCCACTCATAATTTGCACGCTGCTGTGTGACCGGCGATGTGCCCCCAAGTACATCTGGAGGGCAGACTGGCCAGAAGAAAGCACATTTTCATGGCTGGCGGCTTCTGCTTGAACCCAATAGAAAGGGTGTGTTAGCCCAAGGACAGCAGCTCAGCCCATGAAGGGAGCAGCCTGAGTGTGCTAGGGCCCTGAAGATAATGGTGGCAGAAATGATTGTGCCCCTACCACTGCATGGGGTTTGTGGTGGTCAGCACAGGCCTGGTATAACAGACTTCTCAGGCCAAGGGCTGTAGCGAGGTCCATAAGGGTAGTGTCAGGGACAGAGAGACCAGTGGAGACTTCACACAGAGCTTCTGTTGCCTGCCCCCTTCCCTGGTCACTGGTGAGTGTCCCATTTGCGTCCCCCACCATGGTGAAGGGAGGTCAAAAGTCTGCCTCCTCCCAAGGGAAGATAGACTGTGTAACCAAATCGGGTACCGGTACAGTCCCCCCACAACCAGAAGAAGCATCCAAAGATACAATACTCCTGGGGTAGGAGACAGCATCCTCTGCAACAATATTGCAGACAATATGAGTGGCCCTGGAGGATTGATTGATTGATGGATGACCACTGATCTGTCTCTCCTGCAATGTAACCTAGATAAAGTGTCAGAGTACGATGGAGTTGGAGACCAGAGCACCCTCTGTGGAAGAAGAGCTACACTCCCTCAGGCAAGACTGCATGAACTACAAGAGATTGTGCTACAACTGGAGAGGCGTGCAGAACATGCAGAAGGTAGATCCAGGTGCAAACACATTAGACTGGTGAAAGTCCCAGCAGGTCTCGAGGGCACACACCCGATGCAGTTCATCTTTCAGTGGTTCTAATCCTCAGTGTTGGGATGCCGCCTTGTCCAATATAGGGGTGGGAGCCCTTTTTAATTCCGCTTGCAAAATTGGAGTAATTTAGTAATCCTGCGTTACTCATGTAACGCGGAATTATAAATTAATTTCAGTTTTCCACAAGTGGAATTAAATCTGCACTGAAGGCATTCTCAAACATTAATTGGGTGTCCAGGCTATCACTCTGGTGGTCTTTCAAGGAAGAACACAGGCTCAGCTGTGGAGAAAATTGGGCCAAGCCTAGCAGATTGGGAAGCACTTCGATCTGTGACAAAGGAAAGTGAAACTGAAAAGTTCAATAAGGACCAAACAAGCATTTAATTGCAATGCACCAGAAAATACGGTGTATCTAATTACACTAAGTCACCATGAATGCAAGCTCTGTTCCTGGAGGCTTTAGTTTCACAAAAAACGTGTTTTCAGAACTTTGGTTCAATTAAATTAAGGGACCCTGTTCTACAGCTCCCAGAACGCACTGGTTGTTATAAAACAACACAGGACCTGAAGTTAACACGGTGTGCTCTAAGTGCTTGTCTTGCAGTTAAATGGTTGATTGTTTAATTTAAAATGCCACTGGGTTTACAGAATGATATAAAAGTTATACAAGGCTGCTGCTACAGTGCTCCACTGACTTACCTAATGATAGATTGCCGCAGTATTATGTTACTCCCTTAGCATACAGAAAGCCTTGAATAGAATAGCAATACTTATTTAAGGTCACCATGGGTAAGTCACTGCAGATTGCAATGCCCACTCTGCCCCTTCGCAGAATTCAGCAGAATTAGGTGGAATTTTAATGTATTTCTGCAGAATTCCACGGAATGAAACTCCACCAATTCCGCCCATCTCTAGTCCAATCATTCTAAGGCTGCTCAACTACTCAGATTGAGACTTCATCTTCAGGGATTCCTATGTCCACCAAACGTTCTTGCTTGACTCCGTTTGAATAATGATTCTTCTTGGCTACACTCTGAGGCTCTAGCAGCAATTATACATATTCACGGAGGTGGATGACAAACTATGAGTGATGCAAATCAAGTACATTCTCTTTTATCTGGCTCAGGTGAAGACTATCCATCAGAGGAAAAATCACATCTTTGGTAGTGCAGAGGAAGCCTAGTTTTGGGTAGAGGAAAGACTTTATGCTGGCTCCCTACAGAGGAGGTCGTCCGATCCATGAGATCAACACTTTGAAAGTGGTGACTCCTCCTGGCCCAGGTGCTGCAGATTCCACAGTCGAACAACATAAGTCCCTGGTACAAAAGGTGTGATTAGGCTTTATCAACGTGCATGAACTTTACAGCACCGAGGGAGGCATGGACAGGCAAGCCAGCCAACCGAGCTAGAGATGCAAACAAGTCCCCCATGAATGGGAACGGGGGCAGGCACCGCAGCACCAGGAAAGCATCTGCCCAACCTATATAGAGACCCTTCAGGGCCCCTGAGGGCCACACAAGCATACCAGCATTATGTTGCAATGTAAATTGGAGTGAAGGAGTGGTGGCAAGCCATTGCACTGTGCTTGAAATGTTGTGGGAATTTCTTGTTTGGGATGACAGATATTTTCTAGGCGTGTAGGGTGAGGGGAGATCATAAAGTAGATACCGCTTGTATCTACCAGTTGGGGATGTTTAAGTATAAAATCCTCCAGGGAAGTTACCTGCACTAATGGTCAGTCCACTACCACTATAGGGAAGTGGGTACACACAATACATTCCACCAAAAACCACGATCATTCACACGGGGCTTTCGCCCTGGCAAATGAAGAAAGAAGGTGACTGGTGAATCTGCACAAGAGACTGTCTAGTACAACTTGATTGACACAGGATACTCTACAGGTTATTCAATGAGATGGGGTGATTTGACAGATGGCCAGTATACATAGCACGCCTGAGGGTGAAAACACCAACTAAACATCTTGTCATGTAATATCAATGGCCTGATGGGTAAGCTCAAGCACACAATATTTTAAGAGACAGCTCCTACACCTATATTACTAAAGGAAACTCATCTGACAGGCAGACATGTTTTATTCCTAATTAGGGGGCAATAGGTGAAGCTGGCTCAATCAGGCTTCAACACCGAGTCCTAGGGGTGGTGATCCTGGTGAAGAAACCCCGCCTTTCCAAATTGACAGGACTTGGCTCTGTCTACAGGGTAGATATCTGGCGGTCCACAGCACTAGAAGTAGCATGCCCTTGTCAGCCCTGAGTGTTTAAGAACTCCCCAGTAACTGGTTGCAGAGGCCCTATGGCCTATCCTCCTGGAGGAGGAAGCCAACATACACATAGTGGATGGAGACTTTAATAAAGTTATGGAAAGAACACTTGGCAGATCTTCACTAAACAAAGCCCAGTCTCAAGCTGAGTCATGACTGGCATGGTTCTCACACGCACTGGACCTCCTAGATGTATGGAAGCCCAAACACCCCACGGACAAGGCAGTACTCCTTCTTCTCTGGGGCCCACGGGACCGTCTCTTGACTCGACTATGTATTTGTACCAGCTGGAGAATGCCCCGACCACCTCATGGCAGAATACCTACCAAGAAGAATCTCAGACCATGCCCCACTAAGGGTCATGCTAGGGGTCAGGAGTGGCAAGTGGTAGCTTAACAGTTGATAACTCCAGGACAGTGAAAACATGGACAAATTGAAAACCGCCTCCTCCCTCTACTTTGAAGAAACTAAAAACTTGGTGACATAACCTAGGACGCTTTGAGAGGCGTTTAAGATACTCCTCCTAGACAAGGATCAAAACACTATAGCCTATCAGAAGAACCTACAATAGCCCCAGCAAGTTCAATTGGAAAACGTGATAGTAGACACTGAAAAACTCTGCTCCACAGCTGGGGACCCGGAGGCGCTAATTTGCCCAGAGGCCATGAGCAAGTAGCACTGGCACATACTGCGGCAAAGAAGCATTATCTGACCACCCTGAGGAAATTATAGATAGTAGAGTACAAGGCGGATTGTCTTTTGGCCCGGCTTAGTAGGCGGGAGGAGGCGATGAGATGGGTAGGAGAGCTCCTGGATGGAAGGGAACCCTGAATCACTTCAGATATTTGAGGCCTTCACACACCACTATCGAGCACTATATAGAGAGTGACACACCTCCACCAAGTCCGACATTATGGCCTTCTTAGAGGAACTGCTACTCCTAAGATTTGACTCTGACAGTAACACTCACCTTGACCAAGAGCTCTCCGAAGCAGTGGCATTGACGTACCGAGTTAGGACCCCAGGCCGTAACGGAATGCTAGTGAAATTTTACAAATGCACCCTGTCAATCCTTGGTGCCTACCAGCCGGCCATAATCAATGAGGCGCAGGAGATGGGCGAGCTACTGCCAGACTAAGGACATTTGACAATTGTAGTAATTTCCAAAGTGGGGAAACCTGGAGCTGCATGTGCCTCTCATAGGCCAATCACCCTATTAAACAGAGATGTTAAGATCGTAGCAAAGATTCTGGTGCTTTGACTAGTGTGAGATTTTATGCCCCTGATCTCCAGAGACCAGACGGGCTTTATGCCCAATCATGCAACACGAAAAAATCTGTGCCGGATACATAATTGGATTGAAGACATGAGGGACAGATGAGAGAAAACTGCTCTCCTGGCCCTAGCTGCTGAGAAGGCAATTGTCTCCTTAAACTGGGGCCCATATTTATCAAGGGTTTTGCACCACACAAGGGGACGCGAGGGGGACGTAAAACCTAAATGAGATTTACCAAGCCACGCCTTGGGTGACTTGATAAATGTAGAGTAACGCAAGGCAGCACAAATCAATGTCTTGCATTTCTCTGTGGAAGGGAGGTGTGCCAGGGGTGGAGTGTGGGTGTCTCTACACATCTTCCCTCAGCATTCTGACACAATTCCAGATCTACTAATACTACTAGATCTGGGAGTTTGTCAGAATCATATGCTTCCCTACTATAGGATCAACGAGGAGAAAATATCTTTATTTCTCCTAGTTGTTTCCTCTTTCTTAGTGTGCTGCAGTGTGCAGCACATGTAGAAAGATGAAAATGCATCTGAGGATTGTTTTGGTGCAGGAAGGTGTCCTTTTCTGCACAAACATAATCCTGCCTATATCACAGGCCTCAATGCACCATGGTGCAAGGGTGACTGCATTGGAGCTAGGCAGCAGTTTGTGCATCAGAGCAGTCGGAGCGCAGTAGTGTGTCGTTTAATGTTAAATATTACACATTCCTGCCCTCTCCCTATCATCACTGCACACAGCAAGGTGGCTTGCTGCTTTACATTGCGTGAATTGTTGATAAATATGGCCCCGGGTGCTCCTGTTCCAAGTCTTGAAGAGACAGGGATTTGACCGGGTCTACTGGTGGAGTTGCTATAAAAGAAACAGATGGCAAGGGTGAAAGTGAATGGCCCTTATTTTACAGGCATTTCCTTTGGAGAGGGTGACTGATCCATCTTGTTGTTTTCCCCTGTCCATCCTGCTGTTTGCCATTTGAATGGAGCCATGGGTGGCCTGCGTACACAAAAGGGGAGACATATTGGGTTTCTCTGACGTGGTGGGTGAACCTCAGAAAGTGTTGGTGTATGCAGAAGACATACATATTTGTCTGACCCCAGAATATCGAAACAGGGAGTCCTGTTGGTCTTTACCAACTTCAAATGATACATAGGTTTTAAGAGCAATTGGTACAAATTAATTGTATTAAAAATGGGAGAAATGAATGCGATGATCTTGATCTTGATCCCATTGAATATAAAGGATGACCTAGACCCCTCCCAGGAGTTTCTCTAACTCCAAATATCCATGCTTTAAAAGCAGAATCTGTAGACTGGGCAGCGCTGGAGGAAGAAGCCTTATCAAGAGTATAAAAATGAGGGAATAAACAACCAAAAAGGTAATTTCACTGTCAGAAGCTTATTCAGGGGACATGAGGCACAACAGTGGGGGTTGGGTCCTTTTACCCCTGATGTCCCTGGGACAAATTTACTATGGACTCTGAGTAACTGGGCCAAGTAACCCTTCTGCCCTTGACTCTCAGGGTTGCGTGGTCCTAACAGTCCAATGCCCTCTTGAGGGGAGATGTGGATACAAGATAGTGAACTCAACATGTGTGCAGCAACAGCAATAAATCAATGTCCAAACAAATACTTTTATGACAAAAGAGAAGCATTTTATTTCTACTGCTAATAATTACACAGTACACCCCTGAGGTCAGGGCTCTAGTGTTTCTTTTGCGGTTCCCTGTCACACTCACACCTCACCTTAGTGACCCTGGCTATTCCCCATTCACTACTGGTAACATCAGGGTACGCCCCACTAGTAGTCTAAGTCTCAAGAGTCCACTATGACTCTGACTTTAAGTCAATAGTGTTCCAGCGATATCCCGATAAATTAGAAGCAAGTTTCCCCGGGGTTGACAGGCCTGAAAACAGATTTACCTGCACCTGCAGGTGTGAAGATTTCAGAGTTACAGAGTGCGCTCCATCTGCAGCACAACTGCCTAGTCTAACACTCACAGATGTGCTGCCAAAGTGACCAGATGCTTTTGTAGGGTAAGTGCTCATTTTCTCCTGCTTGAGAGTTGCTATACGATCCTGTTTTTGGTACCTCACCTGGGAGATGGTGTGCAGTGGCTACCATGTCGTCCTCACTTCTGCGGTGGGGGAAAGAACAAGTTGCAGTCCCAATGATCGTCCCTGACATTTGGGGTAACCACAAGCCACTGTCCACTGGCTCTGGGCCAATCAGCACAGTGAACTTCTCCACAGCAGCCTCTTCTGGCATACGGGATCACTGCCACAGCACAGTACCTACTGCACGTAACTATTTTCAACACTGCTAAATTCACTGCAGCCCTCTCTTGGCATTTGGGGGTTGCCAACTCTGTGCTTCACAAGGGCAACAAACCAATGGGTTCGGTAACCATATCCTCACATCTCACACAGGTAGTCTTCTCAATAGGGCTCCCCAGTAGACCTTGCTCCCTCCAACGCTCTGTAAGCAAGCAGACATTGGTGCTACAGGCTCCCTGGTGAGGAATCCCCACCCATTCAGGGGTACTAGCAGGCCATGACCCCTCGTTCTGGTCACAGGCAGAAGTCTTGCAGAGCTTCCCCTCTTCACACTGTCAGTCTGACTGCTTGGCAGATGACAATGTTTGGGATCTCAAACTTCCCTTGTAGTTCATTTCCAAATACAAAAAGTAATTTAGGGTTTGAGTCTTTGAAGTTTTGTTGGGGATCTGCTGCTTTGGAAATGTCCACTTCTCAGCTCCTTGGTCCTCTTGAAAAGCAGTCTGTCAGAGAAGGAGTGTCTCCAAAGATGATAATCCCACAACACAGGTCATGGAAGTGACTATAGTTCCCACTTGGATGTCAGCCACAGTGATATGTGCATCAAAGGGATAGCCAGGGCCCCCAGTCCTGCTCTTTATGATTCTCTTATCAACCCCATCCCATTCCTGAGATTTGCCAAGCCCTTCCCTTGTGACCTCGCACTGAAACAAAGAGCACCCTCTGAAGTGTACAAGGGAATACCATAGTATGTGTTCCACCCAGTTACAGGAATGCAGCAATACACAAATTTGTCTTGGTGGATCTCTCTACCTCCTATTAACCCTGGGCGTCGTGCTCCGCTTCGCCCACGGAGTGCACGTAGCGCTGCCTGCTTCGCCGTTTACGAAGTAGGCAAAGCAGGCAGCGCTACGCACACACCGTAGCGAAGCAGAGCTGCCCGCCACCTGCCTCCCGCCCGCCCTAATTTTAAAATAATTTAAAGAAGGTTAAAGGTAAATAAACTACCTTACCTTCAGCGCGGCGTCCCGGGGCTCCCTCTTCTTGCTGACGGTAACTTCTTCATGCAAATGTGCATGCGCGGACCCCCGCGCATGCGCATTTCTCATGAGAAATGCGCATGCACGGGCTTCCGCGCATGCGCATTTGCGTGAAGAAGTTACCGTCAGCAAGTAGAGGGAGCCCCGGGACGCCGCGCTGAATGTAAGGCGGTTTATATTTACTTTTAACCTTCTTTTAATTATTTTAAAATTAAGGCGGGCGGGAGGCGGGCAGCGCGTAGTGGGGCTACGCGGAGAGTGCGAGTGTGCATAGATTTTGCCACACTACGTGCTGCTCCACGTAGCCCCACTACGCCCACTACGCCCACTACGCCCAGGCTTGCCTTCTATCCATGTTTCACCATGCAGGCCTGGGTCTTCCAAAATGAAACCCAGGGCCCTCTATGTACTGTACCATTCACCGGCACACCCACAACCAGTGCAAGTGTATAGCACACATGCACTGCACAGTACTGTATTCTACATATACTGTAACCCTTATAGGCACATATACATCCAGCACATGCATTTAACATGCACACTTTGCACCTTTCATGTATTGTACTACTCAGAGATGCACATATTCGTAGCACATGCATTTAACCTGCATGCACTGCACGGTACTGATTATTCCTCTATTTTACCCGTCCCAGGCACACATACACCCAACACAGATGCACCACTTCTGCACAGTACTTTACACCAAACCGATATAGGCCAAAGGTGAGCTAGGCACACAGCAAAGGAACTTTAAAAGTGAGTGAGCCCGTAGATGCACTACAGTGACACAGTTTAAACAAGCATTGGCATAGCCAATAGGTCTCACTTTTGGGACGTATAAGTATGTAGTTATGCTGCACAATATCCTTGGTGCAACAACATCAACTGTTACATGGGTAAAACACTTATAAGGTCCCAATGGCGAGACCTATTGGCTATGCCAATGCTTGAACGCAAAACAGCCAATGGCTCTTTTGTCTGTAACCTTTTGTGGGATCATACCAGTGTTTACGAAAGGTGAGCGGTAGCTCTGCTGTCAGAAACAGGCGGGAGATAGGTTTGCTATCTGTGATGAGTGTGATATCAGCCAGCAGAGCAAGACATCGATTGGCCAATATGGAGGTGTTTTGGGCAAGTGAGGGGCAGCCCTGCTGAGTGCTGCAAGTGAGGAGTACCTCTGTCTCTCACAACACGTGAGAGATAGTTGTGCGGTCTGCACTGAAGAATAAGTCAGGTGAGCAAGAGACAGCGTTGCTCTTGGTGGCAGGTAAAAATGTGGGCTATTGCTCCTGTCTCTGACAAGTGCAAGTCTGTTCTTAAACCGGTGCTTGTCTGAACTCAAATCTCTGCTCAGAAGGACTGCAGGAACAGACTGCCTGCCACAGCAGCTTCCTTTCACTAATTAAGACATTTAGCTGCAGGTAAAGGCAGGCCTCCTCACCCTCTTGCTGCTGGATACCTTTTTGTGTAGAAGAAATGGAAAGCTGGAGAGAGTGTGGCGTAGGGGTTTTAACGGTCGTACTTGAAGCTGGAAAACCAGGAGGCTCAACATCCTGTGATTCTGGGCAAATCCCTTAATCGCTTGTGTCCGCCCCCGCCCAAAAACAAGTGGAGAGGATTTCTCTGAAAGGCATCTCTGTGCTTCCTGCTGCTCCTGAGCATGTCAAGGGAGCACCAAATAGAGAAGACAGAATGGGGCTTGGGGTAGAGTGGAACTACTAAGAGGGGTAATTAATGAAAGGAAGTAAGAGAGGTGGGAGACAGAGATGAAAAAAGAGACAGGTGAGAAAGCCAGGTGAGAGAGAGGAATATGTAGGAGATATTAAAAGGAAATCAGTGATATAACGAAGGAGACAGGAAGGGTAAGAGATAGCAACTGTTGAGAAAGAGGCAAAAGGTAATAAAAAAAACAGACAGTTAAGAAACTGCTGCAGGGAGGGTGGCAGGAGATCAAATGTAATATGACATCACTTCCTGTGATGTTATTGATGTGAAATGACCTGTGACGTCACTTCCGCTACCCCTCAGATTTTGGTTAACCTATGCTCTAAGTATTGGAATTGTACACAATAAGTCTTCAGACAAGATATAAAATAGGTACAAGTGTGTCTTGCATGTACCTAGAGATGTATTTTACATGTGAGGATGTGTGCTAGAAAGGTGCCTGTCCTCTTTTAAATGAGCAGGCTGAAAGTCTGCATTTTGAAGGTTGTATCAAAACAGCAAATATTCACAATGTCAATTCGTTAGGGGCCAAACGCCTTATTAGCAGCCCTTATGAGGGGTTGCCCCTATTGAACTCATCTTCACTCTCCAACCAGTGAAATGCCTCCCATAGACTTCAACAAGATTGCCTGCTCGTAAAACGTTCTCATGCTCCACAACATTCTTCCCTTCCATTGATGTCCATGGGATCGCCATCCAAAACCACATGATCTCACCCTCCAGGCCATAAAAACTTAAGCATCACACAACTGCTGCTGGATAAGAGGGACATAGTGCAACGGGTTCTTAGTTCTGAAGGAATTTGTGCTTGCGATTAGCACCAACCTGCGCGCAGCATTGCTGCTTCGGGGATCATCTACAAATTCATATCTTCGCCAACATGAGTTCAAGGAGGGCTTGCTGAGTAAGTCTACCATCAAAACATTGTTTTCCCTTCGCAGAGCTGGCCTTTGCTCAGAGAAGGCACTGGTAGAATTTGACACCCCTTCCTACTCATCTTCTTTAATTGCCTTTGTATTTAAAATGTTGCGAGCAGTAGGAGGAGCGTAATGAAAAGAAAACAAAAACAACTAGACTCAGAAAAAAAAAACCACACAAGCTATTCACAGTCTGTCCTTGCACTAATGCACAACGCAGCACGAAACTGTAAAGCAGCCCAAAATATATATATATATCTATAAATAAAACCAAACAATTGAAGTGTACACTACCTGAAAGACAATGGGAAAAGAAAAGAAAATGAATCGGAGGCAAACAAAACCACGAAGAAAACCCTCCTTTGCTTTTAAAAAAAATACATTTTCGTAAAATGACACATACAAACACGAGCGAGAAACTCAATTTACTCAAGGTGCTTCTGCCATCTAGTGGCAATCATAAAATGGCAGTTTTAACTAGTAAAGAAAAGTTGAGGGGAGTGCGGCCGAAGCGTTTCCCTTGCGGGATCGAGCCAGGGGCACCATGTGTTTGTGAGTTAATTACAAACATATGGTGTCAAGCTCGCTCCCGCAAGGGAATTGACAAACGTGCACGTGTTGCTATTGAAGGCAATAGAACGCATGCATGTTTAAGGAACAAAAACCGAAGCGATAGCTTAAGGTATTTTTCCTATGCAGCACATGTGCGCTGCGTAGGCGAGACCTAAAAAAGGACCCTTTTACCTACTGACCACTTCATGGTATGCTGCCACCACTGAGGTCGTGCTTTGTAACTCCTGGCGAAGGCAGTAGTCTTCCACTACTATGAGGGAGCTCTTGGTGCCCCGCCTGGTCCAACAAGATCGCAATCCATGAGACAGGCCTATGTCATGACACACACACATGATTCACGTTTGCCTATGACAACAAAAATCAGCATTAGGGATCCAGACATCAGTAAAATTGGGCCCTCAGGGCAGGGTGGCACATCCATTACTATGCAGGGAACTGTTCCATCTCAACATTCACCCACGTATTGAATACTTATCTGTATCCGGCCAGATAATCTACAGAACCTTAGGGCCTGCTGGTAACAGGACCTGGGAAATATGTACAATATAGACTGGAAGGCAGCATTAATCCAATTGCGCGAAGTAGCAATTAAAGCGACCTTGCAGCTTATCCAAATGAAGAAATTACATAGGACAGAAGGCGTGTAACATCCAAAATCAGGACAAATATAGGTCTCAAACAAGGATGTGTTCTGGCTCCAAGCCTGTTTAATTTATACCTATCAGATCTTGCTGACACGTTGGATTTAGAAAATATTCATCCACCAATTCTTGCGGAAGAGAAGTTGGGCTGTCTACAACATGCAGACGATATAGTCCTATTAAGTAAAACACCAATAGGTCTACAACGGAGTATGAATGCCCTAAATAAATATTTGGCAAAACAAGGGCTTGATCTGAATTTAAATAGAACTAAAGTGATCGTTGATTTTAAGTTAAAAAATCATGCGTGTTGGTTGGAAGGAAACAAATTGGAAGAAGTGAGCTCCTATAAATATTTGGGGTTTATTATGAATAAGCAAATGACCAGCAAATCCCTCTTGTTATCAATACAGGCTAAGGTGCAATCAGTAACATATGGCTTCAAAAATACTAAAACAAAAATTGAATTGTCAGTCATTAACCCTCTTACTTAAGGTTATGGAGGCCCGGTTATTACCTTCACTATCATATGGTACAGAAATTATGCAGGGTTTCGAAATAGATATGTCAAATAGAAGCCAAATACAAGTCTATAGAGCTGTATTTAATATTCCAAAATCAGTTTCCCAGCACAAATAAGTTTAGAGTTTGGACTAAAAAATCAGAAACATCATTGTGGAAGTGCTTTTATAAGATTGTGTTGGAGACTGCGAGCAGCGGAAAAAGAGGGTCTTTCAGCAATTTATGCTGGAAGGAAATTGAGGAACAACTGAATAGTACTACAAAGGGATTCTGGGGAAGTTATTTAATCTTATCTATCAAGGATTTAGGAATACAAGAAACTTGGGGAGCAACACTGGGAAAGGCTTCTTTCAAACAAGAGCTAAGATCTGTAATGCAAATGTCATCTAATCTAACAGATAAAAATACTTTTGCACTAAGGAGACATGCCTGGACAGTCATAAATTCATATTCCAGCATAGGTCCCCAACAGTATCTGGCAGAACATTTCTCATTAAGATTGAAACATCAATTTATGCAATTACAGTTTGGTAAAATGGATACTAAAGACCTCATTCAATACTTGAAAAAAACAGCCACAGACCCTCTGGTTATTAGAGCGAATCATTAATTCATCTATTTTGTGTTTGTCCTGTTTCCTTAGCACAAAGGAAAACTCTTCTGAAATCACTATTCAAACATGGGAATATGCACATGACGGCAAGCCGTCATCACCTTGCTAAGTGAATGTTCAGCCATTCTTGCGTGTAGGGGAGTAAAGTTTATATCCCCTTTATTTAAGGAAATTTCAAATATGGGGTGACAGGACTAAGAATATTAGCTATACTCTGTTTTTTAATAATATTGCTCAGGAGAAATTAATTACTGTTGGCAGTTAAAATGTGTTGTTTTTAGTCTTTAATATAACGGTGCTCGTGAATGATGATTAGGAAAAGTAAATAGTGTATTTAAATTAAATTATGTCTTTTTGTAAATTGGCATTTGACATTTTTGTTAGCTCATTGTTTTAAATATCCTGTGAGAATTAATATGTACTGTTCTAATGGTTTTAAATAACTAAATACAATAAAGATTCTTCTTCTTCTTCTTCTAATTACATTGAGTCTACAACAATAGAAGCAGACTGTTCAAAATGGGGAGGGCTCCCTCCACTAATTGCCTGAGGTGTGTTGACCATGAGGGTACCTTTCTACATATGATCTGGGAGTGTCCCCTTCATAGAGAAGTAATGGCAAGAGGTAATTGCTGAACTGTCAGTAATCCTGGGAGTTTCAGTCTGAGCAACCCCACAATTTTTTCTAGGGGTGATCCCAGGCAATATTGATTTACCTAGGAGACAGCTACTGTTTTGTGCACTGGGGTTTGTCCTAGCGAAAAGAGACCTAGCAAGGCGTTGGGATAATAGGCATGACTCTCTGCATGGAGGTGGAAAGTGTGGTATATGCAGCACGGGGTTGCTCTAGAAAGCTTGAGAAAGTGTAGAGAATAATAATGAGTCTTATGGGAAACTGGATTGACCCCGGGGTCTTCCCCGGTGAAAAACATTGCCCACATTACTGAACATGACCATGAACGTGACACCGCCGCCACTGTCCCCTCGGCTACAAAGTAGGTGGAATGCCCTGACAATATCAGAAATACTGTTTAGAAGGTTTTAGTACCTGTTGATTGCCTCCATATGGGTTGGAAACTTCTATGGTGCAAAGTGATATTTTGATGTGCAATAGATGGTGGAATGTTGAGTGTTGCTATGGAAAACAATAAAACCATTTGTTTTGTAAGATTCTACGCACTGTGTTGCTCTGTAATAAACAAAGCACCAACACTGTCCTATAAGCCCTATAAAAGTGACCCGCAAGTAGTACTCACTGTCCTTGATGTTTCATATCCACATGTTACCCTGCAAATAAGTAATCATTTTCCAAGCAAGACCTTTGGTTTCAGTGGCCGTATATTCTGTTTTGACCAGTTGCAATTTTGCTGAATCTACCTCCATCCAGTGAGGCAAAATCTTGCTGAGGCCAATGTCAAACCTGCTTTTCCTACAAGGGTCTGCTCAAACTATTGTAACACCATGCTTACAAGTTGAATGGGCTGCACAAAATGGCTGTTAAGGTTGTGAAGTAAAGAACCCTTTAGTGCTGTGCTGCAAGTGAATAGTCTTCAACAAGAAGCCATTGCTCTAGAAATCACTGATGGACGTAGAGCATTGAGCTCCATGTGGTCAGCACATCAATCTTAATTTGGTGGTTGGGGAGCCTCTGATTGTAGGATTTTAGGACTTTGTATACTATCGTCAATCAGCCTAGGTATGAGCATAACTCGTCACTGCAGATCAGACTGTGGCAACCTTCATGAAGCGATAGACACTATGGTTCCTCACTGAGCAAAAGAGTATGTGTGCAATCTTGCCTAGATTTAAAGGGACAATTGCATTACTCCAAGTTGATAACTTCAACGAACCTACGCTCCATTAAAAGTGGCTGCATCCACTCCTGTACAAATATTTCCAGCTTAACAGTCACATCTAAAGAATTGAGTTTGAGACCATCATGATTCTGAAGGCAGAGTGTTGGTTTCTGGCTTGTTGCAGTGGGAGGAGGATGCACCGCAAGCAAAGGACATCCAGTGTGCCATGACAGGCATGCAGGGAAATCTTTGCACTAAAAGTCCATGGTGCAATGTATCAAATCAAGCTCTACTTTTTTCAGTGCTGAATGTATTTCACTCACTGTCTGCTGATGAATGTTTGTCACCACTGTCTTGGAAATATAGTGGTGACTTGGTACAGTACAGTGCTGTGCCAAGAACTTAATAATCCTCATGGGGAGCCTTTGCTCTACAAATGCAAAAAGAACAAATGATGGACAGAATGCTGAACAAATCAAACGTTCAACCCCAATCACAGATCTGGGTTTCATCTCTCATATTGTTGCTCACCATGCCACCCCTGTTTGGACCTAGCCATATGCAAATCAGTCTTGACCCTGCTCCCCATTGGAACAGTCCGGCCCAATCTGCCAGGCCATGTACTCCATGGACCAGAAATAAGCATCATGGGACTGGTTTTGGGGTATCAACCCTCATCAGCCAGGCTAGCTTGAATTCAGCGGCATAGTGAGCACGTGGCCCACATCTGGTCATACTCTTCCCACTTAGAACAACAAAAGCAAAAAGAACAAATGATAGACAGAATGCTGAACAAATCAAAGATTCACCCTGTTAGAACTGGGAGTCAACAGTTGGCAGAGGTAAGCACCTTTGTCCAAATAGGCAACCTTGCTTCTAGTCAGGGTAAGGGGGATAAACACTTTAGATAACCCCTGCTCACCTCCTTGGTGGCTTGGCACGAGCAGCCAGGCTTATCCCAAAGGCAATGTGTAAAGTACTTGTAGCCAAAACACACAGTAATACAGTGATAACACCACAAATAGACACAACACCAGTTTAGAAAAAAGAAAGTATCTTTATTTAAACTCAACAAGACCAAAATGACACAAATCCAATCTACATGGACTAAAATAGCACTTCAAAATGGTTATTTCCAAAATAAAGCTTGTAGAAAAAAAATAGCTTCATCTGGGGCTAACAGTACGATTGGAAGATGAAGTCTATGATAATGCGCAGCGTCATGGCGGTGAGGTGTCGGTGCGAGGTCGAGGCCGGTCCCTGGCAGCCACAGGGGAGGCAAGGCATTGTGTCCGCGAGGAAGTGACATGTCAATTCCAAGACAGGGGAAGTCAGTTGTGTCGGCGGTGAGGCGATACAAAGTTATCGAGTTTGTGAAGTCACCCTCAGCCGTTATCGGTGCCGCAATAACAGTTTGCAGGTGCTGGCGGTGAAGGAGTCGGCGCGAGCACTGGCGTTGACATTGCCGATAACTGCAGGCATCGGCCGGCACGAAGGGCATCTGAGCTACGGGGCATGCCGGGCGGTGCCTTGTGAACTTCACGAGCGGTGCCCCTGGCCTCGGTGCAGGTCACTGCGTCACAGCGATATCGCTCATGGCAACAGAGATTGATTTTCTTGCTTCTTTTAGGTTTCTTGCAGCTCCCAACATCAGGAACAACCTCCAGAGTCCCAAAACTGGAACAGGCACCTCCTGGCAGGGCAGAACTCTCAGCAGTAGAGTTCAGGGGAGCTGCTGGTGAAGTCTTTGTGTCCCTGAGACTTCAGAATAGGAGGCCAGCACACACAAACCCTTGGAGATTCTTCTTCAAGCAGGTTTCTCAGCAAAGTTCCAGTCTTTGTCCTTTCCTTGGCAGTAGCAGCAACTGCAGGCCAACCCCACACAACACACAGCAAAGAGGCATCACTCTTCCTAACAGCTCTCCAGCTCTTTTCCTTGGCAAAGGTTCCTCTAGAGTCGCAGGGTGATCTAAAGTTCTGGGACTTAAGGTCCACTACTTATATCCCATTCTGTCCTTGTTCTTCTTTGAGTGAAGGTCTCTGAGCCCAGTCTAAGCCACTTCTATCCTCACTGGTGCAGTATAACCACAGGGGGTGGAGACAGCATTGTGTAAGGGATACAGGCCCTATTCAGGTGCATGGAAAACTCCTCCCACTAATCAAAATGCAGCCAAGGTCTATTCAGCTCAGCTCTGAATCATCCTGGAAGGGCTAGGCACACCTCAATCCCCCCAGTGGCTGTCTGCAGTGAATGCACATCCCCAGCCACTCTAAAACCAGTCAGCCACTCCACAAACAGGCAGAAGCAAACAGAATGGTTAAACAAGAAAATACCTACTTTCTAAAAGTGGCATTTTCAAACACACAATTTAAAAACCATTTTTACTAAAACATGTGTTCTGAGTTCAGAGAGCCTAAACTATATTACCCCATCTTGTCGTAATGGGAAGTTATACTTGCAAGATGTTACAAAGTATATCCCATGTTATCCTAAGGGGCAGATAGCCTTTCAATGGTGAAAAACGAAATACACTGTATTTCACTATCAGGAAATGTCATACACATGTCCTACCTTTCAAAAAACAGAATTGCTGCTTTTGGAGTGTGTTATACTCCTTTTTTTTCTTAAATAATCGAGGCTGCTCATTTTCGGGCGGCCATCCTGCTTTTGCCACATGTTTTTCGCTGGTCAGCGCTCTAGTCTTTGCACGCCGTCCTGCAATTACTCTATTTAATGGACATGGATCGGTAGCGCAGTGCATGTGAGGTTCTCTCCCAATGATTAATTATTGCTCTGTTTTGAATCTACTTTGCACTATTGGGGGGTTTTAAAATTAAAAATTGAAACTGATGCATTTCGGAGTGTGTTATACTCCTTTTACTTGTTTACTGATCTGCACTAGTGGGGGCCTTTAAAAATCGAACTGCTGATTTTATACTATCGGGGGGGGGGGTTAAAAACTGAATTGCTGCTTTTGGAGTGTGTTATACACCTTTTTTCTTGATTAATCGAGGCTGCTCGTTTTCTGGCAGCCATCTTGTTTTTGCCACATGTTTTTCGCTGGTCTTTGCACGCCGTCCTGCCATTACCCTATTTAATGGACATGGATCGGACACGCAGTGGTCGCGAGCAGCAGGCGCGCCTTTTACGAGCCGAAGGCCTGCAGAAGGCAAACCCGTCTGCGCCCGTCTGCGTCCGACCAGGACCAGGGGCCACGACCCCTGGTCCAAACAAGAAGACTACCATAAGTTACTCCTACAAACAGTTGGTAGACCTCAATAGTGGACCGCAGGCGGACTGTGTGTCATTGAATACTGAGATCACAGACTCAAGCTGCCCCTGTTGTAGCTTTGTATTTGACACACAATCATGCAAAGGATGCAGCTCTTTTATTACTCCCCTATGGACTAAGAAGGCCCAGGGTAATGCTTTTTCTAAACCTGGTAATGTTCTTGATAAAGAATTCACTTTCTTCAATATAAATTGTCGCTCACTCCCTACGCATAAGTCAGATATTTTTGACCTTTTGACTAATAAGCAGCCTGACGCTATTTTTCTAACAGAAACATGGCTGCATGAGAGCTCCAATTACGCAATAGTTAGGAGAGATAGAGGAATCAAAATGGGGGGAGGCATTGCGGTCATCTATAACAACTCCTATACTTGCAAATTTGAAGATCTATTTTTTGCGGGCTGTGAGGCTGCACTATTCAAACTTGCCGTAACCCCCTGGCTCACTGTTTCAGGCATTCTACTCTATCGCCCTCCTGGGCCTGCTGGGTCATGGGCTGTTTCACTTCCCGATTTAATCACGCCCTACCCCTTAGACGCCGCTAACTTTACTATCCTGGATGACCTGAACCTGCACTTTGATGACCCAACATGTACTATTAGCGCAGCACTTATTTCTGATCTAGCAGCTATGAACATCCCGCTTTGTAATTCTGGCTCCACCCATGCTGCTGGCCACTTATTAGACCCGATATTTTCCAATCTGCCTAACATCTGTTGCCCCCTCAGCTCTTCCAATACTTTGGTCGAATCACTTTTTGGATGGACTTCTGGGTCGAAAAATGTCTCTCTAGTTTATCCTCGAATACTCCTGGCCTTTAGTCCAAATCTCAAAATTGGGGAAAATTGGATATCAAAGCTTTTAATAAGCTCCTATCCAAGACTGCCCCCAGCTTTAGCCCAATTTCTATAGCAGACGAGGATGCCATACATAATTGGATCCTTAACTCCATTGATGTTTGCCTACCATCATCTGTCAAGATGGTGAATAGTCACTGGCCACCTACCCCCTGGTTTTCCGAGAGGCTAAAAGTGGAGAAAAGCAAATGCAAAGTACTAGAGAGACGCTGGAGAAAGAATTACGCTCCAGACGCCAAATTAGCAAATAAAAAAGGTAAAAAGAGATTATCATTAACTCTGTAAAGTTGCACGTGCAGAGCATGTGAATTACCATTTCCAAGACACAGAATATTGCCAAGACGTTGTTTAAGCTTGTCAAAGAACTGTCTGGTGCAACATGCCAACCTAAATCCCCGGATCTTACTGAATTGCAATGTTAAGATCTTGCTAGGTTCTTCCTTAACAAAATTGAAAAAATATACTCCACACTTAATGAATTCAAGCCTACCAATGAATACTGCAAACTGTGAATCCCTCTCAGTTAATTAGAAGTATGGAACCTCAGGTTTGTGTGCCCTCTGCACCTACCAATGAAATAGAAACTTGGGCGCTCCTAGATAGCACCTCTTTCAGACAGATTTTGGACAGCCTTAGATCTGGTTCTCCCAGGGACCCGATTCCCATCACTGTGCTTCAGAAACTCAAACAGTCCTCCTTGTTGTTAATTATGGAGTTGCTCAACGCCGCCTTAAAGAAAGCAATGGTTATGTCAACATGGAGGCATGCAATAGTTCTCCCACTTCTAAAAAAAGTTAATGCTGACCAGCGCAACTGTCTAATTTCCGGTCCATCTCCTTGCTTCCAGCCTTCTCCAAAATTTTAGAAAAGCACATTAATCTTCAACTGACGGCATTTGTTGAATCCCAGAAATGTTTGCAAGGCTCACAGTCTGGCTTCAGACCAGGCTTTTCAACCAAAACTACTCTGCTTGGAGTCACAGAAATGCTATGCAACCGTGTTGACTCTGGGGACACCGTGGCACTCATACTCTTAGATTTAAGTGCCGCTTTTGACACGGTTTCTCACATCGTGCTATTGAATGCTCTGCAATCCTTAGGAATAACTGGTTCTACACTCAACTGGCTTGCTGATTTTTTGACTGATCGCACGTTCCAGGTCTTCTCCCCCACGGCCAGCACCAATACTCATTTCTCACCTTATGGGGTTCCTCAAGTGTCCATCCTTAGCCCTCTTTTGTTCAACATTTATGTCAGGCCTCTGGCGACGATTGCTGAAGATGCAGGGTTGTCCCTTTTCTCCTATGCCAATGACACCCAAATAGTTTTCTCCCTTTCTGCTGAAAGGGCCTCAAAATCATCTTCCGTTCAGACTGGGCTGAGGAACATAGCAGGATGGATGCAAGCCAACCTGCTCAAACTCAATGGTGAAAAGACGTAGGTGCTGATTCTGGGTAAGAACAAAAACCTATGGGGACCGCAACACTGGCCGCCTGAAATGGGTGCTCTGCCCCAGCCTAATCATCAGGTCTGGAATGTTGTAAGCGATGACCAGTTATCAATGAAGCAACAAGCGGTGAAAGTGTCTTCAATCTGTTTTACTATCATTAAATGGCTCAGGAAAATCCTTTGGATGCTACCTTTGTCTACTCGACATACAGTGGTCCAGGCTCTTGTCACTTCTAAACTGGACTACGGAAACATTCTGTATCTAGGAGCCAACAAGGATGTGTTGCGTAAACTGCAGATGGTGCAGAATGCAGCGGCTAGGCTACTTTGTAAGGTTCCTAAAACAGTTTCCATCTCAGGTTCTCTTAGGGATCTACATTGACTCAGGGTTGAGAATCGTATTAAATTCAAAGCCCTAAGCTATATGTTCAAAATCAAAGTTGGTAAGGCACCCTAATATTTAAATGCTTTAGTTCATCCTTACCTTCCACCACGTCTCCTACGTTCCGCCACTCAGGCAAAATGTACGGTGCCTAGAACCAGATTGTCGCTTATGGTCGGCCGGTCCTTCTCTTGTCCAGGTCCCTCTCTATGGAACTCCCTCCCGATGTCTCTTCGGACAGAAACTATTTACGAGAATTTTCGTAAGTGTTTAAAAACCTGGTTGTCCAATATGTAGAGCACTTTCTTTTTCCTTTTGTTCCTATCAGGTGGCACGCGGAAACCCTTGGGTAGCTGTGTGACTTATAAGATTAAAATTACAAAATACCAATTTCACAGACACTGCACCCTGCCCATGGGGGTACCTTGAGTCTACCTGAGGGGTGTCTTACATGTAAGAAAAGGAAAGGGTAGGGCCTGGTAAGTGGGTGCACTTGCCAGGTCAACATGGCAGTTTAAACTGCACACAAACACTGCAGTGGCAGGTCTGAGATACTTTCCAGGGCTAATCATGTGCTGTAGATCCACTAGTAGCCTTTGATTTAGAGGCCTTGGCCCTGCCAAGGGGACATATTTAGGTCAACCTCCCCAGACCCTGCAGAGGGCAGAAAGACTGGTTTGTCCCATTTGGGGTGGGGGTGTGGCAAATGGCAGTTTTTCTTTACCCCAGACCAGATAGGGGTTTTGCCTTCCGTAGGAGGATAGAACGCCCACTACACATCAGGGAATTCCAAATGGCATCAAAACACAAAAGAGGGTGTGGCCTACCCTTGCATTGAGTCATACTACTAACCCAAAAGGGGGAATAGTGTCTTTCATCCCCCCAAGGGGCAGATAAGGGGTTTATCACATTTGGGTGAATGCCTCTATTAGAAATGGGGTTTCTGGTTGGCTAGGGTATATTATATATACCTAAACCAGGCAGAACCCACCACTTTAGTCGGGGCAAGGGAGTTACACACCCAAGATAACCCCTGCTCACCCCCTTGGTAGCTTGGCAGAGCAGTCAGGCTTATCACAGAGGCAATGTGTAAAGTTTTTGTGCAACACACACTTACACCAGCAACACACTAGGCACACCACAAAAAGAGACTCCCTGCACGATTATATAAAAACATCCTTTGTATTCATACATAAAACGCATTAGACCACAATCACAGAAACCACTGTGCCACTAGGCACTTGTCATGACGTCACATAGATCATAAATGACTTGGTAGTATTTTAGACCACCGCTAAATCACTATGCCACTAGGCACTTGTCATAAAAATGCATATAAAGCATATAGGCTAAAAATCAGTTTGCCAATTAGACCTTTGTCATAACATCACCAGTAGTGCACTAATGTAAACACTAAAAAGCAGCACATGCCATAAGATTATCATGAACACATTAGGCATAACATCCCAGTTAGGGCAATAAAGCAACCACTGATAGTTTGCCACTGTCATAAGAACATCCTTACTGTCCACCCTCCCAGGGCATATGGTGCAGATTCTAAGAATAACAGTACTTGTTATTCTGCCATTGTCAGGATGAGCCCAACATTCATTGTACCACCAATCAGAGTAAAAACTCAGTTCCCAGACACTCCTGTGACAGGTACATGCATAAAAACACATGAATCACCAAATATTACATTTAAAGCATAGGGCACAGCACCCCTGTACTCCTATTACATATTATACAGTAATCTAGGCACCACAGACTGCAGAAAACCTGCCCTCCTATCCGGGACAATTTGGTAATGTCCGGGAGGTTTCCCTTTAATGTAGCCCAGTTCCGATTGGGAGCCCACTCCAGGCTCTTCCCACTGCGGCAGCCTGACATCGTGGCTAAACCCCTCTGGCTCTCTGTCTGCTCTCCCCTGCCCCAGCGGGGTGGAGCAGGTAAAACAAAAATGTGCAGCGCCTCTTCTGATCCCAGCAGAGATTCTCATCCTTCAGTGCAGCACTCCGGCGCCTTCCTACCGATGCAGGTCGTGCTGGAATTGGTTCTTCTTTGGGGTGGGGCCCTGCCATTAGTAGGCATTGGTCTTGGACTAGCAATGTGGGGACTCCAATCCAGGCTTCCTTGGTCTTCTTTTGTTAGTGCTCACATGTCACAGCGGTGAAGGGTCAGGGAGAGCACTTTCTCCTCGGCCAGCTCTCCCCACCTACTGGCCACAACACAGGGATGCCTGAGGTGATCAGCACGTGCTAAAAGCAGGCTTGTACAGCGGTCCCAGTTTGGAGTGCTCCTTGCATCAGGAAGCCCTCCTCCACCTCTGTGCCTCTAAAATCACTCTCCACATGTGCTTCACCACAGCACTCACTACGCTCCAGGGATAGAGAGAGCCCTTCCTCACTGATAGCTCTCCCCTTTTGCTGCTCTGGCCATGAAGGACAGGGCAGCACTCGACGCGCACTGGTTTCTAGTACAGCAGAGAATAAATCCCCCGGCAATTCTCTAGTAAAAATCACCTAAGACCTTTCAGGTGATAAAGCTCTCTTGCAGGCTTCCTTTCCAGTCCTTCTGCAGCTCCAGTCAGGTTCTTTTTAAATCCAGAAAGTATCTTTTCATGAAGTGTTTGATATCCCTGAGACTTCCAACAGGAGGCAAGCACACACAAGCCCTAGGAGATTCTTCACAGGCTGGATACCACAGCAGGGCAAAAAGAGTTAGTCCTTTTCCTCCACCACAGAAAGAAGCAGCAACTGCAGGTCAACCCTCTGCTCACTCAGAAAAGGCAGCGCTCCTCACCCAGTCCTTCCGCTCTTCTTCTTGGCAGGGTTCTCTTGTTTCTTGAAGTAATCTAAAGTCCTGGGGTTTTACGTGTAATACTTATACCCCAAAATGTCATTGTTCTCTTTGTGGCAAGGGTCTCTGAACCCAGTCCAAACCAGTCCTGTCCTTCCTGGTGCAGCATGACCAAAGGGGGTGGAGACAGCATTGTGGAAAAGGTGACACAGCCTATTCAGGTGCAGGCGAAACTCCTCCCACCATTCTTAATGCAGATCAGCTCTATTCACCCCTGTGATGAGTCACCCAGGCAAGGCAGAGCACATCTCAACCCCCCTTGTCACTGTCTAGAGTGAATGCACATCCTAGCTCCTGTCACACACTCACCAGAGATTGAATGCCACAACAGCCAGAGGCCCAGAGAATGGTAAAGTAAGAAAATGCCCACTTTCTAAAAGTGGCATTTTCAAACACAGAATTTAAAAAACGCCTTTTCCAAGAGGTATGTTAATAAAGTCTGAATTCAGAGAGTCTAATCTAAATTTTCGTATCTTGTCCCTATTGCAATTTAGACATGTAAACATGATACAGTGCAACCCCAATGATTAGCCTATGGGGACAGATAGCCTTTCAATTGTGAAAAATGAAATGCATAGTATCTCAGTGTCAGTACATGTCACACATAGCAGGACATGTCCTCCCTTTCACATACACTGCACCCTGCCCATGGGGGTGCCTTGGGGGTACCTTAGGGATGCCTTACATGTAAGGAAAGGGAAGGTTTGGGCCTGGCAATTGGGTGCACTTGCCAGGGCAACATGGCAGTTCACAAGTGAGTGCGCAGACACTACAGTGGTCGGTCTGAGACACATATATAGGGCTACTCATGTGAGTGGCACAACCAGTGCTGCAAGCCCACTAGTAGCATTTGAATTACAGGCCCTGGCACACACTGTGCACTTAACTAGGGACTTACCAGTAAATTAAATATGCCAATCATGGATAACCAATCATTTTCACAATTTATACAGAGAGCATATGCACTTTAACAATGATCAGCAGTGGATAAGTGCTCAGAATCCTATAGCCAACCAAAATAGGGTCAGTAAAATAGGAGGCAAAGGGCAAAACGTTTGGGGATAAACCTGTCAAAAGGGCAGTTCTAACAGCCTCAAATCTGCCCCCTGGGGGGTAGAAAGTCCACCTGACACAAGGGTTTTTGTCTTTGGGTTAAATGAAATTGGAGCAGGTGTTGCACTCTGGTACTGGCCTTACCCCTGCTCCAAAAGGGGACAAAGCAGTAGTTCTGTCCCCCTCCCCTTCACGGCACACAGGATGTTTGCCTCCAGTTTGCCCTTGGAAAGGCAGAAAGCCCATAGTAAGGCAGGAATATATTTTCTTTAAATAATGGGGTCGGTCTGGCCCATCCTAACATCAGACCCCAACCTCACTCCTAAAGCCACAACAGTCTTTTTGCTCCCCTTTGCAATACAAATTCCCTCACAAGGGCAAGCATTACCAGACCCAGACAGTTGTGAAAAGTAGAAACCTGGGGAGTCCAAGGTGGTGTGCTTCGTGTGGATCCCACAACATTGTCTAGCCCACAATGCCCTGCAAACTTCAACGTTTGACTAAAACACACATTTTCCTCACACTTCGGGGAGAAAAATGTCTGGAATCTGTGGAAGCTACAAATTTTCTACCACCCAAATTTCCCACATGTCCCCTGATAAGAGTTGTACCCCACTTGTGTAGGTGCCCAAGAGGCCACAACACAAAAGGCCCTAACGGACTACATTGATAGATAAGCAATAAGGGTAGCAACAATATTTGAGGCTATCATATGAAGCCACCCATGTAAAAGAATAAACCACAGAAATGTTTTAAAACAAGTCAAACAGAGGATTCCAGGGTGGTGTGCCTTGCATAGATCCCATGAGGTTTTCTTACCTACAATGCCCAGAAAACCTAAAATTTGCCTGAAATCACTCATTTTCTTTACATTTCTATGATAGAATCTTTGGGAGTCAAAAGGAATCTATAAAATTACTACTACCCAGCGTTATACCAAATGTGACACTGGAAAATGCTGCACCACTTATGTGGCTGGGTCAAGTGCCCGCAACAGAAACAAATCAAGGCAAGGTCAAAGGGAGCCCTTGCGAGGGGATTCCCATTGACTGCAATTTGTCAATTTCTGTGGTCCCAGGATTCTTGTTTCCAGTTCAGGGAGGACCTGGCTTGGTAGTTCGGACTGGACTGTTCCCATGAGGAGTAGGGTCAAGGCTGAGTTGCATATGGCTGGGTCTAAACTGGATGTTATGGTGAGCAAAAGAACATTGGATTTAACTCAGATCTCTTGAGTGGGTGAATGTTCAATTAGTTCTGCATTCCATCCATCATTTGTGTGTCTTTTGCTTTCTCACCCTAAGTGAGCTGGGTATGCCAATAATTTGGTCCTGGGCTCACTGTGCCACTGGATATAAGTTGCCTGGATGATAAGGGATGATACCCCGAAATCGGTCTCAGAATGCTTGTTTCTGGTCCAGGGAGGACCGGGCTTGGCATTTCGCGCTGGACTGTTCCTATGAGGAGCAGGGCCAAGGCTGATTTTCATATGGCTGGATCTAAACTGGGAGGCGTGGTGAGCAGAAGAATGATATATTTAATCCAGATCTCTTGACTGGGGTTGAATGTTTGATATGTTACACATTCCGTCCATCGTTTGTGTCTTTTGCAGCCACACAAGTGGGGCAACATTTTTATTGGGACAAGTTGTGCAACACAGGTTTGTAGGAATTTTGTGGATTCCTCCTGATTCCGGAAGGTTCCGTCTCAGAAATTTAAGGAAAATGTGGCATTTTAGCCAAAGTTTGCAGGGCATTGCAAACCCTCACGTGAACTATGCAGGGCACACCACCCTGGAATCCTCTGGTTGTATAGTTTTTAAAAATGTGCAGGTTTGCTAGGTTTCTCTAGGTGCCAGCTGGGCTAGGGCCAAAAACCAATGGCTACCCATATTGCAAAAAAAGGGTCAATTTTTTGTCAAAAACGTGATGTATCCATGATGCGTTTTAGGTCGTTTCCTGTTGCGGCCATTAGGCCTAACCACACAAGTGCAATACCATTTTTATTGGGAGACTTGGGGAAATGCTGAGTGGGAGGAAGTTTGTGGTTCTCCATAGATTCCTGAACTTCCCATCACAGAAGTGTGAGGAAAATGTGTTTTTTTTTGTCAGAGTTTGAAGTTTGCAAGGGATACTGGGTAAAGAAACCTGGTGAGAGTCACCCAAGTCACTCCACCCTGGATTACCACAAGTTTTTAGAATTGTGTGGGTATGTTTTCTTTCACTAGTTTCTGGCTGAGCTAAGGCACAACATTCACAGCTATGCACTTTGCAAAATAAAAAGGTTAGTTTTGAATGGGAAAATGTGATGTATCCATGTTGCATTTTGGGCCTGTTTGCATTGTGGTCAGTAGGCCTACACAGACAAGTGAAGTACCATTTTTATCTGTAGACTTGGAGGAATTCTTGATGGAAGGAAGTTTGGTTTTGGGTTCAAGATTTTGATGAGTCCATGTTGTGTTTTGGTCCCTTTCCTGTCACGGCCACTAGGCCTACCCACACAAGTGAGGTACCATTTGTATCACAAAACTTCAGGGAATGCTTTGTGGAAGAAGGTTTTTGGCTCCCCACAGATTCCAGAACTTTTTACCACAGAAATGTGAAGAAAATATGTTTTTAGGCAAAATGTGAGGTTTCCAAGGGATTCCGGGTCAGAAAACCTCTGGAGAGCCTTGCAAGTCACCCCACCTCAGTTTACCCCAGGTGTCTAGTTTTCGCAAATGTGCAGGTTTGTTAGGTTTCTCCAGGTGCCGACTGGGTTAGGGACCAAAATCCACAGCTATCCACTTTGCAAAAAAGAAGTCATTTTGTAAAAACCCCTCTAAATCATATACTTGCATGAGTACCGACAAATTCTGAGATCTACGAATAACCACTGCTCCTAAACTCTATATCTTGTGCTCATTTCAGAAATACATTGATGTCCTTGATACCCATTTCTTACTCTACATATTTCAACATATGAATTGGTCTATACTTGTTACACAACGAAAGACCATTGTACAGTGCAGCTCAGCTGTTGGCTTTGTGGACCTCTGTTCTTGGAGAACCTACAAACTCTATGTATCCCCGCACCAGATCGGTCTAGCAGATGTGATGGTATATTGCTTGTGTAAGTCGGCCATAATGACAAAATGTTACAGGTGCAACTGTCACAAATGGCTGTTTTTCCTGCTCATTTTCAATA
This sequence comes from Triturus cristatus, assembly GCF_964204655.1. Lineage (NCBI taxonomy): Eukaryota > Metazoa > Chordata > Amphibia > Caudata > Salamandridae > Triturus > Triturus cristatus. Next base: position 502,597,566 of record NC_140580.1, read on the forward strand.
TGTCTTTCTTTCTTTCTTTCTTTCTTTCTTTCTTTCTTTCTTTCTTTCTTTCTTTCTTTCTTTCTTTCTTTCTTTCTTATAAGGGTAAAACCAGAAGGAACAGTTATTTCCAGCCTTTACTTGTACCCAGCAAGAGATATTGGTAGATATAGGCTCATTTTCATTATTTCTTTATTTCATATAGTTAGTATGTTTGGGAAAGCCTTGAGGGATCTACACATATAACCATCTGCTGAATTCAGAATTGTAACTAGTTTTCGGAAATCTATAGCTTTCCCTGATCACCCATGGATTTCACACTGGTTTCTACCACAAAGTGGAATTAGGTTGAAAGAAAAAAAAATAGGACAAATGGGCTTCTTTTTTGAAAAATGCCAAAACTGTGGTAAAGATTATTTTTTTGTTTTCAGCTCTGCATGTTCCTGAAAGTTCGAAAGATGGTGACTTTAGCACAGCAAACCATTTGTTGATTCCATTTTTAGTAAAGAAACCAGATTCTTTAATCAAGATCACTTTTTTCCGATTTTTCTCCAAAAACTTGAAATGTAGCTACATTTTTCTTATGTTTTCGGTCCCCTCCAGGGGATTCCACAAACCCTAAGTACCGTTAGAATCCCCAGGATGCTGGAAAAAGGGCACAAATTTGGTATGGATACAATTATGTGGGGAAAAACGGTATAGAGCTCTAAGTGCAAACTACCCCAAATAGCCAAAAAAGGGCTCAGCATTAGAGTGAGAAAGCCCCAGCAGTTAAGGGGTTAACATGAATGATCAAGTTTCATACATCAAGTTCCTTGTATCTGCAGGTAAAACATGCACACATTACATGCTCCACAAGCCCAGTAACATGCAATGCCTCTCCCACTAATTCCATACAACAAATAGTTTTAGCTTCCAAATAGTCTGCAGCTACTTTACGTCCTTCCAAATGTCCCCTGAATCACACATTCCTTGCCTCCACAAAGCCACCCAGTGAAAGGTGTTTCAAGCTTTCCAGTACTCTTATCAGCAGGAGGTGCAAGCCTCCATATGTCCTAGTAATTGGTATTGTGATTCTCTACGTGGCCCAATATTTATCATTTCAACCTCCACGTAACTTCATTAACAACTCTTGCAACCCTCCACATGAACGATCGTATTGGCTTTGCTTGTTTACAAATCCTCCTTGTAAAAGTTGCTTCCTGAATTCCCATCACAGCAGTAACTTATCATTTAAGGGTCAGACCAGAAGTAGCAGTTATTGCCAGCCTTTACGTGCACCTAGCAAAATATATTGGTAGATATATGCTACCTTAACGCCCGCTCTGTTCCTCTGTAATTCTGTATGATCAATGTCCACAGTACCGGTGTATCTCCTACCCCACTGGCATTTTGTACTAGCAGCTAGGCATGGTGGGCAGGGGTGCATCTTCAGTGCAGTGTTTGAGCTGTTCCATCCCCCCTAATACATGTATTTTCTGAAAACTAGTTGGGTACAGGTGCTTTCAATTGGGCATGGTGAGGTGTTTGTCGGATTTTTGCATGCGCACACTGACAATAACACACACTAGCTCTCATCTCTGTTTTGAAAGCCCTAAAAAATGTTGATTATTTTAAAAAATATATAAGGGTGCTCTCAGTACGAATCAGCATTCCTCTCCCTCTCCATTGCCTCCTAGGCCACTCATGCTTGCTGCATAATTATTTAACATTATATGTCAGCCTGATCGTCAGGAAATCTGAAGCTCACCCCCCCCCCAAATCTTACTGACCAAGCTACACCGCTGATGGTGGATATTGTAGTCCCCCCAGAACATGCTTCCATTGGCCCTTCAAATAGGAGGAGGGGAAGGATTGTGTTCAGTTTCTTTTGACGGGGCCAAATCAAGTACAGATAGTGGGGCCATGGGGGCTCTTTTGGGGTGATGCTTTAGCAGTCTGGATCATATCCTCCTTTCAGGTGCACCAAGAAACCACAACCATCAGCATAAAGAGCCACAAACACTCATCCATCATCCAGAATGTATGTGTCTGTTAATGGACATGCAATGGGCAGGCAATAGAAGACAGCGGAGCTTGAAAGAACGAAGAGGGGGTGGACACCGATCAGGCCTGAAGGCAGGGCCAGCTGTACAAATGTCCCTAAAGGACTCAGGTTACGCCCAATGTACATAATGGAATAGGGTGACACATTTCTAATGGAAACCACATTTGACGGGCCTGTGAGTTGTGTTTACTAATTGGAGCTTCAGCTCCCCTCACACTCTGACTTTTGCCAAGCAGAGGTCGCTGTAGAATGTATGCGCCATCTCCTGCCCGCTGATTAGTCAATTCATTTTCAGTGGTGGGGAATTTCCACAGAGCCCAGTGCGTGGACGTGGTGCCCGCTCTTCATCAGCACCGTGAAGCCATCATCATATTCAAAACGGAGTCTCGAGTTGCGGATGCCCTCCACTGCCTTTGGTGGGAAATGAATTGTCCTTTAATAAACCCATTTGGCTTTGTCCCTAACTTTACATCGTTCAGTCTAGGCTTTTTTCACCTTAAGGAATATATGAATGCATTGAAACACCTTCCTCTTCGAAGGTCAAAAAGCAATTGTCTGTATTCAAATGAGTGTGTGGAGTGGAAATCGCATCAGAGTGGGTGCACACGCGAGCATCTGCAATTCCTATGAAGCCTATCACATACAATCACATAGTCCCTTACATATCAGCACCGCAAAATATAAAAACTTATAAATGACAAAATCACACTGCGTGTTGTGTCTATATGTCCTGTTGATTATGAGACATATGTATATACCACCAAAGCCTGGAAGATTGATTTGTGCTGTAATAGTCTAACAGCATTAACAATTTCTTTTGTATTGGATTAGCTAAAGAGCTGGTTACTGAATTCAGTCATAGCAGCAACTTCAGGAGGACAGATGCTTAAGAGAGCGCAGCTGGGATGCATTTTGAAGGAATCGTTTCCTTTCCCTCGTATTCTGCCTACCAGGGTCGTGACATAGAGGGGCAAATTATCAAGGGCAGTATCACCGCTTTAGCGGCACTTTTTGCCGGTAAAGCGGCGATAATCTAAACGTCCTATTAGGAAGGCGGCGCTAACATGCATTAGCGCATGCAAGCAGCCGAATTCCCAACGCCACGCATCTTAGCGATATACATCGCTAATGAGATGAAAAGTAGGCGTTCCCTCCTAGGACAACATGTGTAATGCTCGCAAAACCAACATCGCGCTATTACCATGGCTGCCCGTGAACAGCTAAGCGAAGAGAAAAGGCACGCTAAGCCCCCATTATCGCCGGATCCTAATGCCATAATAAAACCTGACTTGTCATTAAGGGAGGTGGATTGTATGGTTAAGTCCACACTCCCCTATTACCAAGCTTGACATTAGCGTTGTGAAATCATCGCAGGATTTCACACGCTAATGTTCATTATCGCAGTCTATCGAAAGGATTTCACATCACCTGTCAGCTAAGCGTTGCTAATACGGCGATGAAATCCAGCGATAGCCGTCGATAACTAAAATCGCGCTAAGCGCGCTTTGCAATATTTATCGCGGACTGTAGATAATATGCCCCAGAGACTTCTGTTTACATCTCTGTTCTTACCGTCGTCACCAGAACATTTCACCAACATAGGATTATATGTTTCTAAAAAAGCACTGTTTGTAAATCGCATTCAGCAAAACGTGTACCTGACCTAAAACACCGTACATATTTCTGGGCTCATCCCAGTGCCGCCTCTTTTCTGTCGCTTACTCAAAACATTTTAAGTTTTATTTTTCATTTTGCTATTAATATTCCGGTGTGGATGCAATGTGGAGCAACTTAGAGTAGAGAGGTAGGGTGACTTAATTCATTTTTCTCACTACCCGAGCTGTTTAATATTAAACCGACTCCGGCACGGGATAGTAGAGATACTTTAATCATTCCAATATGTCCAGTGTGGAGAAATGAACTCAAATGGTGAATATTAATAGCTGTGGAGTTCAACTGTTTCACGAATGAGCATATTGTAGCATACCACAAAACTGGGCGGCACCTAACTTGTAATCAATATTTCCAGTGCATTGAAACTAAATTGAAGTTCTTGGGAGAAAAGAAACAGTGAAATCACATCATGTACCAGTGGTTTCATACTTTCCAATGAAGTCTGTTAGATGTAACGTTGATAAATGTTTCCTACAGAATTTACACAAGTCAATGGTTATGCAGCCTTGAATGAGAAGAATATACTGTCATTGATAACCCTCCAGAATGTACTCTCTCCTACCAATCTTCTCAATGTCTCTCGGTTATCCATTATATTTACTATTTTAACAAAAACCAACAAGTCAGTAGGAGGCAATGATATCTTCTGCAGTCAATGGAACAGCCATCGCTTGGCATAGGAATTTTCGTTAGTATAGTTATAGACTATCGTTAAAGTGTTCTATAGCATGGCCAACACTTTCTCAATAGAGACAATAATTCCACTTACGTAAGAACAGCAATGCCGCTACTTTCAAATGGCAAGGAAGGTGGACAGATAAGAAATTGTAGATATTTTTTAAAAGCCTGAGGATCCTTATTATTTGTTGTGATATTCCTCTTCACCTGCTGATGCACTTGTGTGCATGCTTGTAGGTAAGTGCACGCACATGCATGCTTGTATGAATGCATGTGTGTATGGAATCCATAAGTATCTGTAGCCATTGTTGAGTGCTATTTCGAGCACGCTAGATGCTCAGCTAACTTTCTTGAAACACGTTTACTATGTTCCTAAGGCCTATGGTGGCTACAGTGATTACAATCAGAGGTAATTAAAAGATGGTAGGGACATCTTAAGGCAAGTACATATTTGGAAGATCTATATTACCAACAGGAGCAAATACCTTGCTGTATCCACAATTCAAATTAGTGTTTTGCAGAATCTTTCCAGCTTTCAGAAAGGAATGATTGGAACAACGTTGAACATATGGGGGTGATTTTACTACCACAAGAGATGTCATACACTGCAAGAGATACCTCTGTCTTTGCAGATTCATTAGGAAATTAGATAGGTAAGCCCTGAAACTGTTGTAACAGTGTGTTAGAACATTTAGAGTCATCATCATCATCATCATCATCAATCCACTTTATTCGATTAATTATAATCATAAAATTACAAAATACAATTAGAGTCAACTAGGGCTTATGTGAAAGGTTCCTACTAAATAAATTCTAACCTCTCTTCTGTATAGTGTCACATCGGATCCACCCGCTCTGTAGTACATGTCAAAAAAAAGGAAAATTGTTCAAGAACCTGGAAGCTAATTTAGACTTTGGGGAATGAGCCATCAACAATTGGCAGTTCATCTGTCCTCCACCACAATGTACCAGCCAATGTCTTTGGAAATGGCTGCATGGTGGACAAACATCTGCCGTCCATCTGCCACCTCGGTCACCTGCCACTACCTCTGTTAATGGGATGAAAAATCACGGATGGTTCATTGTCTGCAGTTGGTTGCATGGAAGTCAATGCTCCTCACCTGTTACTGAGGAAAAAACTTACAAATGGCTAAAACCCTGCACACACGCATTCTAACATCAACATAAGGAAGATGTTCTTGCTGGTAGATCACCTGGAAATATGTGACAGTGGTAGTGGACCAAATGGCTGTTTTATTCCAAAATCTAGGGTAAATCTTCAACAAAGAGAATTACTCAAATATACATTGTGGACGAAAATACAAATGTTAAGAAATGTACAATTTTGATGTACTCAAATATTATATATAGGATAAGGCAAAACATATCACAAGTGACTATAACGGGGGGAGCCGCTTTTCCAAAAACTTTCAATACTGCGGGATTCGGAAGGGGACTCCAAGCCACAGAAAGCCCTGCCCTTCGCACCAGGAGGCGCCGACGCTGCTGCTGTGTGCCCAGGGAGCGTATTTAACAACTCGCACAGGTGCGTGCTGGGTGAAACCCGGGCAAAGGGCTGGCCTGTCTGCACCTGTCAGCGACAGGAAGAGGCTGGATGACCCCTCTGAGAGTCGCCTCATTGTTAGACTGTGCGGCAAGCCTCATTACCAGTGCTGCAGGCCTTCATATTATTCGATTGGGACTTGAGAACTGTTAATTTTGAATATTATAAACCTATCTGTGGCTTAAACGTTTTAAGAATATGAGTAGGCGCAAAGGAGCTGCGGGCACCTTGGACGCCTTTATCATTAGAGCAGAAATCACTCTTAACACATTAAATACAATTAGCAGAGAGGTGCTTGTCAATTGATCCCACAAAGCTATCTACATATAGACAAACATGTTCACCTAATTTGAATGATACACCCCAGCTATTCCCACTAAGTCCTACAATAACTGTTAATAATGGGGCAAGTTTACCTGCCTTGTCAGTTTCACCCTTTGCTCCCCTGACTATTGTGCCAGATGATCCAAGTAGACCAGGCATGGCAACTAGGCTACGTGCTCCGAGGACAATGGAGGAGTCCAAGGGGAAAGATCAACGGCCAAAGGAGAGACAAAATATTGGTCTTAGGAAACATAAAACAAAGAAAAAAAAGAAAGCAGGGGAGTTTGGGCCTTTGACTAACTCAAATTATCTCATAGACGAACAAGTTGGAACGCTGAGAAAATCGGCCAGCACGCAGACAGAAGTAGACCTTACCCTGCATTAATTTTCACTGAAAGAGAGCACTGGGAACTTTGAGAGCCTCATAGCATCGACACTAGAATCTGCACTTGGGTCAATGTTAATGCAGATTAATGAACTCATGGATCAGAAATTTAGCATAATGGACATGAAGATAGAACAGTTGAATACCGCTATAGGACAATTGAAAAGTAGTAGTGGTACTGTCCCCTGTGATGTCGTTGGAGGGGTGTGCCAATTAACACAAGCAGAAGACCCGCTAACATACAGACAAGTCAGAATGAGCAATGGGGGTAAAAACATGTCTATGGTAAACCCCATGATGATTTTGAACAACAGTGGTAGATGCACATGGGGCAGAACACAGGATTTACATGATAATCCAGGGGGGGGGCGCATGATAGATATACCGCACATGCAAGTTCCAATTGACCAGAAATCCATACTGGCCCGGCTGTAACATACAGCCCTAAAAGTACCGATTTGATACCAAACACTGAAGTTCTAAGCTTGCCACCTGCTTTGTGTCCCTATGTACTAATTTTAGCTGGGGTCCCCACTCTTAAAAGAGAGCCGAAAGAATCGTGGTCCAATCTACGGAATAAAACTGTTGAATGGTTAACCAAATTAAAAAAATTTAATCCATTAAATATGAAAGATATCCTTATGGTTCGTAGGGTAGGGTGGCTTGGTGATTCCCCAAAGAATATAAAAGGTCACTGCAAAGTAATAAACATTTGACGACCGCAGATGGTTCGAAATTTACTAAAAATGCAGGAGGAGATTTCCCCCCAAAGTACCTGTATCTGTGCTCTTCCTTTAGGATACTTTTATAGACCGCCACCTGGGAACACTGTCAACGACGAGGGCACCCATGTTGTACTATCAAATAGGTTCCAGGGGTTATCAGTTTTAGACACTTTAGATTGACAACAAAAAACTTTCTACGATGGAAATAAAATTCCGGTCATTACTGAGATAAACGGCAATATGGTCCAGACACGATCTTTAAATGTTCAGTGCTTAGATGAGTTTCAGAACTCTCTAAATGTTGACGGGATACAAGAGTCAAATAAACAACAGGGGGAAGGGGATATAAATATTTCTCAAACAGTTGGTAGTACGACTCACTTCATGGAACATAGCAGGGCTCTATAGGAATCCTAGAGATATGGAATGGCATGAATACATAGAATTGAGTGATATTTGCTTTTTGCAAGAGACCTGGGCATTAAAAAACCCCCATAGAGTTGGGTTTAAGACTTTTAGTGTGAACGCCAGCCCATCGGTAAGAGGCAGGCCATCAGGGGGCCTTGTCATATGGGTAAGAGTTACTCTTGAAATTGGTTTAACCGAACTGTGTATACAGTCGCAGGACTTGATTGGAGTGAAAATTATCACACTGGATGGAAAAGAACTATATTTAATTAATGTCTATAATAGACGAAGCCCAGCTACAAAAGAATAATTAGTAATAGAACAGCTTGATTCGCTCTTAAATACATTAGAGCCGAAGACAAGGGTAATTGTTGGGGGGGATCTAAATTGCAACTTTGAACCAGTGGCGTGCTTTGACAACCTCTTTGAGGACGAAGACATAGCATATAACATTCCTGCCATAGAAAGTAATAAAATAGTGCCATGCACTGTAGCAGTTGCACAAATTATGAAACTAATCTCAGGGCAGGGATTAAGAGCTTGCAACGGTCGTTTACCTTCAAACAGACCAAATGCATACACATTTTGTAGAGGTAACTCCAAGAGCAATATAGATTATATAATGGTTTCTATGGAGTTCTGGCTAAATGTTCTTGATTTAATAATAGACTCCAGAACCGAGAGTGACCATCGAGCATTACCATTGACACTTTCAGCCCAGCTCTTTATTTCCACCTCCTCGAGCAGCAAAGATAACAGCACCTTCACGGACGATACCTTCGTGACCAACAACCGTCGAACTCCTAAAGTGGTCTTATTTTTTAGGAAATAGTCGGTCCATGTTACATATTTATAACATATTTGCAGACACTATTTCACCCTACATAGATACACCAGTAGAAAAAATTCCAATGCTAGACCTACATAATGTCCTCTTAGATGCTTTAACTCCGATTGTGAGCAACATACCAAAGGAAAGCAACGGAGGAAGGAAATACCTAAATAAAGGAGCAAACCCCTGGTATAATAAGGAGTGCTGTGAAGCAAAAGCTGAACTCATATTGGCAATAAAAAACAACAATATAATTGCCATAAGGGAGAATAGGATCAAATATAAGAGAGTTCTTGCTAATACAAAAAAAACATGGGACGATGATATCTGGACAGACCTAATTAGTGCGGCTAAGTCTAAGGACCAGCTATCCTTTTGGAGACTGATAGCAAAAGGAAACAAGAAAGGCAGGGATTCTAAGGACCTCCTCCTTGATGCCCATACTTGGGTCGACCATTTTAGCCGCCTCGATGCAGCAGCTGAAAGCAAGCAAACCCCCACTGCTGAAGACTTGGTACTTAACTTAAAGGTTATTAACTTACATTTTAGCTTGAAGGAAACAATTATGGCAGTTGATGCAGTAAAATCAGGGAAAGCTCCCGGTCCGGATAAAATTCCGGGAGACTTATTGAAACACAACAGTGTCTGGGGACCATACATAAATTACTTATGTAATGCAATAGCCTCGGGCACACCAATACCCGAATCTTGGAAAGGGGCAGAAATCATTGCGATTTTTAAAAAAGGTAATCGTTACGACCCCGCAAATTATCGCCCAATTAGTTTAATAGATATTTTACAAAAAAAATTGCTAGGCATATTTCAAATAGATTAAACGATGGATAGAGGAATACAATGTGCTTTCAAAATTCCAGGCAGGATTTAGAATTAAAACCAGTACAATTGATCAGGTCTTTAGATTTATATGCCTATGCTGGAAATATATACATTTAAGAAAGGGCCATCTGTATATTGTTTTTGTAGACCTAAAGGCAGCATTCAATTTTATACCTCAATATTTACTTTGGGAATCGCTGAGATGTCAAGGGGTCCCAGGCGAGTTACTCGTGCAAATAATAAGACTACACAAGGATAATTTAGCAAAAGTAAGATGGGGCCCAAAGGGTGAACTCACCAAGGCAATCCCTATAAGAAGGGGTGTACACCTGGGGTGCGTTCTGGCACCTACCTTATTCTCATTGTACGTAAATGATATCCCCAATTTTCTGCACAGATGCTCAAATGATGCACCTAAGTTGGGGGGAGACCTGGTACCAGCTCTTTTATTCGCTGATAACACCATACAAATATCACAAACCCCCAAAGGACTACAATGCGTAATGGACTCTTTCCATACATATTGCACTATGAAAGGCCTTGAAATAAATTCCAGCAAAACTAAGTACATGGCAATAAATCCACATAGATCCTTCAAAAAGAATTTAGTGTTAAATAACCAAAAAATTGAGTATGTACAAAGTTTTAATTATTTGGGTGTAACCCTAGATACAAAATTATCTTAGAAGCCACAATTAGAAAAAAACAAGATAATTTTGCTCCAAAATTCCTTGCCGATAATAAAGAAACATGGGAGCAGTATCTCGAAAGCGGTGTCCCCCGCTTTGGAGGTATTTAAACACAAAGCACAATCAGCCTCTCTTTATGGGGCTGAACTATGGGGGCCCTACTGTAGAAAGAATTTTGAACTGGGGGAAAACAGATTTTTTAGAAAACTATTAAACCTCCCAATACGAGCACCACTAATTCTGATTATTATGGATGTTAAACGCACTGATCACTGTGTTTTATTAAGACCACTTTTATTTTGGGTGAGACTTTGGTCAACCATATAACTGTCTCATTACAAGGAAGGCTTAGAGGAGATCCTGAAGATTGACCAGAGCGGGAACGTTCCATGGCTAAAGCATGTTTCTTCTTGGTTTATGAAGTTGGGTCTACCTCATTACTGGGAAGACCCAACTCAGTTGTCATTGTCTTTGAGGAAACTGCTAAAATCCACTTTTTGGGCTTATATCCAAAATAGTCTGTTACATAGCTCGACTACCGGATCACTAACAACAAGGTTCCTTCTCTTTAAAGATGTAGCAAGCTTTGAGCCTTTCTTGGATGAGGTGCGCCCTCAATTAGCGAAATCCTTATACATGAAGTTCAGATATGGTGTGCTACAAACAAATGCTAACAAATCAAGATGGGTTAGTAACCATGATGGAAATAGAAATGAATTGTGTACACTATGCGAAAGTGAGACTAAAGAAAACGATTTACATGTATTATTTTTCTGTTGTTCATATGCCAAACCCAGGAAGAAATGGATTAAACCAGTTTGTAAAAATATGAATACTAGGTTTTGTCAAGAGGCAGAAAGAATATTGAAAACAGATACATCCCAACCAAATTGTTTTTAATGTAAGTAGATACTTATTTAATGTAAGTCTCATAAGGGCTAAATTCAGGCTGAAGTTTTAATAGCCCACGACTACGTTGATTTAAGGCTATGATTGTAATAAACCTTGCACACGTACTTTATGATCTATGGAAGAACATGGAAAACTGTGATCTTGTATTGCATCAAAAAGAATTTGTAGCATTTTGAAGTCTTCATATGACTTATGGAAAAGTACAAATAACGGAAGAAGAGGTTAGGGACTCGATATAAATGATTTTATATATTTATTAAATGCCTAGGTTTAATGTATTTATTGTATTACATATGTTTTAATAGTGATAGCGGGGACAGATTATATTACTGCCATCTTTCTATTAATGCACCTACCACGTCGAATGTATTTAACACAGCTATATTAACTGTATTTAAATAACTGAAAAGTGATTTTATATGTATCGTTTATGGTTTTAACTGAACCGAAATAAAGATTTTTTGATTTGATTTGATTTGACTATAACAATTTCACACATCTAATCACATCTAAATATGGAAACATTGTAAAGAATATTACAAAAATTGTTAATATTTATTATTGTAAAAAGTAGAGTAAAAATAAAATTTTACACCTTAAAAAAATTGAAAGGCATAAAAAGCATCCACTCATGGAATAATGCCTATTATTCTCAAGTCCATTCTTACTTACCCAAAACCTGTAGAATTCTGAGTCAACAGTCAACATGATTTTGTCTTCATTTTTCAACCATTGCACAGAAGATTAAGAATTTGTTCAGTGTATGTTTTTTTATACATGAGTACTAGACTCCAAGTACAACAATTCTTCACAGTATAACAACATATATCAGGAAGTACTAATGTAGAAAGATGTGTTTTTGATACCTTACAATCACATATTTATAATATAAAATGCCTCAATATAATAAAAACGTACAGCTGTAACTTGAAAAAAATGATTTAAAAAAAAAAAATCAACATCAATACATCCCAGACTTTTTGGGGAGGAAGAGGAACGGCTATAAACCTGAAGGGAGGGAGAAGAATTAGTTATTTGTGTTGCCATTTTAACTGATTGTCCTCTTCCTCATCATTTGGGGAATCCTTAAGCAATCATTTTGGAGGCCCAGACACCTCAGGTGGAATGGTTGCAGAGGGAATAGGCAATATAAAGGTGGCAGAACAGGGGAAGAGGGGTGTCTGGGCTCTAGGAATGGTGTAGAGTGGGTATAGGAGTAGTAGTCTTTGTTTCCAAGAAGGCACTATCTGCCAATCCACTCTTTTATGGGAAGCCTTTGCCAAGCAACTATTCACCAGGATCTGGACCATTAGGCCCACCTTCTATTCCAAATTATAGAGGGCACACAACACTGCAGTCCTCCCAGCACTAAATTTCTTCAACACCCGTAGTGCCTTCTCAGAAATAAAGAAGTGTTGGTACGGGAGCACGGTAGAGGCACCTGGGGCAAAGGAGACTCCTGCCTGCTGTTTGCTGGCTAAGGCCTGGCACTCTCTAGGGGAGGCTGGAGCAATGAGGGTGATGGTGGGTGGTAACTGCAGTAGAAGATGGCACAGTCTGTGCACCATCAAAAGAGGCTGGCCAGTGTCATGAGTGTCATTATCTGACTATGTGTTGGACTCTCATCGTGAGCTATCTTCCAAATCAACCCCTTCAACCGCCGTGCCACTGGGTCCTTCTATGCTACTTGCGTCTCCTGCTGACTCCAATAGCTGCTTCAGCACTTCACAGATGAGGGCTAATCACTCAGATTGTGCAGAGGATTATACATTAAATATATAAATGAAAATAATATTGGAATAAGAATTGATTGTTACATATTAGACAAATGCCCTTTTAGAAATTATCTGACAAACACGTTTCAAACACAAGATATGTCACATGCCTTCCTTAAAATAGGAAACAATATTAACTTGATATCTTCAAACTATGCTATAATATAATATCTACCGATATATAAATGAAAATTGTTATGGGTGTAAGCATTCAAATAATTCAAAGAAATAGTATTTATGTCTGCCTGGGTTGTCAGACACTCTGTCACAAATGTGGTGGAAATTCCAACTGCCATATTAAAAGTGGCATTGACTTGACCACGTTGCAATTGTAATATGGTCCATGTCATCGGCCTTGTTTGTTACACATTAAGCTGCCCGACATATGCTAAAGAAGCCTCATTGTTTATTCTTGATATATGTCACGACATACTAATATTTGTGTCTAATTTTTTCATAATGCACCAACACATTGCAAATGGATGAATTAAAAATATATACCTCTGAGTGCGTTTTTTGTAAAAAATATTTAAGTATGGGTCTTATTGAGATTATTCTGTAGCAGGACACTGTCAAAATGTGGTAGATATTCGGCTATATTGGGAAGTGTCAAAGGCTTTAATGCACTAGTGATTTGGCAGATGGGACATCACATATGTGACAGAGTATACCATCTGTGAAATTCTAAATAAAGTGCAACAGCCCTTAGTTAGCACTTGGCAGGTGCCAAACATCACTCATATGTCCTTCATACTAAAATACCAATTTCTCAGGCAGGTTTATCAATGCTGAGGAAGGAGGAGCCCCACTGCAGATTCTCCTTTCATTGCAGTTACATTTTTTAAGTTCATGTTCAAAGCAAATTATTTTCCTTTTTTTTATTTGCAAATAACGAACTTGCAGAGTGATATTTTTTTGTTACGAATACCAAAGAAATGCACCAATGACCAGGATAATGTTCACTGTGTCTGATGAATGTATTTAATTCTCAAAGTCCCTATAAAGTAGACTTAACTTGTGACTCATGGACTAGGAAAAATAGTTAGGGTTGATCTTTTCTATAGGGTAGTTAAACCAATATGTTTGCAGGGTCGGTGGAACCTCGTGTTATGGCTTTCCTCCCATTCTGTTAGACGACAATGATGCCCATATCACTTCTTTCTCAATGTTATTGGATGGCTAACTATCCATATATAGTTTAAATTGATTTGGGATAAAATGTAATGCTTTAAATGCCAGGAAATTATCAAAATATTTCAGTATACTCGTAAACCAGAATTTGTTTTGATTTTGTAAAATATATATCAACTATGAATGACTAACATAATTTTTTTATCTACCACATACAAATCTTTTTTAAATGTTTGATCATATCAGTTATGGTGCTCACCTCTTTTCTGTGGTGCTCTGGACATTAGATGCTTAGCCAAGTTGGGTAGGCCACTTTCAGTATACAATGAATACGGGGGTAGGGTGGGTGGTGTCATTGAGCACCACACTACAAAATGATTAAATTGCAAATTACATGAACAGTTTATATTTATATACTCTTTTTGAATAGGTATTAAAACTGTTATTTTAAATCTGAAAAACTGAAAGTATAAAACATATTGACATATTTTTCTTATACTCTAAAATAGACACTAATTTACTATTACGCAATAGGGACGCAGTCCCGCATGAGTTTCAGAAGTCTTAGCCTATGCCACCCTGCCAGTTAACCGTCTACCTAAGTAACATATCTGTACCTGCAAGCTGGAAATATCAATGCTTCAGAAAATCAACTGTGTAGGTGCCTCCTTTGAAGGCACACACATCTCCATCAGGCAGGCAGACATCTCTAAATGGGCCAGGCATCAAAAGCCAGGATGGCATAAATTAACACCCTGCTCCCTTTCAGAATGGTGGCCCACCCACCAAATTATAGATTCGCACTAATGGCTTTTTTTTTAGATTTGGTGGGGGGATGAGATTCTCAAATGCACCTGAAATATCCCAGATGGGACAGCTGCCTCATTTGGTGGATGGATCCTTCCTGCCAATATTATGTAAGGACATTATTGAGCATGGTGCATACTTAGAAAAATTACCTTCCTTTTAAAAGTCTGATCTAGTTATATTAAAAAACATTAGCCAAGTTTAATTTCAGAAAGCAGAGTAAGAATATAGGTTATTGGCAAATATATAATGCTATAATGCTAAATCATGTGAGAACTTAACTATGTTGGCCGGAGGATTTTATTATAAAATTATTTAGCACATGAAAATAATTTAACGTAAATAAACCGATCCAAACTACATCCTCTTTTTAATAGTATAATAATGGCTCTTAAAACATCAAATTACAAATCTTACCAAATATAAATTAAAAATTAAAAATTAAAAAAAAGATTATTATGAAAATTACAGTGTCCATGACCTCATAGACCAACTATTCACGTAATAAGGGTATATCTGCTAACCTATTTGTGTGCTGGCCCACACAACTGAAGATATTCGTTCAGTATATTTTCTCCCAAGGTTCGCATATCTCCCATCACTGGATCCCTCAGACAATAACTCTCCCGAGATGAGCAAGATGATTACATCAATTGAGGAGGTGTTGGCAAGTCAGTGATGGTAAGGCAAGTGAAACTTTCAAGAAGCCAGCTTAAGTATGCTGATGTGTCAGATCTCCATTGGCAAACATTTCAAGACAGATTGCACACTGCTGTCAATCCAAAAGTAAGTACACTAATAAAGATGCGTGCATAAAGATGCGTGCTCCCACCAGATAGGAATTATATCTCATAGACAATGATGGCCTCCATCATTAGAGTCCAATAAACTCATGCAGAACTGTGTTTCCCCAGGAATCATTCAATCTGTGACGAGTGCATGATACATAATACAATTGACCAAATATTCATACATGATAAATGTAATCAAAACAATTTCAATAGTGGTCAATGCTTTATATTGAAGTATGATAAAACGAGTCAAATGGATAGTCAAGAAAGTCATAACAATGCAGGTGTGCCAAGTGATGGTGCAGTGTAAGTGCAAATAAGTGAGCCACACAATATCAAACATTGATTTCTTTGTCATTATTTACAGTTTGTACAAAAGGTCCCCGCCCAAGGGACGAAAAGGCTTCTTAGAAATCCAATGACACAGATATTTGGGTTTGAACAGTCCAACAATCAGTGATATGAGTGGCACCAATAAGTCAATGTTTTGACAGTGGCGGCTCCTTGAGGGGGTACTGCGGGCGGTGGGGTGGGGCAGGTGAGGGGCAGAGTGGGGGGTAGTAAACTCCGGAATACGGCCGAAAGGAGTTGAGTAAATAAATAAATAAAACAAATTACATTGCGCCCTGCATCGCCAATTTGGCGTTGCAGCGCGAGCAATGTAATTTATTTTATTTATTTACTCAACTCCGTTCGGCCGTATTCCGGAGCTAACTACCCCCACCCTGCCCCTTCCCCGCCCTGCCTCACCACCCCGCAGCCCTCCCTTGAGGAGCCCCCACTGTGTTTCGACCTCTTAGTCAAATGGGGTCTTTATCAGGACAGCAAAAATAGGTAGCAACCTGACCAAAATAATCTGATCTGTTTCTAATAATCTCGAGGTATACTGGACACTAGACTCTGATTCCTATTAGAATGCTTTTTACAGGCTTACTGAAGTGTGCTGGTTCAGAACTCAATATTATAAATAAAAATGTATATAAAAAGTATAATACATTGTCATTGATTTGTCAGCATATAATAATTTTGACACAATGCTAAAGTGGAATGATATTGATATTTTATTTAAACATATATTAGATAATATTTTCTATGCTTTATGAGGAATTTCTCAGGTGATTGGATCTATTAACTGCATGATGTAGCCTTGGTTCCAGCATAAGGCAGTTGTTGTGTGCCACAACCAAAACCACTTTCATACAATCAAGGTGCATTGGCGTGCTCTGAACACTTCTTTATCATCAGTGTGTGAGAAAGAGTTCCAGAATCAACCTTGGACCCGATGGTGCTTTGCAACAGCAGTGTACCATACCAGATGACAGCCGTACAACCAAGAAGAGCATGGATTGTTGCTAAGTTAATGCACAGTATTAAAAAATATATATATTTTAAATATTTTAGCATATACGGACCTAGCAAAACCAGAGAGGTAGATTAAAATGAAACACATGTCCGAGCCAAAGGGACTGTGGAACATATGCAGCACTTTAAACAGTAATAAAAAAATGGAGGAAAATTAAATAAATAATTTAAGACCAAGACAACAACAAAAAATCAGTAGAACTGGAGACATGCAATTTTGAAGATTTAAGTGAAAACAGCACCAAAAAGCACAAAATGCCAACTATGCTTATCTGCTTGCCTCGGACTGGAACAAAGTCACAAGTTAAGGCCGACCACGATGGAGTTCGAGACGCTTATGGGGACCCAGTTAGGCCCGCTGAACAAAGTACCATAAATCCTGGTTGCGCAGCAATGAGCAGTCCTATATCATGGATGCATCTCTCAGCAGAGGAGATGAGAGGTCTTAGGTTGGAGATGCGTTCAGCAGCAGTGGTTCTGAAGACAGTGCAGGGCTTGCAATGCGGAGTCCTATGTCGTTGTCAAGGATGCTGTTGACAAGGGTCTCGCAGTGCAAAGGCCTTCATCAAGGATGCATCATGCAGCAGCGGTTTCAATGTGAAGGTTGATGTTGGGGAGGCATCACGCAGCGGTTCTGATGCGGAGTATTTGTGAGGTGGTGCGTCGCTCTGCATTGGTTCTACTGGGACCACAGCAGGGATGGCAGAGCACCTTGATTACCATTTCCAAGTGCACAGAATTGGGGTGGTGCCACTTGCGTGGGAAGGACTCACAGCTGGTTGTTGGAGCCTGTTTTGTCCCTGTGATTCTGATTAGGAGGCCAGCTAACTAGCTTTTGAAGGCACTCTGGTGGTCCTGTGTTCAAGATGCAGGTCCAGTCCTTCTCACTCAGGCAGGAGGGTGGCAGGGAAGCACAGCTGGGCAGCAGAGTGTACATCCATCTCGCAGCAAAGCAGCACAGCAGTCCATCTTCTTAGTCTTCCACAGGTCCAGCTGTGTACTCAAGAGCTAGGTTTGAGGATCCAATTTTTATACCTGGTACCCCCATTGAAGTAGGAGATGGGTCTAGACCATTCCACTCCCAGAGGTGATTGGAATTCCTGCCTCTATGTCCTGGCCCCAGATTGTCTGGGGTCACAAAAGACTAGTATCAAACCCTTTGTGAGTGCGCTAAGGAAGAGAACTTAAGATGTGCATGTGTGGTGGGGATAGCTCCTCTCCCTCATCAAGTCAGAGATGGCCCATCCTCCCAATATCTATGGTCCTTTGTCTCACTGTCTGGGAGCAATACACAAAGACCAACTGCCTGCTACAACTAGTCGTGTAACCCAGTGTTAGACCTGGCTTTTTCAGCGGGTTTGTCCCCGGACATTTTGCTTTTTGGCCTCCTGTTTTTGACCCTTTGTTGGTTGGGTGTATGACTCTGGGCACTTTACCACTGCTGATCAGTGCTAAAGTGCATATGCTCTCTGTGTAAATTGTGATTATAGATTGTTGTTTCCATGATTGGCCTATTTCATTTACTGTTAAGTCCCTAGTAAAGTGCACTGTGCGTGACCTAATGCTGCTAGTGGGCTTGCAGCACTGACGATGCCCCCCAGACAAGCAGCCTAGCAAAAGGGTCTCAGGCCTGCCATTGCAGGGTCTGTGTGCATTCTTGTACTGCCATGTCGACCTGGTAAATGCACCCACTTTCCAGACCCTAACCTTCCCTTTTCTTACATGTGAGACACCCCTTGTGGAAATTTAGCTTGTAACTGAACATTATCTGCGCCATCTTGCCTCTCCCCAGCGCCACGCACAGCGAATGCACGGCCGCCATTTTAGGCACCCCACTCTCTCCCCGCTCATTCTCGATCGCCAGCGCTTTCCCCTGGCGCTGCGAGCATCCCCCGCGTGCCGGCCACCCCCGCTCTCTCATACACGGGCCATAAACCCTCTCATTCTGCGCGACCCTGCCATGGAACCACATCCCACGCCTGACCGACATCCCATACATGGTCATGCCTCTCTTTGATAACCCCCTTCCTCTGCGCCCCATTGTCCGAACCGATCCCAGGCCATCACCTAGCCCTGCGGATGCAGTTTATTGCCCCTACTGTAAGGGAAACACCCCACATCAAAGGGATTACAGTGGATCAAAGCCCCTACCCCCTGGGACCCGGCCGGTTGCACACACCCCCGGGAATTGGCGGAATGTCCAGCTGCGTGATAGCCATCTCCTACTGTAGATGGGGTGGGGACTTCTACTGTAGATATGTGTGGGAACGAGCTTGAAGTGGGGGTTCCAAGGATGTCTTTCCGTACATCAAAGTCTCAATAAGAATGTACCATGTGTAATAAAGCAATAAACCTGTGTATAAGAGGCCAGGCCTCAGAGATGCAGTTAGAGCACCTCGTGACGATACCTTGCTGTCTGATCTGATGTGTTCTGCTCCGACGGAATAAAACTTTGTTTCCTGCCTTCCAGTCTCCGGCGCCTGCCTCTTTCATTGGTAAATTATCGAGTGGTATGAGAGGCGATTACCGCCGGGCAATACTTGAAGGGTTATCGACTGAAATTGCCGCTACCATTTAACAATTGGCGTCCCAAGCGTGGGGCCCATCAGAGACACGTGGATCCAGTGGGAGAGGTCCTGACGACAGAGTGAACGACTGCAACGATCGGGAGAGCTCCTGCCCAATAGACCCTCGTCTGGCAGCCGATCATCCGAACTTCACTGGTTCCGAGCAGACCTCTCTCGAGTGATCTACGGTCCTGACTGGGAACCATCAGGAGTGCCGCAGCAATAACGGAGAGTAGAGGACGATCGGGCGCTGGAGGCGGAAGACGAGAAACTGTCCACGCGGTCCGGGTAAGGTCGTGATACACGAAAAATTGCGAAATAATTGATTGATTGTTTGAAGTTTTGAAAATACTAGTATTGCTCATTGATTGTTCTCTTTGAGATATTCGCTGTCTACAAACGGGGAGGAGTAGAAATACTCTCTCTCTCTCCCTTTGCAGATAGTGAAGGGTAGGTAACGCAGACTTTTGTCCCCGTTGAAACCCGTCGTGCCTATCTTTATCTCCCCACTGATTGATTGTCCGAACATTGATTGTTTTGAAGAATAGTGCTCTTTGAGATATTCTCTGTTTGCAAATAACGTAGAATAGAAATATTCTGTCTAGTCTTTGCAAATAGTGAAGGGTAGGTAACGCAGACTTTTGTCCCCGTTGTAACCCGTCGTGCCTATTTTTATCTCCCCATTGATTGATTGATTGATTGTCCGAACACTAGTTGTTCGATATTGGTTCTTTGGAGGTATTCTCTGCTTACAAATAACGAGGAATAGAGATATTCTGTCAAGTCTTTGCAAGCAGTGAAAAGATAGGTAGTGCTGACTTTTGTCCCCATTGAAACCCGTCATGCCTATCTTCTCCCCACTGATTGGTAGTTGGTTCTGCCCGGACCGCTTATTAGAGGTGGACCATCCGGCTCCACTGGAAGGCACCCCTAATAAGGACATGTTCACTAAATATGGACTAGTCGCCGTAGCTTATAGCAAGCTATGGCATAAATATACAAGGAAGGACCCCGAGAGTCAGTGGCCACTGATGGGATCCTTCGACGACCATAAGATAGAAGTGCTAGAAATGGCTCTGCGTAGCAATAAGACGACGCCTACTATGCTTGACAGTATCGGCATGTGGCGCAAAGAAGCAACGCAATGGAAAAAGAGGGAAGAAGTAAAAGCAGAAAAGGAATTACGAAAGGCAGCTCACCTTGCCGCTAGAAAGTTAGAAGAAGAAATAAAGGAGAGAAGGGAAACTAAACTAAGACAGGAGCCCGAAACCTCAGGCCAGTACGCTGTTAGGACCCCCTCTATGCTCTACCCTGAGTTGTCCTCTAAGCAACGAACGAATGACGAATTACTATTAGGTCCCCCAATCATTTACATGCCCCCTCCATACGCACCCTCCCAATCGGTAGTGCAACAGCCACAACCCCCAAACACGAGCGAAAGCAGTACAGGGGCCTCGGTCCTCACGGCCTCCGCGCCGGCCGAGCCTCTTGTACTGAACACAACGTCGGCAACGACGTTGGATGACCCTGAGATAAGAAAGAAAGATTCCACCAGAATGAATCGATTAACAAAGGATGAACGAGCAGGAATTGACAAGATAGTAGGGACACTGGTGGAGCGGAAGGAAAGTGAGGAGTATATAACAGACGTGTATAACTCGTATGCCGACAGCCGCAGACGACACTTTGTCGTACGACTTTGTTATCACGCCCTGAATGCATATGAGGATAGGTACCACGATAAAGGTCCCGAAGGCTTAGCGGCCCTATATAGGAAGGTAGACATTGGGGAAGAAGGAGAGGGCGATGTGACGAACCTCTTCACTCGTACACTCGAGGTCTATCGACACCTTAAAGAACACAGGCAGACAACCAAAACAGAAACCCCCATAGCGGCTAAGCCCCAGGAAGGAAGGACTGATACCATGATGCCCATCAAAGAGGCCGCCCCCTACTGGGTCCCCCCACGAGGTCAGGGAACACATGACGACATCAACCACCAAGATGCGAAGGGGAGGGTTGTATATAATTGGGTCTACCAGCCATGGGACCGACAAGATATTTTGACCTTTAGAAAAACTCTACCCGACTTAAGAAAGAACCCGACTGCCTTCTACACCGAACTAGGTACAGCCTTAGGCTCAACAATAATGACTTTAGCAGATATCGACTTGTTCTTCGGATTATGTCTGCCGGCTGATGTGTGGAAACAAATCCGGAAAGTTGACCACGCTGAGCCGTTCGGATATACCTGGGTACAACTCGATACCATAGATAAACAGCGAGAACCGGGACAGAAACCCCCGAAAGCCATATTAGAGCTCCCAGACAAGATTGTACTTAAGTTGAAGACTCTAATCCCAGAAAGAAAGGTAGATTGGTCAATAGTGACGGCTTGTCGCCAGAAACCCCAGGAGGATGTGTCTGAATACTTCTCTCGGTTCGAGACTGTGTTTTCCGATTATAGTGGCCAGGACATGACCACTGCAACCGGACATCACCTCTTTGTCCAGAATTATGTGAAGGGTCTGTCACAAGAAGTCTCCCAGAAGCTGCAGACCAGCGAGAGTAGTTGGGCAGCCTCCAAACCCGCAGCTATCCTCCAGATGGCCCAATACTACGAAAACCAAAAGAATGAGAACGATAGGGCGTCAGAGAGGAAGAAAAAGGAACTGAAGGAGAGGGTAATGATAGCACAGTTGCAAGGGGTGACCATAGGAAGGGAACCCCCGAAAGGGAATTACCAACCAACCGCCCCTAGAAAGCTACCCCCTAGAGACCATACCCCTGCACCCTACAACGGACGGAGAGACTTAGATGGGAATCAATGTGCGTTCTGTAGAGGGTTCGGACACTGGAAATCCCAGTGCCCGGTCCTTCTGGAAATGAACAAAAATAGGGACCCCAGAGACACAGCATATGACCCCAGAAATAGAGGACAGGGACGAGGGTACACGAACGACGCCATCAACGACAGGCCAGGCAGACCAAACACCTTTGATCGCCCCCGACAAAACCAGTGTCAACAGTCCGACTATGAAAGCACCCATGACTTCGCATAGGACCGCCAGGGGCAAGGGAGGGATCCAGTCGAACTCCGTGTTGACCAGCAAGGTCCTTACGTCACTGCTAAGGTCTTGGGCACAAAATCTCCATTCCTGGTAGACACTGGGGCGACACGTAGTGCGTTATCCAAACGACTGATTCCTAGGGCACCCTTGTCTGGCTCACATGTAACCTCAATAGGCTTCGATGGAACGCCCTCCACTAACCCCTTATCAGCACCAATCTCCTTTGACTTAGAAGATAACACCACTGACACGACCTTTCTGCTCTCCTCCAACACCCCCGATGCTATTATGGGACTTGATTTGCTAAAACATTTTCGAGCTACCATCAGATGCTCCCCAGACGGAGTTCGAGTCATCCTACACGATAACCCAGATCTGTCCAGACCCTGTCACACACGGCGTATGCTCTCTATAACCGATGCTGACATGTCCCTACTCGACACATTACCTTCACATCTATGGGCTAAAACCGACTCAGATGTAGGGCGCATGGTGATCGACCCGGTACACATAACCGTCCGACCGGACGCAGTGCTCTCAAAGCTTCCACAGTACCGGATATCACCCGAAGGCGAGAAGGCATTGGTGGAAATCATCGAGTCCCTAGTCGAGGCAGGAGTGGTAGAAGAAGTAGTAAGTAATGTTTGCAACAGCCCTATCCTACCCATTGTAAAGAAGCAAGGCGAGGGAGATGAGAAAGCCTACCGTTTCATTGTTGATTTGCGAGAGGTTAACAAAGTAGTCATACCCCAGTACCCCGTGGTCTCAGACATCACCACCATCCTCACCCTGATTCCATCCACTGCCACCACCTTTACTGTTATTGATCTCAAGAACGCATTCTTTTCCATCCCCATCCACCCAGACAGCCGCTACCTGTTCGGCTTCACTTTAAAAGCCCGTTCGTACAGATTCTGCAGGGCACCCCAAGGCTACACTGAGAGTCCCAGTATTTATAGCCAAGCCCTCAAGAGGCAACTAGATGCAGTCCAACTACCCGATGGAGTGGTGTTGATACAGTACGTCGATGACATTCTTTTGGCGGCCGACACCACTCCACTTGCCGTCACAGCCACCATTCACCTCCTCCGCTTCCTTGCGGAGAACGGTCACAAGGTCTCCAGAAAGAAATTGCAATTCTGCCAGCCCCAAGTAACGTATCTAGGCCACCTACTTTCCAAAGACGGGAGGAAACTTACCCCTGACCGAATTCAGACCATCCTAGAAACCCCTGTTCCCAAAACTCAGAAGCAAGTGCGGTCCCTAGTAGGCCTCACCTCCTTTTGTCGACAATGGTTGCCAAACTTCAGTCTTATCGTAAAACCTCTGCTTTCCCTGCTGGCTAAAGATGTCCCCTTCCCCCTCCCCTGGACACCCGAATGTCAATCCTCCTTCAAAGAATTACGAGACGCCCTCTGTTCGGCCCCAGTCCTAGGAACCCCAGACTACACTAAACCTTTCTCCCTCTACACCCACGAAAGGGAGGGATGTGCGTTGTCTGTCCTAACCCAGTCCATAGGCCCTAAACAACGCCCTTGTGCCTACTTCTCTGCCACTCTTGACCCTGTAGCCAGAGCTTTGCCCGCCTGCCTTCGAGCAGTAGCCGCCGCGGCTATCTCTATCCGGCAAAGCGAGGGGATCGTGCTCTCAAACCCCCTCACAGTATTGGTACCCCATGCGGTTGACACCCTCCTGAACCAAACCAAGACTCAACACCTGACTAGCGCACGACTGACTGGTTATGAACTGACTCTGCTTGCACCCCACATCACATTGAAACGATGCACCACTCTGAATCCAGCTACTCTACTGCCTCTCCCTGACGCTGACCCCAATGCGTCCCCTATACATGATTGTGTGACCCTCACCGACGAACAAACCAAGAGTAGGGTTGACCTCCGAGATACTGCCTTCCCGGACCCTGACGGAGAACTGTGGGTGGATGGCTCATGCATCAAGCTCCCTGATGGCACCACCTCAGCTGCCTATGCAGTCACCACAGCCCGAACAGTTGTTGAGACAGCCCGCATCACACAGCGATCCGCACAGGCGGCGGAACTAATTGCTCTCACACGAGCCTGCATCCTGGCAGCAGGGACAACCGCAAACATTTACACAGACAGTCAGTACGCCTTCGGGGTAGTTCACCACTTTGGGCTCTTATGGAAAGAGAGGGGATTCTTGACTTCTCATGGCACACCCATCCTGCATGGAGATCTAGTCTCTGCCCTGACCGAAGCAGTCCTCCTCCCCACACGGTTAGCTGTGATCAAATGCCAGGCACACAAGAAGGTTACAGACATTATAGGACAGGGAAATGCACTGGCTGACATTACTGCCCGAACCACAGCCGAGAATAGGTCCACGACCCGTATGTACGTGACCAGGTCACAAACTGAGAAATGGAAGGATGCTAGGGAAACAATCAGGGATATCCAACTAGCCAGCACACCACACGAATTAACTGAATGGGCCCGGGTGGGATTGAAGGACGATGACGGTTGCTGGCGAACTAAAGACTTGAACAAATGGTTGCTACCAGATTCATACTTGATCCCCATGCTGACCATGGCACACTCCCCCGCACACATAGGGTCTGCCCCCATGATCGAGCTCATCTCCAAAGTCTGGCACAACGACAAAATCCCAGACTCAGCCAAACGTCTGGTCCAACAATGCCTAGTATGCCTCCAACACAACCCTGGGAAAGGAACTTCTGTACCCCGGGGAGGGTTTGGGGTCCCCAACCACCCCTTTGAAGTCCTACAAATGGACTATGTCCAGTTAGAAAGGTGCCAAGGTTTGAAGTACGTACTTGTTGTTGTGTGTGCCTTCAGCAAGTGGGTGGAAGCCTACCCAACCCATGACAACACCGCTATGACTACCGCAAAAGTACTACTGAAGGAATTCTTCCCCCGATACGGCCTTTGTCGAATTTTGTGGAGCGACAACGGCCCCCACTTCGTAGCCGAAGTTATCCAACTCATCTTAAAAGGGTTGGGTGTAAAACAGAAATTCCATGCGGTCTTCCATCCCCAATCTGCAGGCTTGGTTGAGCGACACAACGCCACATTGAAGCTTAAGATAGCAAAAATAGTCGCCACCACAGGACTGAGATGGCCAGACGCTCTCCCGCTAGCATTGCTATCAATGCGTTCCACCCCCACTAAACACCACTTAACCCCCTACGAGGTCGTTTTCGGGCGGCCCATGAACCTTTGGGCTGCTCCAAAGCCAACATCCATCCACGACGTCCCGGACGTCCTCATGTCTGACTATTTGTATAACCTAACTAAAACGTTGTCTGTCATCCATCAGCAGGTGCTGCACGCCATTCCCGATGTTTCCAGGGGCCCCGGACACGACATCCAACCCGGTGACTTCGTCTTAGTGCGTAACTTCCAGCGCACCAAGAGTCTGGAGCCCCGGTGGACGGGCCCCCTGCAAGTCCTGATCACCACCCGAACAGCTCTTCGAGTGGAGGGGAAACGCAATTGGCTGCATGCACACCACTGCAAGAAGGTATCACCGACCCTGACAACCACGGACAACATCACCGCCCAAGAAGAACTTCTGGACAAAGACCGACCATCCCTGAGCCGCTGCCCAGATACAGAGACACTCGAGTTAGTAAGATATCCTGATCCCACCGTGCCATCCAAGGAAGGGTATAACTTGCGACGAAAGGAGAGAACTTCGGCTAAGCAGACCACAGGCTAAGTGGAAATCTCAGAGCGGTAGCCTAGTCACCTCAAAGGCCACCAGGAGAGAAACTAAACAAAGTCTGTGGTTCTGCCCGCTACCGAGTCTCTTGAAGGTGATGGAAGCGCCCGACATGAAGATGATGGAAGCAACCGAACGTGCGAAGATCCACTACAAAAACCCAAAGACTGACCGAATGCACAGCTTAAAGACTATTGCACTTTTCATTACCCTTCTCTTTTGCCTTCTCCTCGTGGTCACCATCTGGATCATGGAGGAGAGCACACCCGCTCATAAGACATTGCTGACCACCGTTCAACCTACCACCACGAAAGAACACCATCTGATATCACTTTCACCCCAACTCCGAGAAAGGTGTAAGGAGTTCTGGAATAACTCTTTTGTGCAGTTGCTCCACCAACACAATCTTGCTGCCAACGCCACTAATTGCTGGATCTGTGGATTGCTACCACATGCCACTGGACACTCTATCCCTTTCATCCCTTCACCTTTTTCTGTCCATGGTTCCTGCCTCGCCTGGCTAATCCTCCTGCAAGAAAGCTACAAGGACAATGCCACTTCCGGCAGAACCATGTCACACTTCTACCATGGGTTCTGGCTGAACAAAACTGGAAGAACTTCTGCCCTCTTCTGCCCTCTGAGATCGAACACTTCCTTTCACATGGACATCCCTGCCAAAAAACGAGTTGAAATGCAAGTGTTCAACAACCCAGCCAGACCCACCTTCTCTTACCTCCGGAAACGGACGGCCGCCACCCTAACAGTGGCCCTGTCCGTCATCAACGTCACTGGATTTGTGTGCCTCGAAGGCCTGGGTGCGCAGCTGGTGGGCCACAGCTCCTGCCTCATCACCCGAACATTGGACTCAGTTGACCCACCCTCCTTTGTTGCCTCCCCGAATATGTACTTCGTCTGTGGTACTAAGGCCTACACCTGGCTTCCGAAAGGTTGGGGAGGCACCTGCTACATCGCCTTTGTCCTTCCTCCGACATATGTGGCTCCAGCAAACCATCACCGACAGAAACGGGCCAAAGACATTGTGCAAGCCGACTCCGCCGGAGCACAGTTCATGGACGCAGTAAAAGGCCTTGTTCCACTCTGGGGTCCAATGGCAAACAGCCGTGCCATCCGCCACTTAACCCAGGCAGTCGAAACGGCGATGAACATTACGGCTGGCGCCCTCGCCAACAACACCGCCGAGCTCCAGGCCGTCCGCTTAGTGGCCCTTCAGAACCGCCTCGTTCTAGATGTGGTTCTGGCTGATCGTGGAGGAGCATGCCGCATCATTGGGTCCAGCTGTTGTACCTACGTACCGGATAACTCACCCTCAGTCTACAAAGCAATTGAACACCTCCACAGGCTGTCCGCAGAGGTCCATCAAGAGCAAGAAGAATGGTCACTGGGGAGCTGGTTTTGGGACACTATTAAAAGTTGGGGATGGAGGCTGTTTTCATTTATCCTAATACCGATTGTGATACTATGTGGATGTTGCTTGGGGATTCAGTGTCTGCCACCTTTATGTTCGCTTTTTATGAACTGCATCTGCCCTAAGACTTTGGACTATGAAACAGAGCGAATGAAAGCTCTGTATGAGGTGGAAATTCGTAGTATTATGGGGATAGATCCGAACTAGACAAGCTGGCGAGATATGTTAAAAGGGAGGACTGTGGAAATTTAGCTTGTAACTGAACATTATCTGCGCCATCTTGCCTCTCCCCAGCGCCACGCACAGCGAATGCACGGCCGCCATTTTAGGCACCCCACTCTCTCCCCGCTCATTCTCGATCGCCAGCGCTTTCCCCTGGCGCTGCGAGCATCCCCCTCGCGCCGGCCACCCCCGCTCTCTCATACACGGGCCATAAACCCTCTCATTCTGCGCGACCCTGCCATGGAACCACATCCCACGCCTGACCGACATCCCATACATGGTCATGCCTCTCTTTGATAACCCCCTTCCTCTGCGCCCCATTGTCCGAACCGATCCCAGGCCATCACCTAGCCCTGCGGATGCAGTTTATTGCCCCTACTGTAAGGGAAACACCCCACATCAAAGGGATTACAGTGGATCAAAGCCCCTACCCCCTGGGACCCGGCCGGTTGCACACACCCCCGGGAATTGGCGGAATGTCCAGCTGCGTGATAGCCATCTCCTACTGTAGATGGGGTGGGGACTTCTACTGTAGATATGTGTGGGAACGAGCTTGAAGTGGGGGTTCCAAGGATGTCTTTCCGTACATCAAAGTCTCAATAAGAATGTACCATGTGTAATAAAGCAATAAACCTGTGTATAAGAGGCCAGGCCTCAGAGATGCAGTTAGAGCACCTCGTGACGATACCTTGCTGTCTGATCTGATGTGTTCTGCTCCGACGGAATAAAACTTTGTTTCCTGCCTTCCAGTCTCCGGCGCCTGCCTCTTTCATTGGTAAATTATCGAGTGGTATAAGAGGCGATTACCGCCGGGCAATACTTGAAGGGTTATCGACTGAAATTGCCGCTACCATTTAACACCCTAAGGTATGCCCAATGTACCCCTGTGGACAGGGTGCAGTGTATGTGGAAGGTAGGACATGCCCTGATGTGTGTGGCATGTCCTGATAGTGAAATACAGTGTATTTCATTTTTCACTATTGAAAGGCTATCTGTCCCTATAGTATAGAATAAGAGTTTATTTATAATATCTTATAAGTATAACTTCCTATTGGGACAAGATAGAAAGATGGACTTTAGTATGCCTGACCTCAGAATATAAACATGCATCTTTTAGTAAAGATGATTTTTTTGTTGTGTGTTTGGAAATCCCACTTTTAGAAAGTGGGTATTTTCTTGCTTAGCCATCCTGTGTGCCTCTGCTGGTTTATGGATTGACTGTCTGGCTTTGGAGTGACAGGGGCTTGGGATGTGCATTCTCTCAGACAGCCACTGGGGGAGAGTTGATGTGTGTCCTGCCTTTCCTGAATGAGTCACAGCTGGGCTGGATAGACCTGGGCTACATTTAGAGTAGTGGGAGGCGATTTCCTTTAACCTGAATGGGCCTGATCTGCCTCCCATAATGCTGTCTCTACCACCTGCCGGGAAGCTGCACCCGAGGGGACAGAACTGGTTTTGACTGAGCACAGAGCCTCTCTGACACCAAAGAACAAAGAGAAATGGACTATAAATGTTGGAGCCCAGACCCCTGAACTTTAGATTACTTCTGGAATTCAAGAGGAACCTTTGCCAAGGAGAAGAGAAAAATTTAAAATTGAAGGAGAAGTACTGCCCCTTTGCTGTGTGCTGTCTGGGGATGGCCTGCAGTGGCTGTTTCTGCCAAGGAGAGGATAACGATTTTGCTGTCTGCTGTTTCTCCTGCTTGAGGACGATCTCCAAGGGCTTGAAGTAGAGCTTGCCTCCTGCCTTGAAGTCTCAGGGATACAAAGACTTCCCCACCAGCTCACCTGAACTTCCTTGCTGGGAGTTCTGACCTGCTAAGAGGTGCTTGTGACTGTGTTGGGCCTCTGGAGGTTGTTCTTGCTGATGGGAGCTGGAAAAGTAATGCAACTACAAGAAGTGCAACACATCCGCACCTGTTTCTGATGCATAGCCGAAGAAACCGACGCAGCGCCTCCCCGTGGCTTGAGAAATCGCCGCACACAGCATCGAGTGCACGATCTATGAAGTCCGAGATCACCGCACTGATTCCGATGCAGGCCCTGCTGTGCGGCTGGAAAAACCAATGCATTGTGGGACAGCAGCTGAAGAAACCAACTCAGCTCTGTTGCCGCTGCCGCAACAAGAACCAATGCATCCCTGATCCTCATCCATCGCACCAGGGTGCCAAGTCTACAAGAATGCTAAGGCCGCAGTAAGAAACCAATGCATCACGTCCCCTTCAGTAAGGAATTGATGCATCACCTCCCCTGAATTAAGGAACTGACGCATCACCTTCCCTGGGCGTCTGTGACGCATCGAAGGTACTTTGTGTTGAAAGTGTTGCAACTATAGTTTGCTATGGACAGAAATGTTTCTACCTTTTAAAAGCCAAATTTTGATTACTGTATTTTATATTTTTGTTGTTTTGGTTTTGTTTTGTTCAGATAAAGATTACGTATTTTTCTAAACTGATGTGGTGTCCATTTGTAACGTTTTCACTGTATTGCTGTATGTGTGCACAAATGCTTTACACACTGCCTGTGAGATAAGCCTGTCTGCTCGTGCCAGGCTACCAAGGGAGCAAGCAGGGGTTATTTTAGAAGTGCATCCCCCATACCCTGAATAGAAGAAGGGTCCCTGCTTGGACAGAGGTGCAAACCATTGCCAACTAGAGACCCCCATTTCTAATACAGGCAGTAGACACAATATGGCTGGGACAAGAAAATGACAACTTTCTAAAACTTGAGAAAAAACGGAGGTGGGACCTGACACCTGTTTGATTTCTATGCTATTTCTTTAAAGCAATGATCAAACACCAAAGGATTATAGTTTGATCTGGTTATTTATTTAACCTTTTCATTCAATGGTTTTTTATGTTTTTTTCACACTAGTTCAAATGCATGAAAAGAATAACACTTTTCATTCCACAGATCTGTGCTCCAGATCATCTAATATTACTGCAGGTCGCCTGCAGCCCACTGGGGTAATGACTCTATTTTTGAAAGGACTTCCAGTCCCATAATGCTCTTTATTGCGCTCATCTGAGCTTGTTTGTAACCAAATAAATAAAAGGGGAGAAACTGGAATTTCCGCTGCTGGTGATCATTTTCAAAACTCCCATGAAGAAGAGCGCATGCTCGAAACGTGTCGGGAGACGCAGTGGGCACATCTTCAGTTTTCCTGACCTCCACTTACTTTTCTGGTGTGCGGCTCACCTAGGAGCAACTCTTTCTTACATATATATATATATATATATTCACTTAAAAAACCATAGGTTTCACAAATGTTATAGTTAGGTGGACATTTCACTCGTAAAAAACCAATGAAATTCCCCCGTTATAGTTAGTTCAGATAACTATAACTCGCGCGCCCACAATCCACTGCTCATGACGTCACATGTTACATCACTCATGACATGGTCAGTGGCATCACTCATGACATCACTGATGACATCATCCTTGTGATAGAGTGGCGGTCGCGCGAGTTATAGTTATCTGAACTAACTATAACGGGGGAATTTCATTGGTTTTTTACGAGTGAAATGTCCACCTAACTATAACATGTGTGAAACCTATGGTTTTTTAAGTGAATTTGCAAGGTTTTTTAAATGCTAATTCCTAACTATAACGTGTGTGAAACCTATGCTTTTTTAAGTGAATTTGTACGTTTTTTTAAATGCTAAGTTATGTATGTATTATTATATATTTTTTTAAAGGTTTTTCACCATGCGCGCACCGTGTGCGCACCGTGCGCGCATCCCGCGATTTAAAAAAAAAAAAAAAAGTTTTTTTCACCCTTCGGGGTCCTTCAGGGACCCCCTGACAAAGGCTAGGGGGTCAGGAACTCTCTACCCTGCCCCCTTTTCACGTTCGCCACCTCTCTTTTTCACTGTCGCACCCAAAACAAACAAAATGGCGGCCGACACTTCCTGATTTCGACCGATTCGAACATTGACTGACATGTAACCACCAATCAGAATTACGCTCGCGCACGTTAGGGTGCGCGCACGGTGCGCGCACGGTGCGCACCTATAGATATTTATGTACTTTTAACTGCAATTTTCTCAGGAACTACTCAACAGATTGACTCCATATATGCAAAAGGCACATGCCTGACCTGAGGACTACCTCTCTGCCAAATTTCAAGTAATTCTGTTCAGCCGTTCGGGCTGTACCTTCGACTAAAGGTCCTATGGGAAAATGCATGGGGAAAACACGTTTTGGGACCCGCCTTTTTTCTCGGCCCCCGCTTGACGAATCACCCCGAGACTTTCAGGGTAGGAGCTGAGCGGAGCGCCCCATTAGTTTTGAAAATTTTGCGAGGATTCATCAACCAGCGCCAAATTTATTCAAAATAGAATTTTCAGATTTCCTATGGAAACACGGTCCTAACTATAACTATCTACTGGCGACCGCCAGTAGATAATATACACACATATATATATATATATTCCAAAGTTCTTATTCCAGGTGAAGATTTCCACAATAAGAAGACGGCACACCAGGAAACGGCACAAAAACTTTATTGTGCACCAGCAGTTAAAGGACGACGCGTTTCGGCGTTTTGCCTTTGTCAAGAACTTGACAAAGGCAAAACGCCGAAACACGTCGTCCTTTAACTGCTGGTGCACAATAAAGTTTTTGTGCCGTTTCCTGGTGTGCCGTCTTCTTATTGTGGAAATCTTCACCTGGAATAAGAACTTTGGAGTATTAACGGTGGCTGCTGCTGCCACCGACAGCACCAACGTCGTAGGCGTGGGGACTGCTTTGGCAGCAAACCGACGAAGATATATATATATATATATACTAACACTGACATCATTCCAATCTCCCAAAAAATCAGTCACAGACTCCACTTGTATTTTTCTGCTCTTTATTGGAGCAAATCTGCCATAATGCATTTCGGCCAAGCCTATATATATGCAAATTGCATTTCATAATATGTATTTAGAAGGTGATTTTGTAAGACATGCATATGGTTCCTAATGGTTTGTATATATTGTTCAATTACATTTTATTATCTTTGCATTTAATTTAGACTCCTATATTGATATTGGAGAAGAAAGCCCTAATGGTAAATTATAAACAAAAGCCATATATCAAATTATAGGTGCACACCTACATTATGCTCTTCATTTACTGGAGGATAGTAGTTCCACAACAGCTGTTATGAATGAAACAATAAGTTAATCTCTATTTTTGGCATTATTTTAAATCATTATAAATATAATTACGTTTGATGGTGATGCTATTGTTGAGTGCATCTTCTATGTAGATGCTGAAATTGCAATCATTAATAAGGGTTGTTTTGGTA
Organism: Triturus cristatus; assembly: GCF_964204655.1. Taxonomy (NCBI): domain Eukaryota; kingdom Metazoa; phylum Chordata; class Amphibia; order Caudata; family Salamandridae; genus Triturus; species Triturus cristatus. Next base: position 502,630,790 of record NC_140580.1, read on the forward strand.
AGTTTTGATTAATTCCGGTTTTACAGATATATATTTTAAGATAAGTATTTGTACAAAATGTCATCTACAATAAGTTGTATAGAACTGAATTGCACATTGTCTGACAGGAGGATAGGTTTTGCCCTTGTGATGTTTTATTTTATAGAGGCAAACTTAGTAAGTGTAGCAAAAGAATTTCTTGTAGTTTTGATAACTGTTTTTTATGTGTGACATTGTAAATGGTGTAATATTCGATTAAAGGTATAAGAAATTATATTTGATGGTGAAATTATTTGCACGATTAATTAAGTTTGGTATTAAAATTAAAATATAGGTGATATTCAATGTCATGAATAATTTTGTAGGTGTGATTTAGGGAGACCACCTCCCTCCAATGTACTTCCTAAGATAATTGCAGTCATGATTTTAAATTAAGCAACCGACAGTTAGCTGTAGTTTTATATACTGAAGCTTTACATTATTACACCAACACACAACAAAATAGATGTACTTTAAGAATATATCTGTGAATGTAGAATCTTATCATTTAAAGTTTACTTAAATAATACGTTTACCTAAGCTAACTTGCTAACCCTGATCTCTTTATAGTCTCCAATAATTTACCATTGTGGGAAACAAACATCCATACCTGTGTATCTAAAGCAGCATGCCAAGTATCATAGTGGTTTCAGAAGAGGCACTGCCGCTGCAGGACCTCGGAAGACAAAGAAGCTTTCTTGTTTCACCACACTAAATGAGGGCACACATGACTTTTATTGTTAAGCAAATCTATTAACTATAAATCTATGCCTAAATCTGACAAAATGTATACTAGAAAGCACCAGACACTCTTGGATTGGAGACATACATCAATAGATTATTTTAAAATAAGGATATTTGTGACTAACGTTCTTTACCTACAAGTCCCACAAACATATATATATTTGATTCATATACAATCAGATTGTAGGACTGTGCAAGTTACATTGATCAAAAGCAGAATGTGCACCAGATTTTGTGTCTTAAGTTTACATCTGCAGAGCCAGAGGACGACTCATCAGCAAAAACATTACATTTTGTAAGACTCTTAATCATGCATGTGCTGCATTAATATTAGGACAGGATAATATGTCATGATTGACGCATATTACCCAGTGTTCTAATGTATAAATACAGATCGTTGTCTATGATGTCTTGGATGTACTTTACACTCTTGGCTGCCTAGTGTCAGGCAATATGTCCAAAATAAATAACTTCTTAAAAAAACACTACCAGCAGCCTGAAGAAATCAATCTTCTGAGCCACCTACTCTTTTGAGGCACTTTACCCTTAGCGCCAAGAAGCAATTTGGTGTACGTGTCCTCAAAATGAAGCCTTTAACATGACATAACAGAGCTTAGGAACAGTTCTTGCATGGCTATTTGCAGCTGGCCGGAACATTTGGGTTTAATGTAGATTTTTTCAAATATTTCGCAACATGTGTAAAAGTATTTTTATTATGTTTCACTTCTGTGTGAAAATTCTAGGAGCAGGGGGATTTGTCAGTTTCACACTACAGGCATGTTAAGAAGGCACTTCATGACACCTACTCAATATACAACCTATACCATTGTGGTGGTTTTGACTTTACCTCTTAGAATTTGAAAGCCCAGTGAGGGAAATTGCTCATCACCTTAAGAAATCTGTGATGGGAAAGGCAAACTTTGCATATAGTTATTTAAAAAACCGTCTACATCCCTTTAATATATTCTCTGGGCCTGCACTTCCCAGTTCTTATGTTACTTTTTAGATGGCAAACTACATGGACCCCCTGAATCAGGACATTATCAAATTAAACTTTAAGGGAGGTTTTCATACTCCATTATCTCTTCATAGAGAGCACATTCTCAGTAATGTGCAAACCTGCAGCTCAGGCAACTTATCATTAACCCTGGGCGGACAACTACGCTACGCTTGCGAAGTTTGTGTAGTTTGTGCTACTTCATGCTACGCGAATTGCAAGTAGCACAGTGCAAAATTGCGTAGCGTAGTTGGCATTTTTTGCTCACTCGCGGTCCTCAACGTCAAGTCGGCGACTGCGAGCGAGCAAAATGACATCCCGGCGAGACTTTTTCCTCGTTCTCGATCAGCAACATCAAGTTGGCAATCGCGAGCGTGGAAAATAAACCTCCTGGAAAGATTCTCAACACGAGGAGGTCAGCTTTCTCATTGCGAGTGGTTGCATATGCTCGCGACCGCTCGCGATGTGAAACTACCAGTCCGTGTTGAGAAAGCTGCCGCTCGAGTAAAAATCTACTCGAGCGGCAGAAAACGACAGCTCGCACTGTGCAAGATGCCGTTTTCAATTATTGCACAGTGCGGACAAGCATCCGGCACTGTGCAGTCATCGCGAACTGTGCACTACGCAGTTCGCGTAGTGCGAAGTGCACTTCGCGTAGCTACGCGTAGCGCTACTACGCGAACTACGCCCAGGGTTACTTATCATGCCAAGCAGGGGCGTAGCAGCTTCAGGGGGGTGTTTGGGGTCTTACAACCCCCTACTAAATGTATATTCTGGTTAATAGATAGGTACAGGTGCATTAAGTCAGGTATAGTGAGGTGCCTGACGGACTTCACCCGCAATTTTTACACACACAGACAAAAACCACACACTCTCCCTCTCTGTTTTGAATGTCTTCAAAAATGTTGCTGATTTTACAAAATGTTCTGTTTTCTCTAACCCCTACCAATCAGCATTCGTCCTCCTTTCCCCTGCCCACTTAGCCCCTCTAATGCGTCCTGCTTAATGCATTTTAACATTATATCCCAGCATGATGGTTGGAAAATCCGAAGCTCACACCCCTCAATTTTACTGACCAAATTACGACCCTGCTGCCAAGATCCTTCTGTGAACCTTTTCAGGAGAAAAAAACAAACTATCATTGGATACTTATTTCTCCTGGCACTGCCTTATGACATGCTTTGCGTCCAAGGTGCCCTTGGAACTACAATAGCACTCGAAAAGGAGGAATTACATAGGTCATGCAACATAGACTTCTTTCTCGAACAAGAAAATAACTATTACACAGATTAGAACATAAGATTATTTAATTTATATATCATGTTTTCAAATTATGTGGCGTGCCGTCCCAACTCAACCAAGATACGATATAGGTTAGGTTTACAATGACAGCTATACTGCCCCGTTGTAGTTGAGAGTGACTCAAAAATAATTGTGTTTTAAGCAACTTTCTGGGGAAAAACACATTTTAATTGAAATACGGTTTCTTAACAAACTATGGATTTTAAATATACACATTTCTATTGCTCATGCAAGTGTCAATCTTATTAGTAGATTGCAACACTTGTTTTCTGAAGAGTGCCTTTTAAATATGTGTAATATATTTGTAACAATAAACTCGTTTCTGCTTGTCTCTGCCTCCTGTTTGCTCCAGAATCTTCTGATCCCCGTCCAGCTGTGGCTCTCTTTCGCCCACTATTTCCAAACATGTTTTTCTCCGGGAATCTGAATAAACTGCAAAAGACAATCTGAATAAACTGCAAAGGACGACAGAAAGACCAAGTTTATTTCAACTACAAACTTTTTATCAGCTTTATTTTTAAACTTGCGACATAATGACTGAATACATAATCTAGGACTGATGAATTTTTTAAAACGTTGGTTTGAAAAAATCCAGCGCTGAACTTCAGCTAAAGACCATCGGGGAGTCTGTAATCTTTCGCCGGATGCCTGGCACGCGGCGACGCGGGCCTGTGCCAGCGCTGCATTCTGACAGAACAAGTGTTGCATGAGATGTGAAGGATGACGCTGGCCCGCCGAAAAACCCTGGAGCAGGTGTTCCTCATCCTCATTCGCAATGGAGCGTGGCCCCTGGCTCAGTGAGCTGCAGCAAACGCGCTGGCAGGCTCTATCATGTACCTGCGTGCTGAGATGCACTAATGATAATGGATGCAGGCCTATTAACCATCACATTTGTAATGGCGCACAACGCTGATTGCTTAGGGAATGAGTCAGCGGCTTTCCAAAACCGAGCAGGGAATGCCGGGAACCCGTGATCCTTTGTGCAATCCGGATTCTCTGCTCGGTGCGCAACTTTGTTAGTCTTTATTTAATAATACAAATGAATACATGATTTGCTACATGATTATACATTAAGATAAGCCACCTTGGGCAGTGCAATATTAACCGTGCTGTCTAGCTGCCTGGGGCGGCAGCTCCGTTCCATTTGTCGCGTCATTGCCAGTCTGAGCCTTGCTGGCACCGGAGTCAATCCCTGGATGAGTTGAATCCAAGAAGAACTGTCGACAGTGGAAAAGTAGAGGGACCAACACGCACGTGCCAGCTTAAGGGTTTACATCAGGGCTGTGAATGTCTCAGAGTGAGATGTTCAGTTCTGCAAAGTTCTTGTGCTTATTGCTAAGGGGAAGGAGCAACCAGCAGCACTAACCTTCTCAGCTGTAAAATAAGTTTCAATACACATGACATACAGCAACAGCTTTAAAATCATCAGCGAGAAGCCATTGTATATCTGCAGGCGTTTGATATGGGTATTTAATAAATGTCTCATTGCATGAAGATATTGTAGGACATCCCCTGTCCATACTGTATAAGATCTTAGATTCTGTCAGTGTATCAAATAGATCATTTCAGCTAATTGTATTAGGGTGTTTCATATTGTTGGATATTGATGATGTGCTACAGTTTTCTACCAAGAGTACTTTGCTTCTCAAATCATGGGCCCACCATCTCGTAGGCGGGCTTTGATTAGTAAGGTAGATAAGAATGTTCAATCCAACTACTGCAAGATTGCACTGCTTGGCTCTTTGGGTAAAATCTTTGGCAGGGTCGTTTTAGAGAAGTTGGAAGCTGGGCTGAGTGAAAACTCCTTTTTTACCAAAGTACAATTTGGGTTTCGCCCAGGAATGGGTACTACAGAGCAAGCTCTAAATCTCTCCCTGATTTGGGGTAAATATGTCACGGCCAGGAGAAGGGCCATACACATGGCCTTTATGGACCACTCCCGTTCCTTTGACTTAGTGGATAGAAATAAATTGTGGGATATTATGAGACTGCGGGAGGGGATTTATCCCTATTGCATGTGTTAAAAAGTCTTCACCAAGACACAAATATCAGAGTATGCTACTCCCAGTCAGGCAACCAGACTCCCCCAGCCAAGTTAGACAAGGCTGCATCCTAGCACCCTTTTTATTTCTTCTTTATATTAATTAGGGGTGGGCGGAATTTGCGAAATTCACTTTCGCAAACTATCGCGAAGATGTTAAAAATCTCCGCAAACATGCGGAAATATCGCGAAGACGCAGAAGTTTTTTTCAGGCCCGTTCGCGGTATTTTCTGCGTGATCGCGGCTCGCCAACTTACCCATGCGGTTGCTCACGGGCGTGAGATCTCAATCATCTCATACTCTCGCGGTGCATGATCACGAGAAGAAAGACGTGATCGCGCGATGAATGACGTGATCACGTGACAAATGACGTTAATGCGGGCGCGAACTGTCGCGAGACAGCGCAAATGGCTACCAACAATCCAACATCTCGTGGAGAACGCGACCGGATCGGTAAAACTTGTCGGTGAACGTGGGGATTCAGGTAAGGCGATTGCGCGCACGCGAGAATGTATTTTTTTACAGCGCGAGCAAGAAAAAAATTTCCGGATTGCGGAAATTTTGACATTTTCGCGCTGTCCGCGGAACGTGAAAATGTCAAATTATCGCAATTTCCGTGAGCGGAACGGAATTTTAGCCCAGGCCTAATATTAATGCCCTTTACTCCTTTATAATAGACGGTACCCCTGACATCCTGAAAATTCCCGGTTTTATTATACGCGCACAATGTTGTCCTCCTGTCCTGCATGGCAAAGGGTGTGCAAGCTCTTTGAGATGGGTTTTATAGTTTTATGTAGGGGTTAAACCTTAAGGTAAACAATGATAAGTCCTACATTTTAACATGTGGGCTCAACATCACCCACTCAAAGCTGTTTTTTAGTGGCTATACACCAATAAAGAAATCAACAAATGTTAGCTATTTGGGCATGCTAATTAGCGCCACTTTGAATTGGTACCGTCTAAGTCTTCAAAAATCCAAGTCGTTAGAGGCAGCTTGAGAATCCTTGTTTGATTCGCAAACAATCTAGGACACGATCCTCAAAAGAACTGATAATAATATACAGAAATAAATGCTTGTCGGTTGGTACATAAAGTGCAGATGTTTGGGGACATACACCTGTAAAGACCCTCCAGGTAGCAGAAAACAAGTTTTTAGCAAGGTTCTTAGGAATTCCCAGAACCACAGCAAGTTTTTTTTTATTCACTAAGAAATGGGCCTTGATATTATAGCAGATAAGGAGTGCTTGGCACCTATTTTGTTGTGGTTTAAAATCTGGTCCACTCTGGAGCTAAGCTTCGCTCTGGGAATATTAGAGGATTGTCTGGAACAGAGTAACATGCTAGACATCCCTTGGATCAAGTATATAAAACACACACTTAGGTGCCGATTACGATCCTGCAAAAAATTTCCCCGTACGACTCGTATCCGGTCTTTTTCCCGTACGAATCGTACAAGTGCCGTACAAACTGCCAAGTACGATTCGCATGGGAAAAAGTCCATACGATTTGCATTGGGAATTATTCCCCACACGTCCTCGGGTCGGAAAATGTGTCCGACACTTCCTCGGATGATTTACCGTACAAATGTGAAAAGTGAAGTCCGACCGCGCTAGTACGATCCATCCTGTGCGTCCGATTTTACAACCGGATGGAAAAAACACCGTCCGCACCGAACTCCCATAGCAACCATGTAGACATGTGCCCGCATACGTGCCCAACACTCCCCCCAGCCCTCCTATGTACGAGTCGAATCCCTACCCGTGTATGTACACCCGTGTATGTACGAGACGTACCCCCACCCGTGAATATACACCCGTGTATGTACACCTGTGTATGTACGAGACGTACCCCCACCCGTGTATGTACACCCCCGTACATACGGCCCATACCCCCACCCGCGTATGTGTGGAGCGTACCCCCACCCCAACCGTGTATGTATGACCCGTACCCTCACCCGCGTACGTATGGAGCGTACCCACACCCCAACCATGTATGTACGCCCCGTACCCTCACCCGCGTATGTATGGAGCGTACCCCCACCCCAACCGTGCATGTACGGACCATACCCCCACCCCAACCGTGTATGTACGGACCATACCCCCACCCATGTATGCATGGAGCGTACCCCCACCCCAACAGTGTATGTACGGACCGTACCCCCACCCGTGTATGCATGGAGCGTACCCACACCCACGTACGTATGGAGCGCACCCCCACCCCAACCGCGTATGTATGACCCGTATCCTCACCCGCGTATGTATGGAGCGTACCCCCACCCCAACCATGTATGTACGACCCGTACCCTCACCCGCGTATGTATGGAGCGTACCCCCACCCCAACCGTGCATGTACGGCCCGTACCCTCACCCGCGTATGTATGGAGCGTACCCCCATGCCAACCGTGTATGTACGGACCGTACCCCCACCCGTGTATGCATGGAGCGTTCCCACACCCGCATATGCATGGAGCGTACCCCCACCCCAACAGTGTATGTACGGACCGTACCCCCACCCGCGTATGTGTAGAGCGTACCCGCACCCCAACCGTGTTTGTACGACCCGTACCCTCACCCGCGTATGTATGGAGCGTACCCCCACCCCAACCGTGTATGTACGACCCGTACTCCCACCCCAACCGTGTATGTACGACCCGTACCCTCACCCGCGTACGTATGGAGCATACCCCCACCCCAACATTCTAAGTACGGAGCGCACCCCAGGCCCCAACACCAGCACCTTCACCCAACATCGCGCATGTACGAGTCGTACCAAGCCAGACACAAGGACAGCACTGTACAACAAAATTGCCGAAGTACACACCGTACACACGCTAAAAACGCACGTACACAACCAGGACTAAGCACAACACCACAAGAATACACTATTCGAATGGCACAAAGCCACAAAACATGTCCAACAAGCACAAATACAACACATTCACTGACCTGCAACTGCCAAAATCCCAAACAGAGGCCCAAAACACAACCACTCCTTATAACACACCCACCCAAGGTTCAAACACAGCCACACCCACCAATGGACCAATAAAAAGGGCCCACAGACACAAACCATGAGCCTTTGCAACAGACTCACTGCTGCCAGACCCCACAGACAACCTACAGCACCATACTTGAACCTGTACTACACCTCACACTTGCACACCTTCACACACACACCTTCACAAACACCCCCTCATCACATTCACACACACACCTGCACAACCACACCCACACACCCACAACCATCCACACCCACACACCCCACAACCACCCACACCCACACCCCTCACCATGCCCACTAACAAGAATCCAAAGTTCACTAGCCAAGAATTGGAGGTCCTTGTTGACGAAATCCTCAGAGTCGAGCCACACCTCTTTGGAACATTGGTCAGACAGACCAGCATTTCCGAAAAAACAGCCATGTGGCAGAGGATTGTCGATGCTGTGAATGCTGTTGCGTCCACCAGAAGGACCAGGCATGAATGCCAAGCCAGGTGGTACAATCTGCGGAGGAGGGTCCGAGCCAAAATGACCGACGACCACAACCAGGCCAACATCACTGGAGGAGGGCCGCCTCGCAGACCCGTACAATACCATCCCTGGGAGGAGAGGGTGATGGCCATACTGCCGGTGGTGGCAGTGGACGGATTAGAAGGACTCCGAGACCCGGGTGAGTACACAAACAACTCACCTCACATGGAGGGAACGTCATCCACAACCAAACTCACAATCAGTCACGCAACCACACCAAGCCATCGCATGACTCAACCACACTCCATGAACACGCACATGCCACTAGCGCCACCATGCCCCATGCACCCAGCTGGACAATGCCAAGTCATAGGCCACAGAAAACACCAACACAAGACACGGTAAGCCAGATGGCGGGAGTGTGGGCCCCAAAAATCACATAGTGCAACTCAGAAGCAGACAACAATGCCCTCTGCCCATATGGCCTAGGTCACAGCCAGACAAACAGTGTGTCCCCACACAGGAAAGACTTGCCAGCAAATGGCGGACGCCTTGCATTAAGACATGGGGCTGAAGGCACTTTTTGCACATGACAGCAGCTAATGAACAGCCAACACTGTGAAAGAGTGGCAGCACACACCACCACAGCAGCAGCGCAGACACAGACACTACACCCAATGGGTGCCTGGAGATCAGAAACAAACTCACATGAACAAGCCAAGGGCCATTCAAAGATCTGCAAAAAGTGTGTGCCTAGGAAGCTAGGCTGAGGTGACAGAGGGTGACACACAGAGGGAGGGAGAGGGGGAGAGAGAGAGAGGGAGACACAGGGAGACGGACAGAGGGAGGAGGCTGACACACAGAGGGAGGGAGAGGGGGACAGAGAGGGAGTGAGAAAGGGACACACAGGGAGCCCAATTCAGCCTTGGGGGGTGTGGGAATGTCTGCTCATCAGCAGGTGGACTGCGTGCATGTAGACAAGGGGGGCCAGTGCCTGAACCCCCCCTCTTCTCCATGGCAAAACACAGGGCCATGTCTCAACCTGAGCACGAGCACAACGCCAGCTACCTGCATTATCTAAGTGTGTGGAACAACTCCATGTGCCCACGTACAGTGCAACACGGAAGGCGCCAATGCATGGCTCGCCACACCTGCTCACTCCACTGCTGACTGCAGTCACAATTGACGCAGCAAGTAAGACTGTGCCACACATAGGTAAAGTCTCAAAAGCTGTGGCCAAGGGACATACCCATGCACAAGTGCACTGTGAGTGGAATGCAAGACATATCCAAATTCCCAGAGGAAATGTGCCAACTTAGAAACGAATGAAACATGGATGTTGCATGGAACATAAATAACATTGTCTCTCTCACACACAGGTCAACGTCGTGGATCACCCCCCAACACTGGGGGGGAAGACTCACAGGACCCGGCTCTGCGGGATGCCGATCCCACCGGAAGCGACGACTCTCACCACTCTGTGGATGACCCCGACCAACCTGGCCCCTCTGGTGTCCAACCACCTGCAGCACCTGCGTCAGGTACAACTGGGCCAACCACCACCCCCACTCCTGCCACATCCCAGGAGACACCCAGGATCCCTGCCACACCACCACAATGCAGCCAGGCTCACCAGGAGGGACACGGAGTACCGGGCACCCTGGAGGAGGCAGGCGACAACGCTAATGCCACCCCTCAGGGGTCCCGGAGACCCGATGTGCCCACAAGGGCAGGCCAGGTGCAAGTGGGCAGGGGTGGTGGGAATGGAGGACGGCGGAGGCGCGAGCCTGACCAGTTGGCTGCGGAACCGGTATATTCCCATGTCAGAAACATCCTGGACACATACCGGCAAGACACCACGGGCATGGCCCAGGTTGTGTCCATCCTCGAGGAGATCAAGACCCAGCAGGCCCAGCAACATGCGGAGCAACATGCCTGTCTACTGCGACACCAAGGGCGGATGGAGGATAGACAGGCTGAGCTTGTGACGGTGTTCACAGGAATTCACAGTACACTCCGTCGGATAGCCGACAACATGGGCAACCCTCCCTGTGCCATCAGGCGTAGAACATCACCACCCACAGGGAGGGATCAGGAGGAGGAGGAGACATCCGACGGAGCATCCCAAACATCGTCACGGCCTGCTTCTGAGGGTTCCCGCAGGAGGGGGGGTCATCCACGGAAAAGACCGTGAGGGTCGGCGCAACAGCACCATCTCCCAGGACACCTGGCCTGGCACCTGGCCCACTGGACCAACAGCAGCACATCAGCAAAATACATTCTCTGCCACATGGACTTGCTGGTCACTGTCTGACCAATGTTGACAAAGACTGTGGCATGGACTCTGGGGATTTCCAATGGCAAGGACACCAACTCCCCTACTGAACTTTGGATTCCACACACCCGGAAAGCCCCTCATGTCATACCCCCCCACGTACCCCAACAAAAATAAAAAGTAACACGATAAAGAGATGATGCCTACATTTTGCATTATTACCTTACATGTGCCTTGTTAAGTCTAACCATGCCTGAGTTGTCATATGACTTCAACCATCCACACCCTGGGGCCTGAGTGTGGCACAGGACACACATGGGTCACAATGTATTAGGCAAGACAGACATGGAGCACCATACACTCCCGTGATGGGCCCAACCAGCTGAGGGGGTGGCCGCACAACCGTGCCGACAGACATATTGAGTACAGCGACAGCCATGCGCAGAGGTCAGGGATCATGTGGAGTGTCCTGGGGGGCACCCAGGTATGTGTGGACAGGTGGCAGAACCATGTCCTGCAAGCTTGAGTCAGGTGGATGCAGAGAATGGTGGCCTGGCCAACGTTGGATGCATGGGGATGGCACATGTCACAATACCCACACAGTCATGGACATCATGCACAATACACAGTCTAATCCCACACAAACTGCTTGCATCTTGCTACTCGACACATAGACACGTAGCCACTATCACGGAAAACCATGCCAGACATGCCGTATGCACCGTGGCAACACACCAGCATTGACTGAGAATAGGCACCTTGGAGGCATAGGAGCACCTTTATTAGTCATGTATTCGGGAATGCAGAGGCAACTCGGAGTACACATAAACTGGTCATGTGGAGTAACATGTGGGTCCAACACTGGAACCCCCCTTCTGCAGCACAAATGCATGATAGCCATGGAACTGGCACACAAGTGTCGGCTAACAGCTAAACACCCCCTGCTGCTCACGGAGAGGCTGCCATACACCATTGATCCTCTGATGTGGAAGTCCCACACCATGTCAAGCCAATGCAAACTGTATGTGTCCGAGGGCAGTGTTACACACATTGATGCCATCATCACAATCCACTATCCCATCACAGATGACTGTCAACAAGTCTGACCATCTATTCAGGTGTACCCAGCTATATGTCATGTGTCCCATGGTGATGCGATATGTCTGCAGAGGAACCAAACATCGACAGGGGCAGTGTGCACACATCGGAAACAACAGCCACACCCAATACACCCCTGATGCATCCCTTACCCTAAGGAGACTTCCAAACTTGTCCGTGCGTGTAACGCTGAGTCAGCACACGATGACGTGTCCATGAGGAATAGCAGTGCCACAACAATGCAACCAGCAGACGGCATGCGCAAGTACCTGGGGATGAGAGACACACAAGAAGTCAGCCACAAAAAGCACAGCCACTTGCATGTGCATGTACTCGACACATGTAAGGATGACAACATGCTAGGTCACAATTATGACTGGGGAAATACACTCATCACTGGCACCATCACTCGAGTGACACATCCACACACACCTCTGACTCACGTGGCATACATGCAGATGGACACACACATCGCAACACATGCCACACGGGCACCAATGCGTGCACACACAGACACTGGTACTCATCACTAAGCAAAAAAGTCACGTATGAGCCGACTCCGGATGTCCTCTTGCGGAACCACATCCTCCACATCACTAGCCCCATTGCCAAGCCCTTCGTCCTTCACGGGTGGATGGTCCTGATCATCTTGATCCAGGATGAGTGGCACAGCTTTCTCAACTGCCATGTTGTGCAGCATGCAGCAGACCATGAAGATTTTGCAGACCTTCGCTGGGGCATATGGGAGGGCGCCGCCGGTCTTGTGGAGGCATCTGAATTGGCTCTTCAGGAGGCCAAATGTCCTCTCTATCACTCGCCTTGTCCGGCCATGGGCGGTGTTGTAGCGGAGCTGGGCCGGCGTGATGGGGTTGCAGAGTGGTGTGATCAGCCATGGCATGTTGGGATAGCCAGCGTCCCCTACATGGAAACCACATGGACATAAGTAGGACAGGAGAAGCGGTCGTGCTGGAAGTCTACGCAAAATACAGGACAGAGTGTACCCACCAACAACACATGCTCGTTCGTTGCGCAGCTGCATCATTTCAGGCACCCTGCTACGCCTCATGATGTAGGCATCGTGTGCTGATCCTGGAAAACGAGCACAGACATGTGAAATCACCATGTTGGACAGACACACTACAAGGGCATTGATGGAGTGGTAGTGTTTGCGATTCCTGTACGCTACCTCCTGTGCCTGTGGTGGTACCAAAGCTACATGTGTCCCATCTATGGACCCAATGACATGGGGCATCCCTCCCAGGGCATAGAATCCACGCTTGACCCCAGTCAACAGTTCAGGAGTTGGGAAATGGATGAACTCATCCAGGTGAAGCAACATGGCCTCTAAGAAATCATGCAGCACACGGCAGAACATGCTCTGGGACATGCCACCAACATGAGCTATGGTATATTGAAAGGTACCCGTGGCAAGAAAATGTAGGGCTGCCATTACCTTCAGCTTCGGTGTCAGTGCCGTAGGATACCTGTGCAGCGGTTGCAGGTGTGGTGCCAGCCTTGCCGTCAACTCCTCAATCAACGGTTGGGGGCAGCGGTAGCACCGTATACAGTCATTCTCCCGCATGTCAGCCAAGTCCGGAATTGGTCGGGGAAGAGGCGGTGCTCTGCAGTAATTTGGAAGTGACAAGGAAGAGTGAGTGCACTACAACAACAATTGATTTGTACTGAGCACATGTTAATCTGTCAATACACATATGCTACATACGGAGTCAGGTATGTGACACATTCCCTGGACACGTATGGCTGCCAGGTGACACTCCTACCAAGACCCAGCTACACACGGAGATTGTGAACCTCCACATGCCATGGCATGGGATTAGCTGTGTCCCAGTGTAAGTGAACAGCCAGACGCAACACATGAGTGACATACATCAACACATCAGCAGAAGTAGGATGTCGATTTCAGAGACAGGTAGCGGAACACTAGAGTCACAGGTCACATGACATTACACTAGGACAGCCCACACACCTTGCCAATAAGGTGTACATGTATTGACTCACCACACATACATTGAGAGGATGCAGACATGTCCTTGTTACGCTTCTCCGTGTCCCATGCATACATACGCACCTCACATCCGATACCACATGTGGCCTGGTGTGCGTAACAGTGTGCCATGTCCATCTACACACAGACACATGTTGGTTGCTGCAACAGCTGATGCTTTTGAGGGAGCACCAACATCAAGCTAATGGGAACACACCACACATACATGACATAGATACATCGTGCACCGTGGGTAGTCACATGTCTGGTGTGGTAACCCCTGTAGCGGGCATCAGGGGACACTTGCGTGTGTTGTTGACTGTGCCATGCCAGTGATGCTCATCCCAAGTGTGCAGTACGACATGCACTCATGTCAAAGGAGTTAAGGGCATGCCTGGCACACATTGCACCGTCACACATAACATCTGTACACATCTCATCATACATCTGTTGCCTTCTCGACTCAGGAGTCATGTGCCACATCACAGCCATTCACACATGTGCCCCACAGATGTAGTACTGCCCAGACAATGCCTTGATGTTGTTAGAAATGGGATTTCTGGTTGGCTAAGGCTTGCGCCAAAGTCAGGCAGAAACCACCACTCTAGTCAGGGCAAGGAAGTTACACGCCAAAGATAACCCCTGCTCACCCCCTTGGTAGCTTGGCACGAGCAGACAGGCTTATCCCTGAGGCGATGTGTAAAGCGTTTGCGCACGCACCCAGCAACAACACCCAAGGCCCACCACAAAGGAAACTCCACACAAGGTATTATATAAAAATAACCTTTGTATTATACACAACACATTAGATAAAAACACACACTTTACAATGTGCCAACAGGCACGGGCAGAATTTACAAGGGATTATATATACAGGGGACAGGGCCACATGGACCACTGTCAGGAATTAGCACTCTTTAGAAATAGCACTTAGAACGTAGGAATAATATTTTAGAACATAGCACATACAATCACTGTAGCACTAAATTACACCTAGCACACAACCAGTCACTACTGGTATCAGGTAAGTACCACCTACGCAACCCTAACCACCTTAGGAAAATATTGCGCAGGGAATCAGGACCTCACTGGCACCACCTGTACTAGGGAGAAAACAACCACCTAAGTATCACTATACCTGTAGGGGTCTAAGCACATAAACACATGATGCATAACATTCAGAGGTGTAAAGCAAAGCACATGACGCATAAACACATTCAGAGGTGCAGGAAAGGTACCATGGCGCAAAAACTCACATTAGCCACTATCTGTGGCAATCCCTGGGCCAACTGGCCTAGTAGGGGCAAGGACGCCCTGCGTCCAGAAAAGTCAGGGCGCGCCGGCGCAGGCTGCGCAAGCCAGAACACCGAGGCCACAACCTAAACGTTGCAGTTGCCCACTACGTGCTGGGCAACTGGAGAGATGCTGTGGCACCACTGTGCCTTGTTAAACCAATATGGCGGGGGGGGTTGGAGCCTCTCCTGGGCTCTAATATGTCACACTTGGGGCCCCCTGAGCCTCGCAGGCTCTAAACAACTTTGAGGGGCAAGGTGGGAGTGGCCCGCTGCCACCTGGGGCCACTCAATCCCCAAAGAAGTGCCCCCAACGTTGGGGAAATGCCCCCTGAGCCTCGCAGGCTCTAAACAACAATGGGCCCCGCTTTGGAGCGACCTCGCGCTCCCAACAACGCTCTGCCCGCGTTGGAGCCTCTCGGGGGCTCCCGGACACTGCCCCCGATGTCAGAGCCTCAACCGGGCTCTGGCTCAATCACCGCCCGTGGGGGACCGAGGAGAGACCGGCGGGAACGCCCCCACTCACCGGCTCTCCGCGGCGTCGTCCCTTCTCTTCCCGGGGCCGGAGATCTTCAGTAAATGCGGAGCCTACGGGCCCCGGACACGACGGCAGCTCGTCCCAGTGCGGGGTGGGCTCCCGCCTGGGTAGGACGCTTCTCCTCCGGGTCAAGGGCACCGGGCGCAGGGTAGGCTCCTGCCTGCTCCGGGGCCCCCAAAACCAGCCGCGATGCTTCGGTAGGAGGCGGGGTAGGCTCCCGCCCTCCTACTTCCTTTTCCGGTTGTCCCGGAGGCCCGCCCCCGGCCTGCCTGACTTCCTGGTCGGGCGCCGGAGGGCGATTCACGGGGCAAATGCCGGGGGTGCACCGGCGCTATTCTAATCTAATAAATCGAGGTGGGCACTCGATATTGCGGCAATGTCCCTGGCAGGGTGGGCACCTGCCAGGGGACTTTAGGATTTGCAGAGAACGGGGCACACGCCGGGTGGGCACCGGCTTTTTAGAAATAAAAGCGCTCCTGAGCGCTAAAGGAAAAGGAAAGCGCTTCCAGGCGCTAGAGGTGAAAAATAAAGCGCTCCCAGCGCTTCAGGGCACACAATCAGCAAAAGTCCAGGCCAGTTCTCTCCTGCATGCAGCAGGGCAGGGGTGGGGGCAAGGCTGGACCCAGAGCCAGCTCACTGGGCCTCCAGGCAGGGAGGTAGTCCAGGTGGCGGTCCTCTGGTCCAGCAGCAGCAGCAGCAGCCCCCCTCAGGCAGGATCCTGGCAAAGAACAGTTTCTGTGGGGACACAGCCCCATTTTTATACAGGCAAACCCTTTGTTCTGGGTTCAGGGTGAGGGGGAAAACCAGTCGCAGCTGGTTGGGGAGCACCCTTGATGTGCTCAGCCCCTCACTCTATTCACTGGCAGGGCTAGGGTCGTCAGTCGCACCACAGGGGGCGGGGCCAGCATTGTGTTTGGAAAACCCTGTCCTATTCAGGACCCAGGTGGACTCCTCCCACCCATCTAGCTGCTGATCTCCCCATTCACCACTGGGTGACTCATCCTGACACTGGGGAATCCCTAGCCCGTCACATGACACGACCAGCCAATCACGCGACAGACACACCGCACACAGAAGTGCCCACTTCTAGAAGTGGCACTTCCACACTAGGTACATGCACGCCGCACACATCATCGCGCAGCATTCACTCCCACGAGTCCGCACATACCAAACTCGGGCCTGCACACCCCACGCATCAGGAACTACTAGGGACACATACATTCCCCATGCATTCCTATGGGAGGGCAGGCCTATCTCACCACATGCACTCAGAGCACGCACCTTACCCTGGGACACAGGGAAAGTGCGCAGAGACCAAACAATCACCAATAAAAAGCCAAAAAGTCCAGGGGTGAACCTGCCAGAAGGGCCAAGTCCAACACAACCCCCTTCCAGCCAAAACGCAGGGCAGACCAATCACCACCGTGATGGACTTCCCTGCTTGGGGCGATAGAACACGGACGCGGGCCCGCAACTGCATGGACACCCTCCGGTTCTACGCCACGGTGAACCCATGGAATTCTTTTTAACACCACTGTCTGGACCAACTGGGCTACCCCACTGGTACTCCCAAGCTGTCCGCGGCCAAGACCAGGCCCTAGGCCACCCAGGTGCCACTGGTCTTTGCCTAACCACAGAGTGGGGGGTAGTAACCCCTGGCACATAGCGGCCATTCTCCACTCTTCCTCTCGGAAAGACAGGACTAGACTGCCACTGGTTCTCCAGCCTAGGGTCTACACCCTCAGGCGGACCAGGAGTCTCAGGGAAGGCTCTCCTCCCCCTACCTCTTCTCCTAGGGTTCCTCCTCCTCTGGCGAGGGGTACACCTAGAACGCCATCCCAACCCAGGGTTTAACCCCTCAGGTTGTACCGGGGGCAGAGGTGGGCTCTCCCACCCTCTGCACCCCCTTCCAGAGCCCTGCTCCCTACCAACTGGGGCGGTACCTCTGGAAGAAGAACTGGTCGGGACGCTGGTTACAGACGTCCCACCCTTCAGGTCAGGCTGATCCCGAACCTGGCCTTCCAACCTCCGGCCTAGAACCTTTGGTGGAATAATTGCCTGGCACTCCAGGACTTCTGGGGATTTCCACTCCATCCCCCTGAGGCTATCAAAGGACACATACGTCAAGCGACTGTCTGTCTGGCGCTGATCTCCCGTCCCCTGTCCACCTGACAGTGCGCGGAGATCCCCCAGAACAGAAGTGGTGCCACCCTGGTCACTACACGGGATCCTAGCCCAACTGGGTAGTCCCTGACCCACAGGCTCTTCCACTGGGAAACTCATCCCCCAATCACTCCTCACACTGGACTCCTGTACCCTCCCTACCGGAGCGGTACTGCCAGACTCTAGAACCACCGGAGCCCTGGTTACAGGTGCTCCAGGTCCTCTACTCACCAGGAGATCTTCCTCAAATGGGCTAACAGGACAGCCTAGGTCCCCAACTTGGTGTTCCCTCATGGAACCATCCAAGTCCTGAGGCAGGGTTTCGTACGTCCGGGGACCCTCGGTCACCCTCTCACTCCTGCTCCACTGAGCCAGGCCGTGAGCCCCTACACCCTCCTCGCTATCCTGGGACCTAGCTGGGCTACACTGAGCCTCTTCCACCACGCTGGGCTGGAAGATACCTGACCCACTACTTTTGGAGTCACTCCCTAATGACTCTAGAGAACCTCTAGCCCTTTCCCAGCGCTCTGCTTCCTCCGCAAGCTCAAGGGGCTCAGACAATCCACACCCCAACAGGTGTTGGCGCAACCCTGGCACACAACAACTGAGCAGGTGTTCTTTGAGAACCAGATTACACAGTATATCAAAATCACTTGCTGTGGAAATCCAATCAAACATTGCATCCTCACATCCATCCACAAACTCCTCCCAAGTCTGGTGAGACAGTTTCCTACTGCCCCTGAATTTCAACCTTAACTCCTCCTCCTGGGGAACAGGTACCAGACTGGGGGAACTGGGACTGGGATTTCCTACACTGGAATCTACATTGCTACTACCACTGGACTCAACCCTCCCTGGGGAGCCCAGAAAATTAAAACTGCGCGCAGGGGATAGTCTACCCTCCAGAGCTACTTTGCCTCTGGTGGAGGCCCTCTCAGCCTCCTCTACCCTCTCCCGCGCCAAGACCCACTCAGTCTCTCGCTGTTGCTTCCTGGCCTCCAGCTGCGCCATAGCCTGAGCATGCTCTAACCTGAGCTTCTCTAACGCCAGCTGGTGCTCCCTTTCTTTCCTCCTATATTCCCACTCCTCTGGGGACAGGGAAAGGGATGAGGCGCTGCCTCCTACGCTGGACCCAGCACGGGACGCCCTACCTATGGGGTCCTCACTCTCTACTGGCGTCCAGGTATTGTCATCCTCTACCTCCTCTTCTGACTCTTCCTCTGTACAGTACCTTTCTAACTCCTGCCTCTGGCGCCAAGCTAGCTCATAGGGATCACAAGCAGGCTCCATTCTGGCGGACGTTATGGTAACAATTATACAGGGAACCTAGGGGTCTGAGTTTCACACAGGAGCACACAATTCACAAAAAGATTCAGCAAGCTCTCTAACCCAGAGAACTCACACTCACTTGCCTAGTGCCACACACCATTCATCCACACACACAACCCTCCCCTCGGACTGGTAAGGCAGTTTCTACCACCCCTGATTCCTCAACCTGACCACCACGTGACACAGGTACCAACTCTGGGCGCAGGGCGGGGGACAAATGTACTGGACACTATTACGCTGCCACCACTGGATCCCACCCGCTGGTGAATCCAGAAACACAATGCACTAAGGGGGATGATCTACCCTCCCGAGCTAGGGACACCTAACTCACAGTGCACAAAAACACATTTCCAAAGAAATGACAAGTTAAAAACAAACTTTAAAACAATAATCCCTATACCATGTGATTTATCTAAATGCAGAGTTTTGTAGTGCGGCCAGTTGCTGCTGCGGTACAGCGCAAACGTAAGTCCAAATCCCACCGCTGATCACCAATGTTAGAAATGGGATTTCTGGTTGGCTAAGGCTTGCGCCAAAGTCAGGCAGAAACCACCACTCTAGTCAGGGCAAGGAAGTTACACGCCAAAGATAACCCCTGCTCACCCCCTTGGTAGCTTGGCACGAGCAGACAGGCTTATCCCTGAGGCGATGTGTAAAGCGTTTGCGCACGCACCCAGCAACAACACCCAAGGCCCACCACAAAGGAAACTCCACACAAGGTATTATATAAAAATAACCTTTGTATTATACACAACACATTAGATAAAAACACACACTTTACAATGTGCCAACAGGCACGGGCAGAATTTACAAGGGATTATATATACAGGGGACAGGGCCACATGGACCACTGTCAGGAATTAGCACTCTTTAGAAATAGCACTTAGAACGTAGGAATAATATTTTAGAACATAGCACATACAATCACTGTAGCACTAAATTACACCTAGCACACAACCAGTCACTACTGGTATCAGGTAAGTACCACCTACGCAACCCTAACCACCTTAGGAAAATATTGCGCAGGGAATCAGGACCTCACTGGCACCACCTGTACTAGGGAGAAAACAACCACCTAAGTATCACTATACCTGTAGGGGTCTAAGCACATAAACACATGATGCATAACATTCAGAGGTGTAAAGCAAAGCACATGACGCATAAACACATTCAGAGGTGCAGGAAAGGTACCATGGCGCAAAAACTCACATTAGCCACTATCTGTGGCAATCCCTGGGCCAACTGGCCTAGTAGGGGCAAGGACGCCCTGCGTCCAGAAAAGTCAGGGCGCGCCGGCGCAGGCTGCGCAAGCCAGAACACCGAGGCCACAACCTAAACGTTGCAGTTGCCCACTACGTGCTGGGAAACTGGAGAGATGCTGTGGCACCACTGTGCCTTGTTAAACCAATATGGCGGGGGGGGTTGGAGCCTCTCCTGGGCTCTAATATGTCACACTTGGGGCCCCCTGAGCCTCGCAGGCTCTAAACAACTTTGAGGGGCAAGGTGGGAGTGGCCCGCTGCCACCTGGGGCCACTCAATCCCCAAAGAAGTGCCCCCAACGTTGGGGAAATGCCCCCTGAGCCTCGCAGGCTCTAAACAACAATGGGCCCCGCTTTGGAGCGACCTCGCGCTCCCAACAACGCTCTGCCCGCGTTGGAGCCTCTCGGGGGCTCCCGGACACTGCCCCCGATGTCAGAGCCTCAACCGGGCTCTGGCTCAATCACCGCCCGTGGGGGACCGAGGAGAGACCGGCGGGAACGCCCCCACTCACCGGCTCTCCGCGGCGTCGTCCCTTCTCTTCCCGGGGCCGGAGATCTTCAGTAAATGCGGAGCCTACGGGCCCCGGACACGACGGCAGCTCGTCCCAGTGCGGGGTGGGCTCCCGCCTGGGTAGGACGCTTCTCCTCCGGGTCAAGGGCACCGGGCGCAGGGTAGGCTCCTGCCTGCTCCGGGGCCCCCAAAACCAGCCGCGATGCTTCGGTAGGAGGCGGGGTAGGCTCCCGCCCTCCTACTTCCTTTTCCGGTTGTCCCGGAGGCCCGCCCCCGGCCTGCCTGACTTCCTGGTCGGGCGCCGGAGGGCGATTCACGGGGCAAATGCCGGGGGTGCACCGGCGCTATTCTAATCTAATAAATCGAGGTGGGCACTCGATATTGCGGCAATGTCCCTGGCAGGGTGGGCACCTGCCAGGGGACTTTAGGATTTGCAGAGAACGGGGCACACGCCGGGTGGGCACCGGCTTTTTAGAAATAAAAGCGCTCCTGAGCGCTATAGGAAAAGGAAAGCGCTTCCAGGCGCTAGAGGTGAAAAATAAAGCGCTCCCAGCGCTTCAGGGCACACAATCAGCAAAAGTCCAGGCCAGTTCTCTCCTGCATGCAGCAGGGCAGGGGTGGGGGCAAGGCTGGACCCAGAGCCAGCTCACTGGGCCTCCAGGCAGGGAGGTAGTCCAGGTGGCGGTCCTCTGGTCCAGCAGCAGCAGCAGCAGCCCCCCTCAGGCAGGATCCTGGCAAAGAACAGTTTCTGTGGGGACACAGCCCCATTTTTATACAGGCAAACCCTTTGTTCTGGGTTCAGGGTGAGGGGGAAAACCAGTCGCAGCTGGTTGGGGAGCACCCTTGATGTGCTCAGCCCCTCACTCTATTCACTGGCAGGGCTAGGGTCGTCAGTCGCACCACAGGGGGCGGGGCCAGCATTGTGTTTGGAAAACCCTGTCCTATTCAGGACCCAGGTGGACTCCTCCCACCCATCTAGCTGCTGATCTCCCCATTCACCACTGGGTGACTCATCCTGACACTGGGGAATCCCTAGCCCGTCACATGACACGACCAGCCAATCACGCGACAGACACACCGCACACAGAAGTGCCCACTTCTAGAAGTGGCACTTCCACACTAGGTACATGCACGCCGCACACATCATCGCGCAGCATTCACTCCCACGAGTCCGCACATACCAAACTCGGGCCTGCACACCCCACGCATCAGGAACTACTAGGGACACATACATTCCCCATGCATTCCTATGGGAGGGCAGGCCTATCTCACCACATGCACTCAGAGCACGCACCTTACCCTGGGACACAGGGAAAGTGCGCAGAGACCAAACAATCACCAATAAAAAGCCAAAAAGTCCAGGGGTGAACCTGCCAGAAGGGCCAAGTCCAACAGATGTCCATCCATGGACAAGTATGTCAGCTCTATTCCTTCCTGTGTGCTGCCTGTCACCACTGTGATGTGTGAAAGGCACCGTACATTCACTCAGAGGGCCTGTGTACGTTCCCTATCACTATGGGAGTGCTGCCGCATGCGTACCCATAGTGATAGTGAGCGTACGCATGCGTGTACGGTCCGTATCACTATGGGTACGCATACGCGAGCACACCCATAGTGATACGGACCGTACATGCGCCTGTACGCTCACTATCACTATGGGTGTGCTCGCGTATGCGTTCCCATAGTGATACGGACCGTACACACGCCTGTACGCTCACTATCACTATGGGTACGCATACGCGAGCACACCCATAGTGATAGTGAGCGTACAGGCGCGTGTACGGTCCGTATCACTATGGGTACGCATACGCGAGCACACCCATAGTGATAGTGAGCGTACAGGCGCGTGTACGGTCCGTATCACTATGGGTGTGCTCACGTATGCGTACCCATAGTGATAGTGAGCGTACAGGCGTGTGTACGGTCCGTATCACTATGGGTACGCATACGCGAGCACACCCATAGTGATAGTGAGCGTACAGGCGCGTGTACGGTCCGTATCACTATGGGTACGCATACGCGAGTACACCCATAGTGATACGGACCGTACACGCGCCTGTACGCTCACTTTCACTATGGGTGTGCTCGCGTATGCGTACCCATAGTGATACGGACCGTACACACGCCTGTACGGGCCGTTGCTATGCATTTGGGGTGCCCTAGGGCCCCGGAACGCACCGTACCTGTTTGTGAATCTCCAAATTACATAGGGGACACATGAGGGACAAGTATAAAGGCCTACATGCAAGCAGGTTGTCATGGAGACCAAGTTTAAAGTTTGAATTTTTTTCTGCAGGTGCACAGTAAAAGTCAGTTTGAATGAATTTACTTTGTTGCAATGTGGTTCTGGAGTTGACATCATGCTCAAGAAAAAAACCAATGAAAACCCACTGACTGTGCTAGGTTTGAAGGGATTGGAGGAAACATAGGATGCAAATGTGAGTGACCAATCACTCTGTACTCCTGTGCATGAAACAGGCCAGCAAGGCAGATATAAGGCAGCCAGGTCCCATGAGAGAGCACTTGCCTGCACATCTTTGGATTCTACGACCCAGCTGCTGCTCCTGATTCCCTGGAACCATGTCAAGGTCTGTGGAGAGGGCACAGCCTTTCACCCTGGAGGAGAACCTGGCATTGCTGGATGTGATCCTCCCACAGTACCCCCTGCTGTATGGGCGACCAGGGTATCAGGTGAGTGCAGAGTCCACCAGCACAGACTGTGTCCCTTTTTTGTGACTGTGACTTCTGCCATTGTGTCCAGGTGTGACACACATGCAATGTACTGTAGGGGGGGCCCCAGGGGGGGGAATGCCTGATGTCTCCCAGCCAGAGCATGCTGTGGTGCATGTCTGCCGTCCTCACTTGCATTGTGTTTACTGTGACAATCACTGCATGGTGCATGCCACATTCTGCCTGTCTTATCCTCCTGGGAATGTAGCCTCTACAGTCCTCATGTGATTCTGTGGTCAGCCCAGTGTGACAGGTGACTGTACCCACAGATGTGTGTTAGTTCTGTGTACCTGTGCTGAGAGTGTCCACATGATGTGTTCGTACCCTGGACATCGGTGTGTGTGTAAGTCCCCTGTCATGTGGGTGGGTGCATATGTGGAGTGTAGCACCCAAGCTGCATGAGGGATGGATATACCCTGCCCATGTGATGTGAGCAGGGAGCAGTGCTGTGTGTCTGACGTGCAGAGCCAGCCCCACACCTGTGAGCCCCCCCGTCTAGTGGCACATGTGCAGAGTGAGGTTTGTAGCTGCATTTGGCAATGGCAGGTGAATGTCCTGTGCCTGTGTGTGTCTGTGTACTCTGCTGAGGTAGCGTCAGTGGCCTGTGGCATGTGACTGCTTTGAGGTGCTGCACATAATCCTGGTGTGGCTTGTGATGCACAGTGTGAGCCTGGATCATTGATTGTGTCGTTGCCCTCATTCCACCTGTGTACTTTCAATGGCACGTACTGCTTTTGCCCTTCCCCAGAGGATCATGTCCCTATGACAAAGGTGCAATGCGTTGGATGCATACTATGCCTTGTTGTAAACAGCAAATATGTTCTAATATGTGTCTCTGTGACATGTGCCAGGTGTATTGATGTAGTGTACCTTGTTCATCCTCACAGGTAGGCGCCTCTGCCAAGAAGCAGATCTGGATGAACGCCGTCAGTGCCGTGAGGAGGACGGACGGTCGCAAGCGGCGCCTGGCCCAGGTGAGAAAACGCTGGCAGGATA